>NC_134358.1:482799898-483399898 GCF_048569485.1 Anomaloglossus baeobatrachus
ATATAACATCTTGTACCAAGAACTCGTCTCTGTTGTCATTGCCCTACGCTATCGAAATCCTCAGAACATACAGTAGTATTACAACAGGCTATGAAAGTCCCTCTGACTGCACATATCATGTGACGTAGATGGCAGTGGAGGGAGGCCTGTGCGGGCACTCCTAGGGTCATGTGAGATTCAGTGGCTGATCCAATCTTTTGCAATGTGTAAAAAGGAGTTGGACATTGTTTTGGCTATTCATGGGACTCAAACAGGAGATTGAATTTACCAGGACTTGCGAATTTCATAAAATTTTACTCAGATCCAATTCACCTCAAATCAAATAGATCATCTCTAGTTAATATGGATTAATAGTTCTGGTGCATGGGTTAAGTGAGACGGATGAAAGGTAATGCATTCTATTTTCTATTTTTGATGATGTTAAAAAGGAGGAAAAGCAGAAAAAAGCTACATCTGCATGACATTATGAATGTATTGAAAGCAAAGATGTGATATCTGTGGCAGAAGAGTAAAGGCTGCTTTACACACAGTGACATCGCTAGTGATGTCGCTCCTGAGAGCACCTGCCCCTGTCGGTTGTGCGTCACGGGCAAATCGTTGACCGTGGCAAACAACATCGCTAGGACCCGTCACACAGACTACCTGCCTAGCGACGTCGCTGTGGCCGGCGAACTGCCTCCTTTCTAAGGGGAGGCGGTTTGTGCGGCGTCACAGTGACGTCACACGGCAGCTGTCCAATAGAAGCGGAGGGGCGGAGAGCAGCCGAAATAAAGTTACGTCCACCTCAGTGCTGGAGGACACAGGTAAGGTGTTGTTCGTCATTCCTGGGGTGTCACACGTAGCGATGTGTGCTGCCTCAGGAACGATGAACAACCTGCGTCCTGCACCAGCAATGATATTTGGGATTAGAACGACGTGTCAACGATCAACGATTAGGTGAGTAATTTTGATCGTTAGCGGTCGTTCGTATGCTTCACATGCAACGACGTCGCTAACGAGGCCGGATGTGCGTCACGAATTCCGTGACCCCAATGACATCTCGTTAGCGATGTCGTTAAATGTAAAGCCCCATTTACTGTTCTGTGATTAGGAGAGTTGGGCAAATTTATTTGTGCGGAATTGATTTCTACTTGAATTTTACAAAAATCTGCAGAATACAGATTTTTTTGTAATTTGCTCTGTGCAAACTCAACAAAATGGAAGCTAGCTGCAGTTACCAACCAATGAACATTAGAGGGCTGTCAAAAGGTTAAAAAGCAAAAAACCTTACGGCTCACCTCTCCAGCCATTCCCAGTGCTCCCTGATTCCGGTCTAGCTCTCCTCGTCTTAACCATGTCGCATCTCTGGCCCAGTGTTAACTCTACACCAGGACCAGGGTCACAAGCAGGACCTGTTACTGTGCATGCTCCAGGGCCTACTTGCAGACAGGGTGAACATCTTGCCATAGATGTGATGCAATGGAGGGGAGGAGGATAAAACAGCAGGCAGAGAACAGTAGGGATTTCTGGAAAGGAAGGTGAGTAGCGTAGTATGCTGTTTTGTCTTTTTAACCTTTTGCTGACCTCATTACTCACCTCTCGGGATGCCCCTTTGACTTGCTGGGTACTATTTAATTCTCCTTGTTTCCATCTTCCTGCATCTTCAATCTGGTGTTCACTCTAGGCTGCGGTTTCTGGCTATGAACAGATCCTGGTTTTCATTGCGTATGCTCCAAGCCAACTTGCAGCTGGAACTACTAGAAGAAATACCGGGCTGTCACTTTTGTCTGTAGATCCTGTATTTCCTTGCACATGTGTAGTTAACTCTGGGTACTGCTCACAACTAGAACTCTCTACTTTACATGTCTCCCTATGAAGTATGAAATAGAAAATGAAATCAAAGTAGTGTTAGGCTGCTTTCACATTGCATTATTCCCTACATTCAATGGTCTCATCAGGGCTTTCGGCAGAACCCCCACCCCTCGCAAAACAGGTTTCGGACGCATGCGCCAACGGGGCCAATCACTATAATGGAGTAGATGCAGTCACCGTGTACTTGTGGCGGACGGAGGAGGGGACGCTGCGCTCACCCACTGCTAGGGTCCGGCTGCTGCTGCTCAGTGGTGGCTCGAGCGGTGGGCCGGATCCCGGGGACTTGAGCGGCGTTCCTCGCCCGTGAGTGAAATGGGGTGTGGGTGTGGTTTGGGGATATTGTCCGTGACGCCACCCACGGTTGTGGTGAGGTTGTGACACCACCGCTGCTCTGGACGGGGATCCCGGGAGCGATGACAGGGAGCAGCTTGGATGTTATTTCTCCCCTCCGTGGGTAGGGAGGTTGGTTGTCCCGGGGCCCGGTGAGGGAGGGATGGCAGGTGGGTTACGGGGCCTGGTGAGGTGCAGGGTCACGGGGGCAGCGCGGTGCCGCACGGCACGGTGGTACTCACTCAGCCAATGAAGATTGCAAAGTCTCCGGTAAAACAAACGGCTGGATGGACGGGTCCAACAGGCGGCTGTGGTGTTTTTCCCCTGACCCCAGGTTGGTAGTGTAAGTCCTTTCCTGCACCTTCTTGTATGCTCCTCCTGTGCTCCGGTTTCCAGCTGGCTCCCCGGTTCGGTACCGGTGGGCCACTGCCGAGCCCCGGCTACCTACGGTTCCACCACGGCTGTCTTCCCGACTCCCGCAGACGGCCACTACCATCTGCCTGACTCTCTACATGAGGGTCCTAGGCTCCAACCTAGGCCCCAGTCTGCGTCTGCCTCTCTGCAGACCTCCTCTCTCTTCCTCTGCCTGGACTTGTCTGAGCTGGTTTTTGCCTCAGGCCAGCTAGACTCCTCGGTGGGCGTGCCTATCTCCTTAACTCCGCCCACCTGGTGTGTCTGTCTGAACCCGAGGGAAGAAATCAGGTCTCACTGGGGATGACTGCTGTGAACTGCTGGGGGTGGGGGTGTGCGTGTGTTGTTACCTGTGGCCCCTGGCTTGTCCAGGGCGCCACATACTCTGTCTTGCACCATTTGCAGGCGTATACGCTTTGTGCAGGTGGACACTCAGATGTAGTAGACTAATGTTACATCATTTATATTGCAGCTGAAAGTTACACTTCTGGAAGTGTCAATTGTGGTAAGTTTACTTTAGAGCAAGTAAAACCATCTGGGGCCAACATCCGTATGCCGGTTGTAGGCAAACCAAAGACTTTAGGAGATGTGAAATAATATTAACAGGTTTTTGGCATACATTTTTAACATTTGAATGAGAACAATTTAATTTGATAGAATTGTTTTTTTATCAGCTCAATTAATTAAATGAGCAGGAAATGTTAGATCCTGCATAACTAGTGCTGTAAGAAACATGCTTTATCCAGGTCATATATGTCTGAGTTAATGTCTTAGAAATCGTAAATGCTTTAAGACCTGTTGAGTGATGATGAGAGCATACGAGTTTAATAGTTTATATCTTCTTTACTTTTAGCCCCATATAAATTGCTTGATAATTTGCATGACATATTGGATTTATGTAACCCTTTCTGTGGAGAAATCTACAATGTAGGTTCTAGGCACACTGCTAACAGGTGCATGGCTGAACGTCTATCCTTCTTAAGCTGTTTAATCCCTTACTTAAACTGAAAGAAGAAGTCACCCAGGTGCTTTTGTCACAAATGTTCTACCAAGATTTTTTTTAGTTGATCACAAGCTTATGTGTAAAATAATACAGTCATCATAGCAGAACCAAACTGGAAGCAAAGATTAGGATTTAGTTCCATTTATGAAGATTAAATGATTAATTAAAATTTTACAGTATGGTGGTGCGAATAGCATTGCCCTAAAAGCACATGTTTTTATGCAGGAAAATCGCACCAGCTCACGAATATTACTTATATAGCTTTCAGATCTCCCTTCTTTCATTTTCCTTATAATCTCGTTCTTCCTATTATCTCTTCTTAGGCTGGAGTCACACATGCGCGTATCTCGTGCGAGTCTCGCATCGGCATCACCCGGCATGGTCTGCTGCTCTCTAGACAGGAGTGTCTCAGCTACATAGAAATACATGCAGCTGACCCGCTCCTGTCTGGAGAGTGTGCGGCCATGCCGGGTGATACCAATGCAAAACTCGTGCGAGCCACTCGCAAGTGTGTCTCTGGCCTTACTCAAATAGTAGCACATTGTATCTGGACATATACAGAGACCGGCTGGTAACCGAATCTTGTAGCTTTGCATTAATACTAGAGATGAGTAGATCAGCATAATTCAAATTTGCCTTTCCGTGCTGATTTTTCCAGGAATTTCAATTTGCAGAGAAATTATTTTCCGCTAATCAAATTTCCATGGAAAATCAGCACAAACAAACACATTTTTATTTTCTGCAAATTTATTGTCCCTTATTATCTGAGATTTCTCCAATGATTTCCACCTCTCTCCCTGAAATGTCTGGCCTCACACTAAACTGGGTCTGCCAGATCTAATTGAGCTCGAGATGGTTCTTAGCAAATATGCAAGAAGCAATAATGTAGTGATGTTGCTGTTACCTTTCACGTGTATACACAGAACCCACCCTGACCTCATCAGAATCAGAAGTCCTGGCTCAGTATGAGAAGCCCAGGGATTTCAGTATGAACAGCGGGGATCAGAAGATGCAACAAGCATCGAATGGGTCATGCTGATGGGCAGAGGGACTGGAGATATAAGTGGTGATGTGAATATAAGTGTTTTTTAATCTTTTGACCCTTTCACCCCTTGGCGATTTTCTGTTTTACCATTTTTGTTTTTTCCTCCCCTTCTTCCAAGAGCCATAACTTTTGTATTTTGTTATTTCCATCAATTTTGCCATATAAGAGCTTATTTTTTGTGGAACGAGTTGTACTTTTGAATGACACCATTCATTTTGCCATATCGTCCACTAGAAAATGGGAAAACAAAATCCAGATGTGGAGAAATAGTAAAAAAAAATTAAATTCCACAATGGTTTGGGTTTTTTTCATTCACCGTGTTCACTATAGGGTAAAACTGATGTGTCAGTATGATGCCTCAGATTGGTACAAGTTCGTAGATATTAAACATATATACTTTTACTTTTATCTAAGTAGTGAAAAAAAATTCAGAAGTTTGTCCAAAAAAAGAATAGCGATTTTGTCACCATTTTCTGAGACCCTTACGGGTACTTTGAACACTATGACATTGCAGGTGAGATGTCGGTGGGGTCAAATCGAAAGTGACGCACATCCGTCGTCGCTGTCGACATTGGAGTATGTGAATCCTTTTACATACGATTAACGAGCGCAAAAGCGTCGTTATCGTATGATCGGTGTAGGGTCCGACATTTACATAATTTAGCAGCGACGGTACGATGTTGTTCCTCGCTCCAGCAGGCAGCACACATCGCTGTGTGTGAAGCCGTAGGAGCAAGTAACATCACCTTACCTGCGTCCACCGAGTATGCGGAAGGAAGGAGGTGGGCGGGATGTTTACGTCCCGATCATCTCCGCCCCTCCACTCCTATTGGCCGCCTGCCGTGTGACGTCACTGTGATGCCACACGACCCGCCTCCTTAGGAAGGAGGTGGGTCACCGGCCAGAGTGACGTCGCAGGGCAGGTAAGTTCATGTGAAGCTGCCATAGCGATAATGTTCGCTACAGCAGCAATCACAAGATATCGCTGCTGCGATGGGGGCGGGGACTATGCTTGGCATCGCAGCATCGGCTTGCGATGTCGTAGTGTGCAAAGGGCCCCTTAGTGTTACTTTTCAGGATCTGGTGCTCAGTGATGGCTTATTTTTTGCATCCCTTTGTTTTTAATCATACTACTTTTGTGTAGATGCGCTGTTCTGATCGACCTATTATTGCATTTTAATCCAATGTTGCGGCGACCAAAAAACGTAATTTTGGTGTTTGGAATTTTTTTCTCGCTACGGCGTGTACTGATCAAATTAATTGATTTGATTTTTTAATATATCTGGCATTTTTGAACCCTGCAATACCAAATATGTGTATTTTTTATTTTCTAAATTATTTAATTTTCAATGGGGCAGAAGGGGGTGATTTGAACTTTTAGTTTTTTTATTTTTTCATATTTTTTATAACTTTTTTTTTACATTTTTTATTGATATAACTAGTTCCCCTACGGGACTTTATGACTACACTATCTGATCGTTACTCCTGATTAGAGCTCATCTTCTGTGAGTGCTGGCACTCTGTCAGCTTCCACAGGAAGTGAGTCATGGCAGCATCAGGAGTCATCAGCAGCACTACCATGACAACACATTGGTGCACCATGATCACATCACGGGAGCACCGATGGTGGTGGGGAATGGCACGATCCTCGCTGCGGCCCTTTAAATTGCCCTTAGTGTTTGACAGCGCGATCTAAGGGGTTAACAGGCAGCGTGAATCTCTGATCCACCCGTGCCTGTTAGCTGCACATGTCTGCTGATCAGATCAGCAGACATGTGTGGGTTAATCCCACGGGCTTGCCGTCGGAGCCTGCGGTAACCGAAGGGAGGCGACCAAGGATGGATCAGTATGTTCTTGGTCATTAAGGGGATAACACTAGAAGTCCCAGAAATTTCAAGCTCCCCCCTGAAGTCCTGAAAGACGGTCAAATGACCCTTAGTCCAAACTGAATAGAACTAACTAGAAACTAAATAGCTAAACTCAATGGAAAACAACAACCTCCTGTGGTGCGACAGTAATGGCCTTAATTACAGAACAAAAGACGATGATTATAGGATGTTAGCTAAAATCCTTCAGGTCATTCGACCCGTCTCGGGGTTCCAAAGGTAGAAATGTTAAATGACCCCTCTCTGGGACTTCTAGTGTTAATGGCCCTTTATAGTTCAGAAAAGTGGCAACCAGCACCTATCAACCAAAGGGAGAGTATCTTTTCAATACCAAACGTTAAGGAACAATACATTACAATCCTGCAGGAAAAAATAAATCACTATGAAAATAAGAGCCAAAGAGAGTCAACATTAATGGCCCAATACACACTGACAGTGAGCTGGATAAATTACTACACCGATCCTCATCTAATAGCCCTAATGTAAAGGCTACGTGTTGTGACCTAAAAATAATTTTATATCCAGGTACAAAAATATCCCGTGAGATTCCATGGTATTTTGGCTTTACATGATGATGGTTAATTGCTATTTCTTTAAGTTTTGTTCAAGTAAATCCCTCATACCGGGAGGACGGGAATTAAAACCTGAAGTTCATTAGTTGTTTTGAAAGTCCTTATTCTCTCGAGTCGGCTGTGAATCCAACAGTGGGTAGCAATCGATTCACCAGGCCTGAACAGCTGAAAGGATTTGCTCATTTCAAGTAATAACATACTGAATAAGACTACCTTGTATAATTACAGCCCTAATTTTTTTTTTTACATTGGATCTCACTGGCAACAGTTTCCTTTTCTAAATGTCTTCAAACATTGTTCAGTAATTACATTGCATTCTCCTGTGCTTTATGCAAACACTCAGCTATGTAATTAAGTGATTCGGTTGACTTTATTCTCATGAGATTTTTTTTTTTAAATAAAAAAATACTGAAAATCCTTTTGAAGATAATTTGTAGAGAAAAAGTGTTCCCCACCCTCTCTGTGGCTAACCACAACCTCTAAAAGGTTAGCTCAACTATGTCTGAGCCACAGATAGAGCCAAATATTTATACCTAGGGATAAATGGGCAAAAAAAAACCCTGTGTTTGTGCACTTTTTACGGATTCTATGGAGAATGGTGAGGAAATATATTGTACATTGTATTAATTACAATATTTAAAAATTAAACCTAATTTATAATAATTATAATTATTATGTTACTTGAGACCCTCATGGTAAAAGTTTTAATCCAAAAGAAATGTTTTTCCTTAAAGGACTTTCTTTTTAATTGTCTTTTTGTTGAAAAACATTTTTAACATAGGGGGGACAAACTAATACAGGGGAGGGTGAAATGGAAGCGCTTACAATAAAACACTGTTGCAGTATACAGGTAGGAAGGGTTAGAGAGAATTTGGACAAAAGATCAAGGACTTCCTTAATGTATGTCTAAATATTACCAAGGTGGAAATTGAAAACTAACAATAAAGTAAAGAATATGATAAATGTGTTTTTTATACATTATCTATCAAGAGGTATCATTGTAACACATCCCAGGGCCTTGGGGTACTCTGTCCCGGCCTTTGAATCACGGGGACGTATCACGGGTGGCCATTCCCCGGCTCTGTGACCCTGGGGGTCGCTTAATAAAAGGGGGCAATAAAAAGGGAAAAATAAAAATAAAATGTTTTTCGTGGCCCCACTTGCGGTATGCAGCTATATGGGGAAAGCCACCGCTGCAAAGTCTCTCACTGCTGGGGCTGGTGGTATTAAGCAGCTTGGATGTTATGGCTCTCTGCAAGTAGAGATAGGCCCCAGGGGAGGATGATGGTGGTTGTAGAATGGTGGAAGTTGGTGATGCAGAGGTGTAGGAAGAATTCAGACAACACAGGGGCTGTGGTTTAACTTGTTCTTTACTCACTGTTTCTGAGTAGCTGCATCCTGGCTGGTGCTGGTCTCTACCAATCTGGGCCTCAGGTAATCCAGTATTCCCTTGATTCCAGTGCCAGTGTAGTGACCTGGTGAGCTTTACTTCCATGCACCTGTCTGCAGTTGTTGGATCCCCGTAGCCTGAAGTGTTTTGGGGTCCCATCCTGTTGTCACAGTCCTGGCCCGTATGGCAGGCAGCTTGAACCTCTCTTGGATTGGACCTCTGTCCCTGTTCCCGGGCTCCTTCTTTGCTGCTGTGCCCGGGACGCTAACGTTGGTGAGGAACCTAGATGATCCCCTCACCGGGCGGATTTATCAGGTGAGCTTAAAGCATCTTCCTGAACTAGGGCTCTGCACCCCGCTGGTGCTCAGTCCCGTGAGTACTCACACCATACTCTCCCTGGTGACCATATGCCATGAGCACACAAGCCACTTTACACTTTCCGTCTGGACGTCAACTTCTGACTGACTGTCTCACTGACTTACTGTCTACAGACTGACTGACCAACTGTCAAGATGTCCGTCTCTTGTCAACTGCACTGAATAGCCCCTCCCCTTCCCAGGTTTCTGACTAGCGGATTGGATAAGTCCCAACCAATGGGTGGCCATCCATCATACCAGTCTCTAGCCTGTTACCCAGTCTTGGAAAAAGGGTATGGATCTGTGTGTTTGAACAGTATTTACTGGCACTGGTCTTCCAGGAATCCCTGGGTTAGCACATCACCTGTTACCGGGTGCAATACCCTGTGGCACATGATGCCTCAGGGGCACCACAAGGTCTACGTCACACATCCGTTTTCACACGTACTGGAGACACATTCACACGTGTGCAAATTAAAATCAATGGGGATCTTCACACCTTTGCGTTTTCACATTGACCATGAGTCCTTATGAGCCACATGGAGACATGTCGATTTTTTTCAGCCGTACAGATGAAATACATACAGTCCACGGATTGCATCCATGTGACATCCTTGTGACACATACTGAAAAAAAAAACACATGACACTGAAATTAATTGTTTTTTATGTGTTAAAGATGTGCAAAGATAGATAAATGATAGATGGTTAGAGAAAGATGGATGGATAGTTAGATAATAGATACATATGTCGCGGGCGGAGGAGGGGACGCTGCGCTCTCCCACTGCTCGGGTCCGGCCGCTGCTGCTGCTGCTCGGTTGGTGGCTCGAGCGGTGGGCCGGATCCTGGGGACTCGAGTGGCGCTCCTCGCCCGTGAGTGAAAAGGGGATTTTGATTGTGGGAGGGGGGTTTGATTATTGTCCATGACGCCACCCATGGTTGTGGTGAGATTGGTGACACCACCGCTGCTCTGGACGGGGATCCCGGAAGCGGTGACAGGGAGCAGCTTTGTTATTTCTCCCCTCCGTGGGTAGGGGGTTGGTTGTCCCGGGGCCCGGTGATGGGGTAGGGATGTGTGGCAGGCAGGTTACGGGGCCTGGTGAGGTGCAGGGTCGCGGGGGCAGCGCTGTGCCGCACGGCACGGTGGTACTCACTCAGCCAATGATGAGGACACAGTTCTCGGTAAAACACACGGCTGGATGGACGGGTCCCACATATGGCTGCGGTGTTGTTTCCTCCCGGCAGGTTGATGGTGACTGCCTTTCCCTGCACCTATGTACGGTAAATGGTTCCAATGGGTTCCCACCGGTAACCCTCTCCCCAGCTTGGATATGGGCTGGAGGAGCCCCTTTTGCCTGCAGGCTCTGGCCCTGGGAAACAGTTTCCTTGGCGGTGGCGGTGTCTCCCTCACTTGCTTGGACTGTTGCCTTCTGTCGGGACTTGGCTGTTGGGAAACTCAGGAGGTTCCCTTCACTAACGAATTCGTCAAATTCACGGCGACTCCTAGCCTTGTCGGGGTCCGTAAGCCCCTGCCAGATGGTGCTGACTTCTCTTTGTGTACCGGTCCGGTACCGCCGGGCCACCGCCCGTCCACGGTCCTTACAGTAAACTCTGATAGGCCACTCCTGCAGACGGTCACCACCATCTGCCAACCTTGCTGATCTGTCCGGGCCACACACCCGGACCAACTTCAGATTGCTCGACTACCACTCTCCTCCCTCTAACTTTCACCTCCAAAACTAATCTGTCTGGTTTTCCCGCCTCCAGGACTGTGAACTCCTCGGCGGGCGGGGCCAACCACCGGGCCCACCCCCTGGTGTGAATATCAGCCCCTGGAGGAAGGAAACAAGGGTTTTGTGTCTGACTTTGATGTGCCTGCTGGGAGTGTGGGGTGTGTTGGTGTTGTGCTCTGTGGCCCCTGGCTTGTCCAGGGCGCCACACATAGATAAAAGATACTTACTGTAGATACATAACTTGTACAGCTATTTACTAGTGATGAGCGAGTACTAAAAAGCTCGGGTGCTCGAGGCTCGGGCCGAGCATCCCAAGATACTCGTGTACTCGGCCCGAGCACCGAGCCCAATGTTATCCTATGGGAGACCCGAGAATTTTTATGAAATGACCCCCGGCAGCATGTAGAAACCCTAAAAATGTCACAAAAGTCTCAGAAGAGTGCTCAAATGACATGGCAACAGCATGGGAAAGACCCCTTGAAGCATTTATCACTCAAAAGTCACAGCTGTGAACAATTTTGTCCGCGTTTTACGCCATTTTTACGGACTCACCAGAAAACCTTCCAAAATGACACCAAAATGAATTTTCATGGCGGAAATGTTAAGGGCACATACCCAAAAGTGAGATAGAGCTGGTGTATGTTACTTTTTGAGATTAATACATGAAAGATTTTACGTAAAACATTGTGTGGCACTCCGATGTCCAAAACGCACGTTTTGTGCTTTTTACTAGCGATGTCGGTCATTTTTTTTTTCATTCTATCTCCCGTCGGTCGGTCTCGCTCTGTCGGTCTCTCTCTGTCTTGTCTGTCCCCCTCTCAAAGTCTGTCGGTCATTCTCCCCCCTCTCTCTAAGGCCCCCTTCACACGTCCGTGATACACGTGCGTGTTTGGTCCGTTTCCGTATATACCGGAGACACGGCCAAACGTACTCCAGGATGGTCCAGCGTCGCATCCAGCGCTGCTGCATGGAGGTGACCGGAGCTGCAGAATACACTGCCGCTCCTTTCACCTCCACGCAGCTAATGAAGACAGCCGCGCGATCAGCTGAGCTGTCACTGAGGTTACCCGCTGTCACTGGATCCAGTGACAGCGGGTAACCTCACTGACAGCTCAGCCGATAGCGCGGCTGTCTTCATTAGCTGCGTGGAGGTGAAAGGAGCGGCAGTGTATTCTGCAGCTCCGGTCACCTCCATGCAGCAGCGCTGGATGCGACGCTGGACCATCCTGGAGTACGCCGGACATGGAGGGCTTTTTCGGGGCTGATTAAAGTGGTGAACCAGGGTATATGTGTGTGTTTTTATTTCTAATAAAGGATTTTTTCTGGTGTGTGTGTGTTTTACTGTAATTTACAGATTAATCATGGAGGGTGTCTCATAGACGCCTGACATGATTAATCTAGGACTTATTGTCAGCTATGGGCTGCCAATAACTCCTTATTACCCCGATTTGCCAAAGCACCAGGGCAAATCGGGAAGAGCCGGGTACAGTCCCAGAACTGTCGCATATAATGTATGCGGCAATTCTGGGCGGCTGCTGACTGATATTGTTAGGGTGGGGGGCTCCCCATAACGTGGAGCTCCCCATCCTGAGAATACCAGCCTTCAGCCGTATGGCTTTATCTGGCTGGTATTAAAATTGGGGGAACCGCACGCCGTTTTTTTTTAATTATTTATTTATTTATTTTACTGCACAGTATAGACACGCCCACCGGCTGCTGTGATTGGGTGCATTGTGACACCTGTCACTCAGCGTGGGGGCGTGTCTCACTGCAACCAATCACAGGCGCCGGTGGGCGGGGAAAGCAGGGAATAGGAGATTGTTTAATGAGCGGCCGGCTTTTTCAAAATAGTAAAAGCCGCCGCAGCAGTGTGAACGCCGTGCAGCGCTGCGCCGGAGATCAAGGAACGGTGAGTATGAGAGAGGGGGGGAAACTTCAGTCACTCGGGGGATTAGCGGTCACCGGTGAATCCTTCACAGGTGACCGCTAATCAGTACTCGACACAGACAGAGCCGCGGTATGAGGATGAAGTCGGGTGAAGTTCACCCGAGTTCATTCTCATCGCGCAACTCTGTCTGCTGTCAGCCGACATTTATAAACGACATTGTGCATCACACACACGGACATTACACACGGACATTCCACGTAGACATACACGTTAATTCCACACGCACACACGGACGTTCTGCACACAAACACGGCTAGCATACGCAATTCACACAGGTGCCACACGGACCATAAAAACGGACACAAAAACGGGACACGGACCCGAAAAACGGCCCGTAACACACGTGCGTGTTTTTCACGGACGTGTGAAGGGGGCCTTACTTACCGTTCCCCGATCACTGCCGCGGCGCTGCACGGCTGTTCACTAAACTCCGGTGGCTTTTCCTCTTTTGAAAAAGCCGGCCGCTCATTAAACAATCTCGTATTCCCTACTTTCCTGCTTTTCGGCGCCTATGATTGGTTGCAGTGAGACACGCCCCCACGCTGAGTGACAGGTGTCTCACTGCACCCAAACACAGCAGCCGGTGTGTGTGTGTATACTGTGCAGTGAAATAAATAATTAAATAATTAAAAAAAACGGCGTGCGGTCCCCCCAATTTTAATACCAGCCAGATAAAGCCATACGGCTGAAGGCTGGTATTCTCAGGATGGGGAGCTCCACATTATGGGGAGCCCCCCAGCCTAACAATATCAGTCAGCGCCTGCCGGTATAAAGGCTCGGTCACGCTGTGCAGGCCGGCCAATCACTGCAATTCCACAACTAACAGGGCTGTGGCATTGCAGTGGTCTGCCAGCCAATCCCTGCATGAGGGCTGGCTCTCAAAAGAGCGCCAACATGCAGGGATGAAGACCACGAGTACAGCACGAGTATCGCGAGATTACTCGGTCCCCGCCAAGTAGCCCGAGTACAGTGATACTCGTGCGAGTACCGAGTAGTAACAAGCATACTCGCTCATCACTACTATTTACCTAAATAAATAGATAATTAAATGAAAAAAATTATGTGGGCTCTCCTCTAGTTTTGATAAACAGCGCAGATAAGGCAGACAGCTATGGGCTGCAACACTGAGCTGGATGCTGTAACTTGACAGGTTATCAAAAATAGAGGGATATCATTAATTTTCTTAAATTATTTATTTAAATAATTTGAAAAAAATTGCATGGAGTCCCCCCTATTTTTGACAACCAACCAAAGTAAAGCAGACAGCTGGGGGCTGGTATTATCAGTCTTGTAAGATCCATGGTTTTTGGGCCCTTCACAGTCTAAAAAACAGCCGCCCACAGCCACCCCAGAAGTGGCACATCCATTAAATGTGTCAACTCTATCACTTTGTCCAGGTCTTTCCCGATTGCCCTGGAGCAGTGGCAATCAGTATAATGGTTTATAGGGTTGATGTCAGCTCTGCAATGTCAGCTGGCATCAAGCCCAGGTGTTAGTAATGGAGGGGTATCTATCAGACACCCCATTACTAACCCAATAAATGTAGAGTTAAAAAAAACACAAAAATATGGGGAAAAAATACCCCTCTAATTAACCAATTTATAAAAAAAACCCATGAAAATCCTTTGTAGTCCATCAAATCTGAAGTAGTTCACAGAACAAAGCCCTATAGACTGTAACAGCAGCCACTGGTGGGCCTCATGCTGCACTCTGCGAGAGACAGCGAATCTACCAAGCGGTGACGTTATAAGTTTACTGCAGTTTACAGCAGCTGGGTCAAACAAAATGAAGCATAAGAGTCAGCGGCAGTGATGAGCGGTGATGTCATAAAGTTATCGCAGTTCACAGGCACCTGGTCATATAGAAGGTAATGCGAGAACCAGCCGCTATGAACAGCCGGTAACTTTATGATGTCACCACTGGGTCGGTATAACATGAAATATCTTTTTGTGTGTTTTTTTCTCTTTATAACTAGTGGGCTAGTAATGGGGGTGCTTTACCATTACTAACTCCTGGGCTTGATGCTAGACGACACTGCACAACTGACATCAACTCCATAAACAATTACCCTGATTGCCACCACACCAGGGCAATTGGGAAGAACTAGGCAAAGCACCATAATTGCCACATCTAATGGATGCTCACTTCTGAGGTAATAGTGAGCTGCTCATTTTAGGCTGAGAGGGGCCAAATAACAATGGACCATCCCAGGTAGTAATACCAGCCCTCAGCTGTCTGCTTTACTTTGGATGGTTATCAAAAATAGAGGGGACCGTACTCAGTTTTATTTAATTATTTAAATAAATCATTTTTAAAAATGACATGGAGTCCCATCTGTTTTTGATAACCAGCCAAAGTACAGCAGACATCTGATTCCCCAGAGCTGTCTGCTTTACCTGCACTGGTTATCAAAAATAGGCTGGACTCCACATCATTTTATTAATTTAATTTTTTACTTACTTGACTTAATAGGTGTACATGCTATGTAGCTAAGTATCTATCTATCTATTTATCTATCTACTTCTCTATCCATCTAACTATCTATCAATATCCATCTATCCATGCATTCATTCATCTCTATCCATCTGTCTATCTTTGCACATCTTTAACACATAACAAACCATTCATTTGTGTCATGCATATTATTCTGGTAAACTTTCACATGGATGTCACGCACATGTCACACAGATGGCACAAGGATGACACACAGATGACACACCTACATACGGATCGCCATTTGGATGAACAAAACAAACTTCGCAACACTTGTGTTTTTTCAATGGACATGTGAAGGATATATGCATGGATGAGCAGAGATATAGAGTTAAAGTGAGTCATATTAATTGGTTTTCCTATCAGGTCAATACAAAGGGTTGCTTTCAGTGTGATAGCTTCATTCTTTGACTTTGGTCATTGTTTACGAACCAGTTATTGTACATCACTTAGAAGGTGAAAAAATAGTGGCACAATCAATAGTAGTTTACACTATAAAAGTTTTACCTTTATAGGAAAGAAGCTGGGAATTACACATTTTTAGGGATTCTGCTAAGTGGCCAACTAGAATTAAAGTCCTAAAGCTGCCAATACTTTTAAAGTTGTCCGAACACAATATTCTTCCAGGAATATTGATATGAATGGCTATTGAACATGCTCATTAAAATAATAGTTGAGCAGATTAAGTAAAACTCAAATTCCTTTTCCTAGTAAATTCAATTTTTAGAAAAGTGATTATCATCAAATTGAATGCCCGCTGCTATGCTCTGAGGTTTCTCCAGACGTCAGAACATAATAAATGTAAAATGTTATTTCTCCTGTTGCTCTAATTCCCCATCCGGTCTTCGTAGGATCTTCTAATCACCCCCACTGGCTCTGAAAGTGAAATCTCTGTCCAGAGAGGTGAGTGATGAGGTATTAAGATTTTTATTTTATTTTTTTAAGTTTTTAACTATACCACAAACCTTTACAGCTCAGAAAAATGGCAGCCAGTGGAAAAACTGGCTGATGCGGATTTTTGCAAAATTTGAATAGAATTCAATTACACCTTAGAAATCTGTGATGGTTCCGCTGTGTAAAGCATCTTGCAGACTAGAAGACTCTGTTGCGTTTTCCTGAATTACATTCCTGACAGTTACACAATTCCCTGTGCAGAGCATCTTGCCTTTGGAGATGCTTTGCTACACCTTTCTGAGTTACTGAGCTAGTGGCTTGTTTGACAGTGCAGGATTCCATGTTGGTGCTGATTATTCAGGTGTTCCTCCTTACTGGTAATTAATCAGCCTTCTTACTGAGCATGCTCACCCAGAACTTTGCCAGTTGTATTTTATGGTTCTGCTGTTTCCTCTGCTAGTGTTCTGATCTTTGTGTTCTGACCCTGGATTGTTATTTGACTTTTCTCTGCCTGCTTCCTGTCCCAGTTGTGACCTCCTGCCTATTGACCTCGGACCGTTACCTGACCAAGTCTCTGTTTTTTTCCCCTGAACCTATTATGTGCTCTCCTGGATTTCTGACCCTTGGATATTGACCTGACTATGCTTCCGTTTACTCATTGTGCACATACACGTCCTCCCACTACCAGACCCTGGCTTTTCTGACTACTCTTCTGTCTATTCTGCCAGTAAGTAGTGACTGCATCACAAAACCTTTGCATTTATATCAATTAATCGAATGCCAGGTACTTTAAGTTTCACTAAAGTTTTAGATCTATTCGTTTTCAAAATTTTGACACTTTCATTGCAGAATAGCTGCCGACAAAAAAATATTGATTACAAACCCATGTACTGTGAATTTAGCCTTGAGGTAGATACCAGTTTGTGTTTCATATTGATGATATTAAGCATATATATTAAATAATATTTGACTTCCTTTTGAATCTCATTCCGAAGTCATTAATCTTCTTCAGTATTATTTCTACTTGCTTTGTGGCTAACCATCTTTAGATATCGCAGCCTAAACAGGAAGCTAAATATCCTGAGGACACGGTACTATGTTGTAGGAGAAGTTGTGTGGTAGTTTGAAGGACACATAGTTGAAATGTTGTTTATTTGTCTAATTTCAGGACTGAATTGCTAAAATTATAGTATCAGGTAATTATTTGTTAGAACTTATTCAACTTTTCTCTTGACTTTTTAGTTGAAGCCATGTCAGTACCGTGACCTCTGCTGACGACCCCAACAGTTTATGCCCTTATCATATTCTGCACTTTAAATCTGACACAGAGACTATGAATCTATTTGATTTTTAGGAGCAAGTTTTCATGACATTAACACTTGATTGGATTGTGTTAGAATATCAGGGTATTTTTTAAGAATATTTAATTCTGCCATTCGCAAAGCATTGCTTTTAAGATAAATCACACTCCATTATACAATTTTTCTCACCACTTCACTTGTTTTTCAATAGTAAATAAAAAAAAAGTTCAGTTAAGAAAATGACGAGCAATATTTGAATAGTCATTGGATAGATACCTCACATGACCAGGTGGTGGAGTTGGCCATATAGTAGAAAAAGATTGAATCTTTTGAATGTCAAATTCACTTAGTTTGACTTTTTTCTCCAAATATTTGATTTGCATGTATTGAATTTGCCAAGAATTAAAACATTGCAAATGCCCTGACAAAATGTGTGCAGCACACTGAGGTCTGTAAGGACTGTATCATCAGAAAAAAAAGAAAAGAAGCAGCTGCACTCACTATATATGTCCAAGTGTCCTTTATTGGAAATCCATAAAATCACCAGGGAACTGGGTGCAGGTAAGAGGGATCGAGGTGCATCGGGACGACAACCGTTTTGCGTGTGTCAAACTATGCTTCAACAGGTCCTCAATGAGGTTCACAAAATTGTAACAAGCTGTTTGTTATCCTTGTGAATTTGCGCTGTGTAAATTACTGTATTTTCCAGTGTAAAAGACGACTGGGCGTATAAGACGACCCACAACTATTCCAGTTAAAATATAGAGTTTGGGATACTTTGTATATACTTGTTAGGGCCAGGTGGACGGGCAGACCCAGGAGGTGGATCCACTGGGCCGAACTCCTTGATGATGGTAAGGGGTCCGGTAGCTGGAGCACTACAGGTAGCAGTACAGTCCGTGCACACGAGTATAATGGATAAGTCCCTGGGACCACGGAGTCACTGATGGTAGTCCGGGTGACGGAGCTCAGGTTCGGAAGCCGAGATGATGTCAGGCGGAGTCCGGAACCGTTGGAGCGAGATGACGGGTCACCGCAGGGATCAGAGATGGTACGGACTGTCAGGATGGCAGATAGACAGCGTTCGGGGTTCGGGATTCGGCAGGACCGGATGGCAAGGCAGGATCGGCTCTAGAAGAGAGAAAGGTGAGTATCTCACAGGAACACAAGGAGACCTGACTCCTAGCTTGGGAAACATGAAGAACAGGCCCCGCCCACTTGGACACTAAACCCCTTTATACCCTGTACCTGTGTGCTTCATTTCCTGTCAGTGGACGCTGGCTCTTTAAGAAAGGGTCAATGACCGCGCGCCCTAATGCGCATGCGCGCGGCCCGGGTGCCAGAAGCCAGAGCAGGAAGCTGTGAGGAGGAAGCAGCAGAGCCGGGCTGGGGCTGGGAAGCCGACGGGCGCCGGGAGCGGGGACCAGGAGGCCTGGGAAGTGCAGGCAATGGAGGCTGGAGAGCGGGGAGCGTGGCAGGTGAGCCGGGGAGCAGAGCAGGGGACCTGGGGAGCGTGACAGTACCCCCCCCCACACACCCCTCCCCGCAACCGGGACAGGAAGGCACGGATCAGAGAAGTGCCCACATTCTCCCGGGGCTCCCAGGACCTATCCTCAGGACCATACCCTGCCCAGTCCACCAGGAAGAACTGTCGACCCCGTACGGTCTTCATGGCCACGATATCCCTTACCGCATAGATGTCATCATCGGCAATAGGAGGAGGAGCCGAACTGGCAGCAGCGGAGAAGGGACCAAGGACAACCGGCTTGAGCAGGGAGACGTGGAAGGAATTGGGTATCCTCATCGTGGCCGGGAGCTGTAGCTTGTAGGAAACCTCATTGATCTTGCTGAGGACTTTAAACGGCCCGATGTAGCGAGGACCCAGCTTGTAGGATGGTAGCTTCAATCGGACGTACTTGGAAGCAAGCCAGACGAGATCTCCAGGAGAGAAACACGGAGGGTCCAGACGTCTCTTGTCTGCGTGTCTCTTCATCTGCAGGGAAGCACGTCCAAGGGACGCCTTAACAGAGTCCCAAATGGTTGTAAAGTCACGGGCTACAGCATCAGCAGCAGGGACATCCGAGGAAGAGGATACAGGCAATGGGACGGTAGGCTGAAGTCCGTAAACGACATGGAAGGGAGAGCTGGAGGAGGACTCACTGACGTGGTGGTTATGGGAGAATTCAGCCCAAGGAAGAAGTGTGGACCAGTCGTCATGATGGGTGTTGACGTAGTGACGTAAGAAGGAGGTCAAGATCTGATTGACCCGTTCCACTTGGCCGTTCGACTGAGGATGGTAGGCTGAAGAAAAGTCCAGAGTCACTCCCAGATGTTTGCAGAGAGCCCTCCAGAAGCGGGAGGTGAACTGAGTTCCTCTGTCAGACACAATGTGTGATGGAAAGCCATGCAAGCGGAAGATGTGATGTATATAGGCGTCCGCGAGTTCCTGGGCAGAGGGCAGTCCAGCCATAGGGACGAAATGAGCCATTTTAGAGAACCGATCCACCACGACCCATATGACTGTGTGTCCGGAGGACAATGGCAAGTCCGTAATAAAGTCCATCGCAATGTGTTGCCACGGAACTGAGGGTATAGGCAGAGGCAGAAGACAGCCATATGGCAGGTGTTTGGGCGTCTTGTTCCTGGCACAAGAGGAGCAGGCAGAGACAAAAGAGGCGACGTCCGTGCGAAGGGATGGCCACCAGTAATGACGTACAATCGCACTCCAAGTTCTCTTACGACCAGCATGACCGGCTGTTTTCGAGGCATGGCCCCAGTGTAACACTTTTTGCCTGTCAGTCTCAGAGACATAGGTCTTCCCGGGCGGTATCTGGGCCAGGGTGACAGGGGCCACCGGAATGATTTTACTAGGACAGATGATGGGTTGGGATGTCTCCTCCTCCTGCTCCATGGGCATGAAAGACCTGGACAAAGCATCAGCGCGTAGATTCTTGTCCGCGGGTCGGAAATGTTGCTGGAAATCGAATCTGGCAAAGAACAAGGACCACCTGGCTTGCCGTGGGTTCAGTCGCTGAGCAGACCGCAGGTATTCCAGGTTCTTGTGGTCCGTGTAAATAATAACGGGGTACACTGCTCCTTCCAGAAGGTAGCGCCATTCCTCCAGAGCCAGTTTGACTGCCAATAGTTCTCGGTCACCGATGGTGTAGTTGCGTTCAGGCGCTGAGAAGCTCTTGGAGAAGAAACCGCAAGTCACCATCTTCCCGGAGGAGGACTTCTGCATGAGCACTGCTCCGGCTCCCGAGGAGGAGGCATCCACCTCCAAGGTGAACTGGCGGTTTAACTCCGGACGGTGGAGTACAGGAGAGGAGGCAAATGCCCGCTTCAGAGAGCCAAACGCGGCGTCGGCCGCAGGTGACCAGTCCTTTGGATTAGCCCCCTTCTTGGTCAAGGCGGAGAGAGGAGCAGTCAGAGCAGAGAAGTGAGGGATGAACTGGCGGTAATAGTTGGCGAATCCCAGAAAGCGTTGGATTGCCTTCAGTCCAGAAGGAGGAGGCCAGTTGAGAATGGAGGAGACCTTCTTTGGATCCATCTGTAGTCCGGTATCGGAGATGAGGTAACCCAGGAAGGGGAGAGAAGACTGCTCAAAGACACACTTCTCGTACTTGGCGTACAGACGATTCTCTCTCAGTCTTTGTAGAACCAGCTGCACGTTCTCTCTGTGGGTCTGGAGGTCCGGAGAGAAGACAAGGATATCATCCAGATACACCACCACACAGACGTAGAGAAGGTCCCGAAACACGTCGTTCACCAATTCTTGAAAGACTGCTGGTGCGTTACACAGGCCGAAGGGCATCACGCAGTATTCATAGTGCCCATCGCGAGTATTGAACGCGGTCTTCCATTCGTCCCCAGAGCGGATGCGGACCAGGTTGTAGGCACCCCGAAGATCCAACTTGGTGAACACACGAGCTCCTCTAAGCCGATCAAACAATTCGGGGATGAGCGGCAGGGGGTACTTGTTTTTCACGGTGATTTGGTTCAATCCCCGGTAGTCTATGCATGGGCGTAAGTCGCCCTCTTTCTTCTTAATGAAGAAGAAGCCTGCTCCAGCAGGAGAGGAGGATCTCCGAATGAATCCCCTTGCCAGGCTCTCTGTGATGTAAGTAGACATAGCCCTTGTTTCGGCTGGAGACAGTGGATATATCCGTCCTTGAGGTGGTGTAGTTCCTGGGAGCAGGTCGATGGCACAATCGTAAGGACGATGTGGCGGAAGTACCTCTGACTCCTTTTTATCAAAGACGTCCGCGAAGGACCAATAGGCCGAGGGCAGTCCCGGTAGGGACTCTGGAACCGGAGGTCGTCGGATGGGTTGTATGGTCTTCAGACATTTCTCATGGCAAGAAGAACCCCATCGGGTGATTTCACCAGTGCCCCAGCTGACTGATGGTTCGTGTGTCCGTAACCAGGGAAGTCCCAGCAGGATTTGATGGGACATGTGTGGGAGGACATAGAGAGCGATGTTCTCGGTGTGCAGGGCACCGATACGCAGTTCGACCGGCCTGGTGATCCAGGAGATGGTGTCAGAGAGGGGTCTCCCATCCACAGAGGCTATCACGAGGGGTTTGTCGAGTGGAGTAACAGGCACCTGGTACTTGTCCACCGTGGCCTGCTGGATGAAATTGCCTGCTGCCCCAGAATCGAGGTACGCCTCAGCCGTGAACCGCGTCTCTCCCGTTGTCACTTGCACAGTCCATGTAACCGGGTCTGAGAGAGTCCCAGCACCTAGGGTGGCCTCTCCTACCAACCCTAGGCTTTGGAGTTTCCCGACCTCTCTGGACAGGAGCGTAGCAGGTGTGTGCCCTCTCCGCAGTAGAAGCAGAGGCCCTTGGCAAGCCGCTCTGCTCGACGTTGTTCAGACTGCCGCACACGGTCGATCTGCATGGGCTCGTGGACGGAGACACCAGATGCCGTTGACTGGAGTACGGCGGGCTTCTGCGGAGGAGAAGAATGCCGTACCGGACGTCTCTCACGGGACACCTCTTTGGATCGCTCCTGAAAGCGAATGTCCACTCGAGTCGCTAGGGTAATCAGGGCATCCAGGGTGGACGGTACGTCACGACCAGCCAGCTCATCTTTAATTCGGCCCGAGAGTCCTTCCCAGAAGGCGGCGGTTAGGGCCTCGTTGTTCCACCCGAGTTCCGAAGCCAAGGTGCGAAAACGGATGGCGTATTGGCCCACCGTCAGAGTCCCCTGACGTAACCGGAGAAGAGATGAGGCAGACGCAGAGGCGCGTTCGGGCTCGTCAAAGGTGCCACGAAAAGCCTGCAGGAACTCCTGGATGTTCGTGGTCACAGGATCCTCCCTTTCCCACAAGGGGTTCATCCACGCCAGTGCCTCACCCTCTAGATGGGACATGATGAAAGCGATCTTGGCTTGGTCGGAGGCAAACAAATGCGGCAGCTGCGTGAAATGGAGGGAGCATTGGTTTAGGAATCCCCTGCAGGTCTTGGGATCTCCGGCGTACCGGGGTGGTGAGGCCAAACGAAGTCTGGAAGCATCCGAAGAGGCTGCCACAGGAGCTGGAGCCGTGGATTGACTAGTGGAAGCCCGAGATGCTGAAGATGTAACTGACGCTTGTAGCGTGTTCAGGCGGGCATCCACAGAAGACATGAATTGCAGCATGCGGGTCTGAGTCTCACGCTGGCGTGTGAGTTCCTCCTGTAAGGCTGCTAGTGCTGCAGCGGGATCCATGGCCTGTTCTTACTGTTAGGGCCAGGTGGACGGGCAGACCCAGGAGGTGGATCCACTGGGCCGAACTCCTTGATGATGGTAAGGGGTCCGGTAGCTGGAGCACTACAGGTAGCAGTACAGTCCGTGCACACGAGTATAATGGATAAGTCCCTGGGACCACGGAGTCACTGATGGTAGTCCGGGTGACGGAGCTCAGGTTCGGAAGCCGAGATGATGTCAGGCGGAGTCCGGAACCGTTGGAGCAAGATGACGGGTCACCGCAGGGATCAGAGATGGTACGGACTGTCAGGATGGCAGATAGACAGCGTTCGGGGTTCGGAATTCGGCAGGACCGGATGGCAAGGCAGGATCGGCTCTAGAAGAGAGAAAGGTGAGTATCTCACAGGAACACAAGGAGACCTGACTCCTAGCTTGGGAAACACGAAGAACAGGCCCCGCCCACTTGGACACTAAACCCCTTTATACCCTGTACCTGTGTGCTTCATTTCCTGTCAGTGGACACTGGCCCTTTAAGAAAGGGTCAATGACCGCGCGCGCCCTAATGCGCATGCGCGCAGCCCGGGTGCCAGAAGCCAGAGCAGGAAGCTGTGAGGAGGAAGCAGCAGAGCCGGGCTGGGGCTGGGAAGCCGACGGGCGCCGGGAGCAGGGACCAGGAGGCCTGGGAAGTGCAGGCAATGGAGGCTGGAGAGCGGGGAGCGTGGCAGGTGAGTCGGGGAGCAGAGCAGGGGACCTGGGGAGCGTGACAATACTCAAGTGTAAGCTGACCTGAGTAATATCTACATTGTTTAGTGAAATCCCCTGCTGTAATGTCTTGTGCAGTAATGAACCCATTGTTTAATTATGCCCCCTGCTGTCATGTACCCATTGTATAGTAATGTGCCCTGTCCTTAATGTCCCGTGCAGCAATGTCTCTATTGTTTAATATTGCCCTCCTGCTGGTTCCCATCTGTCTCCTATGTGCAGTTGTTTACACACAATAAAAGATATTCTCACCTCTTCTCCATGCCCGCGCTGCCTCCAGCTGTTTCTTGCAGTCCTCAGGCACACAGACTCCTCCCTGATAGCATGAACGGAGCGGCCACTGCAGGATGTCATCATGGCTTTACTTCAGTTGAATACTTTACAGTGACACAAAGCATTCAATTGCGGTAAAGCACGTCCAATACACAGGGCCACTGCTACTATCAGCGCTTTACTGCAGTTTAATGCTTTGTGGTGCCGTAAGGCATTCAACTGTAGTAAAGCCATGACGATATCCTGCAGTGGCCGCTCCGTGCACGGACGCTATCACGAAGGGGTCTGTGTGCGGACTGCAAGGAACAGCTGGAGGCAGCAGAGAAAGAAGAACAGGTGAGAATATCTTTCATTGTCTGTAAAGTGATGACCCCCGGCGTATAAGACGATCCCCGACTTTTGAGAAGATTTTCACGGGTTAAAAAGTCATCTTATATGCTGGAAAATATGGTGGAAAAAATTCTGCGTTCTGGAAAATATAGATTTTTGAAATATTCAAACAGTAGAATTAAATTCTACTTCAATAACTTCCCCCAGCTCTAACCACCATCTCCTAGTAAAGTAAGAAAGTGCTTTATGGTAAGCCTAGGATTGAATCAAAATGATCATAAAGAAATAAGATAATACAGAGGACCAAATGGGGAAATTCTAGAGAAGTTTCGGCAGCTGGTTATCTTCTTTTCCATTCCTTTCTGATCTCTTTCATGATTACCCTACTCTGCACTCATCAAAATTATCACTTATCTATAAATAACATTGACATGGTAACATTGTCAATTCAATGTCTACTTCATTAAAAAATATCTTTAGAAAGGAGGTTCAGTTTGTCTTGCATAGTTTAATGTCACTGCAAAACAGTGAATCAGAATAAACAAGAAGATGTCAGAGTCATCATCTGGTATATTTCAACTATGTACACTGTGTGCAGAATTATTAGGCAAATGAGTATTTTGATCACATGATAATGTGTAGGCTTGAGAATTCAGAAGTGCTGTGCCCATGTTGGTTATTTTTCCCTTGCGTATTTGGTGCAGATTTGGTGCAGAAAAAAGAAATCTGCACCAAATACGCAAGGGAAAAATACTCAACGTGGGCACAGCACTTCAAAATTCTCAAAGACTCTGCTGGCTTCACAATGGACATGCAGATTTTGCTGCAGATTTCTGAAAATCTGCATCCAAATCCGCGTCAAAATTCGCAGCGTGGGCACTTGGCCTAAGGCTGTCAAATTCTTGTAAGGAGTTGTGCATGGACAGTTCATGCATGGATCGTGTTTCATGGATGTTTGAATTCGACCTTAGAAACAGTATTGTAAAATATGAATTGAGGTCAGAAAGTTACTTTTATTTTACTATGTGGTGCTTGTGTTCTGTTGACAAAGTGAAAATTAGGTCTTTAAGGAAAAGCCAACTGTTAATGTGAGGCAGATATTAAAAGATTCATAGTAACAGCTGAGTATAGAGTGAGCACTTGCATAAGAGGGTACGAGGGAAAAAAGAAAAATGCCATGATAAAGTGAAATAGATAAACTCAAGGGAAGTTTTGAGGTTTGTCAACTTAAGAAAAAGATTTAGTGACACTAGATTGTGGCCATTTTAGTGTTTATTTGAGCTTTTTAGAAGACAAGGAAAAAGAAGTCTTTTATTGAGAGACATGGTTTGGCTGCAGATGAGCTTGGTTTGGCTAAGGACACAATATTGTTGCTTACTCTCAAATCTTTTTATCAGTTTGATTCATTGTAACATTTATGTATTCTAGTGTGCTACAGCACATTAGACCTTTTTTGACATATGGACATGATAAACAGCCTAAAAAGGAATGTCATCAGAAATTTGTATTATTTAAATAATTTTTCTAAAGGAAATGCTTTTGTAAACTTTGTATTACAGTTTTGTTTTTTTCAATTTACCTATATAATTACTAATACATACAAATCAGAAATGTTTGAAGCAAAAAAATCTGAAATGATCAAACTTATCAATAGATAACCATAGTATTGTGAAATATTCATTTTTTTTATTTCCTGATTGTACACCCTATATAGCATAGTTCACATACCAAACATTCTATGCAATAAACTACATGATGTGTGTTACAATTAATGAAGATATTAATATTAAATTCATCTCCTTGTGGCAAAGTGATAGATTTTTCATTTTGATAGATTGACACACATTACATTTGCTGACACCCATAAAGCCCTTTCTATGATAACCACTTTGTTTTATTTTTTCTAGATTCTCTGTAGAAGCTTGGAGACAAAATGTTACCTAAAGTTTTACCTTTTTACCACTATTCTATCCACTTCCAGTTCTATTCTATACACTCTTTATCCAGTATTTTTTTGAGCACATTATCTTGATACGAAATAGGCAAATATTTATTAACTTTTCTATATCATTAAAATATATACTATATAATGTACTGAATGTTGGAATTTCAATATTATCATCGTGCATATTATTTTTCTTATATGTTAATAGATAATTACGTACTTTTTTAACTCATTACTTCTTTTATAAGGATCATTGATATTTGTTTCTACATGTCCTCTTTTTTTTTTTTTACCTTTTTTTCAATTATTTCACTCTCATCAAAGAAGAGGTCATTACCAGAGCAAATTCACTTGGCTCTTCCCCATATGGTATAGCTTTAATTGTATAGGTGGAGTGGCAACCATATTACCACTAACAATTTTTTTGAAGCATTAATGTGTGAATAGTTCCTGAATAGGGATAAGTGAACCTGAATTGTAAAGTTCGGGAACCATACCAATCCCCGAACACAGACTTTTTACTGTACATCCGATTTCTCTTTGGGCTTGTCACCCGAATAAAGCTTGTTGAAAGGTTTCAGAGCAGCCAATCAACAAGCTTTTCTGGTGTGGGCACTTCCAGCCTCATCACAGTCATGTCAAGTTTTGGCATGACTGTGATTAGTCAGGGAAATAAATGTAAAATAAAATTATGTGGGATTCCGCATAATGTTGATAGCCAGCACAGGTAAAACAACAGCTACAGGCTGCAGCCCCCACCAGAGAGCTTTACCATGGCTGGATGTAAAAAAGAGGGCATCCTATGCCTTATTTTTTTTAAAAAAAAAATTTAAATAAATAATGTAAAAAAAGATAGCATCCCCCTATTTTTTATAACCAGCCATGGTAAAGCAGACAGGTGGAGGCTGGTAAGATCAGGATGGGAGGAGCCATGCATATTGGCCCCCCAGCCTAAAAATCCTATCCTGCATCTGCCCAAAAATGGCACATCACATAGATGTGCCAATCCTGGCGCTTTATCTGGCTCATCCAGATTGCACTGGTGCGGTGGCAATCAGTGTAATATAAGGAGTTAATGAGAGCTGTGATTTGTCAAAAAATCACAGCTGCCATCAAGCTCTGAATTAGCAATGGGAGGCCTCTATGAAACAACCCCATTACTAATCCTGAAAATGAAAAGGAATAAAACACAAACATAGAAAAAAATCCTTTATTTGAAATAAAATACACACTCTCTCTTTCACCCTTTTTTTACCTCAAAAACATCCTTGCAGAACCAATGTAATTCATATGAAGTCCCACTGATCCACAACTCTGGTACACCCAGAAACTGCAGAGAGAGAAAACATGTCAGCTCTCTACAGGCTCTGGGAATCACCCGCCCTATTTGCCCCATTGAAAATTAAAGGGTTAAAAAAATATATACATATATTTGGTATCGCTATGTTGAGAAGTGCCCGATTTATGAAAATATAAAATCAATCAATCTGATCGGTAAATGGCGTAGCGGCAAAAAAATCCCAAGGCCAAAATTACGTTGTTTGGTTATTGCAAATTTAGTGCAAAATGCAATGGCAGCCAATGAAAATGTAGCATCTGCACAAAAATGATACGATTAAAAATGTCAGCTTGAGACACAATAAATAAGCCATCACTGAGCCCCATATCCCAAAAATTAAGAATGCTACGGGTCACAAACTTTTTTGGGACAAACTTCTACATTTTTTTAACCCCTTAGATAAAAGTAAACCTATACATACACACGTGATCAAAATTATTGGTACCCCTTGTATAATGAAAGAAAAACCCACAATGGTCACAGAAATAACTTGAATCTGACAAAAGTAATAATAAATAAAATAATATCTATGAAAATGAACAAATGAAAATCAGACATTGCTTTTCAACCATGCGTCCACAGAATTTAAAAAAAAATATAATAAAACTCATGAAATAGGCCTTGACAGAAATGATGGTACCCCTGAAAAATAATGTGACAAAAGGGACATATTAAATCAAGGTGTGTCCACTAATTAGCATCACAGGTGTCTACAATCTTGTAATCAGTCAGTGGACCTGTATATAGGGCTACAGATGCTCACTATGCTGTTTGGTGACATGGTGTGTACCATACTTAACATGGACCAGAGGAAGTGAAGGAAAGACTTGTCTCAGGAGATTAGAAAGAAAATTATAGCCAAGCATGTTAAAGGTAAAGGTTATAAGACCATTTCCAAGCAGCTTGATGTTCCTGTGACTACTGTTTCACATATTATTCAGAAATTTAAAATCCATGAAACTGTAGCCAACCTCCCTGGACATGGCCGCAGGAGGAAAATTGATGACAAATTAAAGAGACGGATAATACGAATGGTAACAAAAGAGCCCAAAAAAACTTCTAAAGAATTAAAGGTGAACTTCAAGCTCAAGGTACAACAGTGTCAGATCGCACCATCTGTTGTTGTTTGAGCCAAAGGGGACTTAATGGTAGACGACCAAGGAGGAACCATTGTTATAAACAAATCATAAGAAATCCAGACTGGAATTTGCCAAACTACATGTTGACAAGCTACAAAACTTCTGGGAGAATGTCCTATGGACAGACGAGACAAAACTGGAACTTTGTGGCAAGGCACATACGCTCTATGTTCACAGATGGAAAAATGAAGCATATCAAGAAAAGAACACTGTCCTTACTGTGAAACATGGAGGAGGCTCTGTTAAATTCTGGGGCTGCTTTGCTGCATCTGACACAGGGTGTCTTGATTCTGTGCAGGGAACAATGAAATCTCAAGACTATCAAGGGATTCTAGAGAGAAATGTGCTGCCCAGAGTCAGAAAGCTTGGTCTAAGTCACAGGTCATGGGTCTTGCAACAGGATAATGACGCAACACATACAGGTAAAAACAACAAAGAATGGCTAAGAGGAAACCATTGGACTATTCTGAAGTTTTCTTCTATTGAGTATCTTTGGAAAGAACTGAAATTTCAAATACGAGACAACTGGAGCAGTTTGCTCTTGAAGAGTAGCCAAAATACCTATCGAGGGATGCAGAAGTCTCATTGACAGTTACAACAATCGTTTGATTGCTGTGATTGCCTCAAAAGGTTGTGTAACAAAATATTAAGTTAAGGAGGGAACCATCATTTCTGTCCAGGCCTATTTCATGAGTTTTATTTTTAAAAAAATTCTGTGAAAGAAGAAAAGCAGCAATGTCTGACTTTCATTTGTTCATGTTCATAGATTTGTTTTATTATTACTTTTGTCAGATTCAAGTTATTTCTGTGACCGTTGTGGGTCTTTCTTTCATTAAACGAGGGGTACCAACAATTTTGACCACATGTGTATTTGGTGTCAACGAATTCGTACCGACCTGTGGCATCAAACCAACACATCAGTTTTAACATACAGTGAACACGGTGAATAAAATACCTCAAAAACTGTTGTGCAATCGAATTTTTTTTTGCAATTTTTCTGCACTTGGAATTTTTTTTGCCATTTTCTAGTACATTATATGGTACAACACATCCTGCAAAAAACAAGCCCTCATATGGCAAGATTGACAGAAATTAAAAAACGTATGGCTCTCAGAAGGGGAGCAAAAAAAACAAGAAAAATGTAAAATGGACCGGGTGTGAAGGAGTTAAAGTACTATTTTTGTACTTTAGTCAATGCTTCTAAGGTTACAGTTAAAAAAAAACTGTCAATGCCTCAAAATTGTTTGTTATAAGTTATAACCAAATTTTTAAATTTTGTTGCCAATGTAGTAGATGAAAAATGAATATTAACTTGAAGATATGATTTAGTCACCAATGTAATGACTTTTCCATAATTTTTTTAAGTTACACAGCCTCTTACCAAGGAGAACACACAACTGCTGCTAAAACAAAATCAAAGTGTTGTTAAACTGTTTTTAAACACAGATTTGCAGAATGAAATTGAGGGTAATAATCTGGTAGCCAATGAAAGCAAAAAGTTATGGAATGTTGCTAACCAACTGCTTGCAAATCATCCAAGCATAACATCTTGAATTGCTGGCGCTGTAATAAATTACAGAGTTCACTTTTGCATTTTCACGAAAAAAACATTTATCGAGTCAAACTGCAGAAGTGAATCAGAGTTACAGCATTTCTAATGCATGATGTGTGGAATTTCTGAATGTATTGCAGTCAATGAGAGATAAAATGCAGAGCCAAAACATGTTATATAACAGGAAAGCCTGCTGGAATTTTACAGGCTCTTCACATATTTTACATAGGTTATGCTCTTTGGGCTTTGGTTTAGACTTAGAAGTGTCAGTATAAAATTATTCTGGGATGACCTTAAAGGTGAATCCTAATAGACTATATGGCATACTGACCACTGGGGACCCCACAAAACCACTTCTGTGGTTTAAATTGTGTCCGTGATTGAAAAGGTGAAGTGCTCTAATTCTGATTACTAGAAACACATGTCCAATGTAACCATCCTGACCTTTATTTTTGTGTTATGATAATGAGAGAGAGCAGAGACGTGAAAAGTGGTGTTAGGTGGGAATTCTGCAAAACTGGAGAATAGTTTTCATGTTTTCATTGTGCAGAAAGAGTGTCTTCTCTTTTTTGGGCTCAGTCAGACAGTCACATAATGTAGTAGAAACATAAGCAGAAATCTGCTATATACCACGCTGATACTCAATGGTATATTGATATAATCTCTTTATTTTTCGAACAGGTCTACACGTTTAAGAGACATCCGTCTCCTTCCTCAGGACTTCAAAAGAACAAGGTTTTGTTCTTTTGATATCCTGAGGAAGGAGACAGATGTCTCTGAAACGCGTAGACCTGTACGAACAATAAAGAGATTATATTAATATACCATTGAGTATCAGCGTGGTATATACCCAATTTCTGTTCAGGTTTCTACTACATCCTTACACCTCGGGGCTGCAGCTGATACCACTACTGAATGTACTTCATAGGGGTTGTGACTTGCACAACCTGAAAAGGTGAGTGTACCGTGATCCCTGTATATTTCATATCCCTACCGGGTAAGACCCTATTGCGCTCTCTCTTCCACAGCAATTTTCTGCCAGTCATAGAACTCAGACGACGATCACATTTCAATGCTCAAACTGGCCAGCGGCTATCCTGACCTGAGCTTGAAAACTTGTATTTCTATGCAGCTGTCATGCTCGGGTTGGGAAAGCCACCGGCCAGTGTGAGCACTGCAATGTGATCGGTGTCCGAGTTATTAAAAGGATTATGTCAAAGATATTTGTGTACCAAGCCACTAAAACAGTTTTGTGCTGTAAAACCAAATTGCAACATAGCTTAGTGATTATTTATAAGGCTAGACAATAGAAATAACTTCTTTTGTATGTAAAATATCTTGCAAGTACCCAGTGTGTAATAATTATAATGGATAACTCAGGAATCAATTTGCATGGCGCAAAGACACAACTGAACCCGGTTTATAGATGATAAAGATTGTATCACACAAAGAAGTGCAGGAAAAAAACGATCAAGTCCATAAACACACAGTGAAAATATCAAAAAGCCTTTAAGTAATGTCTCTTGAAAACTTCTCAGGATAATGTGAGTTAGGAATGCAGTCTTTGAAGCTCCATAAGGAAGTCTCTAAAAGTCCGAAGCGAGATGCAGAGCAGTATATAATGTTCAGAAAACAAATGCAGAGCAGTTTCTAGTGTCCAGAACAGTCCCGTGATCTGCTACTGCATTAATTCAATGGTGGAAGCAACAGAGCAGTTAATTAAGTAAGCCAGCTTACATGTCAGCAAGGCAGGTCAGGCAAGAGCCACAGCAGGGGCTAGGCATCAGCAGCTGCTGGAGGCAGCAGGTGAGCAGAAGGTGGCAGAACCCCTGAAGAGCAGCAACAGGAGTTTCACACAGGATTTACTGGAGTAACTTAAGGTGCCACTAGGAGTAGGAAACGAGATAGAATACTCCAGCAGAGAACTAGAGGCTGAACTGGGGTTATAAAGGCAAGAGGACACAGACCACATGGAGAAGAATGAAGAAGGGGACACCATTTTGGAATAGGGCAAAAAAGCCCAAAAAGGATAAACAGAAAAACCAGAGTCCTGACACAGTGGTTGGATCAAGGCCTGGCAACTACCCTGTCCTTTATCCTATATCTGAAATCTGGTTCCATCATTCATTTGTTCCACTGAAACTATTTGTGAGAGAGTTATACATTTCAAAGTGTCACTAAATCCATTAGTTAACACCTAAGAGGAGAGCTTGGAGAGGGTTGGCGCATTTGTGAGCTAATGTGCAAAAAACAATAAAATGTATCTTTCTCTGCAATTTTAATGCTATTAGTAGCAGCATAGATATGTTGTCACCTGTTTTAAGTCCTCTATCCAGTGCTGTTTATGCTTTCATAGGCAGAACTCTTTTTACACACTGAGAGGCAAAAGAGTAACAATGTTTTGAACATTTGACTTTCACACTGCATATCACACCGTCCACTACAACTTCAAATGTGAGTCTACCATCATTTTATAGACAATTAACTTTGCTATCTCATACATAAATTTGACTTGCAACAATTTAGTATATGGTTAGTTTTACAGATTTTTGTCATGTAACTGCATTGCAACTATTTTGCTCCTGGTGGTTGAAAAATCTTTTTCTTCCTGTATACTACATGTTCTCATATTCTCACAATTGTCACAATAGCTCAGTGTGTTATTAGGTTGATTCCAAAGGTCACTGGGTCGAATCAAGGAGTGACCATGGAGAAAATTTCCGAAGAAAAGAGAAACAACATCATGTAGCTCATCAATAGCAGTATCTTGGCCCCCAAAAATTATCAAGCTGCATTATATAAGTACCATGACAGTTGGACAAATATGAAATTAAGTCCATCCATCAATTGAAAATAAAAAAGGTGGACATACAGACATAAAATCAGGGTCAATAAGTTGGCTCATAACAGGTCTTGTATAGTGACAAACACAGCAGTGGAGGTAGCTCGTATGCTTCATAATAGTAAGATCACAGACGTTCATTCAAGTACTCAGCAATGCATTTTACACAAGTCTGGATTAATGGCCTAAAAGAAGGTATAGAAACCTTGACATCAATATCTCCATAAGACGCATCGGCTTGAGTTTGCAAAGAAATACAAAAAGTACTCAGTAGAAACTCAAAATGTGTGATTTGGGGCAATGAGACAAATGTCAGTAGACTAGGCTCTGATGGATGCAAATAGGTCTGCAATTAACAAGAGAAAAAGGGGTTAACAGATCAAGAAATTGAAGGAACTGTCAAGTTCACTGTAGGGAGCTGTTACAGGGGGCTGTCTGATAATAAAACCTAAAGTAGTATCAGACAGTCAGGGTCCACCGTGCAAAGACTCTGCTGCAGACTATGGCAGAGTGCAATACCTCTGTTAAACTCACAGAGGAATATAATTAGTAAATAAAGCAATTCCTCCCTTACTTGGAGGGTGTGTGGAATGGTCTCTGTTAATAATCCCAGACACAAAGGCAGTGAGTGTGAAATGGCACCTACCTAGGTCCGTTCCTCTAGTGGTGCCAGGAGACGGACAGCAGCGTAAGCCGCACAAAGCTCCTACCTGCGTTCGCTCCACTAGTGTGCGAGGACACGAACCACTAGATATGGCACCTGCCTAGGTCTGCTCTTCTAGTGGTGCAAAAGAGACGAACAGCAGCGTAAGCCGCACAAATCTCCTACCTGCGTTCGCTCCACTAGTGTGCGAGGACACGAACCACTAGATATGGAACCTACCGAGGTCCGCTCTTCTAGTGGTGCAAAAGAGACAGACAGCAGCATAAGCCGCACAAAGCTCCTACCTCTGTTCACTTCCCGTAGTGTGCGAGGATACGAACAACTGCCAGACGCAGTATAAGGAACGCTACCCTAGCGGCAACGTCCACCTACGAGTAGAATCACAAGGCCCAGCCGGACCATGTGGTTCAGGCACCTGCCTATGTCCGCTCCCCTAAGAGGTAAGGATACGGACTGCAGCCGAAGCTGTAAGGTATAAGAACGCTACCCTGCCGGTAGCGCTCACCTAGCATAGACAGAGAGATGAGAGAGATGCCTAGAGGAACGTGCACAGAGCGTCTACTCTCATGCATGAACCAAGAGGACTGAGCGCCGTGCGGCGTGCGTCAGGGTCTTATATAGACTCTGTGCCTCATCCAAGATGGAGGACACCAGAGCCAATCCGCTGCCAGAACGACAGGAATGACGTCACGCTGGCCTATCACCGAGCAAAGCGTCACAAGCACATGACCAGCGACCAATCGGCATAGAAGGTGTCAGAGACATGTGACCACGTGTCACAAGCATATGACCAGCGGCCAATCGGCATAGAAGGTGTCAGAGACATGTGACCTCGTGTCAGCGATGATGTCACCCGCACATGTGCAATGGCTCCAAGATAGGACTTAGTCTCCAGCGCTTGCACATGTGCAGTAGCAAGAAATCTGGACATAGTCTCCAGTGCTCGCACATGTGCAGTAGCAAGAAATCTGGACATAGACTCCAGTGCCACAGCAACCGTAACAGGAGCCTGATGATATGAGGTTGTTTCATAGTCAAAGATGTTGGATACTTGACCAGGATTGATGGTGGTCTCAATGCTGAGCTATATGTGATTATACTACAAGATGAGTTACATCGTACACTTGAGTATCATGGTGCTGAAAAAGATGAGATAGTGTTCAAGCAGGACAACAACCCAAACATATCTCAAGATTGGTAAATAAATGGTTCAATGACAATGAATTAGGAGTGCTAGATTGGCCACCACAGCCCAGAGATCTTAATCTTAACCCAATCAAACACTTGCGGGTAGAGTTGAAGAAAAAGTTGTATACATACCCAAATAGGTTGACCAATATGCATCAACATTGGGAATGTGTAGGAGAGACCAAAGATCAGATTTCGGTCAAGACCAGCTTGAATCTGATTTAGAGCATGCCCAGAAAGGATTCAGGCAGGGTTTTAAGCCAAAGGTGGATTTACAGAACAATACTGTAAAAAAAAAATAAAAATTTTGATTTTTAGCAGCAAAACAGTAACAATGCAGTAACATGACAAGAATCTGCATAACTGATCATATGCTAAATAGTTGCAAGTCAAATTTATGTATGAGATAGCCAAGATGATTGTCTATAGCATGAAGGTAGACTTACTGTCAAAGCTGTAATGGATGGTGAGATATGGAGCCTGAAAGTCAAATGTTCAAAACATTGTTATAATTTTGCTCCTCAGTGTATAATAGTAATGTACACAAAATCATGTCTCCAACACATTTCCTAAAATAAAGCTAAAGTGGACAATCCCTTGCTCGTCAGTGTATAGGTATGACAGATTCTTTGACTGCACATGTTAGTATAGCTTTCTTCACAGACTGCATAGAAACATAGTCCATAAAATGACTGCTGAGGGTGAAGCATCTAACAAGGACAGTCCATCAGCCTGCTCGAATAGAAATGCAGTTTTCCCATGTGACTTGTTTTTTAGGCTAGACCGATGAATAATTTGGTCACATGCTCCTCCATTACCAGCCGAGGTAAGAACCTATAATACTTATACGAAACTAAGAACCTGTAATACTTCTATAATAGCAAATATACAAAAAATTATATTCCCTACACATCTGATAAAATAAAGGTAGTATGGCCATCCACTGGATGAAGAGGGACCCTGTGTTAGAACAATATATTGGCCATTTGTGGTGCAATAGCTCAATATATTGCACATTCCACCTGCTTTGGTGATTGAAAGTGATCCAGTTACCTCCCGGCCCGTGGTTGCTGCACAGATTGTACCAATGACATGTCCACCCCCTGCCACTGCCATTAACTTATTCTGTAATCAGCAATAGGCAGTGCAACACAGAGTTTATACAAGGCAAATAGTGCAAAAGTTGTAATGAATCCCAATTGCAAAACTGATTTTAGCCCCAATTTCATGCAATTAAGTAAGACATTTTTTTTAAAAAAAACAATTAAATTTGCTTATGTCTAACTTTTTTTCTAAATAGAATAAATCATACACACTATAAAACTTCATTTAGCCATCACAAAAATAGTCGTCTATAGAGCTGACTCATCTATCAGACAATTACCGCACTTGTTAACTTGGGCTTTCTTATAATGATTTTTTTTTTACCTCTGCCTCATTTTTCTTGTAAGCTTTAATGAGATATAAGGCAGAAGAGAAAGGTGCTCTTACAGCGTAGAGAGGTCAAGAACTGGTCAAGAGCTGGTTTATTTCAGATTGTGATATTGGTTCTTGATAAGAAGTGTTAAGAGGCACATGACAGAAAGTTTTGAAGGAGGAACATAGACTAGTAGTGACCTCCCTTTTAAAAAAGGAGTGAGGTATAAGTAAATCTCCTTAGTAAGCTATCTACAGGGTGCTGGATATAAGCTGGGAGGAGGTGATTTATTTTGTTGCGTGTCCTGGAGTTCATCTTCTATGATAGACTCCCTTGATCTTGACATACATAAATTAATTAAAAGAAAAAGTAATAGAGGAAACTGCATTAGAGGCGCTCTTACTGTGCACATAAACAGGGCTTTTCCTTCAAAGCCTTGTTATCTTTTAATAATAAAGATGAATTACTCTAGATTAGTGGCAAATCTCTATCGTGTATAACTGTGTTTCACGATGATACTCCTCTGTCAATGTCTATTCTGATGCCTTCTCTGGAAACCTTTAAATGGTGCTTTCCTGGTTCATCAAAGCCTGTGCTGGACAATAAGTGATTAGATAAATACCTGACCTTGTACAGGAATGTCTTTAACTCTTCTTTGGACTCATGTATGTACTGACAATTTAGAGAATCAAATACAAGAAAACGTTCAATTTATTAGGACAAAATGTATCAAAAGGTTTAAATTTTAACGACAAGTCCTGGCAGGATCGGTAACAATCTGAAGACGGCCCCTGTGGAAGAAATAATATTAATCTTTATTTTTATATAGCGCCAACATATTCTGCAGCACTTTACATACATCAGCAACACAGTCACCATTGGTGCTCACAATCTGATCCCCCATCAGTATGTCTTTGGTGTGTGGGAGGAAACGAGAGTCCCAGAAGGAAAACCACGCAAAAAAGGAAAGAGCATACAAACTCCTTGTAGAGGTTGCTCTTGGTGGGATTTGAACCCTGGACTGCAATGCTAGTCACAGAGCCACTTTGCCACCCTACAACTATATATGGGCTCTTTGCAGTCCATCATAATGCACAATGTCACCTGTTTTGGAGGTGGTAGAGGTCACCTCACCTTGTAGGCCTCTGAGGTTGCACCAATGGCCTTTCCACCCCTGAGTCCTAGATATAACATTTCAGCTATCAGGGGTGCAGAACTTGAAGTCACAACTTACAGAAACCACATGGTGGTAGATACCAGTTCTGTAGTCATTCTAAGAATAACATCTCTAAAGAGAATAAGTATTAGACTGTCATGCACAGAGTTGGAGATGCCTGTATACAATGCCTGACACACACGATCATACCAACGGGTGTCTGGCGCACTACCAAAATACATCACAAAATGGGAAACACATCAGGGTAATGATACAATGGAGGTACCTGCCGCTAGGGCACCTCCTGAACTCACATCAAGCTATCTCCTGAGCTCCCTAGTGTCCCTATACAGCTTCTTCCAACCTGTCGACGAGCAGGATACCTGGGTCCCTCAGCTGGCCCTAAATTTACCCTGTCTAGTGAGTATACTGATGAGTACAGTAGACTCACCACTAAACTAATAAACACATAGGGAAAGGAAAGGCAGATGGGGAAATAAACAGAAGGATGCAAAATGCCAAATTTCACAGTAGACGACAGACTCTAAAGTGGCAGGTGGATGGGCACAGGACAAAAGATCAGCAGTTCCTTCCACCAGGATGACCAAAGTAGAAATGATTCTAACAGCAGCAAGGACTGCTGGGAAGCCTCCAGTATTTAACCTACATTCGCGTGGACCCAAAGCAGCTACAGCTGACCTTCCCTGCTTAGAGTTGCTGGCAACAAAACCTGAAATCAACTCATGAGATACCAAAGAAAAGGAAAACCCATTTAAATGAAGAGTCAAGATGGAGGAGGGAGGCTCCAGTCCTAAGGCTGTCACTAGTATCAAAACAGAAGGGAGGCGAACGTGACATAGACCTCATTCACACATACCTATTTAAGAATGTACATGAAACAATGGTAATGGTGTCATCAGTATTTTGCATCAGTGTATTCCTTTTACCATCAGTGTGTTATCAGTGTTTTTCACAGATGGCTAAAGAAATTAATAAATGACAAAGCTTCTTTACCTTACGTTAAAACACGTACAGCCAATGGATGGGACATGGATGCCATGCTTGTGCTGTACATGTTTTTCATGGAGCCATAGACTTGTAATGGCTGTTGTCACCCGTCCTGCTGGAAAAAATGGACGTCTCTCTGTTTTGCACAGATGTACGGTCAATATGATAGTAATATTCGTCTTGCTCATCGTATAGTGATTGTGATTTTTATACAGTAACAGCATTGTTAACTGCTGGGGTTCACACAATAATTAGGGTTCACTAGAAACAGATGTTACCTGATTTGGAGGCCCACTTTAATGTGATTCATCCACATTGTGCTATACTGTAGCTAAAATTGGGACACCCTCCCCCACCCTTAATGCCATTAATATTTTTCATGAAACCCAACAAACCAGCATAAAATTGTATTACTGTAATTTTGATTTAGTTTAAATAGAGATGAAAAAAAAATCAGACAGGTTTCTAGTGTTATAAATACATAAGAAAATGCAACCATGGAAAAATGTATCTACATGTTATAGACAAATAGATTTCTGAAAAATAAAAATGGAATAAATTAGATAATTAAAGATTATATGTGATATATCGTGCTATTTTTTTGTTTTTCAAAATCCTATACCAATTATTTTATTACTTCTGCCTATTTTAGCTATTTATATTCCACAGCAGTGCCATATTTTCATTAATAAATCATACAACTGCCTACGGAAAAATTCATAGGCATCATGCAGGGAGAGCACCGAAGTCATGATTTTAAATCCAGGCTAATTTAAGAAAACAGTTTGAAATTCACATAAATTACGGTGTCCAGCTATTTCTGACCACGGTGACCTCACTCCAGAAAATGCAACTTCTACTGGATGGGTCTTTGACCAGGAGGCAGCATTAAAAAAAAAGTCTTCTTGGGTTAATTCTTTGCAGATGCCAAGTTCCGGAAGTTTTGCAAGAAAAAAATGAAAGCCATTCACTCTTTCAGTGACACAGGCCTTTGATAGCAACACACACTTATTTGGACAGAGAGCTCGGGGTCAGGAAGGCACATAAAGATTGGTGATTAGAGAAATACAATATCAGTAAAGTGTGGCAGGCAACTAAAAGAAACTCCAGCCTTTATCATTGTACTGCTGGATCTCCCCCGGGCTATTTATATTAGATATTGAGTTAAGCATAACTTATTTAGCCCGAGCATTCCAGAAAACATTTTGATGTCAGCTACTGCAGGAAAGTAAACACAAAGGGAAAGGAAACGCTCTTGATTTTTGCTAAGATAAAAAATGGTGTAATTTAATTTAATTATCCCATGCATTTTTCAGGAATTAAGGGGAGAAGGTATTTTGCAAATGTTCCTTTTAACTTGGGAAGAAACAGAAAAATAACTTTTGTGCATTAGGTTTATGAATAATGTTTATTCCCGTAGCAAGTGGCACATACAGTAGTGGATGGATGGAGCTAATATTCCTTAGAAATGTCTCATGGTGCTTGCTGAAGGATCAAGATTTGTGTGCAGATTCGGAATCAGCTGTGAGTAAAGAAAGAAAGAGAGAAAGCGAGAAAGAAAGAAAGCGTGAAAGAAAGAGAGAAAGCAAGAAAGAAAGAAGGAAAGAAAGAAAGAGAAAGAAGGAAAGAGAGAAAGAAAGCGTGAAAGAAAGAGAGAAAGCAAGAAAGAAAGAAGGAAAGAAAGAAAGAGAAAGAAGGAAAGAAAGCTAGAAAGAGTATAGTAACAAAAGAGTGACACAATTATCCTAAGACACTAATTCAATTATTTTCAAATCTAAATAAAAAAAAGATTTTTGAAAGATGTAGTGGAATGAATGATTGAATTTTGACAAATTTAAGTTAAGTTTACATGTTTAGGTAGACATGTCTGTCTGGCTGCCAGTGAGGGGTCTTATAGCTGCAATGCCCCTCTGGGAAATATTGAAATTGTCTCTCCAGGGAGCAAAGAGACCAACTCTAGCGCCACCTATTGGAAGTAGCAATCTTAAAATTCAAAAGTGGCCCTTTAACAAGCCTTTTCATATGACTTAGGATTTATACCAGATCAGAACCCCAATTTGTAGACACTGTGTTTCAGGGTGATTGCCCCTCGTCAGTGCAAAGTATGGGATCTGATTTGGCTTATGAGAAGCTATAGGGGGGGCCAGAGACTGAAAGACTACCAGGAGGGGACCCCCAGACACTCCAAGCCATGGGGAACCACCAACTAGAGACAGGTGAAGGGGAAAGATGCCATCAGGTTACCACACCGGCACTGGGATTAAGGGGACCAGTGGTTAACACCAGCCTTCTTCAGGTTGCCAGCCATAACAACGCTGTGAGTAAAGAAACCAGTCACACTGCAATCCCTTGAGTGGACTACCTTCTTTCCGTTCCTAACTCCATCACCTAACCCCCCTGGGGCCTGGCCCTACTTGCGGAGGGCCCAACATCCAGGCTGCCATTAACACCAGTCCCACGGAAACTGTGCAGCGGCGGCTCCATCCATACAGCTGCAACCTACAAGTGGCATCACGACAAAAACTTTCTTATTATCACCTGTAAATATCACCCCTTTTAAGCAACCTTCAGGGTCACAGAACCGGGCAACGGCCACCCAGTGAACAGTTCCCCGTAAATATACGGCCTGGGACAGAGTACCCCATAGCCTTGGGGTGAGTCATTCTTCATATGACATGGTTTGCAGACCTTCTACCATCTTGGCTGCTCTTCTCTGGACTTGATCCAATATATTCATGTTTTTCTTGAATTGGGGCGCCCACAACTGTACACAGTAAACACTGTTTTATTAATCACATGCTATGTTCAATTTCCTATTTATTTTTATAGAAGATTAGCAGTTACATTTTAAATTCTGTACTGCGCTGTGTCCCCTACATAGCATGTGAAAGAAGGTGGTCTGGTCAGATGAGACAAAAGTAGGAATTTTGGGTCCACATGCAAAACGCTATATGAGGAGAAAAACTAATACTGCCCATCACCCTGAAAACACCATCATCACCATCAAACGCAGTGGTGGCAGCATCATTCTGTGGGGAAGCTTTTCTTCAGCAGAGTCAGGGAAGCTGGTCAAAGTTCATGGGTAGATGCTAAATACAGAGTAATCCTGAAGGAAAACCTGTTAGAGACTTCAAAAGACTGGAGACTGGGACAATGATTCATCTTCCAGCAGGAGAGCAATCCTAAACATAATGCCAGAGCTTCAATGGATGGTTTAGATCACGATATAGTTATATGTGTGAATGGCCCTGTCTCAGTTGAAACCTAAATTACATTGAGAATCTGTGGAAAGATTTGAAGATTTGAAAATTTCTGTTCCCAGATGCTTCCTTCCAATTTCACTTAGCTAGAGCTATTTTGAAAAGAATTATGGGCAAACATTTCATCCTCTAGATGTGCAAAGCTGGTCGAGACATATCCCAAAAGACTTGCAGCAGTAATTGATGGTCCTAAAAGATGGTCCTACAAAGTATTGACTCAGGGGGCTGAATACAAATGTATATCTCAAATTTAAGATTTATTTTTTTAAAATATGTAGAAAACCATGTATCATTTCCTTTATACTTCACAAACTCTTGCTACTTGGTGTTGGTTTATCAATCTCAATAAAATACATCTACGTTTGTAGGTGTAATATGACAAAATGAAGCGGTGTTCACAAGGTTTAGGATCGCTACTTCCAATAGGTGGCGCTGCGCTAGAGTTTGTCTCCTTTCCTGGAGAGACAATTCAAAAGGTAAGAATACTTTTTCATCGCTCTGTACAAGAAAAACTATAAAGCAGTACTAAAACAAAAAATGTTAATACCTATTTATTTTACACACTTTATTACAAATTAATTACCTAAAGTTTAACATACAGGTTAAAGATAAATTACTGTATATTAGAGATGAGCAGACTGGTGGAAGTTCAGTTTGACGGGGTCAGACGAACTTTAAATTAAGATCGGTTTGGAACCCGAACATGCAAGTGGTGATCTACGTAAGACACCCGAATTCCGAATCCGAACTCTGTTTTTTGTGTAAAGTCTGTGTTTGGTACGAACACCGAATACCAAACCTCGAGTTCGCTCATCTCTTTTCAGTTGATCCAGTGAATTTTTTTTCTTCAAATTTTTAAAGGAAATCAAAAAGAGTTGATGCCTTATTTTGACTTTCATTGTAAGATTATATGTTGTAGTAGACATAATTAATATCTGGTCTGAGGGCTACTTTAGAATGGCTTAATATAAGCTAATGTATTTTTATTTATAAATGTACTCATCTTTAGACTTTACTCATTGTACTGTTATGCCTTCTATTCATAAAAGTCATCATTTAGCTATAGATCCAGATGGATCACACTAATGTGTTAACATTGTTAATTTCAGTAAGATTTCTATGATTTAATGGAAATAATATTTTGGAAGATTTGGCAGTACTTCCCAACATAACCGGTTCAGCAATACAAACCAACTCATTTTGAATATAAATATATATATATATATATATATATATGTATATATGTTACAGGCAATGTATGAAAGCCCGGCATTCTATAGAATACCTAGGCAATGTATACAATCCCTGTCATTTTCAGGCAAGGCATGAAATATCTGCGTTGTTCTATACTTTTCCTAGGCATTGCATAAAATGTCTAGGTATTATAAAGAATGACAAGAACTGCTCTGGCAAAGTTTGATATAATACCCAGATTGGAAAAGTCTTTAGCAACAAACAGACAAAAAAAACTAATGAAAGAAGTAACAAACAGTAAAAAAAACTAATGAAAGAAGAAATCCTAAATGAACAACAGGATATCTTTGCTGGGAAAAACACAAAGAAACAGAAGTGTCATTCCTGACTATTAGAGGTACTTTGCACACTACGACATCACAGCTGTGATGTCGGTGGGGTCAAATCGAAAGTGACGCACATCCGGCGTCGCTGTCGATGTCGTAGTGTGTAAATACTTTTACATACAATTAACGAGCGCAAAAGCATCGTTATCATATGATCGGTGTAGGGTCTGACATTTCCATAATTTAGCAGCAGCGACAGTACGATGTTGTTCCTCGTTCCAGCAGGCAGCACATATCGCTGTGTGTGAAGCCGCAGGAGTGAGGAACATCACCTTACCTGCGTCCCGGCTGCAAAGAGGAAGGAAGGAGGTGGGCGGAATGTTCGTCCCGCTCATCTCCGCCCCTCCGCACCTATTGGCCGCCTGCCGTGTGACGTCGCTGTGACGCCTTACGACCCGCCCCCTTAGGAAGGAGGCGGTTCACCGGCCAGAGCGACGTCGCAGGGCAGGTGAGTGCTTGTGAAGCTGCCATAGCGATAATGTTTGCTACGGCAGCAATCACAAGATATCGCTGCTGCGACGGGGGCGGGTACTATCGCACTTGGCATTGCAAGCATCGGCTTGCAATGCCGTAGTGTGCAAAGTACCCCTTAGTCTTTAGTAACAAACAATCAAAAACATGAAAGAAGAAATGCAAAATGAACAAAAGGATATCTTTGCTGGGAAAAAAAAGGAATCAGAAGTGTCATTCCTGACTATTTGTTGCAGCACGGGGGGCTAGAATGGCATTTTGAATTGCACTTCATTTTTTTTTTTTACGCAAAGTCATTTGTTAGTTTGGCACTTAGTCTTGCACATACACCTAAAAAATCCTTGGCCTCTTCCTGTTGACTGAGCAGTAGCAGCAGATCAAATATGTACATCTTGAACCTTGAGCAAGCCGTTTTGACAAACACTGAATTGTGATCTTGCATTGAGTTGGTTCAGAATGCTGCCTGCTCTGTCCACCTACTTTTGGACGGACCACCCCTGTAGTATTCTACACTCTGCCTGTTTGTCATTTAGGTATTTTATAGAATGACTAGGAAATGTATGAACATCTGATCTATTTCATACTTTGATGACCCATTTCCGGCATTGTATACATTGCCTAGGTATTATATAGAATGCCTGTTTTTACACATTGCTGGTAACATATACATAAAAATAAAACATTGGAAAAGTTTCTAAAATGAAAGATGTAAAAAGGCCAATGGAATTATTACAAAAGCAAGTTTTAGAATTGCAATGTAAAAATTATTAACAAAGTGTCTAATTACTGCAGATATTCCTAGATCTCTGTAACGTGACAAAATTGTTTAGTGAATTCTGTAATTCACTCAATCAATCATCCATTACATTTGGTTGTTTAATTGTATTGAAATTTCATGGAACATTTACCTCCGGAATTTACATTTCCTAATGTTTTCCGCTCAAACTATGTGCAACAAAACATACTTTACTTTAAAGTTATTTAACTAGTAGCCGGATATGAATAAAAATAAATTATGCATATAAAAGAAATAATTTGTACGAGAAGTGGAAACATCTATTGGATTAGTTTGTCTGTCTTTTAGCTTGAATTTTTGTGCAAGCAAACCTTTGCTTTGAAGCACCTCTCCAACGGAGGTTTTTTCAGTGCCTGAGTTATGCCCCTGCCTTTGATGCGGGTTCGCATGCCAAGCCCGCATCTTTTCCACCACATGACAGCTTATTTAATCAGCCAACATGTGCCTCTAACAGCCGCGGCTGGATTGGATATCCATTCGATGCTGTTAACTAGTAAAATCCTGTTGTCATTCTCTGACAGTGAGATTTAACATGTACCAACAGGGGGCACGTTATTTCCAGCACCTATCAGCATGCCTGTGACCTTGATCGTCGTGCGTTGATGAGTTGTCATTAGAGATGAGCGAGCCTCTCAAGGTTTGGTTTGCCAAGACCACCCGAACATATGCTACATTCACCGAACCCAACCCGAACCTTTATCAAACCTTTCCAAACCCCATTGAATTCATGGGACGCCAAACGTAAGGCAGACAAAACACCTTTAGGGGGGGGTTGAAAATCTTCCAAATCAGCAAAAATACACCACTGTTTTGGGATAGCCATTAGCTTCCTAGACTTTTAACATAAAAAATATAGAAGTGGATGAGAGAAAAGGGTGCTGGTGCTTCCAGACACCTGCCAGTACAGACAAGAGACAACTTTGAGAAATATCTTGGAATCTTGACATTTGAAAACCTTTCAGGCAGACAGTACAGCAGTAGAGTAGCATCAATTGCCCACCTCATAGGGCATTAAAAGAGCTTAGAGGTATGGTCCATGCAACATACAGGTTGTCGGTCGGCATTTTAATTTTAAAAATGAAGACATGCTTGAGTGACAGGTGTAGGCTTTTTGCTCCCAGAAGACTGGCTCTATCCACAAGACAAAACTTGGAGACCCAACTTGTAGTCTCCACATTCAAAATGATTTCAGGCAGACAGTAGTATAATAGCATCAATTGTTCCCCTCCCCATAGGGCCTTAATAGGGCATGGATGTACGGCCCATGAAATACACAAGCTGATGCCTGGCATTTCAGTTTTAAAAATGAAGACCTGCTTAAGTGACTGGCGTAGGCCTCTTGCTAACAGAAGACTGGCACTACCCACAAGACAGAACTTGTGTAGTCTTATCATTCAAAATCCTTTCAGGCAGACAGCAGTACAGTAGCAACAATTGCCCCCCTTCCCATGGGGCATTAAAAGAGCAGGGAGGTAAATGTGGCGCCCTGGACTTGCCAGGTCGTCACAGGTACTACAACACACACCCCCACCCTGAGACATGCACATCAGCCAGACACAAAATCCTTGTTGCCTCCCTCCAGGGGCTGCTGTCCACACCAGGTGGGGTGGAGCCAGGTGGTTGGCCCCACCCACTGAGGAGTTCACAGTCCTGGAATTAGGGAAGTGGAAGTGAGAAGGAGTAAACTGACCGTGTCCGGGTGTGTGGCCCGGGCACTAAGAGCAACGTTAGCAGACGGTGGTGGCCGTCTGCAGGAGAGGCAGATCAGCGCGGAACCGTAGGACCGGGGACGGGCGGTGGCCCACCGGTACCGAACCGGGGAGCGAAGTGAAGTCAGCACACACAGGCAGGGCCTGCGGACCCCGACCAGGCTTGGAGTCGCCATTAGAGGTCAAATCCGTCAGTGACCAGAACCCCAGGGGTTTCCTAACAGCCAAGACCCGATTGAAGGCAACCGTCCGACCAGCAAAAAGGAAATACAGCTACCGCCACAGCTAGAGTTCCAAGGGCCAGAGCTTGCGGGCAAAAGGGCTCCTCCGGCACATATACATGCTGGGGAGTGGGTTACCGGTGGGAATCCATCGGGACCGAACATACACAAAGGTGTAGGGAAAGGCAGCCACCACCAACCGTCCCGGAGAAGTCACAGCAGCCGGCTGCGGAACCCGTCCATCCAGCCATTTGGTTTACCAGAGACTTTGCGTACATTTGTGGCTGAGTGAGTACAACCGTGCCGTCCGGCACCGCGCTGCGCAGTCCAGGCGACCCTGCACCTTGCCAACCCTGGCTCCCCGTCACCTCACCGGGCCCCGGGACCACCAACCCCTACCCACGGAGGGGGGAAACAACATCTCAGCTGCTCCCTGCCATCGCTCCCGGGATCCCTGTCACCAGCAGCGGTGGTGTCCAACCTCACCACAACCCGTGGGTGGCGTCACGGACCAAATCCCCAAACCCAAACTACCCCCTTTCACTCACGGGCGAGGAGCGCCGCTCGAGCCCCCAATCCGGCCCACCGCTCGAGCCACCAAGCAGCCATAGCAGCAGCGCCGGACCCGAGCGTTAGCGAGCGCAGCGGCGTCCTCCCCGCCCGCGACATATAGTCTATGCAACACACAGGCTGTGGCCCGACATTTCAAGTTTAAAAATGAAGATATGCTTGAGTGACTGGTGTAGTCCTCTTGCTCTCAGAAGACTGGCACTACCCACAAGACAAAATTTGGAGACCAATGTTGTAGTCTCAACAATCAAAATCATTTCAGGCAGACAGCCTGAAGCACAGTATCATCAATTTCCCCCCTCCCCATAGGGCCTTAAAAGAGCAGGGAGGTACGGTCCAAGCAACACACAGGCTGTGGCCTAGCATTTAAAATTTAAAAATGAAGACATGCTCGAGTGGTAGGTGTAGGCCTGTTGCTCCCAGAAATTAGCACTACCCACAAGACACAACTTTAAGACCCATCTTGGAGTATTGAGATTTAAAAAACTTTCAGGCAGACAGCAGTACAGTAGCATCAATTACCCCCCTTCTTATAGTGTCTTTGCATAGCAGGCAGGTATGGTCCATGAAACACACAGGATGTGGCCTGGCATCTCAATTTAAAAAGTGATCACACAGCGACCGAGCCTTCTGCAGCAGCACATCCAGGACATAATAGGAATTTTTTAGGAATTTCTGTACAATCAGGTTGATCATTCAGTGCATATGTTATGCTGCCCAGGCATAGTGTCACCACTGGGTTTCCACCATAATCACATATGGACTTCCTTGGCTCCAGCTTCAGTGGAGACAGCCATTTATCAAACTCGGCCTGGATAGCGTTCCACAACTCTGCAGCTGTGTCACTGCATTCTCTGATGCATATTAATTGAAGCACTGCCTAATTGCATTGACGTAAACACATGATGTTGCCTAGCATTTACATTTTAAAACTCAACAGAAATGTTTAAAAACATTTCAGGCAGACAGCAGGACAGTGACATCAATTGAATCCCTTCTATTTCACCATCGTGTCTTTGCACAGCAGGGAGGTATAGTCCATGCAACACACAGGATGTGGCTTGGCATTTAAATGTTAAAAATCAAGTGATGCATGACAGACAGGTGTAGGCCTCTTGCTCCTAGAAGACTGGCACTACAGTCTGTGCATGTGAGGTGGAAAGAAAGGGTGTGTCTTTCATGTAGACTGTAACATCATCAGACTTGGAGTAACTCATTTTCACCCTATTTAGCAGCATTGCTGCCCTTGCATACACAGATGAATGAAGACTCCATTTGAAAAGGCCACAGCTCAGCTATCAAAAGCTGATGCAGCACATGCAGGCATTTCTGCAAATATTATGAAGAAAAGGACCTCTCACAAGAAACATTGAGCAATATGGGACCAAGTAAACCAATTTCTCAACCAAGAAGAAATATTCTAGGTTGCAGAATACAACATGGCTGGAAAGAGGGCATTGGTCCAATAACTCAATGGAAAGGAACTGTTTTGGATCAAGTACCAGTCAACCCTTCTCTTTATCTTATAAAATATGATGGATTAGATTGTATGTACGTATTGGAGCTTCACAAAGGGGAAAGGGTGTCTGCTCTCAAAGTTCTACCAGATAGAGTTGCATCATCCCAAATAAGCGATGCTCATTTAGCACTGGAGCAGCACTAAGGGCACCTGCAGGGAAGACCTCCATGAAGACAACCTGCCTTTTGGTGGCACTTCAAGGTTCAAAATCTCTTTGTGTGTGAGGTGGAAAGAAAGGGTATCTTTTTCATGTAGACTGTAATGACATCATCGGACTTGGAGTGAGTCTTTTTCACCCACGTTTTTTCAGCATTGCTGCCCTTGCATACACGTATAAATAAAGACTCCATTTGGGAATTGAAAATGTAACCTCCTCGGCTTCTATCTCCTTCTTATTTTATTATTCTTTTGGGATGGGATGAGCCGGTGTTTGCTCACTAGACCTTTGACTAACAGAACTTCCCACATGTACACCTCCAGCACCCCACCTATTCCCCCTTACACGACAACCTCGTCGTGACTTACAACTCATCGTTGATGTACTCTTCAACCTTTCAAACAGATATTTCACAAACCTACGCCCACCTGCCAGACACCTGACACAAAAGATAAATTATTTATTTCATGCTTGAGTAGTCAATATTGTGAAGGCACTAAAAAGTACAACTACCTACAAATGTGTTTCACTGCATATCAAATTCCAGGGTGTTTTGCAATCCCTACTTTAAAATTTTGCTAGACCTTTCACTTAGTGCATAGGCTTTACCAGTGTAGGAGTCACACAATTTTTTAAATTGTAAAAAAATCTGTTTTGAGGCTATCCTCTACCTGTCTTCAAGGGTGTATTGCAATCCCTTCTTATGACCCCATTATGGTATATATCTCCATTATGGCCCCATCCTGGTGTATGACCCATTGTGGCTATATCCTAGTAAACATGGCCCCATTCTGGTAAAAAATGTCCCCATAATGGCCCTACCCTGGAATATATGTCCCATCATAGCTCCATCCTGGTATATATGTCCCTATCGTGGCCCATCGTAGTATATGTTCCCATCATTGCCCCATCCTGGTATATATATCCCATCATCGCCCTATACTGGTATATATGTCTAGTTCATGGCCCTATACTGGTATATATGTCCAGTTCATGGCCCCAGGCCCCATCCTGGTGTATGACCCCCATCATGGCTCCATCCTGGTATATATGTCCAAAGCAAGCCCCATCCTTGTATATGTCTCCTTCATAGCCCCATCCTGGTATATATGTCTTCATCATGGCCCCATCCTGGTATATATGTCCCCATCATGGCTCCATCCTGGTATATATGTTCCCATCATTGCCCCATCCTGGTATATATATCCCATCATGGCTTCATTCTGGTGCAGATGTCTCCATCATGGCCTCATCCTGGTGTATACCGCTTTTATGGCTATTTCCTAAAGCCCATCCTGGTATATATGTCCCCATCATGGAACCATCCTGGCATATATTTCCAAACCTGGCCCCGTGGCCTCATCCTTGTGTATAACTCGTCATGGCTATATCCTGCTTAATATGGCTCCATTCTGGAACACATATCTCCATAACGGCCCCACCCTTGAACATATTTCCCATCATGGCATACAATTGGTGGCTGGCTAAATACTTTCTTTTCCCCACTGTATATCTCATCATGGCCGAATCCTGGTATATATGTCCAGATCAGGGCCCCATCCTGGTGTATGACCTCCATCATGGCTATATCCTGGTATATTTAGTCCATCCTGGTATATACTGTATGTGTTCATCATGGCTTCATCTTGGTATATATGTCCAAACCAAGCCTTATCCTGGTATATTTCCCCTTCATAGCCCCATCCTGGTATAGATGTCTCTATCATTGCCCCATCCTGGTATATATCTCATCATGGCTTCATTCTGGTATATGCCCCTTTCATGGCTATGTCCTTAGCTCATCCTGGTATATATGTCCAAACCTGGCCCTATCCTGGTATATGTCCCCCTCATAGCCCCATCCTGGTATATATATCTCCATCATGGCCCCATCCTGGTATATACCTCTCCCCTCGCTACTCCCCAGCCTCGCCACTCTGCCAATCCCTTCACTGGCTTCCCATCGCCCAACGACTCCAGTTCAAAACATTAACCATGACATACAAAGCCATGCACAACCTGTCTCCTCCCTACATCTGTGACCTAGTCTCCCAGTACCTACCTGCACGCAACCTTAGATCCTCACAAGATCTCCTTCTCTGCTCCTCTCTTATCTCCTCTTCCCACAATCGTGTACAAGATTTCTCCCGTGCATCCCCCATACTCTGGAACGCTCTACCTCAGCACATCAGACTCTCCCCTACCGTGGAAAGCTTCAAGAGGAACCTCAAGACCCACCTCTTCCAACAAGCCTACAACCTACAATAGCCCTCAGCCCAGTAGACCACTGCGCAACCAGCTCTGTCCTCACCTATTGTACCATCACCCATTCCCTGTAGACTGTGAGCCCTCGCGGGCAGGGTCCTCTCTCCTCCTATACCAGTCTGTCTTGTACTGTTAATGATTGTTGTACGTATACCCTCTTTCACTTGTAAAGCGCCATGGAATAAATGGCGCTATAATAATAAATAATAATAATAATAATAATAATATATGTCCCCATCATAGAACCATCCTGGTATATATGTCCCCATCATAGCCCCATCCTGGTATGTATGTCCACATCATATCTCCATACTAGTGTTTATGTCCCTATCATAGCCCCATCCTGGTACATGTCTCCATCCTAGTATATGTCCCCATAATTGTCCCATCCTGGCATATATCATGGCACACAAAGTTAAAAAATAAACAATTGTACTCACCTTGTAGGGCAGTATGGTGGCTCAGTGGTTAGCTTTGCAGTGCTGGGGTCTTGAGTTCTAATACCACCAAGGATAACATCTGCAAGGAGTTTGTATGTTCTCGCCATGTTTGCGTATGTTTCTTCCGGGTACTCCTGTTTCCTCCCACACTACAAAGATATATTGATAGGGTATTTAGGATGGGAGTTAAAATGGAGGCAGTGTTACTGATGTATGTAAAATGCTATGGAATTAATGGTGCTATATAAGTGAATTAATATTATTATTATTATTATTATTATTACCTTCCCACCACTCCCCTGGTGTCCTAATCTGATGCTGTCATAGTGGAAACTGACCTCAGCATGTAAACGGAACAGCACATGATGTCACTGTCATGCGCATCCACTTGTACCGCTGTCAGCTGCCGGCATATTCGCTACTCCACATGCCTGGGATTATGGGCGTGGGAAGCAGCGAATATCCATATTCTTTTATAGCAGCACATATGACCTCCAGCTGCTGCAGGAAGTCAGCCTCTGGGTGTTAACATGTGTCGCTATTAAAGAACATGAATATTCACTGCTCCCCAAGCACATTATCCCACCCACTTCTCAGCATCAGCTTCAGTGCAAGGAGGTGGGTGGGATTATGGCTGTGGGGAGAAATGAATATTTGTATAATTAGACGGTGGCCGGCACATTGCAGGAACCCGATGGGTCTCTTTGCTGCAATGAATTTCAGCTAAAACAGGCGCTGGGTTCGACGGCCCCTCTGTGCCCCTGGGCCTGGTCGCGATCCCTGTGACCGTGATCGTTACGCCACTAGTTATTGACGAGGAGGAAAGGGAGGCGGAGGCAGCCCAGAGCATGGAATGTCATTAGAAAGGAGAAGAAGCTTTCCCAGCGAAGCTCGAGCTGTGCAATCCTTGCCCTCCTCCTCCTTTTCACAAAAGTTGCAATGTGTTAGTTTTTTAGGTGGCGGCATTCTCCAGGAGTTAACACAGCTTTCATTATTACGCACAGACGACTAGTGACAGTGGTGTCGACTCAATACTGGGAAATTTGCTGCCCGGCTATGCGGCTCCCTGGGTAGTTAGCAAACAACTGCACTATCTTTTCTTCTGTAACCAGCGGTGAGCCACATGTCAGGAGTAGGCGAGCTCCATGTGGCTCACGAGCTACAGGTTTGGGACCCCTGACCTAATACGACCTTAATTACCCTGTATAGTGCTAAACTATACAGTCAATATGTGCGATAACAACTACAACTATATTAAATAAGTTTAACTATAATTTTTAATTACCTATCCACTAAGACGTAAATTCATTTCCATTGGCACATATCCCATGAAATGTTTAGGCCTGTATTATTTCAGGGGTGATTTGTCCTTCACCGTATTCTTTGATAGTCAAGCAGGCCATAGATGAAATGTTGCAGGACAGCTTCATTAGACATTCAGTACAACTTGAGAAAATGACAATATACAACTAAAGTTAAGATATAACAAATTATAGCAAGAAGGCTAAACAAGACCTTGTGTTATTATGTCCTCTAGTATAAGTGCTTGCACAATGACCTGCATTCCAAAACCCCATTATTCATATTCTGAATTATTTGTATTATTTATCCCATATACCATCTGACAAGCAAAGTTGCCCCTAAAAATCCAATATTCACCAGGAAGAATAGACGAAAATAGGAATAATAGGATGGATGGGAGCTTCATCTGTGTAACTTCAAGTAGTAAAGGACTTACATCGGAGGTGGCAGGCAGGAAACCTGCGTCTTACCACAGCTGTCTGTATCAAGGACATCAAGAACATTATACTAAATTATCATTGTTTGCTGTTTTATTTCTGTTTAGTTCATTGTCTTGGGGGGTAACTTCTATATAATAATCTATGTCATACTTGTTTGTTGGGATGCAATGTATTTTTCTCACACAGTGCAAAGCAATGTTACTTTATGATATAAAGCTTGGATTTTAGGCATTTTTATGGAACTTTTTCATATTTTTGTGAGGTGAAATGAACAAAATCAGTCATTTTTATCTTTTTTTTTTTTTTGCTATATTTACTGTATGGAACAAATAATGATAGAATTTTAAAGTACAATCCATTAAGAACAATGATGTTACTATGTATGGTTTACTTGGAGAGCATTTGTTTTTTAAAACATTAAATAATTTTTGTATGAGAAAGCTATAATTATTCATTTATTTATTTTTCCCACTTTTTAAAACTTAACCTCTTCACGACATTTGACATACCTATAGGTAATGGTTGGGTTACAGAACTGTACAGGAACATACAGGAACTGTAACCTAAAGGTTACCGGAGCTCTAAACCACCAGGTCTCCTAGCAGCTCTGATGCAAAGAAACCTTAAAGGAGCCTTTAAGAGAGCGTTTAAGAGAAAAAAATCTGTAATAATAATAATAATAATAATAATAATAATAATAATAATAATATAATAATAACCCCAAAACACCCTTGCAGATCCAACACTAATCTACAAGAAGTCCCACAACGATCCTGGCTGTGCTACATACTGAAGTCGCAACGCTTGGGCACATTGCAGAACATGGCCGCCCATGCGGCTTCAGGCAGACACTGACTGAGCCACAGCTGTGAGTGGTGACGTCACTGAGTTTATCTGTGGACAAAACTGTAGGTTCCCATGGTGCCCCATCTGTGACCGTATGTAAACTCACCTCAGGTGAACTCATTGAGTTTAATGAGACCTGCATCTCCTGGCAGAAAATCAGGTTTGTTTTGCCAAGAGATGCAGATTTGGTGCTGGAATTTATACACCAACTTCCTGCACCAAATATGCATGTGTCGCGGGCGGGGAGGGAGCCGTCGCTGCTGCGCTTTCGCTGGCGCTCGGGTTCGGCGCTGCTGCTGCTTGGTGGCTCAAGTGGTGGGCCGGATCCAGGGACTCGAGAAGCGCTCCTCGCCCATGAGTGAAAGGGGAGGTTTGGTTTGGGGATTTGGGCCGTGACGCCACCCACGGTTTGTGGTGAAGGTGGGCACCACCGCTGCTTTTGACGGGGATCCCGGGAGCGATGGTAGGGAGCAGCTGGGATGTTTCTCTCCCCTCCGTGGGTAGGGGGTTGGTGGTCCCGGGGCCCGGTGAGGTGTCGGGGAGGCAGGGTTGGCAAGGTGCAGGGTCGCTTGGACTGCGCATCGCGGTGCCAGATGGCACGGTAGTACTCACACAGCCACAAAGATATGCAAAGTCTCTGGTAAAACAAACGGCTGGATGGACGGGTCCTGCAGCCGGCTGCAGTGTTTTTCCCCTGACCCCGGGTTGGTATTTTGAGTCCTTTCCTGCACTTTCTTGTACGCTCCTCTTGTGCTCCGGTTTCCAGCTGGCTCCCCGGTTCAGTACCGGACGGGCCACCACCCTGTCCCGGCTACCTACGGTTCCACCAAGACTGTCTTCCCGGCTCCCGCAGACAGCCACTACCGTCTGCCTGACTGGCTACATGAGGGCTCTAGGCTCCAACCTAGGCCCCAGACTGCGTCTGCCTCTCTGCAGACCTCCTCTCTCTTCCTCTGCATGGACTTGTCTGCCCTTGTTTCCTGCCTCGGGCCAGCTAGACTCCTCGGTGGGCGTGCCTATCTGCTTAACTCCGCCCACCTGGTGTGTCTGTCTGAACCCGAGGGAAGAAATCAGGTCTCACTGGGGATGACTGCTGTGAACTGCTGGGGGTGTGTTTGTGTGTGTTGTTACCTGTGACGACCTGGCTAGTCCAGGGCGCCACATTCCCCCTTGGTAAAATGCAGACCGTCCGCGGGCTGCCTGTCCATCACCGGTTTTATTTTTTTTTTAAACTGCAAAAAGATAAAACAAGCATATTTAGCAATCTTCCCTTAACGGGAGGCACATTACTTCAGCTTTAAACTGTTCTGCCACCCCCCCACCTGCGGTGCAGATGGCCCCCTCTGGAACTTGAGGATGCTCAACAGGGGTGACAGTCCATAAAACAGTCAACGTTAAACTTGCGGGTAGCAATCCATGCTCCGCTACCACTGCTGCTGCCGCCACTCCCAGTACGGGGCACGGATCCCGTGCTCTGCCTCCTGCTCAGGAGCCAGGCCCACTTGGATGCCCTCGGTGCCGGCTACAACCGGCCTCGCTAACTGCCGAGGGCCCCATCTCTCACTGGCCTGCTCCTCTCTGCAGGTGCACTCTGGCTGTTCCACAGCCGGGACGGGGTACCTGGGAGCGGCTGGCACAGCATCTGGGGCAGACTTCCGGTCGGGTGTCGCCTCCGCTGCGGCCGGGTGGACTGCCAGGGCCGATGTCATCACCGCTGCGGCCGGGCGGACTGCCGGAGCCGACGTCATCACCGTTGCGGCCGGGCGGACTGCCGGAGCCGAGTGAGCTGTCATCGGGGTTGCGGCTACTGCTTCCAGGAACCAGATGGGTGCAGAGTCCTGGCGTCCCTGCTTTTATGGCCTCGGATTACATGCGGCCGGACACCATCCATCCCCCTTGGTCTTTTCTCAGCACCTCCTCTTCAGGGGGCGGGGCTTCACTTTCGCGCCTTCCCTGCTCGGGGAAGACGCTCGAGCGGGAAAATCTTCGCGCCCAAGATGGCGGATTCTGAAATTTTTCGGCCGGACACCGCCGGCGGGACACAACGCGCACTTCTACCAGCTGGTAGAACGGTAAGATCCTGTTCGTGACGCCAAGTTGTCGCGGGCAGGGAGGGAGCCGTCGCTGCTGCGATCTCGCTGGCGCTCGGGTCCGGCGCTGTTGCTGCTGCTTGGTGGCTCGAGCGGTGGGCCGGATCCGGGGACTCGAGTAGCGCTCCTCGCCCATGAGTGAAAGGGGTGGTTTGGTTTGGGGATTTGGTCCGTGACGCCACCCACAGTTTGTGGTGAAGGTGGGCACCACCGCTGCTATTTACGGGGATCCCGGGAGCGATTGGGTCGGAGCAGCTGGGATGTTTCTCTCCCCTCCGTGGGTAGGGGGTTGGTGGTCCCGGGGCCCGGTGAGGTGTCAGGGAGGCAGAGTTGGCAAGGTGCAGGGTCGCTTGGACTGCGCAGCGCGGTGCCGGATGGCACAGTAGTACTCACTCAGCCACAAAGATATGCAAAGTCTCTGGTAAAACAAACGGCTGGATGGACGGGTCCCGCAGCCGGCTGCAGTGTTTTTCCCCTGACCCCGGGTTGGTATTGTGAGTCCTTTCCTGCACTTTCTTGTACGCTCCTCCTGTGCTCCGGTTTCCAGCTGGCTCCCCGGTTCGGTACCGGATGGGCCACCACCCTGTCCCGGCTACCTACGGTTCCACCAAGACTGTCTTCCCGGCTCCTGCAGACGGCCACTACCGTCTGCCTGACTGGCTACAGAAGGGCCCTAGGCTCCAACCTAGGCCCCAGACTGCGTCTGCCTCTCTGCAGACCTCCTCTCTCTTCCTCTGCCTGGACTTGTCTGCCCTTGTTTCCTGCCTCAGGCCAGCTAGACTCCTCGGTGGGCGTGCCTATCTGCTTAACTCCGCCCACCTGGTGTGTCTGTCTGAACCCGAGGGAAGAAATCAGGTCTCACTGGGGATGACTGCTGTGAACTGCTGGGGGTGGGGTGTGTGTGTGTTGTTACCTGTGATGACCTGGCTAGTCCAGGGCGCCACACATGTTCTGGCAAAAAAGCGCATCTTAACACAATTAGATTTTGATGTGTTTTTTTGCTAGAGATGCAGATGTATAAATCCCAACACGAGATCTGCCTCTCCTGGCAGAAAATCAACAAAAAATAGTTTTGATGTAGTTTCGGTGTAGTTGTCTGCCAGAAAATGCAAATTTGGTGCAGGAAGCTGATGCAGACCCTTAAGCCTGCTTTACGCGTTTCAATATGTCGTCCGATCGCATTTGCGATCGCACCCGCCCCCATCGTTTGTGCGGCACGGGCAATTTGTTGCCCGTGTCCCACAATGTTATAACCCCCCCGTCACACGTACTTACCTTCCAAACAACCTCGCTGTGGGCGGCGAACATCCACTTCCTGAAGGGGGAGGGACATTCGGCGTCACAGCGACGTCACACAGCGGCCGGCCAATGGAGTGGAGGGGCGGAGATGAGCAGGATGTAAACATCCCGCCCACCTCCTTTCTTCAGCATTGCCACCGGCCGCAGGTAAGCTGTGTTCATCGTTCCCGGGGTGTCACACAGAGCAATGTGTGCTGCCCCGGGCACAATGAACAACCAGACGTGCGATTTTTAGAAAATGAGCGACGTGTCAGTGATGAACGAGAAGGTGAGTATTTCTGCTCGTTCATAGCTGTCACACGCTACGATATTACTAACGATGCCGGATGTGCATCACTTACGACGTGACCCCGCTGACATCTCGTTAGATATATCGTAGCGTGTAAAGCCCGCTTTAGACACCAAATCTGCACCTCTTCCCAGAAAACTGCACCTAAACCATGTTTTTTTTTTTGCCAGGATATGCAGATCTGGGCTGAAATGTATACACTAATTTGCTGCACCAACTCTGCATCTTCTGGCTAAAAAACGCATCTAAACCTGTTTTTATGCAATTTTGATGCATTTTTTTTTGCCAGGAGAAGCAGATTTGAGTGAAAAAATTGGTTTATAAATTCCAGCATCAAATCTGCACTTCGTGGCAGAAAATCGCACAAAAACAGTTTTGATGTTGTTTCTGTGCGGTTTTCTACTAGGAGATATGAAAGACCACTGATAAGTCTTTGGCTTTACCCAGAGAGAAATGAGATAGGATAATGAAACTTTACATTTATTCCACATACTCTCCACTGATGTCACCACACTTCTTACATCGGTATTCCAAGTTCTGTAATTCTAACAAAAAGAAGGATTTCGGTTGTGCCTCAATCCAGGTATCTGTAGTAGCCATGGCATCAGAAATGATGTGACATTTTGTACCTTTGCAATGTTTCTTCAGGTTCAGAAACAGATGACAGTCGGAGGGAGCTAGATTTGGTGAATAAGGTGGAAGCCCAGCTCTGCCAGTTTTGCCATGGTCGCTTGTGCAGTGTGAGCGGAGGCGTTGTCTTGCAGGAACAAGATTCCTTTGGATAGCTTGCCATGCCTTTTGACCTTCAGAGCTGCCTTCAATTGGTCCAAAGTTCAACGCAATACCTTGCATTGCTGGTGGAACCTTTTTGAAGGTAGTCCACAGGCAGTATGCACTCATTATCCCAGAACACAGACACCATCATCTTAGTAATAGGATAAAGAGTTGCACACCAGTCACAATGTCTAGGGGAATAATGAAAAGCAGGACTGCTATGGTAATACTAGACTGAAAAATACAATGGACTATCTGAAAAAAGTGAAAAACATGAAAATGGAATGTGCATAACTGCTATAAATAATAGGAATGAGAGATCTTTAGCCATTGTATTGATCAATGCAAAGGAGCCCCAAAACCAAACGCCAAGGTAATCTCTATTTTTGGGGTCCCTAACCTACGTGTAACCTCACCTGCAGTTAAAAAACTTGCTCTGTATGGAAAGCAAAGGACCAAACTATATATGTGAAATGAGACATGGCTATGGGTGGGGCAGGGTTCTCAGGCAGAAAATGCATACTAATTAAAGAATGGACGTCTGGAACACCATGGTGTGAACAAGGTGCAAGACTCAAAAATATACAACTAAATAATAGGATAAAGAGTTGCACACCAGTCACAATGTATAGGTGAATAATAAATTGTATTTTTCAGTCTAGTATTCATAGCAGTCCTGCTTTTCATTATTCCCCTATACATTGTGACTGGTGTGCAACTCTTTATCCTATTATTTAGTTGTATATTTTTGAGTCTTGCACCTTGTTCACACCATGGTGTTCCAGACGTCCATTCTTTAATTAGCATGTATTTTCTGTCTGAGAACCCTGCCCCACCCATAGCTATGTCTCATTTCACATATATAGTTTGGTCCTTTGCTTTCCATACAGAGCAAGATGTTTAACTGCAGGTGAGGTTACACGTAGGTTAGGGACCCCAAAAATAGAGATTACCTTGGAGTTTGGTTTTGGGCTCCTTTGCATTGATCAATACAATGGCTAAACATCTCTCATTCCTATTATTTATAGCAGTTATGCACATTCCATTTTCATGTTTTTCACTTTTTTCAGATAGTCCATTGTATTTCTCAGTCTAGTATTACCATAGCAGTTTTGCTTTTCATTATTCCCCTATACATTGTGACTGGTGTGCAACTCTTTATCCTATTATTTAGTTGTATATTTTTGAGTCTTGCACCTTGTTCACACCATAGTGTTCCAGACGTCCATTCTTTAATTACCATCACCTTAGTGACTGATTATTGCACCCTGAACTTCTTTGGATGAGGAGAACCACTGTGCCTCCACTCTTTTGACTGCTCCTTGTTTTCAGGGTCATACAAATAAATCCAGGTCTCATCCATAGTGACCAGTTGATCCAAGAAGTTCTTATCAGTCCAGAAACACTGACAAATGGACCGGGAAACTTCACTCGCATGTTTCTCTGATCTGTTGTCAAACATTTGGGGACCGACTTTGCAGATAGCTTCCTCATGTCCAAATATTCATGGATAATGACACAAACACGTTCATGGGAAATCCCCATGATGTCTGCTATTGCTTTAACTGAAATACATCGATTCTCCAGTATGAGATTGTGCACAGCATCGACGATCTCCCGAACAACCAATCTCTGTCATCCAGGACGTTCCTCATCATTGCTGCTGAAGTAGCCCATTTTAAATTTGGCAACCCAGTTCTTAACTGTGGAATATGAAAGGCATTGATCCCCCAACGTCTGCGACATATCACCATGAATATCCTTTGAGGACTTTCCTTGCAGAAACAAGAATTTTGTCACTCTTCTGCTCTCAGTTGCTGTGAATATCGCATTAGACTGCACCATTTTGTTTTCCCGCGTGTGTAGAACACTTGCCATAAGCAACAAACACAAAATTTTGAAAACATATATTAGACACATAAGGTTTTCATGTTATGTAACATTCGCTATCATAGAAAAAAAAAGATCACAAAGCCAAAGACTTATCAGCAGCCCCTCGTACAAACTTGGTGCAGAAAATTGGCGGAGACATTTCTGCACGAAATCTGCATCTCCTGGCCTTTTTTACCTATTCCCCTTGTAAATTTTGGAAATCTTAGGTTAAAACAACATTTTAGTGGTAAAAATGTAATTACTTTTTCTTCACCGCTCAATAGTATAAAATTTTGTGACATACTTGTGGTGTTATTATGCTAAATGCAGCCCTAGATTAATTCACTGAGGGGTGCAGTTTGTAAAATGGGGTCACATGTGGGGGATTTCTGCTGTTCTGGCACCTCAGGGGCTTCACCATAGTGACAGGGCACCCGCAAACCATTGCAGAAAATTCTGAACTCCAATATGGCGCTCCTTCCCTTATCAGCTTTGCACTGTACCTCGAAAGTAGTTCCTGATTGTCTGGAGGATTTAACTGTGTGGTCCATTTTTTTTATTATTAGCTACTACCAAAATAAAATATTGGGTCTAAAACAACATTTTAGATGAAAAACTGTAATTATTCTTTCTTCACAAACCAATGGTATCAAATAATGTGGGACACCTATGATGTCAATATGCTCACCGCACCGCTAGTTGATTTCATTGAGTGGTGTACTTTGTAAAATTGGGTCATTTATTGGGGGTTTACTTTTCTGGTATGTCAGGGGCTCTGCCAATGTGACTTGACACCCTAAAACCATTCCAACTAAATTTGAAGTCCAATATGGTGCTCCTTCACTTTGTAGCTTTGCACTGTGCCTCCAAAGTAGTTTTTAACTACATATTGGGGATATTGGCAAGCTGGGGAAAAATGTGCAACACACTGTATGATCAATTTTCTCCTAAAACCCTTTTTGAAAATTAAAACTTTGAGGCCAAAGCAACATTTTAGTGGAAAAATAGTATTTTTTTATTTTCCCAGCCCAATATTATACAATTCCATGAATCACCTGAGGGTTAAATTTGCTCACTACACCCCAAAATGAATTCCTTGAGAGGTATAGTGTACCGCCCCGCGCTCAGCTGCTGCTGCCGAGCCGCTCGGGTCCAGGCTCGGGTGTGTGTCGGTGGCTCGAGCATCCCCGGACCCGGGGTCACATCATTCTAAAAAGGGGGTTTGTTTTGGTGATCGGGTGGGTGCGCGGCTGGGGCCGCTATGTTCGTGACGCCACCCACGGGTCATGGTGATTGTTGGCACTACCGCTGCTGGTGATGGCGGGGGCTCCCGGGTGGCGGTGTTGTGGCGCAGCTAGGTGTTGACCCCTCTGTGGGTAGGGGGTGTAGGTCCCGGGGCCCGCTGGGGTGATGATGGAGCTGCCGGAGGGATGCAGGGCAGGGTGGCGTAGCGCGGCGCTGTGCCTGAGGGCACTGGTGTACTCACTCTGAGAAAACACACTTGAGTCACTGGTAAACCAAAAACGGGATGGTGGTCGGTGCCCGCAGCCGGCTGCGTGGTTCCTCTTACTCGGGTTGGTGGTGACGTCTTTTTCCTGCACCTCCTAGACTGTATGACTACTTATGTCTGAACAACGGTAGTCCGCTCCCCGACTTGTAGGTGCCGGTGGAGCCCTCCTGCCCGCAGGCGCTGGCTCGGGGATCTTGGTGCCTGGGCGGTGGCTTCCTACCCCCCTCGGTGGGCTGTTGCCGTCTATCGGGACTTTGGGTGGGAATGGACCTAAAGTCCAAGCCGCAATCAGTTGATTCGACTTGGTCCAGTTGCTTCTGGGCCTTGTACGGGGTCTGAGTACCCTTCTCTGGTGCTCCGGTTTCGGTTTCACTCCCCGATTCGGTACTGACGGGCTACGACCCAGCCCCGCTGCCTTGATGGTTCCGCCGGTTCTACTCCCGGCCTCCTGCAGACGGCCACTACCGTCTGTCTCCTGGCCACAGGGTCCCTAGGCTCCCACCTAGGCCCTGACAGATTTACTCCACAGCTCACACTGCTACCTCCTCTCCTTTCCTCTCCCTAACACAATCTGTTTGTTTTTTTCCGCCTCTGCCCATCAATCCTCCTCGGTGGGCGTGGCCAACCGCCTGACCCCGCCCCCGGTTGTGGACATCTTGAACAGATAGGGGTGACTCAGGGTTTTTAGTGACTGGTGTTACCTTTTTGGGGGGGCAGGTGTTGTGCAGGGGCCTATTTGTGACCCCCTGGCTAGTCCAGGGCATCACATATAGTTTCCAGAATGGCTTCACTTATGGGGGTTTTCTTCTCAGGGGATCTTCAAATGTGACATGGCGTTCACAATCTATTCCAGCCAAAATGGTGCTTCAAAATTTAAATAGCGCTCCTTCCCTCCTGAGCCTTGATGTGCACCCAAAAAGTAGTTTTCCATTACACATGGGGAAGCGGTGTACTCAGGAGAAATTCCATAGCAAATTGTGATGTCCATTTTCTCCTGTTACCCTTGTGGAAATTTAAATTTAGGGTTAAGGCAACATTTTTGTGGTAAAAATGTATTTTTTTTCATTTTAACTGCTCAACGTTATAGAATTCTGTGAAGCACCTGTGAGTTCAAGGTGCTCATCACACATCTGGATGTAATAGTAAAGTCCTGCTCACCATTACTGGTCCACCTTTTGTTCACAGCTCAGACATAGGCTCCACCATGAACTGGTTAAAGATATGTGACACAAGTTGGTCCAGCTCACATGAACAACTTATTTATTGCTTGAAAAATTGTTATTCATGGGACATCAAGTATTTACACAGAACCCATGATTAAGGGTGGATGCACACCAGAAACGCGTTGCTGTATTTACTACTAAAGTGTTTTCTGTGTTGATGTCCCGTGTATAAGAATTTTTCAAATACCACAAGAGCACTCACTCCTAGCCAGGACCTTCATTTTCAAGCATGGAGAGGTGTAGGAGACGAATACCTCTACAACGTGTAATGCCCCCAGCCACGTTACAGTCATGCCAGCACTGCAGCCGTGCCACACACTAGAAGCAGCGGAGACTAGATGGTGGCCCCGAAGAAGGTGGGTAGAGTGCAGATTGTTTTCTTTTCAACAGAAGTCGAGGCAGAAACTTATCTGAAAGGGGACAAAAAGTGAAGCAATTTTACAGACTAGATTTTAAAAGTATGGTCATGCTTTTAAAAAAAAAAATATATAAAAAAAATAAATAAATAAATAAAAAAAGACCATAGGAATTAAATTTATCTCCTCATTTGGTGCTCTTGAACATAAACTGTAACAGCAGATTTGACACCGATTTCTGAAGGAAATTCTGAGTTGTGACTTTAGATTCATGCCAGGAATAACACATGACTTGACATCACCATTATTTTACACACATTCTGAATTCTTCTATTTTTTAATTATTTTACACACATTCTGAATTCTTCTATTTTTCATAAATAGGTTTGTGGGATGTAAAAAGTGAAATTTCATTTATGCCTGACAGATCCAGATCAGTATCATTATGGTTGTACCTAAAACCACAAATGAAACTTTTTTAGAATATAAATTGACTCTGCAGAAGAAATAACATTATAATTATACATCGCGACATGCATCAGAAGCCCGGGTAAGTATATGTGTACACGATCCACACACGCTGAGTTCTGCACACAGCATGTTTTCTCTTCCAGGGACGCGATTTCTGTGCAGGCAATTACAGCGGTCCGTACCCACGATCGGGGTTCTGGGTGCTGTAGACTTTTGCTGTGCTCTCCTTGCTGAGAATACTCATGTCTCCGCAAGCTTGGGAAGCTGCTCTGAAGGTCAGTTTACACTGAGGAAAAAAGAAAAAAAAGAATAGTAGGAATGGAATTTCTATAAATCCCAACCACTGTGCTTGCACTATACAATGCAGCATTTTGGACATAGGGAAATATTGATATTCCTGATCGTGTGGATGTACCATAATAGCTTTTATCAATCTTTTAGATGACAAATATCACCAGTTAATATGTTTTATCAATCTTTTAGAAGACAAATATCACCAATGCTTCAAATAAACTAATAATGAACATAACTGATTGATCTTTCAGATCTACGATTTGCATAAAAAACAACATTCAAATTCTGATAAATGGGATAAATAAATGGGTTTATGGATAACAGGGATTCGTGATCTTCTGTGCTTCTCCCCCCTATGCTTTCAATAAGGTAATTTCTTTTAGAAATTTTAGATATTTAGGTCAAATTAATGTTCCCTTCAGACTGTGAGAACTGACAGGTTTCCTGCCATGATCTAGTATTCGGGAGGCCTGATGACTCTCAAGTGTCAGTGTAAAAACATCTGTTGAATTAATTTATTGACTGAGTCTCGTACTTTCTTTTTTTTACACCATTTATAACAGACCTGACCTAATGAACTTAATTTGTTGACATGTTTCTCCCAGTGTCTTACTTGAGCCCCTCTCATGTTACTTTCTACTGTGCTGTATTCTTGGCAACGGCAGTCCCTGACCATCAGCGAATCCACCAGTTTTAAATCTACCAGGCTCAGATGGATACAGTTGGCATGGCGGGATTAGAAAAACACCAGTCTGTTTCCAGAGCACAGTCTTCCCCTGCTGCTTCGATGTTGGCTCAGGCAGCCACAGATCAGACCATCAAGCATGTCTAAGAGACTGGTAGAGCTCCCTAAAGACCATTTTTAATAGGCAGGATAATTCACTGTTCTTGTAGGATCAACTGATTTAAATGCTTAGAATACCACCAGTAGCTGAACATGCATTCTCCTCTCTCTTTTCACTGGATGACTTGAGGTTATGTTGGCATTGTGACAGCCGCTGTAGCTGATAAATCAGAAGCAGTGCATTCACACACTTGTAAATCATTGCTATCATTGAAGGACTGTGCCAAAATATCAACAGGTGCACATGTGGGTATTTATAGTTTTTGTTCTACTTGAGACAATTTTGACTTCCCACGTTCAGTGTTCTAAATGTAAGATTAAAATGTTATTTTCTATTTCTTATTCCATATGCCTTTGGTTTAGAAGCTAGGGTGGGTTAAAGTGTAAGGAAGGACTGTATCCTTGAGGATTTGTGTATTTGCTGCAGATACTTATAATTTTGTACAGATGTAGCCAAGACATTTAGGCAAATGATGTACAATCACAATAACTTGTCACAGAAGGTTATCTCATTTAAAGAGACTCTGTCAGGAGGATTTTGCTGTGTAATATGAAAACAGCAAGCTCTAGGGGTTAACACACAGTTTTTAGTGATGCATCTCTTATCACACTGTGTGCAGTTTTTTAACTGCAATTTTTGTTTTAGATTCAGGAGTTTATCATTACTGGACTAGGTTACCTAGAGGTCAGCTAGTCTGGCATGTCCCCTGCTATGATTAGCACCTCATTTTCTACAGACTCTGGTCATAGAGAGTCTGTTTTGAGCAGATGTAGCTTTCTTAGCTCTACTGCATTGCTAAATCGAAAAATCACTGCACCCAGCAAACTAAGTGATACATTATTGGATTCATGCTTCTTTGCCCTCATCATGCTGCTCTCATCTGATCAAAAGCATGCTGATAAATTCACGTTAACCCTAGAACGCGCAACCATAGAAATCTACCATAGAAAACAAGTAACATAGCAGGCCTTTGGGAACAATTGTTTCTTACTTATATACATGCAATTGGGGTTAAAACTTATTTTTGCAATTGGGTTTAATTAAAAAGGTTGCATCATTTGATTTTTATTTTGCACTGTCTATTGCTGGCTGCAGAATGAGTTAACTGAGAATACATCAATCAGCATGTAATCAGGGAGTTTGAAATTCTTGTACGGTGACTTAAAAACTATTCATACCCCATGATCTTTTCCATATTTTTTAATTTTAAACCGACAAAATTAAATGTTTTTAATTTAAATTTTATGTGATATACCAACACTAAGTAGCAAGAATTTGTGACGTGTAAAGGAAATAAAGGCCCCATTACACACAACGATGTATATAACGATATATCGCCGGGGTCACGGATTCCGTGACACACATCCGGCATCGTTAGCGACATCGTTGCGTGTAACACCAACGAGTGACCGTTAATGATGGAAAATACTTACCTAATCATCCATCGTTGACATGTCCTTCCTTTTCAAACATCGTTGATTGTTGAGGACGCAGGTTGTTTGTCATTCCCGAGGCAGCACACATGTGTCACATATGTGTGACACCTTGGGAATGATGAACTACAGCTTACCTGTGGCTGCCGGCAATGCTGAAGGAAGGAGGTGGGCGGGATGTTCGGCCCGCTCATCTCCGCCCCTCCGCTTCTATTGGGCGGTCGCTTAGTAGCGCCGCTGTGACGCCACACGAACCGCCCCCTTAGAAAGGAGGCGGTTCGCTGGCAACAGCGACGTTGCTAGGCAGGTAAGTATGTGTGACGACTCCTAACGATATTGTGCGCCACGGGCAGCGATTTACACGTGACGCACAAACGATGGGGGCGAGAGCTTTCATCACTAGCGATGTCGCTGTGTGTAAAGCCCCCTTTACACATGGCTTTCGAAATATTTTAAAAATATAAGTCTTACTTGTTACTTAGTGTTGCTATATCACATAAAAGCCAAATAAAATACATTTAAGTTTGTGGGTGGAAAAAATGTAGAAAAGTTCAAAGGGTATGAATATTTTTTCAAGGCCCTGTATCTATCCTTTTCTGCAATCCTTTCAGCTTATTTATGACGGGATAGAAAATGCTTGTTAAAAATTAAACAAGGCTATATTTTTAATGAAACCCACAAATATATGCATTTATGTCAAAGTAAATAAATTAGTAAATTTACAGGCAGGCACTGAAAGAAAAGGGCCACTGTGCAAAAACAGTATATGGGCCCTTTTCAGGTCAATAATTTATCAAAATGCACAATGCAAACTTGTTTTGGAGGTGTTCATGGCTCCCTTACCTCTCGGGCCTTGGTTGTACCAATATTATGTACGTCCCTGGGTAACATGTCCCCAAAGGATGACAACCACATTAGGAAGACTAAAACTGTGTTTACACTGTAAGGTAATCATGAATGAGCATGCTTAAGAGCACTCGTTGCATAATAATCTTTCAGTGTAAACAGCCTGCCGATCAACATTGATGCTTTGGGGCCTATTAGCATCTGGAAGTCCTGGCCTAGAGTTAAGAATGGGTGACTACTTTCAGCCACAGACCTTAGAAATCATTGCTCATAGACAGTGATGCCCAAGGAAACCTCTAGCCTTGATTGAACAACAGGACGAGAGATGTGGTCGGATGGAGGCGCCAAAGACCGGACAGTAAGGACTATAAGTATGAAGTTCATAATGCATTGTGGGATGGGGAGACTTCAGAGCATAATGGGGACATTCAATTCACAGAGAACATCTCCGCAAATCCAATTTCCCGCACAAACGGGTGAATTCATATTTGCCCTATCTGTTCATCTCTATTCCTGAAAATACAAATAATGTTCTGAAAACCATCTCTCTTGTGCGCCAATAAGCAAAGCACCAGTGCCCAATAAAATTTGTTTCAGTCGATTCCCACACATAAGTTTATGATTTATTGATAGTTACCAAAGTTTATTCTGGCGTATAGTAGTAATCTTGATATATTTTTTACTCTGGACAGTCTAAACATAGTTAAACATTTAAATCTATCCTTTCCACACATAACAACCTATTTAAGTATTGCCAAAATACAAAATGGCTCATTAATATACAGACTTTGTACATTTTCTCTGTGATCAGATGTGGAATCCCATCAACAGAACAAATTAAGTAGACACAAGAATTGCCAGAAGATCGCTCCAGCCAAATATGTCCATTGGGGTTTTTGTTCCTTAATATGAAAGGCCAGAGGAAAATATTTCTAGTTAATGGATATTATCTAGCTTCTCCTGCACTAAAAGTTAAATATGTGACTAATTTAGTACTTAAATGTCAATTTAGCAGAATTACGCTTTTGTATTTTGGGAGATCGGTTAAATAGGATCTCAAACTGTAATTTGATTAAGTGTGACAGTTGGGTAACAAAATCTGTTTAAGGCCCATGTGCGTGGCCTTGTTATAGCTCTGAGTTGCATGGAGCCATAATAAGGCTTCTATTCTAGTAAAGGAGGTTTCTTTTGTACCTCTGATGACTGTGCTTGTGATGTCATACAGGTTTTATTTTCATTCATGGCAACATTTTTAAAAATAGTGTCATGCGTCATCCATTTTCATAAGTAAGAGGCACGTTGGGCAACAAAAACTGTTGTAGATGTTCTGCTCTGACTCAAAGGTCAGCTTATGGGATCCCGAGTGAGGTCCAAATTGAATTGGGCCTCTTAGATATCAAGCGCTTGGAGAAAGGACATGCACACTTGTGTGAGCAAAATCAGTTTTTATTTATTTACCAGTATACGGATAATTTATACCATTTCCAGAGCAATGTAATATTGCATAAATGCTTCAGTGGAAATTTACCCCCTACTGTGACATATATGACTTTTAAAATAGAGAGACTTAAAATCTTGCATTTGAAATAATAAAATATTTTAAAGAAAAATAGGACCTTGATTTCAGACTGAGACCATTATGTACTAAAACAAAATGTAATAATTAAAACTAAATGTACGGTAATAATAAAGTATTTAAAATCTAGAAATCTAGAAACGATTAACTCTTCTATGTCCCTTGTAAGGCACAATACTTTTAGGCCATGTGCGCACGTTGCGTAGCGTCCATCCTGAAAAATCTGCAGTGATTTGGTAGTACATGTGCGCTTCAATACATCATACAAAAAAATGTGCAATTCGACATAAGAATATTTCAAATTAATTGCAAAAATACATAAACAAAAAATATTATTTTGGTGAGCATGACATCAGCAGGGAAATGAAGACAAAAGACAATTGTTCCTAAACAGGTCAATCTAGTAAGAATTTCCTGATAACTACAAGATATCAATTATTTTAATAAATGCATGCACAATGCAATTAGAACTGGTTTGAAAGTAAAACCCCAATATATAAGCCCAGATAGATACAGGGGCCAAATGCCCTTACAATTGTACAGTACAATGGGTAAACAATATATTCAGAGCCATATAGTAATGGTATTAATGCCAAATGGATAAGAAAGTATGGGCACTATCCAGGCACTGCGAAGCATATGCCGGAAAGGATATATAGTGAAGCCCAATATTAAATTAATAATCTAATATGGAGTTTACCAAAGGTTTAAGACACAGGCACTAATCACCAAAACAGTCAGGATAAAAGGGGGGTCGCAAGTGCATGATCGCAAATATAATGAAGTAAGCAGTACAAATTCATCATTACCTGAGGAAACAAATGTCTTGTCTGGAAAGCTCCTACGCGCGTTTCGACGTGCAGTCTTTTTCCAGGGAGAGAATGAACAAATCAAATCGTTGCAGAAACACTGCGTAATGGATGCAGTGTGTCTGCAGAATAGATGCTGATTTCATGCACTCAAAGAGCACAAAAGAAGTGACATGTTACTTTTTTGAGCGCAGGATCAAAATTTCAGCATGCAAATCGCTGCGCTCTCAAACACAACGTGCGGATGGATTATGTCCAATCTTCATAGATTGTGCTGGGGACACCGGACGAATGCGTTTACATTTTAGTGCAATATACAGCGTAAACACATGAGATTACGCAACGTGAGCACATAGCCTTACACCTACTGTACATGACTGAGCCTGTACAGCACATGGGAACGTTCGTTACTCAGAACTATGGAGCCATACAAGCTTTGTAAGCATTGTCCTGTAGTGTGTAGTCAAATGTGCCAGGAAATGTATGAAATTACCCATTTAATAAGTTATTCTTAGTATTACTTTATAAAACGTGTCATCCTAACAAATACTGTAATTGTGTGTGGATTCCATAAACATGACATTGGTTAAATTATTAGTAGAGATGAGCGAGCACTAAAATGCCTGGGTGCTCAGTACTCGAGTTGAACAGATCAGACGCTCTGAAAAGTCTCAAATCGAGAAACGAGTATTTAGGAAGTCAATGATTGGGCAGTTTGGCTCTTTGCCCACGTATAGGCATTTATATACAGAGCATTTCCAGGGGAGGCAAGTTTTTACTTTTTTTTCTTTTGACACACTACATCTGAAAACATTGTTTTACCTCCAGTGGCAGCCATTCAAAGACTGAATGGCTCTCCCTTGGGTGCCTGCACATCATGCAGTGAAGCAAGTCTGTGCTTTGTGGTTGTTGTTTCACGAGCGACACATCCGAGCTCCCGCAATAATCGGCCGAGCACCACGAATCACCGATCACTCCGATGCTCGATCAAGTACCAAACAATGGTGAGCATGTTCACTCAACACTATTAGAATTAATTTGCTGTAAAAAATAACTTTGACAATGGCATACTGAAGTGTGGACTGGTCCCTTTGTTACTGACAATCAACCCTCAGCATTTTAATGAAGAACGTTGTCTGACACAGCTTTACATGACGGGTGGGACATCTATTCACACTTACGCCGGTTTCACACATCTGGCTTTTCGCCAATTTGGCGGATGCAGCGCACGCCGGTACAGTGTATGCACTGGCAGTGCAACAAGCGCCACTCACATGCTGTCATGTGACCAGAGCACGGGACCCGGAGGTTGGGCGCTGCCACTGTACTGTATGCTACTGTACTGGCGTGCGCCGCATCCGTCAAACCAGCAAAAAGCTGGATATGTGAAACCAGCCTTTAAGTGAACGGGTTCACTATAAGTTTTAAAAATATATCTAGAACTGTAACTAGAAGCAACACTTCAGCACAGAATATCAAGGACATGTTACATTTAAAATCCTCTGGTTCAAACACTTACTGAAATGCATCAATATACATCAAAATGTTGATGTTTATGTTGAGTCTCACAGCTGTTGTTTTGACATGAACACACTGAAAGGGAACCTATCACACATTTTGAGGCCACTAAGTATCCATCATTTTGCTATGCAGCTCATGTTTAATGTTCTAAACATTCTTATGTCAAAACTACAGATGAACTAATGTATTCTCCTGCAATTAAATTCTACTTGAACATACAAAAAAATTCAGCATTTTTGAAAATACAGATTTTTGCAAATTGGCTTTGAATGGATTAAGCAAAATGGAGGCCACGTGGTGATGCTGCTTTTTCTTTTCTCTGTCTCAAGCTGTGTCTTTGACCTTTTCACTCTTGGCCAGGACTTCCTTCCACATCTAGGCCTCAGAAATTGCTACATGTCGAAGTCCGTGTTGTCACGACATGCATCATGCAGAGTGAACAGGCTCAGAGATGCGGCTCACGACAGGGAAAAGAAGACGTGGTAGTCTGAGGATTGGACAGCAGAGTGGTCTGTTAGGTGAGTGGTGAGGTGTTTATAATTTGTTTTCTTTTTATATCTTACATTGATTATGCTCTGTGGTCTGAACAAACCTGAGAACATAATAAGGGGCATTCAATTCACGGAAAATAATTTTGCTCTGATTCGTATGTCTTGTGAATATTCTTGCGATTTGGCGAAGTCGAATTTTATCAGATCTGCTCATCTCTAGTCCAAACCATTTCTTTTGGCATTAGAGAGTAGTAAGGTAACCCTAAATGAGTCCAGAACTTTGAGCCATTGGCATTTGGAGCATTTGATTTGCACAAATGAAACTAGGAACAGTAATCTCGCTTGTCTGTGTTTGAGAGATTCCACTCTCAAAATTTTTCAGAAGAATATTATTGTCATGAAAAGATGCCAAAAGAACAAGACACTGACAAACAAATTCCAATTTCTACTATGAATGGCTATTTCCAGTAAAGAGTTACCAAAGCTTATAGTAAAAAAAAAATGTTGATCACTTGAAATGCACAAACTTAACTTGAGTCTACGCTTCCAATATTCCGGGGCATTTCCCATTGGAGAATACCCTTGAAACATCACAAGCATGATCTCATGCATGCTCTGGAAAAAATGTATCAGACAATGATAATGCCAACAATAATCACGTAACAATAATTTTTAAAAATTCTAAATGCAGAAGTTTTATTTTAAATTTGAGAATTCTCATGGTATCCAAATCCTCAAATGGATTTTTGTGGTTATAATGATGAAATCACTTATCTTCTTCAATCCAAGCTGTTTTAATTTATGTTATGAATTAAGCAACACCAGGGTTAATGCATTAATGATCAGTAAGTGAGTGTATTACTGATACCAATAGAATAGACCAGAAGTTATTGTCTAAATTATCCCACAAATAAGATGAAATGACTGGGTGGAATGGTTTAGCAAGAATATTGTGGAATAGTAAAAAAAAAACTAATGTGCTCAAGGATTGTTTCACCTCTAGCAAATATTTATGAACAATATAATTACATTTCCTTGCTGGCATATACAGTCTATTTAAAAAAGTTAGACTATAATGACAGAACTTTGGACAACCCTAGGTGTGGTCCGAAAAAAGAGCTCATGAAGCCATTAATCTCCTAGCTCTGAATGATAATATCATCAAGCGTGTGTTTATTTCTTAACTACACATTACTGAATCAGGCGATGTGGTTCGCTTGAAAGGCAAAAGGAGAAAAATGGATAGCCAACACCAACAATGAGTCAGCCTTTCAACTAGTGCCAGGGCACCTGGACACCCACAATATGTGCTAGTATTATTTTTAGGGCTCTACATTCCAACATACATCATTTATTTATCTGTTATTTATATCATTACATTCTGCAATGGAGATGTCTCTTTTGGCTTAAATATAGTAACTAATATTGATTGTAACCTATTGTTCTTTTAAAAAACTCTTTGCTTTTAAAGTGCATTTAACATGACTTTTGTATATGTAAAGTGATAGCAACACTTAAAAGTATATTACATGAAAAGTTAAACTCTAAATTGTGTGATAAAATATAGGAAGGTGCAGGCGCCGGGTTGCATGGTCACTGCACTCCTTCACCAAGGAGACTCTGTGTACATATGTGACTTTGGGTGGGGTGCATGACACTTACTGGTTTCTTCAGGCTGGTGTCTATCAGCCCGCTGACAGTCATCGTCATAGACAGTCAGTAACACACACAACAATGGAGTTTGCTCAGCCAACCAGAATCAATCACTTTTATTCTTCACACCATTATCACAGACATGGCTTTCCTTTCCTTCCTTCCTCTCCTTGTGGGGTTAAGCTCCGTGACCTGTTCCCTCCACTATCTTGGCTCACGTCTTAAAGCTCTGTGGTCTGTGTCTACTTCCACCTAATTTTGTTCACCATAGTCTGATTCTAGTCTCTCTAGCCAGACAACTCTTTAAGCCCGTCAAGGTCAGCTGTAGGCTCTGGACCTCTCAATGTCACCACAGGGTTCCCTGACTGGCCCTAGCACTGAGACCATTTTTTATCACACTTGAACCCTATTCACTACTGGTCCCCTCTCGAGCCTTTGCTCTTGTTGTCTTTCAGGCCATTTGCTGCTCCTCCCTTCTACTACCTTAATCCTATCTTATCTGATCATCTAATCTAAAAGTGACTCGCCGCTAGATGAAAGCCATTAATACAAACATATACATCTTATAATATTCAACAGTCTATAAAACATGGTACAAGTACACAGTGAGGTGTAGCTCCCCTAATACAACAGCATAAAGCTGTGTTTTGAGATTTGAGATTGAGATAGCCCAAAATCAGTTATGTCACCCTTTATATATAGTCAGCTAGACAGCTATATTATGGACTCTTGGCCCTTAGGTGCTCAATGTGTCATCACATTGTGCCTTTGTGCCAAACTGCATCTTTCAAAACTACTGTATGCCTTAGTAAAAAAATATTATACCAAGTTGTCTGTAGACAATTGTTAGCGCTTGACCCAAATAACCATTAAATCTGCAGCTAGGTTTTAGGCAAAATATCCCCTTTAATTTGCCTGGAATCAGAAATAAATTTTAAGTGAGATTTTTTATCATAAAAAATCCTTAACAAACCAGCGCTGATAAGAGTTTTTTTTTGTTTATATTTTATTGCTATCCTTGTTTTAAGCTGGGGTCACACTAAACGACAGCGACAACGACGTCGCTGTTACGTCACCATTTTCTGTGACGTAGCAGCGACCTTGTAAGTTGCTGTTATGATCGCTGCTTAGCTGTCAAACACAGCAGCCGAAGCAGCGATCATAACGTTGCTACATGTGCAGAGAGCAGGGAGCCGCGCACACTGAGCGCTGGCTCCTTGCTCTCCTAGCTACCGTACACATCGGGTTAATTAACCCGATGTGTACTGCAGCTACATGTCCCAGTGCAGAGAACAGGGAGCCGCGCACACTGCTTAGGACTGGCTCCTTGCTCTCCTAGCTACAGTACACATTGGGTTAATTACACGATGTGTACTGCAGCTACATGTGCACAGAGCAGGAGCCGGCGCTGGCAGCAAGAGCGGCGGAGGCTGGTAACGAAGGTAAATATCGGGTAACCACCTTGGTACCCGCAGCTTACCGCAGCTGCCAGACGCCGGCTCCTGCTCGCTTCATTTCGTCGCTCTCTCGCTGTCACACACAGCGATGTGTGCGTCACAGCGGGAGAGCGACGACCAAAAAATGAAGCTGGACATTCAGCAACGAGCGGCGACCTCACAGCAGGGGCCAGCTCGTTGCTGGATGTCACACACAGTGACAGCGGCGGGACGTCGCTGCAACGTCACAGAAAATGGTGACGTAGCAGCGACATCGTTGTCGTTGTCGCTGTGTGTGACACCACCAATAGACACAGATTTATTCAACAATATTATTCACACAATAAGACAGAAAACACAAAATAAGAATACACCACATAAAATTAAAATAATAATAAAATTAATTAATTGATAGTGCAGCAATCAAATACCAGATGTCTGGTTGTAATGCCCCGGTCGGTGGCAGAAAACAACTATTAAGTCTAGTATAATATATTAGATGATGCTTTAAGGCATATGGTGTTTATTGCCAATTGATACTATCACTGCAAAATGATTTTTCAGATACCTGGAGAGTTTTTTCCCCCAATCAGAAAGCAAAAAAGTTTGTGATAGGGGCTTAGAATTAGAGATGAGCGAACCGGTCGTGGTTCGGCTCGAGTTCGGATCGCCGAACGGAGGCCCCGTTCGAGTTCGGTTCGTCGAACGTTCGACGAACCGAACTCGAACTGCATAGAAAACAATGGCAGGCATTCACAAACACATAAAAACACCTAGAAAACACCCTCCAAGGTGTCCAAAAGGTGACAAACAACTCACAACACAACACAAACACATGGGAAATCGACAAGAACAAATTCTCATGCGAAAACAAAAGAGCGTAACGAGGAAAAAGAGGACGAGACACAGATATAGGCATGGCACGCCCTTCTAAAATCATGTAAAACACCGCAAGGTGACTCCAAGCAGAGTCTCCCTTTTTTTAAAAAATTGTGCCCCACACACACCCACCCATTCAGTGGCAGCACTTGTGCCCTAGTTGTACACTTCACAGCTAGATTTGCATCAAGCACATTAAAAAATACGCCATTGTTAACCATCCCCAGGATGACCCTGGGGTAGGTAGCAAAGTCTTTCCTGATCCCAGCTCTGTTCATCTTGGATCATTTTTAAAACACAATGTAAGCAAGGGTTACTCCAAGCGGAGTCTCCCTTTTTTCCAAAAATTGGGCCACACACACCCACCCCTTCAGTGGCAGCACTTGTGCCCCAGTTGTACACTTCACAGCTAGATTTGCATCAAGCACATTCAAAAATACGCCATTGTTAACCGTCCCCAGGATGACACCGGGGTAGGTAGCAAAGTCTTTGCTGAACCATGACTTGTTCATCTTGGCTCCTTTTAAAAAACACAGCAAGCAAGGGTTACTCCAATTGGAGTCTCCCTTTTTTTCCAAAAATTGTGCCCCACACACACCCACCCATTCAGTGGCAGCAGTTGTGCCCTAGTTGTACACTTCACAGCTAGATTTGCATCAAGCACATTCAAAAATACGCCATAATTAACCGTCCCCAAGATGACCTCGGGGTAGGTAGCAAAGTCTTTCCTGATCCCAGCTCTGTTCATCTTGGATCATTTTTAAAAACATTGTAAGCAAGGGTTACTCCAAGCGGAGTCTCCCTTTTTTCCAAAAATTGGGCCACACAGACACCCCATCAGTGGCAGCACTTGTGCCCTAGTTGCAAACAGGATGTTTTGATTTGCATCAAGCACATTCCAAATCCACAAGCATTTACTCTCCCCAGGATGACACAGGGGTAGTAAATTCCTTGTGGATCCATGACTTGTTCATTTTGATGAACGTTAGTCTGTCCACATTGTCACTGGACAGACGCGTGCGCTTATCTGTCAGCACACACCCAGCAGCACTGAAGACACGTTCAGAGATAACGCTGGCAGCTGGACACGACAAAATCTCCAAGGCGTAAATTGAGAGCTCTGGCCATTTTTCAAGATTTGAAGCCCAAAATGAGCAAGGCTCCATTTGCAAAGTCATGGCATCGATGTTCATTTGCAGATACTCCTGTATCATCCTCTCCAGCCGTTGACTATGTGTCAGACTTGTTGTCTCTGTTGGCCTTGCAAAGGAGGGTCTAAAAAAATTATGAAAAGATTCCATAAAATTGCTGTTACCAGTAGCACCAGATAGGGTGCTACTGGTACGGGTAGACTGTTGAAGATGACGAGACCGTCCCATGTTTGTCAAGTTACAACTGGGAGATTCCCTCCCTGCACCTGCACGGTTGTTTGGTGGAAAAGCCGAGCTAAGATCGAGTAACAGCTTCTGCTGATACTCCTGCATACGTGCGTCCCTTTCTATGGCTGGAATTATGTCAAAAAATTTGGACTTGTACCGGGGATCTAATAGTGTGGCAAGACAGTAGTCATCATCACTTCTAATTTTGACAATACGAGGGTCATGTTGGAGGTAGTGCAGCAAGAAAGCACTCATGTGTCTTGCGCAGCCATGCGGACCAAGTCCACGCTGTGTTTGTGGCATAGAGGTGCTAACCGTTCTTTCTTCCTCTGACATCGCCCCCCCACCTCTTTCAACTGAAATTTGACCAAGGTCTCCCTCATCCGCTGAGTCTTCCATGTCCATGGACAGTTCTTCATCCATTTCTTCATGTTCTCCTGCACCTTCCTCAACATTTCGCCTGCTACCATGCACCCTTGTTGATCCCTGTCCCCCATGGTCCCATGCCTGCCGCGTTGGTGTTGATGAACGTCTGGACCTTGGTGATGTTGTTGTGTCTTGCGCATATGAATCCTCCTGTAGTTCCTCCCCTTCCTGTTGTCCCACCCCCTGACTCAGAATAATGTTTAGCGTGTGCTCCAGCATGTAAATGACTGGAATTGTCATGCTGATAATGGCATTGTCAGCGCTAAACATATTCGTCGCCATGTTGAAACTGTGCAGAAGGCTGCATAGGTCCTTGATCTGAGACCACTCCATCAGGGTGATCTGCCCCACCTCTGCATCTCGTTGGCCCAGGCTATACGTCATGACGTATTGCACCAGGGCTCGGCGGTGCTGCCACAGTCGCTGTAACATGTGGAGAGTTGAATTCCAGCGTGTCGCCACATCGCATTTCAGGCGATGAACCGGCAGGCCGAAAGACTTCTGGAGCGATGCAAGTCGCTCAGCTGCGGCGGTTGAACGGCGGAAGTGAGCAGACAGTTTTCGTGCCCTGGTCAGAAGGCCATCTAGGCCGGGATAGTGTGTTAAAAATTGCTGGACATCAAGGTTCAACACGTGAGCCATACAAGGCACGTGTGTCACCTTGCCCAGGCGAAGGGCCGCACCCAGGTTTGCAGCATTGTCGCACACGGCCTTACCAGGCTGCAGGTTGAGTGGAGACAACCATTTATTAAACTCGGACCGCAGAGCTGACCACAACTCCTCAGCTGTGTGACTCCTATTCCCAAGACATGTCAAGCTAAAGATCGCCTGATGCCGTTGCGCTCTGCTGCCAGCATAGTAATGAGGGGTGCGTGATTCCTTCTGCGCAGTGAGAACGCTGGTGGCCTTACCAGGCAGGCTTGGGGCGGAGGTGGAGGACCCAGATGAGGTGGAGGAGGCAGAAGCAGTGGCGGAACTTGGACAGACAGAGGATTGACACACAAGTCGTGGGGACGGCAAGACTTGTGCAGCAGACCCTTCACCATCTATCACCATAGTTACCCAGTGCCCAGTCAGCGACATGTGACGTCCCTGTCCATGCTTACTGGTCCAAGTATCGGTGTTGAAATGCACCCGTTGACACAAAGAGTTTCTCAAGGAAGCGGTGATGTTGTGTGCGACATGCTGGTGTAGCACGGGCACACCTTTCTTAGAGAAGTAGTGGCGACTGGGCATCTAGTACTGGGGCACAGCGACAGACATAAGGTCTCTAAAATCCTGTGTGTCCACCAGGCGGAAAGGCAGCATTTCGGTAGCCAAGAGCTTACAGAGGGATAAAGTCAACCTCTTAGCTTTGTCATGGGTCGCAGGAAATGGCCTTTTATTTGTCCACATCTGAGGGACAGAGATCTGGCTTCTGTGTGTAGTCAGTGTTGAGAACGGTGTCCCTGGAAAAATGCAGCTTTGTGAGAAAAGTGCAGGCGTAGACATGATGTTGCCTTCATCCAACGTTGGTGCTATTGATGTCTGAGAGAGCTGTACACAGGCACTTGTTTCCCCTTCCAAACCAACTGATGACTTACCAAGGAAACTGCCTGTTGCGGTTACAGTGGTGGAATTTGTGCGTGGAAAACCAGGAATGACAGCTGTCCCCACAGTCCTAGAAGATGAAGAGCGCGCGGATGCACTAGAAGGGGCAGGTGGTGGATGGTTCGCTCCGCTAGGCCGCATTGCAGCACGGTGAGCTTCCCACTGGGACATATGATATTTATTCATGTGACGATTCATGGAAGAAGTTGTCAAACTGCTGAGGTTTTGACCTCTACTAACAGAATTACGACAAATTTTACAGATCACATAATTTGGGCGATTTTTTTCTATGTCAAAAAAGGACCACGCTAGGCAAGGCTTAGAGGGCATGCGACCTGCTGAGCCCCCCCGACTAGTGCTCAGAGGCAGAGTGGTGGCTGATGATGCAGTTGTAGACGTGCTACCAGTGACAGTAGGTGGGATCTAGAACTTCATCATCAATTGTTGTGTTTGCACTCCCCTCACCCTCAGACCGAGCCTCTTCTTGCCCTGACCGAATATTTAAGTTCTCATCCCAATCTGGTATCTGCGTCTCATCGTCATCAGTATGTTCCTCATTGTCTATAACAACAGGTGTTACAGTTTTTGAAAAAGGGTCAACATTATGCTCAGAAACTTGGTCCACATGGCCTGAATCAGAGTCACAAAGGTTCTGGGCATCACTGCAGACCATTTCCTGGTCTGTACCCACTGTAACTTGGGAGCAGACCTCTGATTCCCAGGCTATAGTGTGACTGAACAGCTCTGCAGACTCAGCCATCTCAGTTCCACCATACTGTGCAGGGCTGATGGAGACTTCAGAGCTGGGAGAAAGCAAGTTTGATTGGGATGACAACTCAGAGGACTGGTGTTTTTTGGATGCGGTAGTTGAGGTGGCTGAGAGGGCACTTGTTGGACCACTTGAGATCCATTCAAGCATTTTCCTTTTTTGGCCATCATCTACCTTTGTTCCAGTTGTTCGTGTCCGTAAAAAAGGGAGCACATCGGATTGTCCACGGTAAGTAAAAACCAAGGAGAAAAATTGTATGAAAAATACCCTGAATATAAATAAATAAATTGCAAGTGCTTAATAACAGGGTACTTAGTGTATACATTTTTGCAAAAAGGTAAAAAGCAATTTTTCTCCTTGGTTTTTTCTAGTCTTAAGGCTGCAATTCACATGCTTAATGTTGCATGTTTACTGAACATTGTTTCAGCTCAGGTTTTTGTGTTTTTTGTATGTTTTCTTGCTTGGTTGCAAGTTGGGGGCGCAGCCCTCCTAGTACTGAGACTGAACAGCTGATTGCGTCTCACTTGCTGTGTATTTTATCTGGGACACAGCTAACCACTTGCCACCATCCATATTGGAGTTCTGACATGACACAAGTCAGGTATTGATAATGTTTTTAACTTCAGTAGGTTAGGGACTGTCTCAGATGGGTACACCGTGACGAGGTGAGACAGCTTTTTACCTTTTTGCAAAAATGTATACACTAAGTACCCTGTTATTAAGCACTTGCAATTTATTTATTTATATTCAGGGTATTTTTCATACAATTTTTCTCCTTGGTTTTTTCTAGTCTTAAGGCTGCAATTCACATGCTTAATGTTGCATGTTTACTGAACATTGTTTCAGCTCAGGTTTTTGTGTTTTTTGTGCACGGTAAGTAGTAGACATCTTACTTTTGCTGGAAGATGGTCTATCTTCAGCAGATGTTAATGGAGCTTTGCCACCTTCCCCACGGACAAACCCTTTTTTTCCTTTTACAACACGCCTCTTCCCCTTTCCACCAGCATCTGTCATTTTGCCACTCATGTTGATTGCGACAAGATTGTGCACTTAAAATGTGGTAGTAAAAATTGAAAGGTGGTGTAGATTGCAGTGGTGGTCTAGCTTTATTAACAGCAGAATAAACAACAATAATTATCCCTGACAATGCAACTACGGCCCTTAAACTGGCAGCATAAATTGCTAGTATAATGGCTTAGTAACAATGAGTTTGAGTGTGCAATGCAGGCAGACATGCTGCAAATGTCTTTGCACTAGTGGGTCAATACAGAAGTCCAATAGCCACGTTTAGGATGCCACTAAGTTCACTCAGTGTTTGCTAGTATAATGGCTTAGTAACAATGAGTTTGAGTGTGCAATGCAGGCAGACGTGCTGCAAATATCTTTGCACTAGTGGGACAATACAGAAGTCCAATAGCCACGTTTAGGATGCCACTAAGTTCACTCAGTGTTTGCTAGTATAATGGCTTAGTAACAATGAGTTTGAGTGTGCAATGCAGGCAGACGTGCTGCAAATATCTTTGAACTAGTGGGACTATACAGAAGTCCAATAGCCACGTTTAGGATGCCACTAAGTTCACTCAGTGTTTGCTAGTATAATGGCTTAGTAACAATGAGTTTGAGTGTGCAATGCTGGCAGACGTGCTGCAAATATCTTTGCACTAGTGGGACGATACAGAAGTCCAACAGCCACGTTTAGGATGCCACTAAGTTCACTCAGTGTTTGCTAGTATAATGGCTTAGTAACAATGAGTTTGAGTGTGCAATGCAGGGTGACGTGCTGCAAATATCTTTGCACTAGTGGGACGATACAGAAGTCCAATAGCCACGTTTAGGATGCCACTAAGTTTACTCAATGTTTGCTAGTATAATGGCTTAGTAACAATGAGTTTGAGTGTGCAAAGGGCAGGAGGGTACAGTGGCAGGGTTGTGGGTCTCTGGGTAGAGGAAAGGAAGCCTGCCTTTCTATCCCTCCTAATGTGGAAATGCAGCGAGGAAATCCCTGACCTTAGCTACACAGACGCTGTCATCTTGTGTAGCTGTTAAACTGTGTTTTCACGGACCTGTCACCTATGGCTCTGACCCTGCCGGTATTAGCCCTTAAAAGGACTGATAGAAAGTGCTATCCCTAAGCTGTCCAGCGCTGTGTATGAAGCGTATACAGCAGTATCGGCGATAGGAGCTGCGCCAGTGATGTCTGACACCAAGGACGCAGAAGGCAGATAATGGCGTGCTGGAGGAAAATGTCCGGTTTTATAATGCAGGGACATGTGACATGGGCATCCTATCACACGTGTCGTTGCTTCTCTGGCTAAAAGTCCACTTAGCTGTGTGTGTGTCTGGGATTGGCTGGCATGCTGGCCCGCCCCACTACACGCGCGCGCTTAGGGAAGGAAGACAAGGAAAAAAAAAAATGGCGATCGATCCAAACAGCAGTGATCTGAATGCACTGTTCCCGCACACTATACACTGAAATTTCATAATAGTGTGAGTCACAGAGTGACTTACACTATTACAGCGGAAATCCAGCTAGTAATTAGCTGGTCTTTTTGCTGCTAGAACCGTTCTCGAACGTATCTAGAACTATCGAGCTTTAGCAAAATGCTCGAGTTCTAGTTCGATCTAGAACAGCCCCCAAAATCACTCGAGCCGCGAACTGGAGAACCTTGAACCGCGAACCGCGCTCAACTCTACTTAGAATATAGGCAGCAATTTAGCGTTCCAAGTGCCTTTAAATGAATTTGAAAATACTGCACTCCAGGATTATAGCGATAATGAGGTAGAGCCCCAGCTCATCAAAGTGTTCCAATAGGAGTTTACCTGCGATCAAGTTCAGGCATCAAACTTCCATATACTGGGTATCTGTACGATACTTTCTCCTCCTGGAGATATAAAGTCGTTTCCGTGCAGGGGTCTCCTATTTGCACTCCTAGACCAAGCGAAGCAGAGCTGACAAAGCACTATTTCGTGCTGGTTCTCAGGGCGGTAGTTGAAAATAGCACGCAGCTTCTCCTGCTCCTTCAGTGACAGCCCGGGCGTTTGCCACGTACAAGGCTGGATAATTTCACAAGGGGGAGAGGCTACTAGGTTACACTTCACCTCACAAGGTGAGTTGAGCAAAAGTCCAGATCCGACGAGCGTTTCGGGGGCGTTACCGGTCCCCTTCCTTATCAGCGCTGGTTTGTTGAGGATTTTTTATGATAAAAAAATCTCACTTAAAATTTACTTAGTAAAAAAATAAAAGTAAAAAAAAGTTAAAGATATAGTATCAGCCCATGCAGGATTACCTATGAACAAATAATATCCTGGCTACTATCCATATCCACGTAAGGAACAGGATAACAGATTCTTCTGTATTGTGTTAATTTAACAACAAATATGTGGAATATTAGATATTACTGACCTCTCCGACTCTTACCATACACATTCACTCTCTTGCGCATACCATGACAACATCTTGGATGAACTTTGTCATTGTTCCACATGGGAAAAGTATAATATTTAATATACCTTCATTCTTTTCTTGGATCTCAAAATCATACATTTATACCATCATAGATTCTAAAATATTAGGATACATTTAGCTGTATTTAGAAAAAAATCTGGAAAATAAGGTTTCTTTGCCAGTTTGTTGTAATGTCATGTGTTCACTCTTTAGCCACAGCGGTTTACCAAAACTATTTCTTCTTCTGCAAGAAAATGTGTCAAAGATTTCAAAGCTAGAATGTTTACACTGTATCACGTAGGAAATTTTTGACATGCTATATATTATGATACACCTTATAATTTAAGTAGGTAAAATGGCTTCATAAAGCTTCTGGTGGTTTTGATAGATTATTCTAATTGCCGATATATTTTAATGCTCATCCAAAAATAATGATCTTCACCAAGTTTACCAATGACTAATGCTGACTAAAGGTACATTTGCAAAAATGTGTAAATTCCAAACGATGCGAAATCAGTGATTTAAATACAAGAGTTGTAGATGTCACGCTTTGGTGAATGGTAAGAAAAATATTTTAGCAAGATGAGAAGTTCGCCTTTAGCCTTTTTTTTTTTTTAAAGTAAAGATGGCCTTAGAATTCATAGACGTTGATGGGTGAAATACTGGAATGAAACATACAGTTAAAACCAGAAGGTTACATACACTATCTAAAAAGACACATCTGCATGTTTTTCTCACTATCTGAGATGAACTCAGAATAAACCTTTCCCATTTTAGGTCAATTAGGAACCAAAATTATTTATATTTGCCAAATGTCAGAATAATGAGAGAGAGAGAGAATGTTTTAAGGGATTTTATTACTTTCTGCAAAGTCAAAAGTTTACATACATTTCATTAGTATTTGGTATCATTACATTTAAACTGTATGACTTGGGTCAAATGTTTTGGATACTGTTCCACAAGCTTCTCACAATAGTTGGTAGGTATTTTGGCCCATTCCTCCTGGCAGAACTGGTGCAACTGAGCCATGTTTGTAGGTCACCTTACTCACAGCTACCTTATCGGTTTTGCCCATAAATTTTCAAAAGGATTGAGATCAGGGCTTTGTGATGGCCATTCCAAAACACTGATACAGTCATAGTTAAAATTTTCTTCTGGCCACACAGATATTACAAGCACCATCCTTATCGGTGCTGCATGTCATGACAATAATGTATAATTTATGGTATTAGATAATCTATGCTACTTACCCAGTGTACCTTATATAGGTACTAAAAAACATACACTATGAATATTATTCATCTTAAGTCATATGATGTGGTGAACAGAACATTTATTTGCCGCATGCTACATCTGTGTGTTTTTTAAAATGTAAAATATAAATGATTTTTCTTCGAATATTCTAGAAATGTGAATGAGCTACTATGCTACCAAATTTTTAAACTCTAACTTCTATTCAAGCAATGAAAGTTTGTCGTGAATCAATTAAACCAATTGTTTGTGGTCAGCTCAAAGGACAAAGCTGCTGTCAGACACTTCTAAGGGGTACTTCACACACAGCGAGATCTGTTACGAGGGGGACCCGGGGAAGCGTGCCAAGATGGGAAATGGACTGCTTCCGCCGGTCAAGGTCCACTGTGCGGTGTAAGGGACCGCCGCTATGGTGGGTGAAGAGTGAGCGGGTGCTGCTAGCGATCGTCTGGAATGTCACAGACGATCTATGTACACCGATCTGCCCTAACCCGTGAGGGTTGTATGGCACAGATCTCACGGCTCGGTGTACCTGTTGCACGGGGAAGCACAGAGGTGCCCAAGCACGTGTGCCAGTGGAAGTCACGAGAATATGGCACGAGGGTAGCACAGAGGTGCCCACGCACGTGTGCTTTCAATAACCAGGTGAGTCCAATGGAGACTTGAGGAGCTCACCTGGGACAGGAACACGGCCTGTTGACGGGGGTACTGCCGGAGCAGCAAGGCAGGAACACGGCCTGCAAACGAGGTACTGCCGGAGCAGCAAGGGCCAAGCCCACAAGAGACAGTAATGCCTGAGCAGTGGCGTGGCAGCACGCTGCCAGACATCCAAACATAGAAGGACGGTCGCGCGCCGCCATGATGGCAGGGGGAGCTTTTAAGGAGGTGCAGCTCCACCCGAGGGCGGGCGCGAGGCGGAGATGACGGACTTGACCCAATCAGGGTCCATGACGTCCCAGCCTGGCCAGTCAGGATTCACCACGTCACCAGCCTTGTCATCAAGCCGAGTGACGTCAGTGAGCGAATCAGGACCCACCACGCATTGCACATGCTCACCCTCCTGCCTCTGGGAAAGAGAGCAACAATCCTGAATGTGCAGGGAGCAGGAGCCGGCGTCTGACAGCCTGCGGTAAGCTGTAACCAAGGTAAACATCGGATAACCAAGGTGTTTACCCGATATTTACTTTCGTTACCAGCGTCTGCAGCTCTCACGCTGCCAGTGCCATCTCCCTGCTCCCTGCACACATAGCCGGAGAACACATCGGATAAATAAGCAAAGGTTTGCTTATTAACCTGATGTGTGCTGTGGCTACGAGTGCAGGGAGCCAGCGCTAAGCTGTGTGCGCTGGTAACTAAGGTAAACATCGGGTAACCATACCCGATGTTTACCTTAGTTACCAGTGTCCGCAGCTTCCAGACGGCGGCTCCAAACGGGTCATTTAGGAGAACCCCCCAATGTTGGGGACACAAAGCCCTGTGACTTTTCCTCAAACTTCCTCACCACTTTTAATAATGATGGTGAGAGGATCAGGAAGATTCTTTCCAAACATTGGGGGGTTCTCCTAAATGACCCGGTCCTAGGGGGGTGCTTACCGGCACAACCCGGGGTGACCTTCAGGAGAGCCTCCAGCTTAAAGAATATGCTAGCCCCCAGTAGACTTAGGGAGGTTCCCATCTCCCAGTCTTCTGTCAAACCCTGTGGTGCTTATAAATGCCTTATGAGAAACTGCCTTTGTTGTTACTCGATACAACATAGGAGGACACAATTCTGTTCTGGTTCAGGGGGGGAATTTTATCCTATCAAAACCCACCTAACATGCCAATCTGACTATGTCATTTATTTGATCGAATGTGAATGTAATAAGCAGTATGTGGGCAGAACGATACAACCACTACACAATAGATTGAATTCACATCGTCACAACATTAAAAAAGGCTTTCTCCTACACGGATTGTCTAGGCATGTCACTATAGCACACAATAGGAAATCTAAGCTTAGGGTCACCCCTATTGAACAGATCCCACCTTTTATCCCTAACCGTATGGAAATGCTCAACAAAAAGGAGACCTATTGGATCTATAGACTACGTACACTTAAACCGTTGGGTCTCAATGAGGTCACTGATCTATTCTATTGATTTTAGGTTATATATACCCGTAATAATAATTTTTCTCAATTTTCACTTATTTATTAATGAATCCACAACATTTTTTTATATATGTCTTAAACCAGTTTTTTTATATTTTTTTATATATTTATATATATTTTTTTCAAATAAGTTTTTAGGGTGAATTGCTTTTAAATACAGAGATGCTTCCTAGTTTTTAATTGTCGTAATAAAAATTAATATATATATTTTTTTAACCACTTTTCCTTCTTACACTATGAGGATTTTTTTTTTTTTCTTTTTCCTCCCTTATCCAGTCTTTTACATTATGACCATCCCCCTCCTCCAGTAATTGAACGTATTATAGTTTGAATGAGGTTCAAACTTAGTTTGCCCCTTGTCGTTTTTTATATATCCCCCGAGTTTCTATATGTTAGACACTGTGTCTCTCTGATTTTTGCCTGTTTTTTCTGAGCACCAGTCTGCACAGGCGTATGTTGGTTGTGTTTTTTTCCCCCACGCCTCTGAACTTTGTTCACCTCTCTGACACTAGCTCCGTACTGCATTTCATTGAAGGTTCCACAATATACTCCACACATAGCCCTCGGCTATCCGCTCTCTTCTAGCAATTCCTTGACAGCAATTTGAGCTCCATCATTATACCCTTAGGCTGCCTGCCTAATAGGAAACTACCTTAGGACTATGATAAATTACGACTCGGGGCGGTAGTCCTGAGGTTGATGTCTCTGCTCCTCCATGAAATCGTGCTGTTTTTCTTTCTTTTACACCAGGTTCTAACCCCGTGTATGTCATTCAGTATCTATTATATATTATATATTTATTTTGTTTTTTCTTTTGTCAGGATTATTGTACATATTTACTGTATGTTAGTAGAAGTGTATATAACTTTTTTTGATCATAATTTAATATTCAGGGAACTGTTTGAACATACAGATTTCTAGAATGATCTGGATCCCGCCCGCTTTCAAAGTTTTTTTTCAGGATGGGTGTTTCCTATGACATCATTGCATGCTTTTATACTTCACCATCTCACTTGAAACCAGATTTGATGTTCTCTTGCCAATGTCCTGATGAAGGGAGCTGTGTCTCCAGAAACGCGTAGACTTGTGCATGTTATTAAAGAAGCATTAATCTCTTCCTGGATCCATTGAGTCCTTGGCGCGGAATTAAGACCCTTCTTCTATCACTCTCTGTTATCAGCCAACTTTGGGACTGCTGCCTGGACCTGGATCTTATATATGCCTGTATAGTGGTTGTGACTGGCACAACCATTATAGGTGAGTGTGTTTTTATTACATATCTTCCTCCCTTTTTGGGGTAAGACCCTATTGCGCTTTTCTTTCCACAGTTTCTCATATACGAAGACAAATAGAAGTGGTAAGTAGCACATAATGTCACACAGCTATGACAATTTACATTAATAAAGGAAGTGCACTACAAAATAGAGACTGTACATGAGGACACATGAATTGCTAACAGACCCATCTCCCTGTGTAATCACTACTATGCAACTTAATAGCAGATCTGATATCACAAACAGAAGTAAATCTCTTACCAGATAAGCTGTAACAAGGTTAATGTAGTTGAAGTAAAAACAGTGCCAGAGGACAAAAACACATGTTCCCAGAGATAAATACTGTCCTAAAATGGCTGCTACTACCCAGGATGTCTAGGTATCTCCCATAATGCACTAAGCTATCTTATAGAGAAAATAATAAACACCGAAAATTACCACCACTAGATGGTGCTCTAACAACATTTAACATCACAATAAGACTATTAGCGATTATGTGTGGCAATTATAAACGTTACATCTACTTTTAAACCTGAATGGGCAGAACATGGTGAGTTCAGTGGTCTCTGATCTAATGTATATGGCCAAATAAAAAAATAAATAAATAAAGAGAGAAAAAAAAAGAATGGAGGGTTGAAAAAGAGTATTCTGCTTTCTTTTTACAAGACAGACCTGCCCTGTATTTGATGGGATTTCAACTCCTCATGTTATCTTATGTTTAGTGCACTTGTTTATGTTTTCTGTCCGTACATTTTTATCAATTAATGCTGTCTTTAATGTCTGTCTGTGAAAAGAGCTGCAGTCCAGTTAGTTAGGAGTTAAGCTTATTAATGTTTAACACTAGAAGTCCCAGAGAGGGGTCATTTAACATTTCTACCATTGGAACCCTATAGAGCTCGAAATTCCTGGGACTTCTAGTATTAAATGAGACAGGGAAACAAAAAAGTTATATAAAGGATGGCTTTTCTCCATCCTACATTCTAGACGTGCGGGTATTGAATGCCACCTGTAAAAGTTCATGACTTTTCATTAAGAAAAAGGCTTATCTAAGGTGGGGTGTAGCTCCAGGTGATGGAGGGAAGACTGCCTTTCTGCACTTGTAAGGAGAAGGAGAAAGAGACAAGTTAGAGAGATATCCACTCATAGCTGAGAAAGAATAAAGATTTGTGGTGTCTCCTAGAAAAAGAGAGCCACAGCAGAGGAGCAGGAGAAGCTGTTCCTTAAGGATACTGGTTCACCTAGTCACCAGGAGAGACTGACAAGTGTCTTCTGCCTGAAGAAGCTGATGAGCAAAAGTGCTGGAGAGAATTGAAGCCCATGTGTAATAGTAGTGTAAGTGTAGAGTAATGCCGGCGTCACACGGTACGATATATTGGGCGATATGTCGTTGGGGTCACGTCATAAGTGACGCACATCCGGCATCGTTTGATATATCGTAGCATGTGACAGCTACGAGCGACGGTGAATGAGCAAAAATACTCACCTTATCGTTGCTCGTTAACACGTCGCTCATATTCAAAAAGTCGTTTCTTCTTCTGTGCGCCGGTTGTTTATCGTTCCCAGGCCGCAGCACACATCGCTCCGTGTGACACCCCGGGAGCGATGAACACATCTTACCTGTGTCCCGCCGGCAATGCGGAAGGAAAGAGGTGGGCAAGATGTTTACATCCCGCTCATCTCCGCCCCTCTGCTTCTATTGGCCGGCTGCTGTGTGACGTCACTGTGACGCCGAACTTCCCACCCCCTTCAGGAAGAGGATGTTCGCCGCCCACAGCGAGGTCATCGGGGAGGTAAGTACGTGTGACGGGGTGGTTAACGACTTTGTGTGACACGGGCAACTAATTGCCCGTGATGCACAAACGACAGGGGCGGGTACGATCGCTCGTGCGATCACACGATAGATCGTACTGTGTGACGCTGGCCTTAGTCCCTACTGTAAGAGCCTGATGGACAACTTGGTATGATTACAAAGGCTTGCTGAAGAAAGATAGAATGAGATAAAGAGGAAGCAGTGTGAGAGTCTCCCGGTACCTACCTGCACGCAACCTCAGATCTTCACAAGATCTCCTTCTCTACTCCTCTCTTATCTCTTCTTCCCACAATCGCGTACAAGATTTCTCCCGTACCTCCCCCATACTCTGGAACTCTCTACCTCAGTATATCAGACTCCCCTACCATGGAAAGCTTCAAGAGGAACCTCAAGACCCACCTTTTCCAATAAGCCTACAACCTACAATAGCCCTCAGTCCAGTACACCACTGCGCAACCAGCTCTGTCCTCACCTATTGTACCATCACCCATTCCCTGTAGACTGTGAGCCCTCGCGGGCAGGGTCCACTCTCCTCCTATACCAGTCTGTTTTGTACTGTTAATGATTGTTGTACATATACCCTCTTTCACTTGTAAAGCACCATGGAATAAATGGTGCTATAATAATAAATAATAATAATAATAATGATTTGAAAGGTGGAAGTCTGTGAGTCTAGAAGAGGTGTTTTTGGGAGAGGTGCCTACATATAGACTGTTTAGCAAATTTTGTTTATGCTGCAAGATTTAGGAAAGTACCTCAACTGTGTAAATGTTCCACTGTTAAAAAGACTGTGCCATGTCCATAATTTTACACTGCCCCAAGAGGGTAATCCCCAGCCAGAGACATCCTGTAAGTTATATTGACGTCAAATCTTACCACAGAAGTTCAGAACAACGTTTACATACTATGCCCGAGTTCCCGAGTCTACCAATGTAATTAATATGCGTTGATCTTTTTTTATGAATGATGATTCAGTTCATAAATCTGCATATAATTTTATAACATTACATCAACATGAATGATTTTCTGTACTGCCCAATGAAAGAGTCAGGATAAGTGTGACATGTTTGTTAGGCTCTTGATGACTAAAACATGAGTAAGATATATATGTGGATTTTCTTGAGTCATTTTACAATTATTTGCTGCATACTAAAGCAAAGCTTCAGTACAGTGAAAGAACACTAAAAAATAGTTAGAACAATAAGTTTGACAATGCAATCAGTATTGAAAACGATTTACCATATTTACTGTTTTGATGATCCCAAGATACAAGATCAGTGTTACCTATTCTAATATCTAAGATACAAGATCAGTGTTAGCTATTCTTATATCTAAGATACAAGATCAGTGTTAGCTATTCTTATATCTAAAGGTGGCTTTACACACTGCAACATCGCAAACGACATCGCTGTAACGTCACCGGTTTTGTGACGTAATAGCGACCTCCGCAGCGACATTGCCGTGTGTGAAACACATCAGCGACCTGGCCCCTGCTGTGAAGTTGCTGATCGCTACAAATCGTTCAGGACCATTCTTTGGTCCTTTGTTTCCCACTGTGCAGCATGATCGCTAGAAAGTCTCAGTGTGTAAAGGGGACTTTACAGCAACTTTGTTAGCGACTTCCCTTTCAAAAAGCTGCTTTACAACATCCCCAATGACTAGCTAGGTCGTTCTGCAGGTCCGTATCGCTGTTGCGTCGTTGGCCAGGTTTGCCTGTTTGACAGCTCACCACCGACTCACCAGAGACTTTGTAGCGATCCCGGCCAGGTTGGGATCACTGGTGGGATCACTAGAAAGTCTCAGTGTGTAAAGGGGCCTTAAGATACAAGATTAGTGTTAGCTATTCTTATATCTAAGATACAAGATCAGTGTTACCTATTCTAATATCTAAGATACAAGGTCAGTGTTACCTATTCCTCTATCTTCCTGTATATTGTATAGATTCAGGTACAAAGTTACATAGTTACATAAGTTGAAAAAAAGACCTAGATCCATCAAGTTCAACCTTTTTCCATCAATTATATATTTTTCTTACTAAATTATCTATAACTCATAATATTATGTGCACTGAAGAAATCATGCAGCCCTTTTTTTAAAATCTGTTAGAGTGTCTGCCATTACTACCTCTTGTGGTAGGGCAGTCCACAGTTTGACTGCTCTTACTGTTAAGAGTTCTTTCTTATTGAGCTGCAGGAGTTGCCTTTATAAGTACCACTAGTCCTTACTATTGTCTTTGGAAGGAATAAGTAATTTTCCAATCCTCTGTATCAACCACACATGTATTTATAAATGTGTGATTATTTATACATATATATAATATATATATATATATATATATATATATATATATATATATATATACAAATGTAAATATATATATATATATATATATATATATATAATTTTCCGGGAACCTAACCTCAATACCTCTATATATGCTATTAAAAATATGCAAGCATGGGCAGGCAGGCTCCTGGCTATATATGATCATGAATAGAGTCTGGTGATATATATATATATATTACCAGACTCTATTCATGATCATATATAGCCAGGAGCCTGCCTGCCCATATTTGCATATTTTTAATAGCATATATAGAGGTATTGAGGTTAGGTTCCCGGAAAATTAGAGATTACCTTGTCTTTGGTGTTCGGGCTCATTTTCATTGATCAATACATTTGCTAAACATCTCTACTATTTTCAATTATTCATAGCAGTTTTGCAATACCATTTTTCATGTATTTCATTTTTTCCAGATAGCTAAATGTATTTTTCATTGTTCATAGTATCCCTAAAGCAGTAATGCTTTGCCATTTTGCATGTTTATATTTTTATAGTGGTTAGTGTGCAGCTTATTATCTTTATTATAGTCATGTATTTTAAAGCTAGCACCTAATTCACACACATAGGTGTTCCAAGATGGGGGATGATCAAAAGAAATCGGGTTAAATGCTGCGCTAAAAACCACAATCCAAAGATATATCGTGAATTCCTTTTCTTTATTTTCACAGGTCAACGCGTTTCAAAGGCATCTCCACTTTCTTCATCAGGACAAAAGTCAGAAAGGAATAAGATGCTATTCCTTTCTGACTTTTGTCCTGATGAAGAAGGTGGAGATGCCTTTGAGACGCGTTGACCTGTGAAAATAAAGAAAAGGAATTCACGATATATCTTTGGATTGTGGTTTTTAGCGCAGCATTTAACCCGATTTCTTTTGATCATCCCCCATCTTGTTGCAACATCGGGGCTGCAGCTGACCACTTTTGCATTCATTTATTCCATGCTGACAAGGAGTTGTGCCTGTCACAACTGAAGCAGGTGAGTACCTGTCCTATTCCCTGCACCTATATCTATCGGTTAAAACCCTATGTGCGCTTTCTTTCCACAGTTTTTGCTATATAGGTGCTCCAGACAGTCTTTTTTCTGAACATGAAGGTTTTACAATGGTCCTCACAGTCCCCTGACCTGAACATCATTGAAAATCTGTAGCTAGACCTCAAAAGAGCAGTGCATGCAAGACAACGCAGGAATCTCACAGAACTGGAATACTTTTTCAAAAAAGAGTGGATGAAAATCCCTCAGACAAGACTTGAAACACTCTTGGGTGGCTACAAACAATGTTTTAAAGCTGTGATACTTGTCAAGGGGGTGCTACTAGGTAAATATGAGCAAACCTGTTTGATAAAGGTTCGCCAATTTAAAATTGGGTACGAGCCTTTCAACATGTTGAACTGCTGACATGTCTTTGGCCCGTACAGGGAGAAAACACTTGGGTGACTGTAACCAGTTAATCATTTATTATACAACCCTTTCACCCTTTGTCTAATGGGATTCCACATTAACCCTTTTGTGACTAGTAGCCTTATAACATCATCAGGTGGTGTTTGTGCAACTCTGTGTCTGTATTGTCATCTTGTTCGCCATCACTGTCTGTTCATGTTCACAATTATTATAATAAATTATCTTGTATTTCACCAAGTACTTGTTTTGGTCTTTTCTTTACCAGTGGCCCTCTTTACCATCTTGCTTAATTGTGGATTGGTCACTGGGATTTTTGGTTTGGTTGTTTGGATATAGACTTTCCCTATAAGGGAAGTTCTAGGTTTATATGGGTATGAGCCTTAGCCTCTTTGGCTCGGGCTCAGTAACACAAGCACTTTCCCCAAAAGTCAGCAATGTTAATATTTGTTCGATAACTGATCGTGTTTTTCAAAAATGCTTTTCTAAAAACATTATGCTTTTGGACAAGATTGTGGTGTTATATGATGAACGAAGGGATGCGTTTAATGAGTGGAGATGAGTGGAGGGAGTGGAGACTCAGATGAAGCCAGATGCATGCAGCACCTTTTTTTTTCTTAACTTTATTTGCAGATGTTCCTGCAGATAATCACAATATAGCAAACATCCACAATGTTCTGACCAAAGGGCTTGTGTCATTGGCTGCTTAACTCACATGTCCCTTTGCATACAGTAGATTATTATTATTATTTATTATTATAGCGCCATTTATTCCATGGCGCTTTACAAGTGAAAGAGGGTATACGTACAACAATCATTAACAGTACAAAACAGACTGGTATAGGAGGAGAGAGGACCCTGCCCGCGAGGACTCACAGTCTACAGGGAATGGGTGATGGTACAATAGGTGAGGACAGAGCTGGTTGCGCATTGGTCTACTGGACTGAGGGCTATTGTAGGTTGTAGGCTTGTTGGAAGAGGTGGGTCTTGAGGTTCCTCTTGAAGCTTTCCACGGTAGGGGAGAGTCTGATGTGCCGAGGTAGAGCGTTCCAGAGTATGGGGGATGCACGGGAGAAATCTTGTACGCGATTGTGGGAAGAGGAGATAAGAGAGGAGCAGAGAAGGAGATCTTGTGAGGATCTGAGGTTGCGTGCAGGTAGGTACCAGGAGACTAGGTCACAGATGTAAGGAGGAGACAGGTTGTGCATGGCTTTGTATGTCATGGTTAATGTTTTGAACTGGTAGATGATACTGATACTGCTTTATGTATGTTATCTAGGTTATACTGTGACTGCTGGCAGTATCACCTATGTAATGTACATATAGCAGCTGCAGTAACGCCTATATTATGTATGTAGACTGCTGTATGTACATTAAATAGGTAATACTGTGAATGCTGGCAGTATGACTTGTGTAATGTATATACAGCAGTCGCAGTATCACCTATATAATGCGCATACAGCAGTCTATATACATTATAGAGGTAATACTGTGACTGATGGCAGTATCATCTATGTAATGTACATAGTGCAGTCACCTGGTATTTTTAGGCTGTGGGGGGCAATATCCATGGACCCTCACATCCTGATAATAACAGCCACCACCTGTGTCCTTTACCCGTCGCTGATTATCAAAAATGGGGGGATCCTATGCCTTTTTCTTAATTATTTATTTAAATAATTTTTAAAACCCTTCTATTTTGATATCCAGCCACAGTAAAGCTCACAGGTGGGGGCTGTAGTCTGTACCTGCTGTTCTACCCGCGCTGGCTTCTAATATAGTGTGGGAGCCTACATTTTTTGGGGTTTTTTCTTACAGTGATTTCCCTGGCCATCACAGCCCTGCCAATACTTGACATGGCTGTGATGGGGCCAGAAGTGTCTACACTGGAAAAACTTGCTGATTGGCTGCTCTGCAAACTTTCAATAAGCTTTATTCGGATGACAAACCCGAACAGGAACCGGACATGCAGGTAAAAGTCTGTGCTCGGGTCCGCAACCTGGACATCTGGTGCCCGGTACGTACCCAAACTTTACAGAGTGGGTTCGCTCATCCCTACATGTAACAGCTTTTTCTTCGGTGTATGAGCCCTATTTTTTATATCATAGGTTGTTAACTGATTGATATACATACCTTACATTGTCTTTAAGATTAGGCTCTAATGCAATAAGCTAGCTTTGTTTTGGTATTACTACTATCACATTCATGACATTACTTTTTTATTTTCTATCTGTGCGACCTTACTGTGTGAAAATGGAGAAAAGCTATTTCCCAGCATTCTGGGTTTTTTTTCCCATTTTTTGATTGACTACAAAACCAGTCTGTCACATTTATGTAGTCATGGGTACCAGCTTCAAAAGCCTCTGCGGCTTTGAGGTGTCATCTATAACTTGGATCTGAATCTCTCCAGAATTCCCTGGACAACCCCAAGGAAATTGATAGCAGACCTTAAGCTTTTTTCGTGACTTTGAGAAATCAAGCCCAGTCACGTGACAAATGGCATTCAATATTATTCCTTTACATGGTTATAAGAAAGAAAATGGGCTTATGGCATTTGTTTAGATGAGAAATTGGCTTTCAAGCTGTGCAAGATCATCCAAGACCAGTACAGAAAGAGACCAAGGGGATACAAAGTTTGCAAACATGAGATTCCTTGATATAAGTTTGCATCTCATGCACCAATCCCAAGGGTAAGCTTTGCAGACAGCAGAGAATTCCATGTTTATGAAAAATAATATGGCAACCATCCAATGCCAAGTTCTACAAAAATAACTGACTTTGTATGTAAAGCTAAACCTTTACATTATAAAAGGAGGAGCTGTGGAAAAGTCAAAACAACACTCAGCATGAAGCAAGGCATGCACAGAATAAATCTCAACATTTGGGCTATCTGGAGAAAGGATGCATATCCCTAATACTATATGCAATCTGTGTTTCATTAAAACATGTTTCCTTTAGCCCATTTATCTTAAGAATACAGGGTTTTTTTACAGACTACATCCAAGTTTGAGAGACTTCTGACCATTTGTGTTATCTTAAGTAGTGATTTGAATAAAAAAAAAACATTTTTTTTTATTTATACCATAGAGTTTATTTTTGTTACATTTTAAATATTTTGTAAGGTTGTTTAAAGGGATTGTCCATTACTCGGTCAATTCCTTCTCAATTACTATATTTCCCCTTGTAAAACAAAAACAGCTTGTACTCACCTCTAGTGCCAGTTCTGGTGCTCGCCTGGGGCTCGTGTGACATTGTTATGTCACAAGAGCGCTGCTGCTTTACCCTCACTTCCTTTAGAGCAGTGTTTCTCAACTCCAGTCCTCAAGACCCACCAACAGATCATGTTTTCAGGATTTCCTCAGCATTGCATAGGGAATAAGTCCATCACCTGTGCAATACTAAGGAAATCCAGAAAACCTGATCTGTTGGTGGGTCTTGAGGACTGGAGTTGAGAAACGCTGCTTTAGAGGAAACTTACATCCAAAAGAAGTGAGAACTGCTGCTGCTCTCCGACTTACTGCAGATGTAATTTTCATCCAAAAAAGTAAAAGTGCAGTGGCCCACTGTAACGCCAGCATTCCAGCCTTGTCCCGCTTCTTCCTCCCAGCTGGGACATTCCACTTCCTGGCCACTCAGTGGTGGCTTCTGCCCATGTTAATGCCGCTGGCTCCCAGGGCCTCTGCATTCCACTCTCTGTCAGTCTCCCGGGAGTGCACTTGGGGTGCACACCTCGCTTTTGAAGTTGCAGTGTGGCCTAACCCAGAAGTACCTCACAACCTATGGTTTAGAGGCACTAGGTATTTAAGGCATCCTCCTCCTATGGGAGGTTCCTGAGCAACATGTCCATTTAGTTGCATGTTTGCTAGTTGTCAGATCCCTTATCCAGTGTCTGCTAATCCATACCTGTGTTCCAGCTCCTGCCAGCTAATACCTGGCTGCCTGTACCTCACTGCCAGTACCTGCTTGTCAGCATCTGCCTACCTGTATCTACCTGCCAATACCTTCCTGTTGGCCATTACAGTCATCCAGTCTGCATCAGCCATCCAATCACTCTTTTCCAGTTGTGCAGTCTGCACTAGCCATCCAATTTGCAACCATCCAGTCTGCACCAGCCATTCAGTGTTTTCCAGTCATCCAGTCTGCACCAGCCATCTAGTCTGCACCAGTCATTTTGTCTGCACCAGCTGACATGCCTGCTCAGTCCATTTATGCCAGCCCAACCCCTGGGGTCAGCTGCTATAGTGCCAAGAGATTCTTTGGATTGGTATCTAGTGGCTACCTCCCAGTGCAAGCTTAACCTCACCAACAGAGATTCTAGTGAAGACGGAGTATTCGCTTAGTCATGCCCCTCCAGCTTGAACCAGTCTCTTGGCACAGTGAGTCCAAACCCACTAGCGTTAGTTTGCTCAAGCCATGGACCCTGCTGATCTCAGCTCCTCTATGCTTCCTGCACTGTATCAGGAGATGACCCCCCAGCAAGAACAGCAGGATCAGATTCTCGCCTATCAGTGGTGCGAGAATACTCTGTTGAATGCTATGCAACCGGTTGCCTCATCTGCATTGGTTCAAGCACAGCTGGTAAATCCAGTTCCTAGCTCTAGACACTGTTTGCTTGCTCCTCTGTGGTTTTACGGTGCCCAAAGCACTGCCGTGAGTTCATCAATTAGTACACACTGCACTTTAAACTTTTGGCTCATCACTTTCCTTCAGACCATGCTAAAGTGGGATTTATTATTTCCCACCTGGGAGAAGAAGCCCTTGCATGGCTTAGGGGTGCTTCACACACAGCGAGCTCGCTGCCGAGATCGCTGCTGAGTCACGCTTTTTGTGACGCAGCAGTGACCTCATTAGCGATCTCGCTGTGTGTGACAATGAGCAGCGATCTGGCCCCTGCTGCGAGATCGCTGCTCGTTACACACAGCCCTGGTTCGTTTTCTTCAAAGCCGCTCTCCTGCTGTGACACACAGATCGCTGTGTGTGACAGCAAGAGAGCGACAAATGAAGCGAGCAGGGAGCAGGAGCCGGCGTCTGACAGCTGAGGTAAGCTGTATCCAAGATAAACATCGGGTAACCAAGGTGGTTACCCGATATTTACCTTAGTTACCAGCCTCTGCAGCTCTCACGCTGCCAGTGCCGGCTCCGGCTCTCTGCACATGTAGCTGCTGTACACATCGGGTTAATTAACCCGATGTGTACAGCAGCTAGGAGAGCAAGGAGCCAGCGCTAAGCAGTGTGCGCGGCTCCCTGCTCTCTGCACATGTAGCTGCATTACACATCGGGTTAATTAACCCGATGTGTACTGTAGCTAGGAGAGCAAGGAGCCAGCGCTCAGTGTGCGCGGCTCCCTGCTCCCTGCTCACACTGGTAACTAATGTAAACATCGGGTAACCATACCCGATGTTTACCTTAGTTACCAGTCTCCGCAGCTTCCAGACGGCGGCTCCACGTCGCTGCTGGCTGGGGGCTGTTCACTGGTCGCTGGTGAGATCTGCCTGTTTGACAGCTCACCAGCGACCATGTAGCGATGCAGCAGCGATCCTGACCAGGTCAGATCGCTGGTCGGATCGCTGCTGCATCGCTAAGTGTGAAGGTACCCTTAGTCCCTTATGGGAGAGAGGTGATCTCATAATCTCACACCTGCAAACCTTCCTGGAGGCATTCTATAAGGGTTTTGATAAGCCAGGTCAGGTTACCTGAGCTACATTTTCTCTCCTCAGAGTGCATCAGGGATGTCTTACTACTTCCAAGTTTCTCACCTTCTCATGGTCGAATCTACCCTTTGTCCCAGGTGGAGACCCAAGCCATGTGATAGTATATCAAGGAGAATCTAGCAAGGTGATATTTCCAGACATCCTCTTCTCTGGCCAGAGCTCGATTCTTCTTAGTGAAGAAAAAAGATGTCTCTGTGCGGTCATGTATACACTATAAGAGTCTCAATCTGATTACGATCAAGAATAAATAACCGCTGCCACTTTTCCCTGAATTGTTCAACCAGCTCCAAGGTTCCAGAATCTTCTCTAAACTCAACCTTCAGGGAGCATATAATATAATAAGTATACAGTCAGGGGATAAATGGAAGACTGCCTTTAACACCCATGGTAGCCACTACGAGTATTGAGTAATGATATTCGGGCTTAGCAATGCTCCTGTGGTTTTCCATGAGTTTGTAAATGATATTTTACAGGATCTTGTGTAGTCATGTACCTTAACGACATCCTGATGGTCTCTCCTGACCTGCTAACACACATGAGAAATGTTCGCCATGTCTTGTTTAAACACTGGGAGAAACGTCTAACCACGAAGTTTTTGAATAGACCTTCCTTCCCTTCCTGGGCTACATAACCTCTGAAACTTAATTGAAGATGGATCCAGAGAAGGTGTTAGTCCTTAAGTGGCCTTGTATTGACAGTGTGAAGGTAATACAGTAGTTTCTGGGATTTGCCAATTAGTATCGTCAATTTATTCCATATTTCTTATCCCAAACTGTTCATATTACTGTCATGATCTGCGGGGAGGGTGAATTCTAAGATGTTGCTCCAGAGGCTGGTGGCGCTTCTATCTCCCTGAGTCAAGCATTCTCATTGGCTTTACTGCTGCATAGACTTGAAATCAACAGTTTTTCTTGGAAGTGGGTACTTTTTCCTTGGGGGCAGGTGCAGTTCTCATGCATAAATCTCCTATTGGCTGAATGGTAACCTTCGGCTTCTTTTCCAAGGTTTTTTCTGTTCCAAAGCTCAACTATTCGATTGGTGACCGAGAGTTGTTTGCATCTAAGATGGCTTCGGAGGATTGGCGTAGCTACTTAAAGGGGCTATGTATCCCATTGTCATCTACACCGACCAGAAGAACTTTACCTACTTGCAGTCAGCACAGAGGCTGAATCCTCACCAAGCCCATTGGTCGCTGTTCTTTGCCCGGTTTGACTTTTCTCTCCATTTTTGGCCAGCTAAAAAGAAAGTGAAGGCAGAAGCACTCTCTAGATCCTTTCAATATGCCAACCAAAAGCAGGCGCTTCAACACATAATCGAGACCTCCAAAATAGAATTTGGCAAAAAAATAGATGTGATCCAGCACCACCGCATATCACCTTACAGTAACGCATGTGTGCTCATGGAGGGCTGTAAATTACCATATCCTGGGTGGGGGTGCTCGTCCAGAGAAACAAAGTCCAAGTATAGATGAACTGAGGAAAGGAATGAAGGACCGCACTCCGTCCACTGTGCAGGAATAGGATTTATTTAAACGTGCAGGGTAAAAAGCCGGGGACGCACTGTGAGCTGGCTCCCAAGCAACGGACGACGGCCGTTTCGCCTAATCAGGCTTCCACAGGTCCATGTGTGGAGCTACACCACCGTCCCTTATAAAGGAGAGCTCACAGGTGCGTCGCTAGCCACATAAAAACAATCATGGAGAATGTGATGCAATTTAAATGCATGGAACATACCATGCAACAATATAACATGATAAACATCAACAGTACAAAGTATTTTTGTCCAAAACAAAAAATACATACACATATGAAAATAAAAATAAAACTGAAAGATACAGAGGTATAAATAAAAAGGAGATCTACAAAAACACTGACATATCAACGCGATCATTTAACCCCATAGGACTTTGCGCTCCATAATCAATAATAAACCTAGCCTCTACCTGTAACAAAAGTTGCTGAAGGTTGCCCCCCTTAGGAGGGAGAACAACCCTTTTCAGGCCGGCGAAGCTCAAGACATCAGGGTTACCATCATGGTGTTCGTGGATATGGCTAATCAGCCTGGGAGAGCCTTTTCCTGACGTAACAGAGTTATAATGCTCCCTAAATCTGATATATAGACACCTAATCGTCTTGCCTATGTCTATGTGATTCTCTGCCCGTGTGGCAGGTTTTACATAGGCAAGACGATTAGGTGTCTATATATCAGATTTAGGGAGCATTATAACTCTGTTACGAGAGAGGGAAAACTTCTCACACATGCTCAGTGAGCAGATTTCCACACTTAGTCTCCGGGTGACACTCACAACCTGAGCATGCTCCGTAGAGGCATTACAGGACTTAGAACCAGACACTGGCAATTCAGCCTGCATCTGCGCTGTGGGGCATTCTCGGGACTTAGACTCTGGCAAGGAATGTTCACGAGCCAGCACTCCACACTTAGACATGGAGGCCCGAGCAGCCAGCTGAACAACCCTTGGCACTGCCAGAATCTGAGGCCGGTGCACAGGTGGATTAGGAACTGCAGCGGGCCATTTCCGGCATTGGCGGCCCCGGATCGTAACAAAAATATTGTGAGTTAACATCTCTCTTGGAGTGCAGCTACTGTACACACTTGTTTAGGGTCTGGCTAGGCACCCTTACTATGATAAACTCATTAAAGGAGAATGATAACAGAAAAATTTGCTTCTTCTAACTAACTAAATCAACATTATAATATGAGAATACCGCTTTAATGTAGCAAATGGGCTGGGGTGGGACTACAACCTATTATTTATAGATATACCTTTAATCCTCATATGTAATTGTGTCAGGTTTAGTTCTCTTTAATCTTTTATATAAAACTACAAAAATTAAACATTTTTTTTACATTTATCCTGCCTATAGGAAAGTTGCAAAATACATTTTCGTAAGGAAGGGTTATCCTAAAGATATGACATCACATCAGTTTGGGTAAGAGGAGTCAACTATTACATAAAAAAGTAACTAGAGTATAGTAAAAAATTAATTACCAACGTAAAAAGAGATAACAGTATCTTATTGCAATGCATATCAAATAAATAATAATATGAAATAAAATATAAATAATTGACCTGAGAAAATAACATGTAATGTTATTGAGAACTGACCTGTAGAAATGTCAAAACATACACACACATTCTACAATTACCATTTTGTGAAACCTTCTGAAAGCTCACCACATTGGAATAAAGTAAATTTATACTTTTGAAAAAAAAAATGTGTTTTTGTATTAAGTTTATGCTTCCTGGCACTCCATGCTGTCTTGGGACACCACTTCATAGCTCTGATTTGGCTTTGCACAATCTCTTGGATGCCTTTGGTTCTTTCTGCAAACATATTGATTTCAGCATAATTAATCTACAAATATTTAATTTATTTGGGAAGACTTTTTTAACACTCGTAAAAGAAGTTGTCTTTGTATCGTGTTCTTAAAAAGGTTCTTAAAAAGGTTCAGAAAGTATTTCATGTCTGTGCTCAGTAGACTTGGATAGGAGAACATTGCAGGAAGTAGGTGGTGCACCGAATGTCTGAGCATCAAGCAGGTCACGGTACCCAAACATCTGTAACTTTTACAAATAGTAATAGGTATAGTCAGAATATGCTCAGATTAAATATAAATAGATTAGCATGTGCTGCTATCTTTATGTTACAGACTATAATAGTCACCTAGGTCCTCAGAGGACACTTGGGTATATCCTCATGACAAAATTATAAAATTATTTATTTTTTACTTTTGTTGTTAATGGCTTAGTTAATATTTACAGTTTCACTTACGTTTTTTGGGGGGGGGGTTTATCACGGGTTAACTGTGTACTTTCTGAATGTTTCATTTCTTACACAGATTTTCAGCTCAAAAATATTTTTTAAAGTAGGAATAGCAGGTTTTTGGTGGACTAGTAAGAGTTCTCCATTTAGGCAACAGAGCTAAAATGATGTGGCCACGCACAGTGTACTGCGTGGGCACGTCCTATACATCATGATGCGGCCATGCAGCTATATTTAAATGTGCAGTGTCGCCGATATTTTTGGCAGTATTGTGGCTCCGTGTCATGGTCCATGCCTGGCTCAGTCACCGCTGAGCCATTGCTGGTAAGTTATCACACGTTAACAAGTCATGAGAGGGGTTAATTCCATTCTACATCATTCTGGGGAACAGGCCGCTATATCTTGGCACTGCTCCTCCAGAACAGCGCCAGTATAGTTCCTGCTCTGCAGTGTGCATGCCTGGCATCCATGAGTTAACCTTATCTGTCCTGCCTCCCTGCTACCTAGTCATGAATCACAACCTCCTTTGTTCATCTGTCCATCATTTCCTTACTCCCTATTTTTGTCTGCAGTTGTTGTCCCAGTCCTATTTGTCTGACCCCAGTCCCATATGTTACTTTGACTCCCTGGCCTCTGACCTGTATCCTCGTTCCCGACCTCAGCTCTGTCTCTCCCATTTGCTGTATACGTGACATCCCAGTGCCTGATCCCTGGCTATAACCTGACTACGATTTGCTTACTCCTGTACCATTGACGAAACCTCCTGTTGCAGATCTGGCTTGCTGACTTCTCTATAGCCCTTGTGTGAGTAACTTGCTAACTGTACTTTGGAGATCTCTCTCCAATCTGTCTCAGTGCCTCCACAAGTGAGCGTGACACTCTGAGTGAGCCCCACTGCCCGGGGCAACCGTCACCTCTGCAGCCCCATTAGCTACGCTACTGACATCTTCCTTTTCTATTTTTACTTTTCTATGCCATGCTTACTAAGGAGGTCTATCATCTAGCTTTAGGGCTGGCTAAATAGATGACAATTTGAATTGGTTTGTTAGTTATTGAAGAGGTTGTTAACTACTTTAACATTGATGGAGTATTCCTGGTGTTGGTGGGGTACCCCTGAGGCTCAGTTGCCACAGGGTATTGATTCTCACTTAAGGTGCACTGGTGTTCACTTACACAACACACACAGCTCAAGTGCTTTCCCGCTTGATCTGGGCTGGAGGTGGTCACCATAGCAATGGGACTTCCCCAGCCACTAATGAGTCATCAGGAAGGTGGGGGTAGCATGAGGGAAGTGAGAGAATACACAGACTTTTACCTCAGAATAGTCTGGGAACTGGAACAAGACTGAGGAGAGTGCTTTGGAGCTTCCTCAGAAAGACCAACTAAGGAAAGTGCTTTAGAGCTTCCTTGGAGGGAGAATGACAAGAGTAACATAACATTCAGTGACTCACAGAAACACGGCAGCTAAGGAGAGTGCTTCAGAGCTTCCTTAGTTAGGACCGGACAGACTGGATGAAGAAGGAGTTTACCAGTGAAGCTGGTGAGACAGAGGAGAAACACAGTAGCTGAAAGGTGAGCCTAACAGCCCCTTCGTAAATGGCGTATTCAGTGTGCAGAACGCTATGGTGACACTTCACATTGCGCCATCAGAATCTGCAGGGAGGGGGATTTCATGTCCCATTGCCCACCACAAAGGTCCCAGGGCACAACATCATATAGAGTCAGGAGTCAAGCGTCAAGACCATGGTCGGCCCACAATTGATTTGCGCTGCCTGCTAACGGGACGGGAACTAAAACCAAGGACCCTGGGGTCCCCAAGTAGCTCCACGCTATGGGGATCCAAACTACAAGTGCTAGGAAGGCAGGTCAGCAAGGAAGCTGTCACACTTAACAACACCGGCGGTGGCCTCTGAATCATCCAGGATCGGCTGGGCCTATCACAGTGAAAACCGGCACTCCAAGGGTGACGACCTGACATAGTGAATAAAAGAACTTTGTCTGCAGTCCTGGTGTCATCCCATCATTGCCAGTGTCAGTGCCCCACGCTCCTGCCCCAACAGCCGCTACCCCTTACCATCGTCCTCCCTGGGGCCAAGCTCTACCTGTGGAGAGCTGTACTATCTGAGCTGTGTGACTGACCGCCTCGGAGGAGAGCAACATCTCGCAGCGGCGACTGATCATTGGCCACATACCACTGGTGTTGCTGCAAAGCTAACCCCCATCATCCCTCTACACTGGTCACCTTGCACCCTTTTCATTGGCACCAATGGGGCCACGGAGCCGGGTCAGGCCAGTCACAGCAACCCCAAACACTACTGGCCCGGTGACAAGTAGCCCTGAGGTCCCGTGGGCGCATCAGTGGCAGAGGCTGGAACTGTTTGGTTATGGAGCTGCACAGTGCAGTGTCATCAACTCTGTACTGGCTGCCACCGGTTAATGAACATCCATTCCCTGTTCAAATCAAGAGGTGGCAGATGTGCTGTATCCCATTATATTGTCAATGGAGCCATACTATGCAGCTCCATAATTGAGAAATTCCGGCCACCGCCGACACTGGGAATAGCTAATCAACAGGAGTGCCAAGTGTCACACCCTCACCAATCAGACATTGAAGACTTATCACCACTCTTCAGACTAGCCTGCTCACGCTATGTTTTATGCATGATTTGGAAAGTCTCTTTTACAAGTCTCATTCTGCCATTCCATAGAATTACACAGTAAAGGCCACTCCTGGTTCACAAAGAGCACAATGTGACCCGGAGAGTCTGAAGAGGGGTGATATCAGTCAGAAAAGGTGTAGAAGGGCACTGGATACTGGAGAAGATGCCAGTAGGTGAGTATATTAAAACACACACTACAGTACATACATAAATTCACTGATTTAGTGAGGGAAAAAGGTTCATGGGAGTGCTTCTTTAAAGCCCGCTTTACTCGCTACAATATATCTTACGATGTGTCGGCGGGGTCATGTCGTAAGTGACGCACTTCCGGCATCGTAAGGTACATTGTAGTGTGTGACAGGTTAAAACGTTCATCGCATACACATCATTGAATCCTGACGAATTGCACGTCGGGTTGTTAAATGTTCCCGAGGTAGCACACATCGCAGTGTGTGACACTCCGGGAATATTGAACAGATCTTACCTGTCTCCCACGACTCCAGCCGGCAATGCGGAGGGAAAGAGGTGGGCGGGATGTTTACGTCCCGCTCATCTCCGACACTCCGCTTCTATTGGCCGGCTGCCGCGTGATGTCGATGTGACGCCGAACGTCCCTCCCACTCCAGGAAGTGGATATTCGCCACCCACATCGAGGTCGTATGGACGGGTAAGTACGTGTGACGGGGGTTAATCGTTTGTGCGGCACGTTTCTGTGGCTTGCCTCCGGGTTCTCCGGTTTCCTCCCACACTCCAAAGACATACTGATAAGGAATTTATATTGTGAGCCACAATGAGGACAATTGTCACAACTGTGGTTGGAATGGGTCTTGGCTAGAGGTGCAGTAACTAGATGATTATAAAATGTAGGTTACATCCTTGTTATGTTAACCTATTTTGAGAAAAGTGACTTATTATGTCCATCTGTGACTTAGGTTCTCTGGAATAGGATACTTGAGTTGTTTGAAATTAACAATGATGGCAGAGTTTGTGTGTGGCTGGACAAAATGGAGGCTCTTAGGCAGGGGCTGGCGAATTTTTTCCTGGGGGTCAAGCACAAAGCAGTGGCCCCTAATAAGTGGCCTATACTTATTGGCTCTGATTAATTAAAGAGGTGGTCCAAAACTAAATTTTACTTTACTTCTAAATCTGTTATAATCTAATCTTTTTTCTAAAATACGTTAATGAAAAATTCTCTCACTCCTCTGCCTTATTGGTTTACTACTTCCTCTATGATGACTAGAGATGAGTGAACCGGTCGTGGTTCGGCTTGAGTTCGGTTCATCGAACGGAGGTCTCGTTCGAGTTCAGTTCGTCGAACGTTCGTCGAACCGAACTCGAACCGCATAGGAAACAATCGCAGGCAATCACAAACACATAAAAACACCTAGAAAACACCCTCAAAGGTGTCCAAAAGGTGACAAACAACTCACAACACAACACAAACACATGGGAAAGTGACAAGGACATATACTCATGCGAAAACAAAAGAGCTGGACAAGGAAAAAGAGGAGGAGACACAGATATAGGCATGGCACGCCCTTCTAAAATCATGTAAAACACCGCAAGGTGACTCCAAGCGGAGTCTCCCTTTTTTCCAAAAATTGGGCCACACACACACCCACCCCTTCAGTGGCAGCAGTTGTGCCCCAGTTGTACACTTCACAGCTAGATTTGCATCAAGCACATTCAAAAATACGCCATACTCAACCGTTCCCAGGATGACCCCGAGGTAGGTAGCAAAGTCTTTGCTGAACCATGACTTGTTCATCTTGGCTCCTTTTAAAAAACACAGCAAGCAAGGGTTACTCCAAGCAGAGTCTCCCTTTTTTCCAAAAATTGGGCCCCACACACACCCACCACTTCAGAGGCAGCACTTGTGCCCCAGTTGTACACTTCACAGCTAGATTTGCATCAAGCACATTCAAAAATAAGCCATTCTTAACCGTCCCCAGGATGACACCGGGGTAGGTAGCAAAGTCATTGCTGAACCATGACTTGTTCATCTTGGCTCCTTTTAAAAAACACAGCAAGCAAGGGTTACTCCAAGCAGAGTCTCCCTTTTTTCCAAAAATTGGGCCCCACACACACCCACCACTTCAGAGGCAGCACTTGTGCCCCAGTTGTACACTTCACAGCTAGATTTGCATCAAGCACATTCAAAAATACGCCATTCTTAACCGTCCCCAGGATGACACCGGGGTGGGTAGCAAAGTCTTTCCTGATCCCAGCTCTGTTCATCTTGGCTCCTTTTTAAAAACACTGTAAGCAAGGGTTACTCCAAGCGGAGTCTCCCTTTTTTCCAAAAATTGGGCCCCACAGACACCCCATCAGTGGCAGCACTTGTGCCCTAGTTGTACACTTCACAGCTAGATTTGCATCAAGCACATTCAAAAATACGCCATCCTTAACCGTCCCCAGGATGACACCGGGGTAGGTAGCAAATAGTGATGAGCGAGTACTAAAAAGCTCGGGTGCTCGAAGCTCGGGCCGAGCCTCCCAAGATACTCGTGTACTCGGCCCGAGCAACGAGCCCAATGTTATCCTATGGGAGACCCGAGTATTTTTGTGAAATGACCCCCCGGCAGCATGGAGAAACCCTAAAAATGTCACAAAAGTCTCAGAAGAGTGCTCAAATGACATGGCAACAGCATGGGGAAGACCCCTTGAAGCATTTATCACTCAAAAGTCACAGCTGTGAACAATTTTGTCCGCGTTTCACGCCATTTTTACGGACTCACCAGAAAACCTTCCAAAATGACCCCAAAATGATTTTTCATGGCAGAAATGTTAAGGGCACATACCCAATAGTGAGATAGAGCTGGTGTATGTTACTTTTTGAGATTAATACATGAAAGATTTTACGTGAAAACATTGTGTGGCACTCCGATGTCCCTGAGAAGAGACGTACATGAAGGCCTCTTGAGTCTAATGTGCCCATTTTGAGGAAGTGAGTCTTTGTAGTATTTTCCTTTGCCAGGGCAGTCCAAAATTGTGAGGTTCACCAATGCCCCTGCATACAGACGTGCATGAGGGCCTGTAAACCTGAAGTGCCCATTGTAAGGAAGTGGGTCTATTGTAGTATAGCCCTTAGGCAGGGCAGCCAAAAATTGGGAGGCTCCACGTTGTCCCTGGATAGAGACGTGCATGAGGGCCTCAAAACATTAAGTGTCCATTGTCAGGAAGTGGGTGTATTATATAGTATAGCCCTTAGGCAGGGCAGCCAAAAATTGGGAGGCTCCACATTGTCCCTGGATAGAGACGTGCATGATGGCCTGTAAACCTGAAGTGCCCATTGTAAGGAAGTGGGTCTATTTCAGTATAGCCCTTTGCCAGGGCAGCCAAAAATTGGGAGGCTCCACATTGTCCCTGGATAGAGACGTGCATGATGGCCTGTAAACCAGAAGTGCCCATTGTAAGGAAGTGGGTCTATTTCAGTATAGCCCTTTGCCAGGGCAGCCAAAAATTGGGAGGCTCCACATTGTCCCTGGATAGAGACGTGCATGATGGCCTGTAAACCTGAAGTGCCCATTGTAAGGAAGTGGGTCTATTTCAGTATAGCCCTTAGGCAGGGCAGCCAAAAATTGGGAGGCTCCACATTGTCCCTGGATAGAGACGTGCATGATGGCCTGTAAACCTGAAGTGCCCATTGTAAGGAAGTGGGTCTATTTCAGTATAGCCCTTTGCCAGGGCAGCCAAAAATTGGGAGGCTCCACATTGTCCCTGGATAGAGACGTGCATGATGGCCTGTAAACCAGAAGTGCCCATTGTAAGGAAGTGGGTCTATTTCAGTATAGCCCTTTGCCAGGGCAGCCAAAAATTGGGAGGCTCCACATTGTCCCTGGATAGAGACGTGCATGATGGCCTGTAAACCTGAAGTGCCCATTGTAAGGAAGTGGGTCTATTTCAGTATAGCCCTTTGCCAGGGCAGCCAAAAATTGGGAGGCTCCACATTGTCCCTGGATAGAGACGTGCATGATGGCCTGTAAACCAGAAGTGCCCATTGTAAGGAAGTGGGTCTATTTCAGTATAGCCCTTTGCCAGGGCAGCCAAAAATTGGGAGGCTGCACATTGTCCCTGGATAGAGACGTGCATGATGGCCTGTAAACCTGAAGTGCCCATTGTAAGGAAGTGGGTCTATTTCAGTATAGCCCTTTGCCAGGGCAGCCAAAAATTGGGAGGCTCCACATTGTCCCTGGATAAAGACGTGCATGATGGCCTGTAAACCTGAAGTGCCCATTGTAAGGAAGTGGGTCTATTTCAGTATAGCCCTTTGCCAGGGCAGCCAAAAATTGGGAGGCTCCATATTGTCCCTGGATAGAGACGTGCATGATGGCCTGTAAACCTGAAGTGCCCATTGTAAGGAAGTGGGTCTATTTCAGTATAGCCCTTTGCCAGGGCAGCCAAAAATTGGGAGGCTCCACATTGTCCCTGGATAGAGACGTGCATGATGGCCTGTAAACCAGAAGTGCCCATTGTAAGGAAGTGGGTCTATTTCAGTATAGCCCTTTGCCAGGGCAGCCAAAAATTGGGAGGCTCCACATTGTCCCTGGATAGAGACGTGCATGATGGCCTGTAAACCTGAAGTGCCCATTGTAAGGAAGTGGGTCTATTTCAGTATAGCCCTTTGCCAGGGCAGGCAAAAATTGGGAGGCTCCACATTGTCCCTGGGTAGAGACGTGCATGAGGGCCTCAAAACATTAAGTGTCCATTTTAAGGAAGTGGGTGTATTATAGTATAGCCCTTAGGCAGGGCAGCCAAAAATTGGGAGGCTCCACGTTGTCCCTGGGTAGAGACGTGCATGAGGGCCTCAAAACATTAAGTGTCCATTTTAAGGAAGTGGGTGTATTATAGTATAGCCCTTAGGCAGGGCAGCCAAAAATTGGGAGGCCCCACGTTGTCCCTGGGTAGAGACGTGCATGATGGCCTCAAAACATTAAGTGTCCATTTTAAGGAAGTGGGTGTATTATAGTATAGCCCTTAGGCAGGGCAGTCAAAAATTGGGAGGCTCCACGTTGTCCCTGGGTAGAGACGTGCATGAGGGCCTCAAAACATTGTTCCCATTGCAAAGGAGCGGGTCTCCTGTCGTTGTAATGTCCATTCTGCAAAGAATGGGCGAAAAAATTTACCACTGGGGGTATACCTGAAACAAAGGCCTAAGTATTGCAATTTGTAACGGTCATCATCATGGTGGCGCATGAGGAGAAGGAGGAGCAGTCCAGCGATTATCCAAAGTCCAGAAGTGTGTACCCATGGGTGAGTGGAGGTACATGGCAAACTTTAAATTCCGCTCTCATTTGCTGGTGGTGTGGTGAAGTCTGGCCCAATCCAACCCTTGTTCATCTTGATCAGAGTCAGCCTGTCAGCATTTTCAGTTGACAGGCGGGTGCGTTTATCTGTAATGATTCCACCTGCGGCACTAAAAACACGCTCTGACAAAACGCTAGCAGCTGGGCAGGCCAGGACTTCCAAGGCGTAGAGAGCCAATTCATGCCACGTGTCCAGCTTGGATACCCAATAATTGTAAGGCACAGAGGAATGTCGGAGTACAGTTGTTCGATCTGCAAGGTACTCCTTCAGCATCTGGGCAAACTTAGGATTTCTTGTGGCACTACCCCGCACCTCAGGGGCTGTGGTACGTGAGGGGCTGAGAAAACTGTCCCACATCTTAAAGACTGTTCCCCTACCTCTGGCGGATTGGACTTGTGCCTCTCTCGGCTGTACGCCTCGGTTGTCCACTGATTCCTGACCTATGCCGCTAGCGTTTTGTGAGGGGAATGCTTTGCCTACGTCCGTGAGTATGGCCTTCCGGAACTGCTGCATTTTGGTTGACCTCTCCTCCACGGGAATAAGAGACAAAAAGTTCTCCTTGTAGCTTGGGTCTAACAGTGTTACCAACCAGTAATGATTGTCGGCCAAGATGTTCTTAACGCGAGGGTCACGAGACAGGCAGCTTACCATAAAGTCAGCCATGTGCGCCAGACTCTTAACAGCCAGGACTTCAGTAGCCTGACCAACAAGATGACTGAACATGCTGTCCTCCTCCTCCTCCTCCTCCTCCTCCTCATCTACCCTGTCCTCTGGCCAGCCACGCTGAACCGAGGATATGACTGGTGTGCATGTCATATCCTCAATTTGGCCGGAGAGTTGCTCCATGTCTTCATCCTCCTCCTCGTCATAGTCCTTCACTGCACGTTGTGATGAGACGAGGCTGGGCTGTGTGTTATCACCCACACCCACTACTGTTTCTTGCTGCAACTCATCGCGCTCCACCTGCAATGCATCATGTTTGTTTTTCAGCAGAGACCGTTTTAGAAGGCAGAGTAGCGGTATGGTGATGCTAATAATGGCGTCATCACCACTCACCATCTTGGTGGAGTCCTCAAAGTTTTGGAGGATGGTACATAGGTCTGACATCCATCTCCACTCCTCAGGTGTTATGTGTGGAGTTTGACCCATTTCCCGACGGCTTAGGTGATGCAGGTACTCAACAACTGCCCTCTTCTGCTCACATATCCTGACCAACATGTGCAGAGTTGAATTCCAACGCGTGGGGACATCACACACCAGTCTGTGAGCCGGAAGATGCAAACGGCGCTGAAAGCCGGCAAGGCCGGCTGAAGCAGTAGGTGACTTTCGAAAATGTGCAGACAGGCGGCGAACTTTTACCAGCAGATCAGACAGCTCTGGGTATGACTTTATAAACCGCTGAACCACGAGGTTGAGCACATGGGCCACGCATGGAACATGTGTCAGCTGGCCTCGCCTCAAAGCCGCCACCAGGTTCCGGCCATTGTCACACACGACCTTTCCTGGCTTTAGGTTCAGAGGTGTGAGCCAGTGATCTGCCTGCTGTTTCAGAGCTGTCCACAGCTCTTCTGCATTGTGGGGTTTGTCACCTATGCAGATTAGCTTCAGCACAGCCTGTTGCCGCTTCGCCGAGGCAGTGCTGCAGTGCTTCCAGCTTGTGACTGGTGTGGAGGGCACAGTGGATGAGGATGCGCGGGAGGAGGAGGAGGCTGAAGAGCATGACATTCCGGAGCTGTAGAGTGTGGGTGAAACACTGACTGAGGTAGGGCCTGCAAACCTTGGTGTGGGAAGGACGTGTTCCGTCCCTCGCTCAGACTGGGTCCCAGCTTCCACAATATTAACCCAGTGTGCCGTCAACGAGATGTAGCGGCCTTGCCCACAAGCACTTGTCCACGTGTCTGTGGTTAGGTGGACCTTGGATGAAACAGCGTTGTTCAGGGCACGTGTGATGTTTTGTGACACGTGGTTATGCAACGCGGGGACGGCACACCGGGAGAAATAGTGGCGGCTGGGGACCGAGTAACGTGGGACAGCTGCCGCCATCAGGTCACGGAATGCTTCTGTCTCCACCAGCCTAAAAGGCAACATTTCCAGCGCAAGCAGTCGCGAAATGTTAGCATTTAGAACTGTGGCATGTGGGGCGTTGGCAGTGTATTTGCGCCTGCGTTCAAAGGTTTGCTGAATGGATAACTGAACGCTGCGCTGGGACAAGGACGTGCTTGATGATGGTGTTCTTTCTGCGTAGGCAACTGCAGGTGCAGGAGTGGAGGAGGCTTCTTCGCAGGCAGCATGGACAGAGGATTGGCTCGCATGCACAACCAGCGAAGACGTAGCAGTGACATCAGCAAGCACTGCTCCTCGACTCTGTTGTACTTCCCACAAAGTCGGGTGCTTGGCTGACATGTGCCTGATCATGCTGGTGGTGGTCAGGCTGCTAGTTTTGGTACCCCTGCTGATGCTGGCACGGCAGGTGTTGCAAATGGCCTTTTTTGAATCATCTGGATCCAACTTAAAAAACTGCCAGACTCGGGAAGACCTAACATTTGTACAGGCACCTTGTGTCGTCGTGTTGTTCCGGGGAACGGTTGCCTGACTTCTGCCTGGGGCCACCACCCTGCTTCTTACTGCCTGTTGTGATGCTACGCCTCCCTCCCCCTGTGCACTGCTGTCCTCGCTCTGCATATCCTCCTGCCAGGTTGGGTCAGTTACTGGATCATCCACCACGTCGTCTTCCTCTTCCGCACCCTGCTCCTCCTCCTGACTTGCTGACAATTGTGTCTCATCATCGTCCACCACTTGTTGAGACACGTTGCCAACTTCGTGAGAACGTGGCTGCTCAAATATTTGGCCATCTGTACAGACGATCTCCTCATGACCCACTTCAATATGAGCTGGCGAGAGGCCAGAATGTGTGAATGGAAACGTGAACAGCTCTTCCGAGTGTCCAAGTGTGGGATCATTAATGTCCGAGGAGGACGTGTACTCAGCCTGCTGGTAGGAAGGAGGATCAGGTTCAGAAATGTGCGGTGCAGTATCACGGCTACTGACACTTGACCGTGTGGAAGACAGAGTGTTTGTGGTGGTGCCAATCTGACTGGAAGCATTATCTGCTATCCAACTAACAACCTGTTGACACTGGTCTTGGTTCAAGAGCGGTGTACTGCTGCGGTCCCCAAGAATTTGGGACAGGACGTGCGAGCGACTAGATGTGGCCCTTTGTTGTGGCGAAATTAGAGCTTGCCCACGACCTCGGCCTCTGCCTGCACCACCATCACGTCCACTTCCTTGTTCCTTGCCAATGCCCTTGCGCATTTTGCAATGCTGTGCACTGCTGACGTGTATATTCACTACTTGTGCGTTATATCAAAGTTTCTGGAAATTGCACACAAGTGCACCTGTACGCTGCCACCAACAGGCACACACGTGCGGTTTTAAAAACCAAGCACGGACGCAATAAGAACCTAACAGGTTTTTTTGGGGAGCGACAATTACAGACAAGTCAGACACTATCTGGACTGTTTTACACTGTGTACACCAGCCCCAGATATGATGAAGGCTGGTATACGGTCACCACTACCCTGCCTGCCTGCCTGCCTGTATACTGGTACAATAGTCCTGACAAGGACTCTTTTGGTCACTAGCCTGTATTCAGACCTGGCTATACCCTGCCTGTATATAGCAACAATAGTCCTGAGAAGGACTCTGCTACTGTACTCCGACCTGGCTATACCCTGCCTGCCTGTATACAACTAGAATAGTCCTGAGAAGGACTTTTGGTCACACTGTTTGCAGCCCTGCAACTGAAAAAGCTATAAAGGGCCGCAAAGCTTTCCCTGAATCAGCGACACTCTCCCTGCACTCACTGTCTGGATAGCTGTGAGCAGAGCACAGCGCGCCGGCCGGTATAAAGGCTCGGTCACGCTGTGCAGGCCGGCCAATCACTGCAATTCCACAACTAACAGGGCTGTGGCATTGCAGTGGTCTGCCAGCCAATCCCTGCATGAGGGCTGGCTCTCAAAAGAGCGCCAACATGCAGAAATGAAGACCACGAGTACAGCACGAGTATCGCGAGATTACTCGGTCCCCGCCGAGCAGCCCGAGTACAGCGATACTCGTGCGAGTACCGAGTAGTGACAAGCATGCTCGCTCATCACTAGTAGCAAAGTCTTTGCTGAACCATGACTTGTTCATTTTGGCTCCTTTTAAAAAACACAGCAAGCAAGGGTTACTGCAAGCGGAGTCTCCCTTTTTTCCAAAAATTGGGCCACACAGACACTAACCCCTTCAGTGGCAGCAGTTGTGCCCAAGTTGTACACTTCACAGCTAGATTTGCATCAAGCACATTCAAAAATACGCCATCCTTAACCGTCCCCAGGATGACACCGGGGTAGGTAGCAAAGTCTTTGCTGAACCATGACTTGTTCATCTTGGCTCCTTTTAAAAAACACAGCAAGCAAGGGTTACTCCAAGCGGAGTCTCCCTTTTTTCCAAAAATTGGGCCACACAGACACTAACCCCTTCAGTGGCAGCAGTTGTGCCCCAGTTGTACATTTCACAGCTAGATTTGCATCAAGCACATTCAAAAATACGCCATCCTTAACCATCCCCAGGATTACACCGGGGTAGGTAGCTAAGTCTTTCCTGATCCCAGCTCTATTCATCTTGGCTCCTTTTTAAAAACACGGCAAGCAAGGGTTACTCCAAGCGGAGTCTCCCTTTTTTCCAAAAATTGGGCCCCACACACACCCACTCCTTCAGAGGCAGCACTTGTGCCCCAGTTGTACACTTCCCAGCTAGATTTGTATCAAGCACATTCAAAAATACGCCATTCTTAACCGTCCCCAGGATGACAACGGGGTAGGTAGCTAAGTCTTTCCTGATCCCAGCTCTGTTCATCTTGGCTCATTTTAATAAAACACAGCAAGCAAGGGTTACTGCAAGCGGAGTCTCCCTTTTTCCAAAAATTGGGCGACACAGACACTAACCCCTTCAGTGGCAGCAGTTGTGCCCCAGTTGTACACTTCACAGCTAGATTTGCATCAAGCACATTCAAAAATACGTCATCCTTAACCGTCCCCAGGATGACACCGGGGTAGGTAGCTAAGTCTTTCCTGATCCCAGCTCTATTCATCTTGGCTCCTTTTTAAAAACACGGCAAGAAAGGGTTACTTCAAGCGGAGTCTCCCTCTTTTCCAAAAATTGGGCCCCACACACACCCACCCCTTCAGTGGCAGCAGTTGTGCCCCAGTTGTACACTTCACAGCTAGATTTGCATCAAGCACATTCAAAAATAAGCCATTCTTAACCGTCCCCAGGATGACACCGGGGTAGGTAGCAAAGTCATTGCTGAACCATGACTTGTTCATCTTGGCTCCTTTTAAAAAACACAGCAAGCAAGGGTTACTCCAAGCGGAGTCTCCCTTTTTTCCAAAAATTGGGCCCCACACACACCCACCACTTCAGAGGCAGCACTTGTGCCCCAGTTGTACACTTCACAGCTAGATTTGCATCAAGCACATTCAAAAATACGCCATTCTTAACCGTTCCCAGGATGACACCGGGGTGGGTAGCAAAGTCTTTCCTGATCCCAGCTCTGTTCATCTTGGCTCCTTTTTAAAAACACTGTAAGCAAGGGTTACTCCAAGCGGAGTCTCCCTTTTTTCCAAAAATTGGGCCCCACAGACACCCCATCAGTGGCAGCACTTGTGCCCTAGTTGTACACTTCACAGCTAGATTTGCATCAAGCACATTCAAAAATACGCCATCCTTAACCGTCCCCAGGATGACACCGGGGTAGGTAGCAAAGTCTTTGCTGAACCATGACTTGTTCATTTTGGCTCCTTTTAAAAAACACAGCAAGCAAGGGTTACTGCAAGCGGAGTCTCCCTTTTTTCCAAAAATTGGGCCACACAGACACTAACCCCTTCAGTGGCAGCAGTTGTGCCCCAGTTGTACATTTCACAGCTAGATTTGTATCAAGCACATTCAAAAATACGCCATCCTTAACCGTCCCCAGGATGACACCGGGGTAGGTAGCAAAGTCTTTGCTGAACCATGACTTGTTCATCTTGGCTCCTTTTAAAAAACACAGCAAGCAAGGGTTACTCCAAGCGGAGTCTCCCTTTTTTCCAAAAATTGGGCCACACAGACACTAACCCCTTCAGTGGCAGCAGTTGTGCCCCAGTTGTACATTTCACAGCTAGATTTGTATCAAGCACATTCAAAAATACGCCATCCTTAACCATCCCCAGGATGACACCGGGGTAGGTAGCTAAGTCTTTCCTGATCCCAGCTCTATTCATCTTGGCTCCTTTTTAAAAACACGGCAAGCAAGGGTTACTCCAAGCGGAGTCTCCCTCTTTTCCAAAAATTGGGCCCCACACACACCCACCCCTTCAGTGGCAGCAGTTGTGCCCCAGTTGTACACTTCACAGCTAGATTTGCATCAAGCACATTCAAAAATACGCCATTCTTAACCGTCCCCAGGATGACACCGGGGTAGGTAGAAAAGTCATTGCTGAACCATGACTTGTTCATCTTGGCTCCTTTTAAAAAACACAGCAAGCAAGGGTTACTCCAAGCGGAGTCTCCCTTTTTTCCAAAAATTTGGCCACACAGACACTAACCCCTTCAGTGGCAGCACTTGTGCCCCAGTTGTACACTTCACAGCTAGATTTGCATCAAGCACATTCAAAAATACGCCATCCTTAACCGTCCCCAGGATGACAACGGGGTAGGTAGCTAAGTCTTTCCTGATCCCAGCTCTGTTCATCTTGGCTCCTTTTAAAAAACACTGTAAGCAAGGGTTACTCCAAGCGGAGTCTCCCTTTTTTCCAAAAATTAGGCCCCACAAACACCCACCCCTTCATTGGCAGCAGTTGTGCCCCAGTTGTACACTTCACAGCTAGATTTGCATCAAGCACATTCAAAAATACGCCATTCTTAACCGTCCCCAGGATGACACCGGGGTAGGTAGCAAAGTCTTTGCTGAACCATGACTTGTTCATCTTGGCTCCTTTTAAAAAACACAGCAAGCAAGGGTTACTCCAAGCGGAGTCTCCCTTTTTTCCAAACATTGGGCCCCCCACACACCCACCCCTTCAGTGGCAGCACTTGTGCCCCAGTTGTTCACTTCACAGCTAGATTTGCATCAAGCACATTCAAAAATACACCATTCTTAACCGTCCCAAGGATGACACCGGGGTAGGTAGCAAAGTCTTTGTTGAACCATGACTTGTTCATCTTGACTCCTTTTTAAAAACACGGCAAGCAAGGGTTACTCCAAGCGGAGTCTCCCTTTTTTCCAAAAATTGGGCCACACAGACACCCCATCAGTGGCAGCACTTGTGCCCTAGTTGCAAACAGGATGTTTTGATTTGCATCAAGCACATTCCAAATCCACAAGCATTTACTCTCCCCAGGATGACACAGGGGTAGTAAATTCCTTGTGGATCCATGACTTGTTCATTTTGATGAACGTTAGTCTGTCCACATTGTCACTGGACAGACGCGTGCGCTTCTCTGTCAGCACACACCCATCAGCACTGAAGACACGTTCAGAGACAACGCTGGCAGCTGGACACAACAAAATCTCCATGGCGTAAGTTGAGAGCTCTGGCCATTTTTCAAGATTTGAAGCTCAAAATGAGCAAGGCTCCATTTGCAAAGTCATGGCATCAATGTTCATTTGGAGATACTCCTGTATCATCCTCTCCAGCCGTTGACTATGTGTCAGACTTGTTGTCTCTGGTAGCCTTGCAAAGGACGGTCTAAAAAAATTATGAAAAGATTCCATAAAATTGCTGTTACCAGCACCAGATACGGTGCTACTGGTACGGATAGACTGTTGAAGATGACGAGACCGTCCCATGTTTGTCAAGTTACAACTGGGAGATTCACACCCTGCACCTGCACGGTTATTTGGTGGAAAAGCTGAGCTAAGATCGAGTAACAGCTTCTGCTGATACTCCTGCATACGTGCGTCCCTTTCTATGGCTGGAATTATGTCACAAAATTTGGACTTGTACCGGGGATCTAATAGTGTGGCAAGCCAGTAGTCATCATCACTTCTAATTTTGACAATACGAGGGTCATGTTGGAGGTAGTGCAGCAAGAAGGCGCTCATGTGTCTCGCGCAGCCATGCGGACCAAGTCCTCGCTGTGATTGTGGCATAGAGGTGCTAACCGTTCTTTCTTCCTCTGACATCTCCCCCCAACCTCTTTCAACAGAAATTTGACCAAGGTCTCCCTCATCCGCTGAGTCTTCCATGTCCATGGACAGTTCGTCCTCCATTTCTTCATGTTCTCTTGCACCTTCCTCAACATTTCGCCTGCTACCATGCGCCCTTGTTGATCCCTGTCCCCCATGGTCACATGACTGCCGCATTGGTGATGATGAACGTCTGGACCTTGGTGATGTTGTTGTGTCTTGCGCATATGAATCCTCCTGTAGTTCCTCCCCTTCCTGTTGTCCCACCCCCTGTCTTTGAATAGTGTTTAGCGTGTGCTCCAGCATGTAAATGACTGGAATTGTCATGCTGATAATGGCATTGTTAGCGCTAAACATATTCGTCGCCATGTCGAAACTGTGCAGAAGGGTGCATAGGTCCTTGATCTGAGACCACTCCATCAGGGTGATCTTCCCCACCTCTTCATCTCGTTGGCCCAGGCTATATGTCATGACGTATTGCACCAGGGCTTAGCGGTGCTGCCACAGTCGCTGTAATATGTGGAGAGTTGAATTCCAGCGTGTCGCCACATCGCATTTCAGGCGATGAACCGGCAGGCCGAAAGACTTCTGGAGCGATGCAAGTCGCTCAGCTGCGGTGGTTGAACGGCGGAAGTGAGCAGACAGTTTTCGTGCCCTGGTCAGAAGGCCATCTAGGCCGGGATAGTGTGTTAAAAATTGCTGGACAACAAGGTTCAACACGTGAGCCATACAAGGCACGTGTGTCACCTTGCCCAGGCGAAGGGCCGCACCCAGGTTTGCAGCATTGTCGCACACGGCCTTACCCGGCTGCAGGTTGAGTGGAGACAACCATTTATTAAACTCAATCTCCAGAGCTGCCCACAACTCAGCCGCTGTGTGACTCCTATTTCCAAGACATGTCAAGCTAAAGACCGCCTTATGCCGTTGCGCTCTGCTGCCAGCATAGTAATGAGGGGTGCGTGATTCCTTCTGCACAGTGCGAACGCTGGTGGCCTGACCCGGCTGGCTTGGGGCAGCGGTGGGGACCCAGATGAGGTGAAGGAGGCAGAAGCAGTGGCGGAACTTGGACAGACAGAGGATTGACACACAAGTCGTGGGGAAGGCAAGACTTGTGCAGCAGACCATTCACCATCTATCACCATTGTTACCCAGTGCCCAGTCAGCGACATGTAACATTCCTGTCCATGCTTACTGGTCCAAATATCGGTGGTGAAATGCACCCGTTCACACACAGAGTTTCTCAAGGAAGCGGTGATGTTGTGTGCGACATGCTGGTGTAGTGCGGGCACACCTTTCTTAGAGAAGTAGTGGCGACTAGGCATCTGGTACTGGGGCACAGCGACAGACATAAGGTCTCTAAAATCCTTTGTGTCCACTAGGCGGAAAGGCAGCATTTCAGTAGCCATGAGCTTACAGAGGGATAAAGTCAACCTCTTAGCTTTGTCATGGGTCGCAGGAAATGGCCTTTTATTTGTCCACATCTGAGGGACAGAGATCTGGCTGCTGTGTGTAGACGGTGTTGAGTAGGGTGTCCCTGGAAAAATGCAGCTTTGTGAGGAAAGTGCAGGCGTAGACATGATGTCGCCTTCATCCAACGTTGGTGCTATCGATGTCTGAGAGAGCTGTACACATGTACTTGTTTCCCCTTCCAAACCAACTGACGACCTACCAAGCAAACTGCCTGTTGCGGTAACAGTGGTGGAAGTTGTGCGTGGAAAACCAGGTGTGACAGCTGTCCCCACAGTTCTAGAAGATGAAGAGCGCGCGGATGCACTAGAAGGGGCAGGTGGTGGATGGTTCGCTCCGCTAGGCCGCATTGCAGCACGGTGAGCTTCCCACCGGGACATATGATATTTATTCATGTGACGATTCATGGAAGAAGTTGTCAAACTGCTGAGGTTTTGCCCTCTACTAACAGAATCATGACAAATTTTACAGATCACATAATTTGGGCGATCCTTTGCTATGTCAAAAAAGGACCAGGCTAGGCAAGGCTTAGAGGGCATGCAACCTGCTGATCCACACCGACTAGTGCTCAGAGGCACAGTGGTGGCTGAGGATGCAGTTATAGACGTGCTACCAGTACTCCTACTTTGTCCAGGAAGGCGCAAGGTAACTCCGTCGTCAGTTGCATCCTCCTCCACCATCTCTGTTGACCTCCTCGAGGGCCTGACTGTGGGTTGACAGTAGGTGGGATCTAGAACTTCCTCATCAATTGTTGTGTTTGCACTCCCCTCACCCTCAGACCGAGCCTCTTCTTGCCCTGACCGAATATTTAAGTTGTCATCCCAATCTGGTATCTGCGTCTCATCGTCATCAGTATGTTCCTCATTGTCTATAACAACAGGTTTTACAGTTTGTGAAAAAGGGTCAACATTATGCTCAGAAACTTGGTCCTCACAACCTGAATCAGAGTCACAAAGGTTTTGGGCATCACTGCAGACCATTTCCTGGTCTGTACTTACTGTAACTTGGGAGCAGACCTCTGATTCCCAGGCTATAGAGTGACTGAACAGCTCTGCAGACTCAGCCATCTCAGTTCCACCATACTGTGCTGGGCGGATGGAGACTTCAGAGCTGGGGGAAAGCAAGTTTGATTAGGATGACAACTCAGAGGACTGGTGTTTTTTGGATGCGGTAGTTGAGGTGGCGGAGAGGGCACTTGTTGGACCACTTGAGATCCATTCAAGCATTTTCCTTTTTTGGCCATCATCTACCTTTGTTCCAGTTGTTCGTGTCCGTAAAAAAGGGAGCACATCGGATTGTCCACGGTAAGTAGTAGACATCTTACTTTTGCTGGAAGATGGTCTATCTTCAGCAGATGTTAATGGAGCTTTGCCACCTTCCCCATGGACAAACCCTTTTTTTCCTTTTCCAACACGCCTCTTCCCCTTTCCACCAGCATCTGTCATTTTGCCACTCATTTTGATTGCGACAAGATTGTGCACTTAAAATGTGGTAGTAAAAATTGAGAGGTGGTGTAGATTTCAGGGGTGGTCTAGCTTTATTAACAGCAGAATAAACAACAATAATTATCCCTGACAATGCAACTACGGCCCTTAAACTGGCAGCAGTGTTTGCTAGTATAATGGCTTAGTAACAATGAGTTTGAGTGTGCAATGCACGCAGACGTGCTGCAAATATCTTTGCACTAGTGGGACAATACAGAAGTCCAACAGCCACGTTTAGGATGCCACTAAGTTCACTCAGTGTTTGCTAGTATAATGGCTTAGTAACAATGAGTTTGAGTGGGCAAAGGGCAGGAGGGTACAGTGGCAGGGTTGTGGGTCTCTGGATAGAGGAAAGGAAGCCTGCCTTTCTATCCCTCCTAATGGGGAAATGCAGCGAGGAAATCCCTGACCTTAGCTACACAGACGCTGTCATCTTGTGTAGTTGTTAAACTCTGTTTTCACGGACCTGAGTGTCACCTATGGCTCTGACCCTGCTGGTATTAGCCCTTAAAAGGACTGATAGAAAGTGCTATCCCTATTCTGTACAGCGCTGTGTATAGAGCGTACACAGCAGTATCGGAGATAGGCGCTGCGCCAGCGGTGACTGACACCAAGGACGCAGAAGAGATAATGGCGTCCGGACGGGCAGATTCTCGTTTTTATAATGCAGGGACATGTGACATGGACATCCTATCACACATGCCGTTGCTTCTCTGGCTAAAAGTCCACTTAGCTGTGTGTTTGTCTGGGATTGGCTGACATGCCTGCCCTCCCCACTACACGCGCGCGCTTAGGGAAGGAAGACAAGGAAAAAAAAAAAAATGGCGATCGCCATTATCCATACTGCAGTGATCTGAATGCGCTGTTCCCGCACACTATACACTGAAATTTCATAATAGTGTGAGTCATAGAGTGACTTAGACTATTACAGTGGAAAGCCAGCTAGTAATTAGCTGGTCTTTTTGCTACTAGAACCGTTCTCGAACGTATCTAGAACTATCGAGCTTTAGCAAAAAGCTCGAGTTCTAGTTCTATCTAGAACAGCCCCCAAAATCACTCGAGCCACGAACTGGAGAACCTCGAACCGTGAACCGCGCTCAACTCTAATGATGACACTTTGTTTGAAAATCCCCATTGCACCCTGGGATTCTCAAACGTCATTAAGGGGCAGAGATTCTGGTCAATCTGCAGCCTCTGTCCTCTTGCTGAAACAAAACATCATCAGTGACCTCCATTTCAGGGGCCAGGCTAATCCGTGTTTTATTTTGTATGCACCAGCTGTCAATCCCAACAGATGCTCAGTAGAATCTTACCACTGTGCACTATTCTTCTCAGTGCACAATAACAGTGCACTCCTTCGCCAGCTCTGTTCAGAAGTGATGTCACTTGTGGGAATGGCTCTGGTCTCTGCTTGCTCGTTCTTTACTTAGCATGTGCCTGATGCTCGCTCAGCACCGCACTGACTGACGCTCGCTCAGCACCGCAGGGCCTGACGCTCACTCAGCACTGCACTGCCTGACGCTCGCTCAGCACAGCAGGGCCTGACGCTTGCTCAGCAGCGCACTGACTGACGCTCGCTCAGCACCGCACTGACTGACGCTCGCTCAGCACCGCACTGACTGACGCTCGCTCAGCACCGTATTGCCTGACGCTCGCTCAGCACCACACTGCCTGATGCTCGCTCAGCACCGCACTGACTGACGCTCACTCAGCACCGCATTGACTGACGCTCGCTCAGCACCGCACTGCCTGACGCTCGCTCAGCACCGCACTGCCTGATGCTCGCTCAGCACCGCGCCGCCTGCAAACAATGGAATAAGCTGCAGCTAACAAACCAAAGATCTCCAGAGTAAACAGTAATAAAAAATAGTCTTACCAAAGTGTCTCACTGTAATTACTGATACATTTAAAAATAATTAAATTAAACAAATCTATAAATAGCTACATTTCTTTTTAGTAATGCATCAACAAACTAGTTATAAAATTACCAAATAATACATATTACATAGTGATACTAAACAGCACCCACATATCAAAACCAATAACACTAGTATACCTTGCAAAATAATGCCGCCACACCATGACCAAATATCATCACCACATGGAGTCTGAATATAACCATCATCCTGTTACTGAGCAAAGCCCACTGCACCAAGACCAGTGGGATCACATCGCAAATCCCCTCCACCCCAAGTCTGCAGTGTGTGAACTTGGCCTAAAGTAGTATGTCCTCCTTCGTGACTTTCGTCACACACAATATAAATTTTCACATCTGTCTCCCCCATATAATGGTAATGATTATGACCCTCTTTATAGCCTTATGATGTATAGTAAAACTCTGCACAGTACCAGGATAATACACATAGTGATGTCACAGTACAGGGATAATACATACAGTGATGTCACAGTACAGGGATAATACACACAGTGATGTCACAGTACAGGGATAATACATACTGATGTCACAGTACAGGGATAATACACACAGTGATGTCACAGTACAGGGATACACACAGTGATGTCACAGTACAGGGGTAATACACCCAGTGATGTCACAGTACAGGGATAAAACACACAGTGATGTCACAGTACAGAGATAGCAACCACAGTGATGTCACAGAACAGGGATAATACACACAGGGATGTCACAGTACAGGGATCATACACACAGTGGCCTAAAGTAGTATGTCCTCCTTCGTGACCTTCGCCACACACAATATAAATTTTCACATCTGTATCCCCCATATAATGGTAATGATTATGACCCTCTTTATAGCCTTATGATCTATAGTAAAACTCTGCACAGTACCAGGATAATACACATAGTGATGTCACAGTACAGGGATAATACATACAGTGATGTCACAGTACAGGGATAATACAGACAGTGATGTCACAGGACAGGGATAATACACACAGTGATGTCACAGTACAGGGGTAATACACCCAGTGATGTCACAGTACAGGGATAAAACACACAGTGATGTCACAGTACAAGGCTAATACACACAGTGATGTCACAGAACAGGGATAATACACACAGGGATGTCACAGTACAGGGATCATACACACAGTGATGTCACAGTACAGGGATAAAACACACAGTGATGTCACAGTACAAGGCTAATACACACAGTGATGTCACACAACAGGGATAATACACACAGTGATGTCACAGTACAGGGATCATACACACAGTGATGTTACAGTACAGGGATAAAGCACACAGTGATGTCACAGTACAAGGCTAATACACACAGTGATGTCACAGAACAGGGATAATACACACAGGGATGTCACAGTACAGGGATCATACACACAGTGATGTCACAGTACAGGGATAATACACACAGTGATGTCACAGTACAGGGGTAATACAGACAGTGATGTCACAGTACAGGGATAATACACACAGTGATGTCACAGTACAGGGATAATACACACAGTGATGTCACAGTACAGGGATAATACACACAGTAATGTCACAGTACAGGGATAATACACACAGTGATGTCACAGTACACAGTGATGTCACAGTACAGGGATAATATACACAGTGATGTCACAGTACAGGGATAATACACACAGTGATGTCACAGTACAGGGGTAATACACACAGTGATGTCACAGTACAGGGATAATACACCACGTGCGCACGGCTCCTCCATAATCTTCACAGATTATGCAGGGGACGCAGGACGCATGCAGTTACGCTGCGGTGCAGATCGCAGCGTAACTGCGTGCAAATACGCAACGTGCGCACATAGCCTATCAGTCCACCCTATTTGCTGGGCTGAACCATGTGATGTAATAGATGCAAAGCATTATGAGGAATCCCCCGTGCCCACTCCTGATGTCAGTAACCAGCTTACTTAGTCTTCAGCAGTGTGTGAAATGGCACTGGGCATGTTATTGCGCTTCATGTGAATTGAATTGTAGAGTGTTTGACTTTATGGGGACCTGCGAATTTCAGGAATTTCAACTACAAGAGGACACTGTACAGATCGATCAACTCATCTCCAGTTAAATTATCATAACCACTTAAAGCCATGAATATGAAAGATATTGTTATAAATATAGATAAGCAAATTAAATCAAGTGGAATTGAATTATCCTTTAATTTTACAAAAATCTGTATTCTCCAAAATACAAAACTTTTGCAATTCACACCTCACTAATTTAACGATATGATAGCCAGAGATGGCTGCAATTTTGCAGAACCATAGTCAAGTGGTTTAAAAATATATATATTTACACCGCCACTTACTTGTTACACTACCAATGCAGACCGCCATCCAGTCCTTGGTACCTCTTCCTTTACTCTTCTTCCATTAGTCGTTTTTTCAGAATCTTCAGTCCAGGATTCGACCTGGACAAGGCCTCAGACATAATTATGTCCATGCCTTTGTGACATACATCATTCATGACGTTATGCGTTATGAATGATAGCTGTTGTCTGGATAACGTCATGTTACGTATTGATATTGGACGGTTAATCCAAGTGGAACCAGGGGCCTTGAGTGATAAATCTGTAAAGAATGTGCACAATGGAGATGGTAAAAAATAGGCTCTGAGGATCAGATGCAGGCTGCAGGCAGGTGAGCAGTGTGGTGAGTAATTTTTTATTTTACATCCTACTTTTTTAAGCTCTGGGGGTCTTGACATCTGGAAAGACCTCAGAGCATAATAAGGAACAATCAATTCAAATCAGATAACTGTGCTGCAATCAAATTTCCCTGCAAAATCTGTATAATTTGCTGAATTCAAATCTTGATCATCTCTAGGTATAAGATCACAACAAACCTCCTTTGATGACATCATAATAGACTGATAATAAAGCAAAAATAACAAAGTGGATTAAAATTGATTAAATTATAGGTATATTATAATGAGGCCAATCTGACCTATCCAAGGCTCTGTGGAGGCCCATGGCCAGATTGCCCTAGTCACAATGTTTTCAGCGCCACCACACTGCTAGCAAAATAGAATGACAGCAGCGCTACAGGGAAGCCCCTGCTGCCTTTTCTGTGATGTGCTGGCGCGATGACGGCATTAAATGATACCAGCATGTACAGTACGTACCTGTCACAAATAAAAATGGAGCATGGGAATCAGGGCACAGAGCCCAAAGTGACAATATTTCCCTTGGCCAGCATTATTTTCAAGCATTGCCTTAACACACTTGGGTAGGGAGTTCACAGGAGCCACTGGAATCCTCTTGCACTCCTCCATGATGACATTATGGAGCTGGTGGATGTTAGAGACCTTGCGCTCCTCCAGCTTCTGTTTGAGGATGCCCCACGGATGCTCAATAGGGGTTAGGTCTGTAGACATGCTTGGCCAGTCCAGGACCTTTATGCACACTTTAGCCATGAAGTGGTCTTCTAGGAGGTGTGTTTGGGGTTGTTATCAGATTGGAATATTGCCCTGCAGCCCAGCTTCTGAGATGGGGATCATGCACTGCTAACGTATGTCATTGTTGGCATTCATGGTTCCTTCAATGAATTGTAGCTCCCCACAGCTGGCAAAACTCATGCAACCCCAAACTATTGTAGGAAAGGAGAAATAGGTGTACCGCAACTGATATCTAATATAGTTATAATCAACCTGGATGCATGTCCAATGCAGTGAATAGAATTTGAATCATGAGAAAAATACACTGTGCATATACAGTAGGTCAAGCACAACCAAACTACTAATAAAAAAACAACTTTATTGACTAATAATTAAAAATATTAAAAGCAATAACATAAACCCCAGGGTGCATACAACCCCCACAATTATAAAGATAACTATTAAATATGTGACCAGAGCACAGCAGGTATGCATGGAGAAAAAAAAGGGCGAACAGTATGTTGTTAAATAAAAAGTATACATACAAAAATTGCAACTATAAACAATCCATATTACAGAATAACAATTGGTCAAATTGGTGTCAGTGTTATAATACCCCATAGATACCTGACCAAAAGGAAGCACCTAAGTATTGACAGACAGCCAGCTCATCAAGTGTTGTAATCCAGAATAAAGTGAACCAGTGTCCTGAGCTCCTGTGGAGTTCACTAATGCTGAAAAATCTACTGCAAGCTACAAGGATAACGTCTAGATACAAGCCTGTAGGGGGTGGAGTATGATAAGAACCCTGGGGCAGAATCCCATGCATATTGCCGAACGCAATCTTTGGAGGTAGGGTCTAGAGACGGATGCTTAATAGCTGGTTCTGAGTAGCTTACAGCTGAGAAGTAATGGGCTAGAATGTTGTTGGATGCAAAATGAGCATGCAATCCTGTGTGGCAGATTCGAGAGCGTTGTCACTCCCTGTGGCTGAGAGGAGGCGGAACTGCAGGGGGACTAGAATGACTTTCTCGTGCTGTTCTGTTATTATAAGCTGGGTGGTGGCAGAAGGTCTGGGACCATCCAGGATAATATAATAACAGCTGAGGTGAACTTGGAGGAAGCTCTGAGATGTTCGAAAAGAAGTGTACCCGCTACATATTCTGTATAATTGTCAACCAGAGACTGCATAGTAAAGAATTGTTTAAAAATAACTATCAGCTTCTGTCTTGCCACAACGATCTGGTCCTTGCCTGCCCAAAACAGTGGCATCATGTGGCCTCCTGAAATATACAGTGCCTGACAAAAGTTCTGTCGCTTATCCATGTTATGTAAATAAAAGCATATAACCTGACTTTAAATTCATCCATTGGTTTCATAAATTACTCTTTTGAAAGCTGAAACCCTCCCAAATTTGGTTTAGGTTATGAAAATAAAGCTGTTGCAAAGCTGAAATATTGATCATTTAATGAACACAGAAAGGTCAGATTTTGGCAAGACAAAAGTCTTGTCGCCTTGTCATATAATGCACCCAATCCTTGTTTACATCCTCACCTGTGCTCACTAAATGATCGCTTAATTAGTGGGTGTGTATAAAAAGAAACCCAGCACCCCAGACCTTCAGTTGAACTGCAACTTGACCTATGACAAGATGCCAAAAATCCACCCTGTGACCAAAGCCTTGATTATCAAGCGGTTGAAGACCAGATCCCCTGCAGAGGTGGTTGGCACCTTTAATGTGTCTCAGCATCAAGTACAAAGAATTAAAAAAAAGATTTGAAGAGACTGGGGATGTTTTTGACAAGCCCAGGTCCGGCAGACCCCGCAAGACAACTGCTCAGGAGGAACGTTTGTTGGTTAGAAAATCCAAAGCCAGCCCCTCTCCCACTGCAGCAGAGCTCCAAAAGGCCTGGTCACCTCTAGCCCCTGTGTCAACTAGAACAGTTTGTAGGATTCTGTCTCGAAATGGCCTCCATGGTCGAATCAGAGCCCAAAAGCCAGCACTAAAAAAAAGGCAATTAAAAAAAGTGTGGCATTTGCCAAGTCCCACAGCCTGCTAAACAGATGGATGCTGGAAAAATGGCAGAAGGTGGATTTCTCTGATAAATCTTCAGTTGAATTACACCACAGCCGCCACAAATACTGCCGGAGACCTACTGGAGCCCGTATGGAGACCTACTGGAGCCCGTATGGATCCAGACAACAGTTCCGTTTGGTGGTGGAAAGATCATGGTCTGGAGTTAGATTCAGTATGGGAGTGTGCAATACATTTGCAAGGTGGAAGCCAATATCAATAGCCTAAAATATCAATAAGTATTAGCTACATCTTTCATTCTCAATCATAACAGAGGTCAAATTCTGCAGCAGGACGGTGCTCCATCTCATACATCCATCTCTACAACAAAGTTCCTCCTGGCAAAGAAGATCAAGGTGCTCAAGGACTGGCCAGCCCAGTCACCAGACATGAACATCATTGAGCATGTTTGGGGTAGGATGAAAGAGGAAGCTTGAAAGACAAAACCAAAGAATCTAGATGAACTCTGGGAGGCATGTAAGACTGCATTTTTTGCTATTCCTGATGACTTCATCAATAAATTATATGAATCATTGTTGAACCGCATGGATGCAGTCCTTCAAGCTCATGGAAGTCACACACAATATTAAATATGGCGCTAATAGCATCACAACTTCATTCGCCAATGTTGTGCAACATATCTTTGTATTAGAAGTTAATTATTTGTTTGAATTTCACATTACTTTCTGTGGGCGACAAAACTTTTGTCTTGCCAAAATCTGACCTTTCTGTGTTCATTAAATGATCAATATTTCAACTTTGCAGCAACTTTATTTTCATAACCTAATCCAAATTTGGGAGGGTTTCAGCTTTCAAAAGAGTAATTTATGAAACCAATGGATGAATTTAAAGTCAGTTTATAAGCTTTTATTTACATAACATGGATAAGCGACAGAACTTCTGTCAGGGACTGTATGAACAGCACCGCACCTACCCACACATCCAGCTAGGACCACAACACTTTTTTTGTGAAGGTTGATGTTACTGTTTTTAAAGTTAATGCAATAAAGTGTTCCAACCAAAAAGAGGTGGTGGGTGAGGCGACAAACTGCAGATCTTACATCAGAGAGAAGCCCTTTGGACTTTAAACTTGGACACACAACACACAAGTCCCTAATGATCTAAACCCTAAATCTGATCTTTCTTACATTCATTAATGTTTGTTAGGCAAATTATATATATATATATATATATATATATATATATATATATATCCTTTCTTTCCTTGATATAATGGAGTCACCTGTTTGGTTAACTCACACTCTACCTAACAACTATGTTTAATACATGTAATTGTTGACTGTGGGATTGTCATCCCTTATTTGTTTCCATACCATGTTTTTAAGGATTTTCAAATAAATTTGATTTAACTGCACGCAACCTCAGATCCTCACAAGATCTCCTTCTCTACTCCTCTCTTATCTCCTCTTCCCACAATCACATACATGATTTCTCCCGTGCCTCCACCATTCTCTGGAATGCTCTACCCCAGCATATCAGACTCTCTCCTACCGTGAAAAGCTTCAAGAGGAACCTGAAGACCCACCTCTTCCGACAAGCCTACAACCTACAATAGCCCTCAGTCCAGTAGACCACTGCGCAAGCAGCTCTGTCCTCACCTTTTGTACCCCCACCCCTTCCCTGTAGACTGTGAGCCCTCGCAGGCTGGGTTCTCTCTCCTCCTGTACCAGTCTGTTTTGTACTGCGAATGGTTGTTGTACTAGTTTTTATGTTTACCCTTATCCCTTTTTCACTTGTAAAGCACCATGGAATTAATGGCGCTATAATAATAAATAATAATAATAACAGTAAGATTTCCCAAGGACATTGCTGAATGTCCCTTATCCTTCAATGTACATATGGAGACTATGTGAGATTTTATACTGTATATAGGAAGTTATGTTGGGGCTCATACTGAATATAGGGAGGCTATGTGAGGGATACTGTATATAAAGGTCTGTGCTTATGCTCATATGGTACATAGGGGGATGTCATCATTCTTCATTCTTTTAATTAGTAAGTGATTCAATTAATAAGAATATAAAATTATATTTAGAATTAGTAATATGTTAATATTTATAGTTAACTAGCTGTACTACCCGGCTTCGCCCGGGTTAATAACTGCTGTTAACAAAATAGAATGTATTAACAAAAATGTATTCTGCACACAAAAACCACAAAACAGATAGAAATGTAATTATTAAAAGGCGAAAACTAAGCTAATAGAAGCATTTTACAACATATATTTCAACACCACAGATATTCCACACAGATTTAACTAAATTGGCCAAGTAATGTGCTCCGTCTGTCTCTTTCCAGATCTGTCTCTTTCCCCATCTGTCTCTTTCCCCATCTGCCTCTGTCTGTCTCTTTCCCTGTCTGTCTCTTTCCAGGTCTGCCTCTTTCCTTGTCTGCATGTCTCTATCTCTTTCTTTGGTTGTCTCTATCTCTCTGTCTCTTTCCAGGTCTGTCTCTTTCCCAGGTCTGTCTCCCCGCCTCTTTGTCTGTGTCTTTTCCTGTCTGTCTCTTTCCCCATCTGCCAGTCTTTGTTTGTCTCTATTTCTCTATCTCTTTCCCCGTCTGTCTCTATCAAGGTCTGTGTCTTTCCCCATCTATCTTTGTATGTCTCACTGGCTGTCTCCTCCTTCCCTGTCTGCCTGTCTCTGTCCCTGTCTGCATGTCTGTCTGTCTCTTTCCCCATCTGTCTCTTTCCAGGTCTGTCTCTTTCCAGGTCTGTCCCTCTTTTTCACCGTCTGTCTCTGTCTGTCTCTTTCCCTGTCTGTCTCAATCTCTCTGTGTCTTTCCCTGTCTGTCTCTCTCTATCCGTCTCCCCACTGACATCTTATTACCTCACATATAAGCTTCTTATACTATGAATGTCTTTTGATCCTATAGCAACCAATCACAGCTCCTACTAATAACCTGTAGTTCCAGGCTCCATTTACTTTAATGAAGGCATGCTTTTTGGAGAGTAACTTTAAAGCGCGGGGTTACATTTTCCTGTCAAAACATAGTCTACGTTATTCCCTGGGTCACATGAGGTGTCTGTGCAAAATTTTGTGATTGTAAATGCGATTGTGCAGAAACACTTTTCGTTTCACTTTTTCCCCATTATGTAGATAGGGGCAAAATTGACTGGTAAATTGGAACGCACAGGGTTGAAATTTTGCCTCACAACATAGCCTATGACGCTCTCGGGGTCCAGACGTGTGAGTGTGCAAAATTTTGTGATTGTAACTTCGACGGTGCGGATACACTTTTCGTTTCACTTTTTCCCCATTATGTAGAAAGGGGTAAAATTGATTCGTAAATTGGAACACGCGGAGTTAAAATTTCCCCTCACAACATAGCCTATGACACTCTCGGGGTCCAGATGTGTGAGTGTGCAAAATTTTGTGGCTGTAGCTGCGACGGTGCAGATGCCAATCCCGGACATACATACATACATACATAAACACATTCAGCTTTATATATTAGATTTCAGCCTTTTTGATTTGGCCCTCCACAACAGTCACAGTCTCTTATATGGCACTTGGGAAAATTAATTGCCCACACCGAGCCAATTATATAAAGTGCTATACACTATAGGAAAAATGTACGCGGCGGGCTCTGCACTCCACTGTCTCTATCATTTTGCAGACACACCTGTGTGTAAAGCGGGCTTTACATGCTACGATATATCAAATGATATGTAGTCGGTGTCACGTCGTAAGTGACGCACATCCGGCGCCGTTTGACATATCGTAGCATGTGACAGTTACGAGCATCTGTTAACGAGCAAAAATACTAACCTTATCGTTGCTCGTTGACACGTCGCTCATTTTCTAAATATCGCACGTCCTTCTCTGCGCCGGTTGTTCACCTTTCCCAGGGCAGCACACATCGCTCCGTGTGACACCTCGGGAACGCTTAACTGCAGCTTACCTGCGTCCCGCTGGCAATGCGGAAGGAAGGAGGTGGGAGGGATGTTTATGTGCCGTTCATCTCCGCCCCTCCGCTACTATTGGCCGGCCGCTGTGTGACATTGCGGTGACGCCGAACATCCCTCCCCCTTCAGGAAAAGGATGTTCGCCACCCACAGCGAGGTTGTTTGGAAGGTAAGTACGTGTGACGGGGGTTTATGACTTTCTGCGACACGGGCAAGAAATTGCCCATATCGCACAAACGATGGGGGTGGGTGCGATCGCAAATGCACGAGAAATTGAAGCATCTAAAGCAGCGTTTAATCAACTGACTTATCACATAATCTGTCAAAGAAATCATATCACATGTCACGTCATACACTGGGGGGGGGCGTCTTCTAAACCACCAGGGCCCTTAGCTACTTTGAATCCATCCCTGCTTGGAATACTTGTACACAAAGATAAGAGGTCAGCTTTTTCTTTTTTCTTTGTAATGAAAAATTGGATCCTCATTCGTTACAATGAACACCATTGATAACAGTTATCTCACACAGTTAAAATACATCAGTTCTGTCAAAAGAATTCAATAAACATTTGGATTCGTCTGCTTATTATTATTTAACACTGTTATTTTTCTAGGCTGGAGCTTTAAATAGTTAATATTGGTTTCAATAGTCATAAACACCAACTATTCTCAGCGTAAGAGCCTTGTGATTTTTACTCAGCTGAATTAATCTTTATAAAAGGCATTGGAGTCGCCTAGGATGGTGCAGACAGGAAATGTGTAGGAGGAACAGAATCCTCAGCCAAAGAACTACATAGGGATGTCCAAAAAAAATAACAATGTTATTCAAGGGATCCCAGAAAAATATTAGAAAGTAGGAGCTGAAATTTAGCTCACATCTCTTTTGAATCTTTAATGAATATTTGTAGAAAATATGTTTCTGTGCATCCGAATCATTAAGATACATATACAGTATACATTACTTAATTGCATGCACAGAAACATATATGTTCTACAAATATTCACAAATATTCATTAAAGTTTCAAAAGCGATGTGAGTTAAATATCAGCTCCTACTTTCTAATACTTATCTATTGAATAACATTGTTACTTTTTTTGGTATTGAATATATCTAATAACATAATTCATATAATGTGAGAGCACGTAAATATATAATATGACTGCATATACTATACAATATATTGCTCCTTTTGTTTTTTGTCCTGATGAAGAAGACGGATATGTCTGCAGAAATAAAGAAAAAGGATGTCATCATATATCCTTGGATTCTTGTGGTTTCTAGAGCAGCATTAAACCCGGATCTCTGTCTTTTTTACCATATTGTATCGCTTTTTTCGGGGCTGCTGCTGACCACCATTTCAAATATATGGGCTTATAAGGAGTTGTGCCTGATACAACTTCATCAGGGGAGTGTGCATTTGGCACCCTATCTGTGAAATCCCATACCGGGTAAGACCCTATGTGCGCTTTCTCTTCCACAGATAAAAAAAAATATATATTGTTACTCAGAAAGTTGCTACAGCACTAGAAGGAACTAATACCAGTGATAGAAAAAGTGACCTACCTGCTGCAGGCTACTTTTTAGTCTCTTGGCCAAGATCCAGATAGTATCACGTTGAAGAGGGAATCTATAAGACAGACTAGTCACTGGCATAGAGAGATTGCAGCAAATTCTATCAAAACTTCTTCAATAGCAAAGGTTTAACTGTATAACTGCAGAAAGAACTACTGAGGTTGCCATGTATGCACCACCATCATGAACTAATTATTGCAAGTGTGTTTGATTAATTGTGTCCGATATCAACAGATCCTAATATAAAGTTGTTTGAGAGATTTTCAGCTGTCTGAAATCAACTGGATAAAACTAAGTTTTCAGCTGGAATGCAAGAAGACAGTTTCATCTGAGCTAAGTCCACTTAAGGAGTGCTTAGTTGAGTTTTGCACCAACCAGCTTGCATCCAAGAGATGATTACAAGGAAAAAGTTTACGCTGGCACCCCTGTTCCTTGGTTTGCTGGCAAACCCAGAAGTACAAATCAACACTCCAGGCGCTTACCATCGGGCCCGATGGATGGGCAACCTGATATATGCTCTGGTGATCTTAATGTTTCATCACCAATTTCATTTAAGTGTGACAGTGATTTTATTTATATATATATATATATATATATATATATATATATATATATATATATATATATATACAGTTAGGTCCAAAAATATTTGGACAGTGACACAATTTTCGCGAGTTGGGCTCTGCATGCCACCACATTGGATTTGAAATGAAACCTCTACAACAGAATTCAAGTGCAGATTGTAACGTTTAATTTGAAGGTTTGAACAAAAATATCTGATAGAAATTGTAGGAATTGTACACATTTCTTTACAAACACTCCACATTTTAGGAGGTCACAAGTAATTGGACAAATAAACCAAACACAAACAAAATATGTTTATTTTCAATATTTTGTTGCGAATCCTTTGGAGGCAATCACTGCCTTAAGTCTGGAACCCATGGACATCACCAAACGCTGGGTTTCCTCCTTCTTAATGCTTTGCCAGGCCTTTACAGCCGCAGCCTTCAGGTCTTGCTTGTTTGTGGGTCTTTCCGTCTTAAGTCTGGATTTGAGCAAGTGAAATGCATGCTCAATTGGGTTAAGATCTGGTGATTGACTTGGCCATTGCAGAATGTTCCACTTTTTTGCACTCATGAACTCCTGGTTAGCTTTGGCTGTATGCTTGGGGTCATTGTCCATCTGTACTATGAAGCGCCGTCCGATCAACTTTGCGGCATTTGGCAGAATCTGGGCTGAAAGTATATCCCGGTACACTTCAGAATTCATCCGGCTACTCTTGTCTGCTGTTATGTCATCAATAAACACAAGTGACCCAGTGCCATTGAAATCCATGCATGCCCATGCCATCACGTTGCCTCCACCATGTTTTACAGAGGATGTGGTGTGCCTTGGATCATGTGCCGTTCCCTTTCTTCTCCAAACTTTTTTCTTCCCATCATTCTGGTACAGGTTGATCTTTGTCCCATCTGTCCATAGAATACTTTTCCAGAACTGAGCTGGCTTCATGAGGTGTTTTTCAGCAAATTTAACTCTGGCCTGTGTATTTTTGGAATTGATAAATGGTTTGCATCTAGATGTGAACCCTTTGTATTTACTTTCATGGAGTCTTCTCTTTACTGTTGACTTAGAGACAGATACACCTACTTCACTGAGAGTGTTCTGGACTTCAGTTGATGTTGTGAATGGGTTCTTCTTCACCAAAGAAAGTATGCGGCGATCATCCACCACTGTTGTCATCCGTGGACGCCCAGGCCTTTTTGAGTTCCCAAGCTCACCAGTCAATTCCTTATTTCTCAGAATGTATCCGACTGTTGATTTTGCTACTCCAAGCATGTCTGCTATCTCTCTGATGGATTTTTTCTTTTTTTTCAGCCTCAGGATGTTCTGCTTCACCTCAATTGAGAGTTCCTTAGACCGCATGTTGTCTGGTCACAGCAACAGCTTCCAAATGCAAAACCACACACCTGTAATCAACCCCAGACCTTTTAACTACTTCAATGATTACAGGTTAACGAGGGAGACGCCTTCAGAGTTAATTGCAGCCCTTAGAGTCCCTTGTCCAATTACTTTTGGTCCCTTGAAAAAGAGGAGGCTATGCATTACAGAGCTATGATTCCTAAATCCTTTCTCCGATTTGGATGTGAAAACTCTCCTATTGCAGCTGGGAGTGTGCACTTTCAGCCCATATTATATATATAATTGTATTTCTGAACATGTTTTTGTAAACAGCTAAAATAACAAAACGCGTCACTGTCCAAATATTTCTGGACCTAACTGTATATATATATATATATATATATATATATATATATATATACAGTGAATAAAAGTAGCCTTCAACCCCCTGCAGATTTAGCGGGTTTGATAAGATGCAAATAAGTTAGAGCCTGCAAACTTCAAACAAGAGCAGGATTTATTAACAGATGCATAAATCTTACAAACCAACATGTTGCTCAGTTAAATTTTAATAAATTTTCAACATAAAAGTGGGGGTCAATTATTATTCAACCCCTAGGTTTAATATTTTGTGGAATAACCCTTGTTTGCAATTACAGCTAATAATCGTCTTTTATAAAGACCTGATCAGGCCGGCACAGGTCTCTGGAGTTATCTTGGCCCACTCCTCCATGCAGATCTTCTCCAAGTTATCTAGGTTCTTTGGGTGTCTCATGTGGACTTTAATCTTGAGCTCCTTCCACAAGTTTTCAATTGGGTTAAGGTCAGGAGACTGACTAGGCCACTGCAACACCTTGATTTTTTCCCTCTTGAACCAGGCCTTGGTTTTCTTGGCTGTGTGCTTTGGGTCGTTGTCTTGTTGGAAGATGAAATGACGACCCATCTTAAGATCCTTGATGGAGGAGCGGAGGTTCTTGGCCACAATCTCCAGGTAGGCCGTGCTATCCATCTTCCCATGGATGCGGACCAGATGGCCAGGCCCCTTGGCTGAGAAACAGCCCCACAGCATGATGCTGCCACCACCATGCTTGACTGTAGGGATGGTATTCTTGGAGTCGTATGCAGTGCCATCCAGTCTCCAAACGTCACGTGTGTGGTTGGCACCAAAAATCTCGATCTTGGTCTCATCAGACCAGAGAACCTTGAACCAGTCTGTCTCAGAGTCCTCCAAGTGATCATGAGCAAACTGTAGACGAGCCTTGACATGACGCTTTGAAAGTAAAGGTACCTTACGGGCTCGTCTGGAACGGAGACTATTGCGGTGGAGTACGTTACTTATGGTATTGACTGAAACCAATGTCCCCACTGCCATGAGATCTTCCCGGAGCTCCTTCCTTTTTGTCCTTGGGTTAGCCTTGACTCTTCGGACAAGCCTGGCCTCGGCACGGGTGGAAACTTTCAAAGGCTGTCCAGGCCGTGGAAGGTTAACAGTAGTTCCATAAGCCTTCCACTTCCGGATAATGCTCCCAACAGTGGAGACAGGTAGGCCCAACTCCTTGGAAAGGGTTTTGTACCCCTTGCCAGCCTTGTGATCCTCCACGATTTTGTCTCTGATGGCCTTGGAATGCTCCTTTGTCTTTCCCATGTTGACCAAGTATGAGTGCTGTTCACAAGTTTGGGGAGGGTCTTAATTAGTCAGAAAAGGCTGGAAAAAGAGATAATTAATCCAAACATGTGAAGCTCATTGTTCTTTGTGCCTGAAATACTTCTTAATACTTTAGGGGAACCAAACAGAATTCTGGTGGTTTGAGGGGTTGAATAATAAATGACCCTCTGAATAAACTTTTCACAATTTAAAAAAAAAAATAACATTCTTTTTTGCTGCAGTGCATTTCACACTTCCAGGCTGATCTACAGTCCAAATGTCACAATGCCAAGTTAACTCCGAATGTGTAAACCTGCTAAATCTGCAGGGGGTTGAATACTACTTGTAGGCACTGTATATATATATATATCTATATATATATATATAAATATATATAGCGTGGGCCATAAGTATGGATATACCCTGATAAAAAAGAGTAAAGTTGAATTCAAAATGGCAGCTTTGCAGATGGCCGCTACGGGTGTCACCCGGCCTCATCTGCTTTGGCTTTGCCCCTCCAATGCATGTTATCAGGGTGCATCCATACTTATGGCCCACCCAGGGTGTATCCATACTTATGGCCCACCCTGTTTTTATATATATATATATATATATATATATATATATTAGCGTGCTTCAGAAAAAATGTATACATACTTTGAAAAATGTATTCTCTGTTCTACAAGGTTACATTTCTGGGAGAAAGTAATGTTATATTTCTCCAACAGGTGGCAGCATAATCGTTACTTTAGCTACTCTACCCAGTTAGTGGCACGGAAGTAACTTCAACATGGCAGACGTATAGTACGTTTGAGCTTTGAAGCATGGAAGCAGTTGATCAAGTGGTATTGGAAGTTTGAGAATGTTAATGCAGTTCAAAGACAGTAGAGAAGAGAGTATGATAGAGAACCACCTTCAAGGTTAACAATTACATGTCTACGAGACAAATTCGAAGTTCATGGATCTTTGTGGGATGTTTATAAAGGCTGATCAGGGCGACCTCATATAGCTACAAGTGATGAATCCTCAACTGTGGTATTGGATCTGTTGCAGCATTCACTTCAAAAATCTTCAAGGCAATGGGCACTTGAGAGTAATGTAAGTGCTAGCAGTGTGCTACACATTCTGAAGAAAGGCAAGTTTCGTGTGTACATTCAAAGACTGGTGCAACAGTTAAGTGACCACGATCCAGATCACAGGTTGGAATTTTGTAAATGGATTCAGGAGATGATGATATGTGAATTGGGATTTATGGGTAGCATAATTTGGTCTGATGGAGCCCAGTTCAAATTTAATGGCCCCTGCAGCACTATCATAGGGACGTATGAGCAGACCTGGATCAAAATTTGCCAGGCCAGTGGATAGGACACAGGGACCAATCGAGTTTCCATCACACGCTCCAGACCTTACACCACTGGATTTCTTCTTATGGGGACAGTGAAAGATGAGGTGTACAAACGTAAACCACGTAACCTGGGCATACTTTGGAATGAGATTCAAGCGGTGTGTAGAGAAATCTCATTGGACACATTGATACAATGTACGGAATCAGTGGTGGTCCATACTCAGAAATGTGTTGATGCTGAAGGCTGCCATTTTGAACATTATTATTTTTTTCATCGGAAAGTACATTTATGTTATTTAGATTTTATATATATTTCAAATTGGACTTTAAGCTTTCCATTTCCAGAAATTTAACCCTGTAGAATGGGAAATACATTTCTATGATAGTTCAAAGTGTGTATACATTTTTTTTAAGCACCCTGTATATGCCCATTCATATTATCAACACACAAATACTCACATTATATGATTGATTGTACTGGATGGATAGATAGATGGAGGCTAAATTTGAGTGCTGAAAGATTTTTAAGCTTTATAAATGTTTATATCTAATAAATAAAGCTGTGTGTATGTATGTGTGTGAGTGTGTGTGTGTATGTCCACTAAAGGAATCCGCACCATCGCATTTACAATCACGAAATTTTGCACAGACACCCCATGTGACCCAGGAAGCGTCGTAGACTATGATGGGAAACTTTGATGGGAAGACTTTGATGGGAAAATTTAACCCCACGCTTTACAGTTACTCTCCAAAAAACCTGCCTCCATTAAAGTCAATGGAGCTGCGAGCTATCAGGTTATTAATAGCAGCTGTGAGTGGTTGCTATAAGAACAAAATAAACTGTTAGTATAAGAAGCTTATGTGTGAGGTAATAAGATGTCGGTGGAGAGATAGATAGAGAGAGACAGAAAGAGACAGACAGAGAAAGAGACAGAGAGACAGACAGTCAAAGACACAGACAGAGGCAGACAGACAAAGGCAGACAGGGAAAGAGACAGACAGGGAAAGAGATAGAGAAAAGTAAAGAGACAGGGAAAGATACAGAGACAGATGGGGAAAGAGACAGATGGGGAAAGATACAAACAGGAAAGAGACAGAGACAAGGAAAGAGACAGAGACAAGGAAAAGACAGGGAAAGATACAGAGACAGACTGGGAAAGAGACAGACGGGGAAAGAGACAGAGACAAGGAAAGAAACAGAGACAAGGAAAGAGACAGGTAAAGATACAGAGACAGATGGGGAAAGAGACAGACGGGGAATGAGACAGACCTGGATTGAGACAGACCAGGAATGAGACAGACCGGGAAAGAGACTGACAGACAGATAGAGAGAGACAGACACAGACAGACACACAGATAGACAGAGAGACAGACACAGAGATAGAGAGAGACGGACAGAAAGACTGATACAGAGACAGAGAGACTGATACAGACAGGCAGAGACAGACAGACAGAGACTGGGAGAGACAGAGACAGTTACTATACCGGGCAATGCCCGGGTACTACAGCTAGTATACTATATATATATATATATATATATATATATATATATATAAAAGCTATGATTGGTAGTAATTACATTAGGTTTGAAATTACATTAGGTTTGTACAGTTAACTATATGAAGGGTGGTGATTAGAGATGAGCGAACCGGTCCCGGTTCGGCTCGAGGCGGTTCGCCGAACGGGGGGTCTGGCTCGAGTTCGGCTCGTCGAACGTTCGACGAACCGAACTCGAGCCCATAGGAAACAATGGCAGGCAATCACAAACACAGTAAAACACCTAGAAAACACCCTGAAAGGTGTCCAAAAGGTGACAAACAACTCACAACATAACACAAACACATGGGAAAGTGACAAGGACATATACTCATGTGAAAACAAAACATCTGGACAAGGAAAAAGAGGGAGACACACAGATATATGAGTATATGCAAAGAAACATCGATTCCATTATTGTGCAACTTGAGCCCTGCTCATTTTAGGCTTCCAATCTGGATAAATTGCCTGAGCTCGCCACGTACGCCTTGAGGATCTTGTCGTGTCCTGCAGCCAGCGTTCTCTCGGAACCTGTCTTCAGTGCTGCTGGGGGTCTGCTGGCAGATAAGCACACGTGTCTGTCCACTGACAATGTGGACCTGGCTCTCAGAGGACTTTTCTTCCCCTGGGTCAGCCAGGGGAGGCGAAAGGCACGCGTATTTTTGAGAGTGCTTCATGCAAAGCATCTTTTTCTTTGTCAAAAGGGGGGCTCAACCGATGCCAGTCAAGTGGGGTGTGTGTGGCCCAGTTAGTGGCAACGAGGGAGACTGTGGTTGGAGTCCCCTCGCTGTGTCTCTAAAAGAACCAAGATGAACAAGTCATGGCTCTCAGAGGACTTTTCTTCCCCTGGGTCAGCCAGGGGACGGGAAAGGCACGCGTATTTTTGAGAGTGCTTCATGCAAAGCATCTTTTTCTTTTTCAAAAGGGGGCTCAACCGATGCCAGTCAAGTGGGGTGTGTGTGGCCCAGTTAGTGGCAACGAGGGAGACTGTGGTTGGAGTCCCCTCGCTGTGTCTCTAAAAGAACCAAGATGAACAAGTCATGGCTCTCAGAGGACTTTTCTTCCCCTGGGTCAGCCAGGGGACGGGAAAGGCACGCGTATTTTTGAGAGTGCTTCATGCAAAGCATCTTTTTCTTTTTCAAAAGGGGGCTCAACCGATGCCAGTCAAGTGGGGTGTGTGTGGCCCAGTTAGTGGCAACGAGGGAGACTGTGGTTGGAGTCCCCTCGCTGTGTCTCTAAAAGAACCAAGATGAACAAGTCATGGCTCTCAGAGGACTTTTCTTCCCCTGGGTCAGCCAGGGGACGGGAAAGGCACGCGTATTTTTGAGAGTGCTTCATGCAAAGCATCTTTTTCTTTTTCAAAAGGGGGCTCAACCGATGCCAGTCAAGTGGGGTGTGTGTGGCCCAGTTAGTGGCAACGAGGGAGACTGTGGTTGGAGTCCCCTCGCTGTGTCTCTAAAAGAACCAAGATGAACAAGTCATGGCTCTCAGAGGACTTTTCTTCCCCTGGGTCAGCCAGGGGACGGGAAAGGCACGCGTATTTTTGAGAGTGCTTCATGCAAAGCATCTTTTTCTTTTTCAAAAGGGGGCTCAACCGATGCCAGTCAAGTGGGGTGTGTGTGGCCCAGTTAGTGGCAACGAGGGAGACTGTGGTTGGAGTCCCCTCGCTGTGTCTCTAAAAGAACCAAGATGAACAAGTCATGGCTCTCAGAGGACTTTTCTTCCCCTGGGTCAGCCAGGGGACGGGAAAGGCACGCGTATTTTTGAGAGTGCTTCATGCAAAGCATCTTTTTCTTTTTCAAAAGGGGGCTCAACCGATGCCAGTCAAGTGGGGTGTGTGTGGCCCAGTTAGTGGCAACGAGGGAGACTGTGGTTGGAGTCCCCTCGCTGTGTCTCTAAAAGAACCAAGATGAACAAGTCATGGCTCTCAGAGGACTTTTCTTCCCCTGGGTCAGCCAGGGGACGGGAAAGGCACGCGTATTTTTGAGAGTGCTTCATGCAAAGCATCTTTTTCTTTTTCAAAAGGGGGCTCAACCGATGCCAGTCAAGTGGGGTGTGTGTGGCCCAGTTAGTGGCAACGAGGGAGACTGTGGTTGGAGTCCCCTCGCTGTGTCTCTAAAAGAACCAAGATGAACAAGTCATGGCTCTCAGAGGACTTTTCTTCCCCTGGGTCAGCCAGGGGACGGGAAAGGCACGCGTATTTTTGAGAGTGCTTCATGCAAAGCATCTTTTTCTTTTTCAAAAGGGGGCTCAACCGATGCCAGTCAAGTGGGGTGTGTGTGGCCCAGTTAGTGGCAACGAGGGAGACTGTGGTTGGAGTCCCCTCGCTGTGTCTCTAAAAGAACCAAGATGAACAAGTCATGGCTCTCAGAGGACTTTTCTTCCCCTGGGTCAGCCAGGGGACGGGAAAGGCACGCGTATTTTTGAGAGTGCTTCATGCAAAGCATCTTTTTCTTTTTCAAAAGGGGGCTCAACCGATGCCAGTCAAGTGGGGTGTGTGTGGCCCAGTTAGTGGCAACGAGGGAGACTGTGGTTGGAGTCCCCTCGCTGTGTCTCTAAAAGAACCAAGATGAACAAGTCATGGCTCTCAGAGGACTTTTCTTCCCCTGGGTCAGCCAGGGGACGGGAAAGGCACGCGTATTTTTGAGAGTGCTTCATGCAAAGCATCTTTTTCTTTTTCAAAAGGGGGCTCAACCGATGCCAGTCAAGTGGGGTGTGTGTGGCCCAGTTAGTGGCAACGAGGGAGACTGTGGTTGGAGTCCCCTCGCTGTGTTTTACATGCTTTTAGAAGGGCATGAAATGGCTTGGAGGTTGACTTTCATCATATGCAAACTGTTGGCTACCAAAATGCTGCCTTTCCAACAACTGTGGTTATAGGCAATGAGGAACATACTGATGAAGATGAGACGCAGATACCCGATTGGGATGACAACTTAAATATTCGGTCAGGGCAAGAAGAAACTCGGTCTGAGGGGTAGGGGAGTGCAAACACAACAATTGATGATTAAGTTCTAGATCACACCTACTGTCAACCCACAGTCAGACACTCGAGGAGGTCAACAGAGGCGGTGGAGGAGGATGCAACCGACGTCGAAGTAACCTGGCGCCTTCCTGGACACAGTCGGAGCACTGGTAGCACGTCTACAACTGCATCCTCAGCCACCACTCTGCCTCTGAGCATTATTCGGGGTGGATCAACAGGTCGCATGGCCTCTAAGCCTTGCCTAGCCAGGTCCTTTTTTGACATAGAAAAAGATCGCCCAAATTATGTGATCTGTAAAATTTGTCATGGTTCTCTTAGTAGAGGTCAAAACCTCAGCAGTTTGACAACTTCTTCCATGAATCGTCACATGAATAAATATCATATGGCCCGATGGGAAGCTCACCGTGCTGCAATGCGGCCTAGCGGAGCGAACCATCCACCGCCTGCCCCTTCCAGTGCATCCGCGCGCTCGTCATCTTCTAGGACTGTGGGGACAGCTGTCACACCTGTTTTTCCACCCACAACTTCCACCACTGTAACCGCAACAGGCAGTTTGCTTGGTAGGTCGTCAGTTGGTTTGGAAGGGGAAACAAGTGAGTGTGTACAGCTCTCTCAGACATCGATAGCACCAACTTTGGATGAAGGCAACATCATGTCTCCGCCTGCACTTTCCTCACAAAGCTGCATTTTTCCAGGGACACCCGACTCAACACCGTCTACACACAGCAGCCAGATCTCTGTCCCTCAGATGTGGTCAAATAAAAGGCCACTTACTGCGACCCATGACAAAGCTAAGTGGTTGACTCTATCCCTCTGTAAGCTGTTGGCTACCGAAATGCTGCCTTTACGCGTAGTGGACACACAGGATTTTACAGACCTTATGTCTGTCGCTGTGCCCCAGTACCAGATGCCCAATCACCACTGCTTCTCCAAGAAAAGCATGCCCGCGCTACACCGGCATGTCGCACACAACATCACCACTTCCTTGAGAAAATCTGTGTGCGACAGGGTGCATTTCAACACAGATACTTGGACCAGTAAGCATAGACAGGGTCATTACATGTCACTGACTGAGCACTGGCAAACTATGGTGAGAGATGGAGAAGGGTCTGCTGTACAAGTCTTGCCGTCCCCACGAGTTGTTTCAATCCTTGTTCTGTATGTAGAAGTTAATACACTGCTTCTGCCTCTTCAACCTCGTGTGGGTCCTCTACCTTTGCGCAAACCCTGTGTGGTCAGGCCACCCTTCCTTGCAACTGCGCACAAGGACTACCACACACCTCCTTACTATGCTGGCAGCAGAGCTCAATGCCATCAGGCGGTCAAAGTTTTACTTTGAAATGTATGGGAAATGTGAGTCACACCGCTATTACAGAGAATAGTAGTCAGGCAGGGTCAAAACATTAATTGAGGAACAGGAACAGAATGGGACGGCCAGGACTTAATCAGAAAACAAGCAGAGGTGAAATGCGTATCGGCCAACAAGGTACATAAACAGCAAGCAGGAAAAGTAGTCAGGTAACAAGCACACAAAATCATAAAACTGAACTGGGGGTAAAATTAACCAGAGGTTCATAGCTATGTCTGGCAGTGGTCTGCAGACAGGATGGGCATAAAAAAGGGTGTGGTGTCTTCCCATTGGTTGTAGCTGAATGATGGTATTTCATCTGTGAGATACCCACCAGCTACATTCAGCCAGAGATTCTGCATCTGTCAAGGTAATGCAGCCCAGTGGGTGAGCATAACCTGCGTCCACCTGCGCCGCTGGCATCGACTACTCTCCCATCATCAGCACTATTCATGAAAGGAACACGTTGTCACCTGGCGACCGGAGTACAAATTGACGGAGCGGACTCCGTTGGTGACTTAACAGCCGTGTGCGGCAATGATGCAAACCTGGCTGCGGGCCATCCTCAGGGCAATGTGACACACGTGCCTTTTATGGCTCACGTGTTGATCCGAATTCTCCAGCAATTTTTAAAACACCATCACGGCCTACATGGCCTTGTGCAGCGGGCACGCTCGCTATGTGCTCACTTCCATCGTGCGCACACAGCAGCTCAACAACTTTCATCACTCCGGAAGTCTTAGGGTCTGGCAGTTAAACGCCGGAAATGCGATGTTCCGACACGCAGGAATTGGAATCTGCACATGTTGCAGCGTGTGTGGCAGCACCGCAGAGCCCTGCTGAAATACGGTAAGACATATAGCCTGGGATAAGTTGATCCAGAGGTGGTGCAGATCACGCTGCTGGAGTGGTGTCAGATCAAGGACCTATGCACCCTGCTACACAGTTTTGAAATGTCGACGAAGATGTTTAGCACTGGCAATGTCATTCTCAGCGTGACAATTCTGGTCATCTACATGATGGAGCACACTGTAATTATTATTCGGAGTCAGGTGTTGGGACAAGAGGAAGGGGAGGAAGTACAGGAGGAGTCATATGCGGAAGGGATAACAAGATCTACGAGGTCCAGATGGTCAGCGGCACCTATGCGGCAGTCATGGTGAGGGAGAGGGATTAACAAGGGCGCATAGTATCAGCAAAAAGTGTTGATGAAAGTGCAGGAGCCCATGAAGAAATGGAGGACGAACTGGCGATGGGCATGGAAGACTCAGCAGATGAGTGAGAGCTTGCTCACATTTCGGTTGTGCGAGGTTGTGGGTAGAGGGCAGAGGAAGGATGCACGATTCTCACCTCTCTGCCACCAACACACCAAGGACTTGGTCCTCCTGGATGCACAAGACACATGAGCGCCTTCTTGCTGCACTACCTACATGACCCTCGGATTGTATGAATTTGAAGTAATCCTGAATACTGGGTTGCCACACTGTTAGATCCCCGGTACAAGACAAAATTTGGCGAACTAATTCCTGCCATAGAAATAGACGCACGTATACAGGAGTATCTGCAGAATGTGGTACGCAATCTTAGATCTACTTTTCCACTAAACACCAGTGCTGCACAGAGTGAATCTCAACACTTTGTCATGGATAGGAGGAAATGGTCTTTTACTTGTCCACATCGGAGGGACCGAGGGATGGCTGCTGTGCTGAGATGGCGTTGAGTACGGTGTCCCTGCACAGTTGCACTTTTGGTCATATCCCAAAATGAGTTGAAAAAGGACAGATGCTGTTGGAAAGGGGAACAGGTGTGTTGGAAAGGGGAAAAAAATTTTGGTCCGTGGATTTGGTGGTTAAACAACTGTAACATTTGCTGAAGAAACAACATCTGTTACAGTGGGACTGGCAGATTTGGATAAAGTGGTATATAATCTGTGACCGCTATATAACAAAAATTAATAAGAAAAGAAAGAGAAAGGTATATATCACCTTCAGCAGTCAGTGTCCACCGTGCTCCCAGTTGGAAAAGGAGAGGTTGGCAACTTGAAGGTTTGGTGGAGGATACAGAGCTGTGTGGCTATGAAACTAATAGTAGCCTGAACCGAGTTAGACGCCATTCGGATCTGGAGACTGTGAGCCCTGTTAGCGTCACAGGGTCCACATGCCCACCCAGCCCAGGAACTCCCTGTTAACAACACAGGGGCCATTGAGTACGCTGACCGTGTGCGTAGGGGCCACACCTGTGGACAGCAGGCGCATCAGCAGCAGCAGGCCTGTTAATGCCACTGGGCTGCACAAGCAGGACTGTTAGGACAGGAGCTGGTCTTAACCGTTCTGCGTTACCAACTGTGGTGGTGGCCTGCATCCACCACCCTATCCCTGCCTACCTCTGGCCTAAAGCCGCAATGGGTTCAACACATGGAGGTGTGCTCTTTCGGAGCATAATAGAAGACTGCGCACCTCCTTGTTGGCTCCAGCCCCTTTTATAACCTGGGTCCGCCCCAAACCAGGGTGAACCACAATGCACCTCCTGGAGACAAAAGCAGAGTGACACGTCATGAGTGGCATAACTAGCGTCCTATTTGGAAACGCAACTTCAATGATGACCTCATGGCTGCCATGACCCAAACACCTCACCAGTCATCGTCTGACCATCAATAATGCGGTGACAAGTCATAGGTGTGGGCCTCTGCAAGCCATTTGGGAGGACACCTGATGCCCTGTGGTCTATATGGGACCCCCACATCAGGGCCAGGGCCAAAGAGTTCATTACCGGACCTAGTCTCTGATGCAGGAAGTGCCTGAGCATGCTCAGTAGCATGAAATACAGTCTCTGAAAAAAGACTATCAGCTTTAGCATGGTGTCTAGGCACAAAACAGGACTTAGACCCGGCACAGAATGCAAGCACCTGTGCAAAGAGGCTTTTCACACTTAGTGTGGGAGCATGCGCTGTATCCCGAAATGAAGACTTAGCGTCAGGAATGGCACAGTCAGGCTGAGCATACTCACTAGGCGAAACACTGTAATTATGCTGCAGCTGGGGTACATCGGCACACGCATGCGCACTAGCTGCCTCTCCACACTTAGACGTGGAGGGGAAATTTGTCTTGGAGATGCTGTCTATGAACAGAAGGAAAAGCTAAAGGAAGCCTGACTTTCTATCCCTCCGAATTATGAAATGCAGCAATGAATTCCATGAGTTTGCTATAACATTAGCGTAGCTAAATGTGCATGAGGGTGTGATGTAGAGGTGCTAGAAATAGCTTGTCACCAGTGGGGCACTAATGGAATACAACAGCCAGTTCTATGATGCCACAAAATGGCAGTATTTTGTGCTATCATTATAGCTTATTAAAAACAGAGCACGAGGTTGTCATGCAGAGGTGCTGCACATAGATTTGCAGTAGTGTGAATAGACAAAAGTACAATAGCCACGTTTAGGATACAACTAGGTACACTGAGTGTTTGCTACTATAAATGGCTGAGTTTAAAAAAGTTTGAGTGTGCAATGCAGGCAGACGTGCTGCAAATAACGTTCCAATACTGTGAATTGACAAAAGTACAATAGCCACGTTTAGGATACAACTAGGTACACTGAGTGTTTGCTACTATAAATGGCTGAGTTTAAAAAAGTTTGAGTGTGCAATGCAGGCAGACGTGCTGCAAATAACGTTCCAATACTGTGAATTGACAAAAGTACAATAGCCACGTTTAGGATACAACTAGGTACAGTGAGTGTTTGCTAGTATAATGGCTGAGTTTAAAAAAGTTAGAGTGTGCAATGCAGGCAGACGTGCTGCAAATAACGTTCCAATACTGTGAATAGACAAAAGTACAATAGCCACGTTTAGGATACAACTAGGTACACTGAGTGTTTGCTACTATAAATGGCTGAGTTTAAAAAAGTTTGAGTGTGCAATGCAGGCAGACGTGCTGCAAATAACGTTCCAATACTGTGAATTGACAAAAGTACAATAGCCACGTTTAGGATACAACTAGGTACAGTGAGTGTTTGCTAGTATAATGGCTGAGTTTAAAAAAGTTTGAGTGTGCAATGCAGGCAGACGTGCTGCAAATAACGTTCCAATACTGTGAATTGACAAAAGTACAATAGCCACGTTTAGGATACAACTAGGTACAGTGAGTGTTTGCTAGTATAATGGCTGAGTTTAAAAAAGTTTGAGTGTGCAATGCAGGCAGACGTGCTGCAAATAACGTTCCAATACTGTGAATTGACAAAAGTACAATAGCCACGTTTAGGATACAACTAGGTACAGTGAGTGTTTGCTAGTATAATGGCTGAGTTTAAAAAAGTTAGAGTGTGCAATGCAGGCAGACGTGCTGCAAATATCGTTCCAATACTGTGAATAGACAAAAGTAAAATAGCCACGTTTAGGATACAACTAGGTACACTGAGTGTTTGCTAGTATAATGGCTGAGTTTAAAAAAGTTAGAGTGTGCAATGCAGGCAGACGTGCTGCAAATAACGTTCCAATACTGTGAATAGACAAAAGTACAATAGCCACGTTTAGGATACAACTAGGTACACTGAGTGTTTGCTACTATAAATGGCTGAGTTTAAAAAAGTTTGAGTGTGCAATGCAGGCAGACGTGCTGCAAATAACGTTCCAATACTGTGAATTGACAAAAGTACAATAGCCACGTTTAGGATACAACTAGGTACACTGAGTGTTTGCTACTATAAATGGCTGAGTTTAAAAAAGTTTGAGTGTGCAATGCAGGCAGACGTGCTGCAAATAACGTTCCAATACTGTGAATTGACAAAAGTACAATAGCCACGTTTAGGATACAACTAGGTACACTGAGTGTTTGCTAGTATAATGGCTGAGTTTAAAAAAGTTAGAGTGTGCAATGCAGGCAGACGTGCTGCAAATATCGTTCCAATACTGTGAATAGACAAAAGTACAATAGCCACGTTTAGGATACAACTAGGTACACTGAGTGTTTGCTACTATAAATGGCTGAGTTTAAAAAAGTTTGAGTGTGCAATGCAGGCAGACGTGCTGCAAATAACGTTCCAATACTGTGAATTGACAAAAGTACAATAGCCACGTTTAGGATACAACTAGGTACACTGAGTGTTTGCTACTATAAATGGCTGAGTTTAAAAAAGTTAGAGTGTGCAATGCAGGCAGACGTGCTGCAAATATCGTTCCAATACTGTGAATAGACAAAAGTACAATAGCCACGTTTAGGATACAACTAGGTACACTGAGTGTTTGCTAGTATAATGGCTTAGTAACAATGAGTTGTAGTGTGCAATGCAGGCAGACGTGCTCTGCAAATGTCTTTGCACTAGTGGGACTATAGCAAAGTCCAATAGCCACGTTTAGGATGCCACTAGGTACACTGAGTGTTTGCTAGTAAAATTGCTTAGTTTAAAAAAGTTGGAGTGTGCAATGCAGGCAGATGTGCTCTGCTAATATCTTTGCACTAGTGGGACTATAGCAAAGTCCAATAGCCACGTATAGGATGCCACTAGGTACACTGAGTGTTTGCTAGTATAATGGCTTAGTTAAAATGAGTTTGAGTGTGCAATGCAGGCAGACGCGCTATGCAAATGTCTTTGCACTAGTGGGACTATAGCAAAGTCCAATAGCCACGTATAGGATGCCACTAGGTACACTGAGTGTTTGCTAGTATAATGGCTTGGTTTTAATGAGTTGGAGTGTGCAATGCAGGCAGACGCGCTCTGCAAATGTCTTTGCACTAGTGGGACTATAGCAAAGTCCAATAGCCACGTATAGGATGCCACTAGGTACACTGAGTGTTTGCTAGTATAATGGCTTGGTTAGAATGAGTTGTAGTGTGCAATGCAGGCAGATGTGCTCTGCTAATGTCTTTGCACTAGTGGGACTATAGCAAAGTCCAATAGCCACGTATAGGATGCCACTAGGTACACTGAGTGTTTGCTAGTATAATGGCTTAGTTAAAATGAGTTTGAGTGTGCAATGCAGGCAGACGCGCTATGCAAATGTCTTTGCACTAGTGGGACTATAGCAAAGTCCAATAGCCACGTATAGGATGCCACTAGGTACACTGAGTGTTTGCTAGTATAATGGCTTGGTTAGAATGAGTTGTAGTGTGCAATGCAGGCAGATGTGCTCTGCTAATGTCTTTGCACTAGTGGGACTATAGCAAAGTCCAATAGCCACGTATAGGATGCCACTAGGTACACTGAGTGTTTGCTAGTATAATGGCTTAGTTAAAATGAGTTTGAGTGTGCAATGCCGGCAGACGCGCTATGCAAATGTCTTTGCACTAGTGGGACTATAGCAAAGTCCAATAGCCACGTATAGGATGCCACTAGGTACACTGAGTGTTTGCTAGTATAATGGCTTGGTTTTAATGAGTTGGAGTGTGCAATGCAGGCAGACGCGCTCTGCAAATGTCTTTGCACTAGTGGGACTATAGCAAAGTCCAATAGCCACGTATAGGATGCCACTAGGTACACTGAGTGTTTGCTAGTATAATGGCTTGGTTAGAATGAGTTGTAGTGTGCAATGCAGGCAGACGCGCTCTGCAAATGTCTTTGCACTAGTGGGACTATAGCAAAGTCCAATAGCCACGTATAGGATGTCACTAGGTACACTGAGTGTTTGCTAGTATAATGGCTTGGTTAGAATGAGTTGTAGTGTGCAATGCAGGCAGACGCGCTCTGCAAATGTCTTTGCACTAGTGGGACTATAGCAAAGTCCAATAGCCACGTATAGGATGCCACTAGGTACACTGAGTGTTTGCTAGTATAATGGCTTAGTTATCAGTTGGAGTGTGCAGAGGACAAGAGGGTACAGTGGCAGGATTGTGGTGCTCTGGGTAGAGGAATGGAAGCCTGCCTTTCTATTCCCTCCTAATGGTGAAATGCAGGTAGGAAATCCCTGACCTGGGCTACACAGACGCTGTTGCTGTTTGCAGGACCTGTCACCTATGGCTCTCTGACCCTGCCGGTTGGAGCCCTTAAAAGGACTGCTATAAAGTGCTCTCCCTAAGCTGTCTAACGCTGTGTATGCAGCGCATACAGCTGTATCGGCTATAGGACTCAGGAAGACGGAGCTGCGACAGTGATGTCTGACACCAAAGACGCAGAAGGCAGATAATGGCGTCCGTGAAGAAAATGTCCGGTTTTATAATGCAGGGACATGTGACATGCAGATCCTATCACACATGCCGTTGCTTCTCTGGCTCAAAGTCCACTTAGCTGTGTGTGTGTCTGGGATTGGCTGACATGCTGGCCCGCCCCACAAGACGCGCGCACTTAGGGAAGGAAGACAAGAAAAAAAAAAAAAAAAAATGGCGATCGCCATTATAGAAACAGCAGTGATCTGAAGGCGCTGTTCACGCACACTATACACTGAAATGTGATAATAGTTTGATTCACAGAGTGACTTACACTATTACAGCAGAAACCAAGCTATGATTTAGCTGTTTTTTGGCTGCTAGAACCGTTCTCGAACGTTTCTAGAACTACCGAGCTTTTGCAAAAAGCTCGAGTTCTAGTTCGATCTAGAACATGCCCCAAAATCACTCGAGCCGCGAACTGGAGAACCACGAACCACGAACCGCGCTCAACTCTAGTGGTGATGATGTCATAGAAGTTCTAGAAATCTACATAAAAATTGTCATAGCAACGAAATCTACATAAAAATTGTCATAGCAACCACAGCAAATGGCATGAAAGATGTCTTTGGAAACAGTACACTGCATAAAAGCTGATGACATCATAACAACTATATTATACTGCTTTTCTTAGCAACAACTTTAGCAGATTTCCTCTGATGAAGTAGTCATGTCTGCTGCATGAAAGATGTTGTCATAGCAACTATAGCAAACTGCATGAAAGATGGTGTCAGAACAACTGCAAATTCTCCTTGATGATGTCATAGCAACCATCATAACATGCATAAATGATATTGTCACAGAAACCATACCAAACTCCTTCTGCACACTCTCCGAGGATAAGAAAGGAGAAGCTAAGAATAAAATTATACAACCACAGACTTGAAGACTCTATTAGTTAACCACTGACAAATATACTGTATTTGCAATATAAAAGCTAATAAGGCTGAAAGGAAGTATTTATAAAAATATAACGGGAGGACAACACTCATGATTAGCCAGCTGACTGATCTTCCATTTTGAGCATCACCTTGAAAACTCCACCCCGGACATTCACTTGAAATTATTCTGCAATAGAACAGTTTTGCAGTGTAATATACAAGTGAGCAATCAATCTCAGGGTCCAGTATTCTTAGGAGGACTACAAAAAATATAACCTGTAGTTTAAAAGTATAGAACAAAAAAGCACATTTAGTATTGCTGTATCTGTAAAAGTCCACCACCGTAAATCAGAAAAAAATGCTAGAACTTATGTTCTTCAGGTGTGGCGCCCCTGACCTGGTCAGGCACCATAGAGTATTGCACCCATGCTGGGACAGTGCTTCCAGGTAATCTCCAAAGGCCAGGATGAGGTGTGCACATACAAACACCTAGCAACCAGGTCTCCCACACCATTAGAAGGGACCTTTGGGTAGCCTTGGAGAGGTTAACTTTCAATTCCCTGCAAGGGGTGTAGAGGAGGGGCTGGAAGCTAGAAGCAGGGCAGACAGGGAGAGAAGGAGGAGCCAGCAGTCTAGAGCAAAATGTTGAGGAGTGTGGAAGGGAGCAGACATACACCCATGCTAGCCAGACCCTGCGGAGTGTGGTAGCTGTTAACGGGGGAGAATGGGTACCTGTGGGTCAGGCTGAAAGACACCTACAGAGAGGTGGCCGAGTACAGGGACCGCTGGTATTCTGGCACGCATGGGGATACAGGTCCCCAGAGCAGAAATCTAATTCTCTGGAGCTGTTCAACCTGCCGGTGAGGGTACTTGCGGTACCTCACTAGAAACACAGCGTCCGAGCCAAAGCAGCAACAAGGGGACCCACAAGGGGACAGGGCCTGAAGCCATCTCGCCAAGGTCTACGCTGCCGGCAGACGGGCCAGGGAGGGGAGCGGAGTCAGAAACATCTTCCCTGGAGGAATCCCACCATACTACAAGTAAGGGGTCCTCCCAAACAAAAGGAGTGCAAGGAAGGCAAGTTGATAGCTACCCTTAGAACGGCCTGCAGGGATTCCTGGTTCCACCAGGTTATCGCAGCATCGCCCAGGCATCTCACAGAAACAACGAAAGTGTGAGTAAACAAGTTGAAAGACTTTCTGGACTGTGTTTGAGTCATTCTTCGACTTGTAGTTCCACGCATATGCACCTGAGCCCCTGGGGCTAGCCTCACTCTCGGGAGGCCGCACCATCCAACTGCAATACCATCAGCCCCAGACGCTTGTTAAACTGCAGTGGCAGTCACCCATCCTGACCGCAAATACCGAGAGTGGCGTCACAAAGAAAACCTGACTGACCTGTTGCCAGAAGGTATTCCCCAAGAGCCGTCCCCGCAGTGTCACGCTGCAGCGCTGCGTTGGACAACTTACTGGCACCTCACCCTTCTATAATTGGAAGGGGCCAAAGAGGTAAGGAGGCTCACTACTACCTACACCGCTGATGGAATTGTGCATTATGATGAGCTATTAGACTGCAAAGGACCCATATATTGTACTTGCAAATGGGCCCTCTTCTGTCTGTGTCCGCCACTGCATAAGGCTTCTTTCCATGTCCATGTGAAACACACATTTTGCATGGTCCGTGGTGTGGATGAGTACATGTGTGCCCATGTATGTGTTCAGAGTGTGCTGTCAGTGTGCTATCCATGTGACATCCGCATATCACATGGACAGCATGAATGTATATACTTACCTGTCTCCGGCGCTGCTGTCTCTGGCACTGCTCCTGCTTCTGGCTCCACGGTGCAGTAAATATTCATGAACATAATGAGCGGGCCCGGAAGCAAGTGACATCAGTGCTGAAAACAGCAGCACTGGAAACAGGTGAGTATAGAAAATCATTTTATTTCAGACACATGTTTTCTACAGACACTGATGTCACACGGATCACATCAGTGTGTGGGTTGTGTGACATCTGTGCTGCCGGAGAAAAACGGACATGTCACCATGTGGACAACACAAACACCTGTATGCTCCAAAATGGACACACGGTCCATGTCAAAATACGGACATGTGCGCAGACCCATTGATTTTAATGGGTCTACATGTGTCTGTGCCTCTGGTACGTGTGAAAACCAACATCACACATACCAAAAACAAGCAGGTATGAAAGTGAAAGAGGCCTTATTGTAAGGTTTCATTTGGCAGTGTGCCATTTGGAAATCTTTGACACCAGTAAAATTGGTAACATAATGGATATGTCCTAATTCACACCTTACTTGGTACTGCTCCCTTGTGGGAGGTGGCAATGGCTTGTGACAACATAACAGATAGCTAGCTGATGGTATTCACATTTGGGCTTGAAAGAGTTATCTGATTGTACATGGCAGTATTTCACAATTCTTCTCCAATACAATCTCAAAACCATAGGAATCCATTCTAGCAAAATCCAGCTTTACTAGTCCCTGCACTTAGGCTCCAGGAGCTACCTTTTCAGATGCTTCCATAAACTAAGACATAAAATTTCTTCTCTAAATCTTCCACACTAGGTTAGCAAATTGCAATCCATCCCTGTATCACGGTGACCTCGCCCAGCCCACAGCAGTCTCATGACTACTAGTAACTCTGCTCCACTTATACTCCTGTTTGGGTCGTTACCAGCTTCCTAATAAGCTGTACTGACTTCCAGGATAATGCTTCTGCCATTCTCTATGGATTCCTGTTCTCTTAGAATCTGTTTTCTGTCTGGCTGATATTGCCTTGTGTTTTAAGTACAGGCAGTCTGATGTGCGAGGCCTAAAAATACACATAAATCTGAAGCTTCTCACTGAATTTCCTACTAGTCGCTAAACCTTTTCTTATAATTAAAAAACATACCCCAAATATTTAAAATGTAATTTTGAATATTTCATTAGTAAAATATACACCCAAGAACAATAGATAAAAAGAACGTGAATACACCACCAAAAAGATCAATATGTAAAAGACCACAAAGAACCAGGCCTCACATGTCCCAATGTTAGTAAAATGTGAATCAGTCACTGGTGGACACAGGCATAACGGGCCCCTGTGCAATAACAGTATATGGGCCCTTTTTAGTCCAATAACGTCTCAAAATGCACAATTCCACCTGCTTTGGAGGTGGAGATGGGCCCTTAATCTCTAGGGACTCTGTGTACAGGTTGCACCAATGATATGTCGGCCCCTGGAATCAGTATAATGTGAATTTCTGTCAGTCTGTCCCCATTGAGTCCTATTTATTTTTTCTCCTGCCTAGCAGCAGAGGTTAACACCCCGATGTTATAAATGTTTGTACCCCCATTCCACGGCGGCTATCCTTTGACTTACTCTATTTGTTCCTCAGGACTAAGTACAGGTGGATAATGAAAGTTACATATGATAGCACTAATAACAACGCTATGAAAAAATATTTTACGTATAACATTTCTTCAAAAGAGGAGTTCATAGATCCCAGATAATAATTAATAATCTTTATTTCATAAATAAACAATTAAAAGGATGTGTACAGTAAACAAACATAGACTAAAGCAGCATAATAATGCACATGAAAGAGTCTATCATGGAAAAAAGTGACAAGTGCTATTGCAGTAAACAGTGTTGCTCTCTAACACGTAAAGTACGTATAGATTAAGGGCATCAATATCCTAATAATAGTTCCACAGTAGAGAATCCCATTCAGCCCTTATCCAGCACATATTAAATACAGGGACCACCTTATCATTACTACATAAGAAACTCCATCATAGCTAGTCACAAGAAGTCCAAGATTACATACGTTCTGTGCTGAGTAACCCAGTGACTGGTGGATGACAGATCTGCTTATAAACGTGGTTGGACCTTAATCCCGCATGGAGACAGTATCCTTGCCATTCTATAAAGTCATGCCGGTTGCTTGTGGCTCGGAGCAGCCCCACAGGGGGGATGCCCGCTCTGCCGTATAACCGCTAAACCGGTCAACGTCCCAACGTCCCAAACAGATCAGTCAGCCAAAAGTCCAAAGTTTACCTGGGTACACTAAATCAACATGCCGCCAGCCTCTTACCCCGACGTACGTTTCGCGCCCAGCTTCAACGGGGGGCGTGCTGGGTAGTCGGAAGTGCTGGGTTTAAGTACAAGAGATCTGCCAATCGGGTGACATTAGCGGCGCTCACGTAAGCCTTGTTCCTCCCTCCTTAAAACGTCACCTCCTGCCGGGCACTCGTGGAACGCAATCTGCGTGTCAGGCACATGGAAGTGTCTGACACCGCAAAATGCCCCACATGATTGTGCTCAGCATTTTGGTTCCGGGCAGCTTCAGACCACGTGAGCGCTCAGCCCCGATCAGCAGATCCATCTCTATTCAATGCTACAAATTATTGCATTAATCTCCAATAGTGAATTTTTAACCTTTCTCCATATACAAACAGTCATAAACCGGTGTCGTACAACAACATCCCAATAATACCCTCATATAGAATCGTATTACAATAGTATTATAATGAATTTCCCCATATATACCAATTAATATACCTATTCAATTATACAAAATACATATGAAGAATATGTTTTTATTATACAAAAACCACCCTAATTAATATTATCCAAAGATAAAATATTCGAACAGAATAGTCATATTCTCAAGATGTTGCTGGTGGATCCACACGTAAATATCGAGGACAAAGGAATAGAATATCAACATCTATAATGAAGGAAAAAACGAAAAAATAAAATTAAAAACAGCAACAAACATGAATTTCACCCACCACATCCACATAAAACCCTACACTAAATTAAAAACAATTAAAAGCAGAATTGACAAAAAGATCCAAATGTTAAGAATATTAAGTATTATTTTGACCATCGTTCTTGGAATTTACAAAAATGCCCCGAAACCTAAAGTTTCGTTTAGTCCCTGAGGGCTAAGAGTACCAAGCCTGAAAATCTACCGGCTTTCAACTCTAGCTAAAATTTTACCTAAGTCCCCTCCTCTGATTCCTAACTCAACCTGGTCAATAGCTTTAACTTTAAGAAGAAACGGATTACAATTGTGGAATTCTTTAAAGTGTCGCGGTAATGTTTTAAGTTGTATCTTGTCATCTACCATCTTTGCATTGGCGATATCCCTACAGTGTTCACGTACCCTAATTTTCAATTCACGGGTCGTTAGGCCAACATACAATTTTTTACAAGGGCATTCACCCAAATAAATAACTCCTTTTGAAGCACAGGTAAGCTGTTTTCTTATTACAAAAGTCTTAGATCCATCAAAATTGGTAACATTTTTTGACTTTATAAGATTAGCACAGGCTTTACAAAGCCCGCAAGGGAAAAAACCTTGATCTGCTGGGGTCAACACCCTCTTATGTTTTGCTTCTCTATCAAAGTGGCGATGGACTAATGTGTCCTTCAAATTTTTAGACCTTCTCGCTGTGACCAGCGGTGTAGGGGGCAAAATGTCCCTCAGAACTTTATCAGAGCGTAAAATGCCCCAATGTTTATACAAAATGTTTTTCATTTCTGCCCAACGGTTGTGATAAGTTGTAATAAACCGTGTTTGTCCTATATTTTCCTCCTTCACCTTATTGTTTCCAATTGGTCGTGACTCATTAGGAAACAGTAAAGAGTTCCTAGAACAATGTGAGGCTCGCTGATAGCCCCTACGTATCACTTTCTTATTATAGCCTCTTTCAAGAAATCTATGTGCTAATTCTTTAGATTGTTTTTCAAACGTGTCTTGATCTGAGCAGATCCTTTTTGTTAAGAATTGCCCTACCGGGATACCTGAAATTACTGCCTTAGGATGAGAAGATGAGGCATGGAGGAGGCTATTCATCACTTTACTTTTTCTAAAGATAGATGTTGACAAACAGCCATCCATTTCGGCTTTGATGAGGATATCTAGGAATTCGAGTTTTCTGCCCTGCTTAAATGTTAACCTAATATTTTGTTGGTTGTTATTCAGGACTTGCATCACCCCATCAAGCTCAGATGCGGAGCCATCCCAGATGAAAAGAATGTCATCAATGTAGCGCATCCAATTATGGATGCGACTACAACCTGGGATGGCTTTACTTAAAAATACCTCCCTCTCCCATGCTCCCAAGAATAAGTTGGCATAAGAGGGGGCACATGCCGCCCCCATTGCCGTGCCTTGCGTCTGTAGGAACATTTTTCCGTCAAAAGTGAACACATTGTGGGTTAGTACGAATTCCAGCAAAATCAAAAGTAATTCCGCCATCGGTTTATCCATTGTACTGTTCTTCAAGAATAAAGAGACCGCTCGTAAGCCGTCCATGTGTCTTATAGACGTATATAGGGACTCGACATCGGCTGTAACCAAAACCATACTGGAACTAAGCTGAATACCATCCAGTCTGCCCAGTGCCGATGTCGTGTCCCTAATGTACAATGGTAATTCTGCCACAAGTGGCTTAAGATAGTGGTCGATGACAATACAAATAATTTCGCACAATCCTCCATTACCTGCCACTATCGGTCTTCCCGGAGGGTCTGTGATATTCTTGTGCACCTTTGGAATTAAATAGAAATGGATGGCTGTTTGTCAACATCTATCTTTAGAAAAAAGTACAGTGACGAATAGCCTCCTCCATGCCTCATCTTCTCATCCTAAGGCAGTAATTTCAGGTATCCCGGTAGGGCAATTCTTACGAACAAAAAGGATCTGCTCAGATCAAGACACGTTTGAAAAACAATCTAAAGAATTAGCACATAGATTTCTTGAAAGAGGCTATAATAAGAAAGTGATACGTAGGGGCTATCAGCGAGCCTCACATTGTTCTAGGAACTCTTTACTGTTTCCTAATGAGTCACGACCAATTGGAAACAATAAGGTGAAGTAGGAAAATATAGGACAAACACGGTTTATTACAACTTATCACAACCGTTGGGCAGAAATGAAAAACATTTTGTATAAACATTGGGGCATTTTACGCTCTGATAAAGTTCTGAGGGACATTTTGCCCCCTACACCGCTGGTCACAGCGAGAAGGTCTAAAAATTTGAAGGACACATTAGTCCATCGCCACTTTGATAGAGAAGCAAAACATAAGAGGGTGTTGACCCCAGCAGATCAAGGTTTTTTCCCTTGCGGGCTTTGTAAAGCCTGTGCTAATCTTATAAAGTCAAAAAATGTTACCAATTTTGATGGATCTAAGACTTTTGTAATAAGAAAACAGCTTACCTGTGCTTCAAAAGGAGTTATTTATTTGGGTGAATGCCCTTGTAAAAAATTGTATGTTGGCCTAACGACCCGTGAATTGAAAATTAGGGTACGTGAACACTGTAGGGATATCGCCAATGCAAAGATGGTAGATGACAAGATACAACTTAAAACATTACTGCGACACTTTAAAGAATTCCACAATTGTAATCCGTTTCTTCTTAAGGTTAAAGCTATTGACCAGGTTGAGTTAGGAATCAGAGGAGGGGATTTAGGTAAAATTTTAGCTAGAGTTGAAAGCCGGTGGATTTTCAGGCTTGGTACTCTTAGCCCTCAGGGACTAAACGAAACTTTAGGTTTCGGGGCATTTTTGTAAATTCCAAGAACGATGGTCAAAATAATACTTAATATTCTTAACATTTGGATCTTTTTGTCAATTCTGCTTTTAATTGTTTTTAATTTAGTGTAAGGTTTTATGTGGATGTGGTGGGTGAAATTCATGTTTGTTGCTGTTTTTAATTTTATTTTTTCGTTTTTTCCTTCATTATAGATGTTGATATTCTATTCCTTTGTCCTCGATATTTACGTGTGGATCCACCAGCAACATCTTGAGAATATGACTATTCTGTTCGAATATTTTATCTTTGGATAATATTAATTAGGGTGGTTTTTGTATAATAAAAACATATTCTTCATATGTATTTTGTATAATTGAATAGGTATATTAATTGGTATATATGGGGAAATTCATTATAATACTATTGTAATACGATTCTATATGAGGGTATTATTGGGATGTTGTTGTAGGACACCGGTTTATGACTGTTTGTATATGGAGAAAGGTTAAAAATTCACTATTGGAGATTAATGCAATAATTTGTAGCATTGAATAGAGATGGATCTGCTGATCGGGGCTGAGTGCTCACGTGGTCTGAAGCTGCCCGGAACCAAAATGCTGAGCACAATCATGTGGGGCATTTTGCGGTGTCGGACACTTCCATGTGCCTGACACGCAGATTGCGTTCCACGAGTGCCCGGCAGGAGGTGATGTTTTAAGGAGGGAGGAACAAGGCTTACGTGAGCGCCGCTAATGTCACCCGATTGGCAGATCTCTTGTACTTAAACCCAGCACTTCCGACTACCCAGCACGCCCTCCGTTGAAGCTGGGCGCGAAACGTACGTCGGGGTAAGAGGCTGGCGGCATGTTGATTTAGTGTACCCAGGTAAACTTTGGACTTTTGGCTGACTGATCTGTTTGGGACGTTGGGACGTTGACCGGTTTAGCGGTTATACGGCAGAGCGGGCATCCCCCCTGTGGGGCTGCTCCGAGCCACAAGCAACCAGCATGACTTTATAGGATGGCAAGGATACTGTCTCCGTGCGGGATTAAGGTCCAACCACGTTTATAAGCAGATCTGTCATCCACCAGTCACTGGGTTACTTAGCACAGAACGTATGTAATCTTGGACTTCTTGTGACTAGCTATGATGGAGTTTCTTATGTAGTAATGATAAGGTGGCCCCTGTATTTAATATGTGCTGGATAAGGGCTGAATGGGATTCTCTATTGTGGAACTATTATTAGGATATTGATGCCCTTAATCTATACGTACTTTACGTGTTAGAGAGCAACACTGTTTACTGCAATAGCACTTGTCACTTTTTTCCATGATAGACTTTTTCATGTGCATTATTATGCTGCTTTAGTCTATGTTTGTTTACTGTACACATCCTTTTAATTGTTTATTTATGAAATAAAGATTGTTAATTATTATCTGGGATCTATGAACTCCTCTTTTGAAGAAATGTTATACGTAAAATATTTTTTCATAGCGTTGTTATAATTGTATAATGGGAGTGTCCGGTTACATAAAGACCTCTTGTGTGTTAATATGATAGCACTAGCCTAAAAAGAACTATATAAAGGATCTCTAAAAGGGATCATACATACTGCCCTAATAATGAATATAGATAATATTAGCACGTAGATAGGAGCGACACAAGCAAAATATGCAAGTTATGCGGCAGACGATGGAATGTAAGAGTGACCAAATTTCTAGATTATCATTTATTTATGGTCACTCAATCCATCAATAAGGTGCTATATATGATCCCCTATGTGCATTATTGTCTCCACATAATAGATGTGATCAGGAAACATCGAAAATGCAGCTGATCATCAATTTATAGTTTTCAGTTTTTGAGGGCCCTAGGATAGTTACCTTTGAGTCGTTTTTGACTCTTTCCTTACTAACTGCTGCAGATAGCAACATGTTTCACAACACATTCATACATCAATACAGCAGTTGAGAAATCCGTACATATGACATATTACAATCATCTTATACTCATACATTCTTCCACTCTCTTACAAACCCCCCACCTTTTTAACGTTTGCCGTCCTCGGTAACCAGGACCTGCAAGACAATAAAACAGCAATACAACTATTGCACAGTAAATGTATACTTTTCTCCTGAGTTTTGAAGAACAAATCAATAAAATGCATATGAATATCTCTATAGTCACCTGACATATTAACAACATTTACAAAATAATGCAAAAGTCCTTGTAACAAAAATACAGAAGGCATTCTCCTTTAAATCTCTTTTAAACTGAAGAGTATGACAATGGAAAATGAGAAATTTCTATAGCCAGTCTCTGTGTTGGCTTAACCTTTTCATGCCAAAGAATATTTTTGCCTTTGTGACCGGGTCAATTTTTTCTTTTCTGACTAGTGTCACTTTGACAGGTTATAACTCTGAAATGCTGCAACAGACCCAGGTGATTCTGAGAATGTTTTTGTGACATATTGTACTTCAGGATAGGTGTGAAATTAAGACAATATCTTTTGCGGCTATTTGTAAAAATATCGAAAATTTTGCGAAAATTTTTCAATTTTCCTACTTTGAATTTTTATGTCCTTAAACCAGAAAGTTATATCACACTAAATAGTCAATAAATAACATTTCCCACACGTCTACTTTACATCAGCACAATTTTTGAAACATAACTTTTTTTTGTTAGGAAGTTAGAAGGGTTCAAAGTTCATCAGTAATTTCTAATTTTTCCAACAAAATTTACAAAGACTTTTTTTAGGGACCACATCACATTTGAAGTAACTTTGAGAGGCCTAGGTGACAGAAAGTACCCAAAAGTGACACCATTCGAAAACTGCACCCCTCAAAGAGCTCATATCACATCCAAGAAGTTTATTAACCCTTTAGGGGCTTCAGAAGAACTAAAGCAATGTGGATGGAAAAAAATGAAAATTGTATTTTTTCCCTATAAAAATGCTTTAGCCATAAATTTTGCATTTTCTCAAGGGTATCAGGAGACAATGCACCATACAATTTATTGTGCAATTTATCAATTGTTTGGGTGCACGGCAGGGCTCGGAAGGGAAAGAGCGCCATTTGAATTTTAGAGTTCAAAATGATCTGGAATAGATAGCAGATGAATACTCACATTTGGAGACCCATTCATGTGAGGTCTTGTTTTTTGTGAGACAATTTGACATTTCTATTAGTACCATTTTCAAGCACATAATATTTTTGGATTGTTTTTCATTCTCATTAAATGGGAGGTGGAATTATCATGAAACAGCAAGTCAGGGATTGTTTTTTGTGATTATTTTTATGCCATTCACTGTTTGGTAACAGTAACAACACAGGTTTATTCTTTGGGTCAGTATGGTTACATTGATACCAATTTATATCATTTTTTAATGTTTTGCTGCTTTTACACAATAAAACTATTTTTTAGAAAAAAATTGGGGTGCATTGCTGTATTCTCAGAACTAGAACTTTTTTATTTTTCCATTGATGGAGCTGTGTGGCAGCATGCTTTTTGAAGGACAAGATGTAATTTTCAGTAATACCATTTTTATTTATATTCAACTTATTTATTGCGTTTTATTCCACTTTTTTTCTGCGGTTGGATGAAAAAACATTTTTTTTAACTGTTCACTAAATGGAAGGGATTAAATAGTGTGTCAGTTTTATAAATCAGGTCGGGCCGGCCTTAGCAATGTCAAATACGTGGATTTTATTTTGTTTATTTTTGTTTATATATAAATAAAGGAATTTTTCGTTATACTTTTTTTGAGTGATTTTTTTTATTTCTTACATTTTTCAGGGTTTGTTTTTTACTTTTTTACTTAGTCCCTATATGGGACTTTTTTTTATTAGTCTGATCACTGGTATAATGCATTGCCATGCAGTAGCATTGTAATGTTAATATTGTCAGTGTCAGGCTGCAGATTGCCTGTCAGTCCCTGCTGCAGACTGGCCCTGATAGGTCACCAGACATGGCAGACCCAGAGGTCATTATGCGACCTCCAGCTGACGTGAAAACCCTTGGATCCACTGTGATCGTGTCATGGGTTAGCCGAAAAGGTAAGCGAAGGCGCTCACTGCTTTTCTCTAACCTCCATGTGCATTGAGCGCTATTGATTGCAGCACATAGAAGATCGCAAAGGTTAACTTCATCAGGACCTGATACAATCAAGTTCTGATGATGTCTCCAGGCAGAGTTCCCCTCCTGACTTCCAGCTGTAATTATACGGCGGCTCTGCACAATATTTATATTTATCATTGGTGGTCTTGAACTGGTTAAACTATTTGAGGTAGACTGTGTAAAAGAAGCATAGCGATAACATATACAGTCCTTTGCGGTCATGGCGACTCCAGACTCTATTCACACTGTGGAGTCTGGCAGGTAACCTGATGCTTCTTAGTTTCTCAGCCAGAGTCAGGTGTCGCCTGTTTTGTGCTCTCTGGTCTTTGGTTTAGCAGGAGTTAATTCCTGCTGGCTGGTGAATTGCTGCTGGGGTCACAGCTTGCTGACGTCCTATCAGAGCCACCTCTGCCATTTAAAAGATGGTGGAACCTAGCCTCACATGCCGAAGATAGCTCTAGCTTTGCTCCAGCGTTATCAGTCTTTGTGCATGGTGACCTAGTAGTTGGTGAACATTTGCATGCTATTTCGGGTGATGTGGAAATATCCTTGTTGTTTGTTTATTTCCTCCCTGTACTTTATTTCTTCCTGAGGACGTATTGTCTTTTCCTCTGTGTGTGCTTGCAGTGAATTTGAGCTTTGGATTTCCCTTGTCTGTCGGTGTTTGTGGGAGTCTTTCTTCTGGTCCCAGCTCTCCCCAAGGGGTGAGGGAGTTAGACCAGGGCTACTCAGGATTCAGAGTCCTGCTGGTGGTCCAGGCTTGGCTACCATTGAGCCTACCCTTGGAATAAGGGACAGTTTAGGGTGGCCAGTCTGGTTAGCATATCATATCCGTGACATTTGTATGGATCGAATCCTTCTTTATAAGGACCCCGGTATAAGATAAACACAGTCCTTAATATAGACAACAGTCCAACATACTTCTTCACTCTTACATTATCACCTTCTTTTTACTACACAGTGAATGTCAAAAGTGGAATAAAACAATGTCAGAATTGTGGAGGGTGGAGGGTGGAGGGTGGAGGGTGGAGGGTGGAGCGGGTTTTACCATTTACCCAACTTTGATTTTTTTTTTTCATTTTACAATACATTATATGGTAAAGTGAATATTGTGATTCAAAATTTCAACTTATCCTACAAAAAAACAAGCCCTCATACAGTTATATCAATTTGAAGCAAAATAAAATTATCTTAGAAGGCAAGAAAAAACTAGATTGCTATAATGAAAATTGGAAATTGACACTATAGAAGAGGGTTATTTTACTTTTAAATTGCCTTGTAATTATTTCTTACTTATTTGGCATTTTTGAACCTGATAAACTATCTGGCTTGGGTCTTAAAGGGAACCAATCACCAGGATTTTCGTATATAAGGTAATGCCAGTGTTATACTGGCTCTTTCAGGCTGATTCTATACATACCTGTAGTGGTCAGCTCGGATGTTTAGGTTTTGAAATCCAAGAAAAGTAAAGTTTATAAAATTAGCAGCTTGTTGAGTGACAGCAGCAAGGGAGCAGATCATATATTCATAGTTATCCCCTCACTCTGTTAGAATTAGCATAAGTATTATACAATCGATTCACTTTGTGTCTTGCAGGACCTGTCCCCAGGACTGTCCCCAGGTCATACCAATGGGACCTGGTATCAAGCTTTGTTGGCTGAGGCCCCGCCCCTTCTGGTCACATGGGTATGACCTCACACAGGTCCTGCAAGAGATAAAGTGAATCATTTGTATAATACTTATGCTAATTCTAACCAGGGGAGGGGATAACTATGAATACATTATCTGATCCTCAGCTGCTGTCACTCAATAAGCAGCTAATTTATAAACTTTACTTTCTTGGATTTCAAAACCTAAACATCCGAGCTGACCACTAATGGTTTGTATAGAATCAGCCTGATAGTGCCAGTATAGCACTGGCTTTAGGTTATATACAAAAATCCTGGTGATTGGTTCTCTTTAAATAATAATCCCTCTGGGCATTTAATAAAACAGACCAAATTGTTGATGAAAGGCAGAAAAGACTTCCTAAATATTAAATATTTCCAACAATCCTTGTGGGATGAACCCAAAAAGATTCAGGTTTATCTCTTTTGCTATTATTGATGTCCACAGACGTGTTTCAAAAAGAAGCCTTGGGAAAGGCCATGATGGCATTTTCAATAAGTTTGAATTATTAAGATCCAAACGTAAGCTTTGCCAGTTGAGTGCATTGATGCCAGATCTGTTCATACTACATACTATTCAGATGATCGTGTCTATAAAACACCCTTTCTTTCCTTGTTTCATGACAGAGTTCTTGTCAAATACTAGAATACACGATGACCCTCATTTTCATAAAATGTTTGTCTCTCAGGACTAGATTACCCTTACACAAACATTTGACATGCAGTAAAATCAGTGTTGATAGTACAACCCACTATTATTGTCTCTATTTGAAATCTGCAAAAAGAGATCCTTGATGTATGTCCCGTAAAAATGTAAAAAATGTAAACTTTGCTTTATAAACTTGGAATCTGAAGCATGAGATTATTATTTAATGTCAAGCGGAGGCCATTATTAACTTCATAAACAGCATACCACTGAGTATGAGAAGTTATTATTTTGTTGAGCAACATGCCAATGTGTCAGGATATCAGTTTGGCTGGCCTCAAATAGGCTATAATTTTATTGTGTCCCTGCCAGTGGAATAAAAGTATAAACGTGGTTTATGATTTTTCTCAATGTGTAATGGTTAACTCCTGTGATAAATGAGCACAGCAGGGAACCTGTGGATAGGATTCGTAAGGCCGATCTTTGGCACTGTCTAAGTTTAGCTGGGAGGAGTCAGACTTGGAGAGAATTTCTGTCTCTCTAGAAGGATGTTGGCTATGATTGCTGGTCCTGTCAAGTAAACCTGCATACCGCAGAATTTTATTTATTGGCTTAAGAAAAATGCAATACTGTGACTAATTACTGAAAATGGCAATGACCACACCAAAATTGACATAAAAATTCTTTGGAATCTTATAATGGCTTTCTTATACAGATGTGTACCTTAACTTATTTATGTGGACACCCAAAAACATTAGATATCTGTCGGCTGAACATTTGACTAGCTGACAACTATCTCGCCCAGCAACTGCATTTACAGGAAAATTTGGGTTTGGCTTATTTAGTATGGCAGCTGCTTATCTTCCAGAAAACCAAAGGGCTGGCCATTGGTAATCCAACATACTGAATCCTTCTCTTCCCCAATATCATATGTTTTGGGACGGACGGAGAACATCATACATATTAGACTGTTAGTTGATCTCAAAGATGTCAGTGGGTTTTCTCAATTTTAGTATAATGTGCATTGGAATATTAATTGCAGGTGTGAAGGGTGCGGGTGGGGATGATGGGACATGAGTGGTCGGGATATACTATGACGCAGTCGACCGAAATAGGCTCACTAACTATTGCTTTTTCAAGAGAAGCGTTAGGTAGGTAATATGGTTGTCAAGCTGTGATTGGATGAAGGTGAAAGGGATGAACAAAAAGATAACAAACAACACTGTGGCTGTTACTAAAGTCAATATACAAATGCAATAAACATAATAGGAATATAGAAGGATATGGTAGGGGAATAGGGACAGACTGAAGTGTCATAAATATCAAAGAAGAATAAAAAAAAAAAATTAGCACAGCAGGGAAGGAAACAATTGGTCTACCGATGCACTAACCAAGAAGGGGGTCACAGGAGAACCAATATATGTAGAATAAGGTAAAATACATTTAATTAATCTCATATTACCAGGTCATATTCACAATTAAGTCCCAAATGGGAATATTTGTCACAATTGTCTCTGTGCGTCTTGTGACTAGGGACAAACGCTGGGCTAGCTTTACTTCATCTGAGACATTTAAACGTTTTTTCCTTTGGGCAAATGAGTGGTTAACTGCTTCTCTGGTTTTGCAGTAGACTTGCACAGCTGTCTGCTGTTAATCACTTCTGGCCTGGATTTAAGCCCTCTGTTTTCTGGACACCTTGCTGGTTATTCAATTCATTTTGGAGCTTGCCTAAAGCTGAGAGGACATGCTGTTGATGTCTGTGTGGTTTTCTAATTGTGGTCTGTTTTTGTTATTACCACCTTTCCCTTGTTACCCCAACCCGTACACCTTTGGTTGTTCCCTTGTGTAGTTTTAGGTGTGCATTAGTTTTTACTTACCCCTGTCAGTTGTTCCTTGTTTGTGGGGATTTTGGGATCTCTATCCCGATCAGTTCCCTGGGTGGTGGGGACTTTGTCGTCAGGGCCAGGACAGGAGTCAGGGCCAGGTAAGGGGCCCGGACCTCCCTACCTTCAAGGGTACCTCCGGGTGTGAGGGTGAGTTCAGGGACTCCTGCATTTGGGTTTGCTTAGGTTATGGACATCCGTTCCCTGGGCATCCGTAACTCACCCCCTTAACAACATGGTTTGAAGGGTATGATCTACAAAGATACCCTCTGTTTAAGAAGTTTGACATTGTTACCATCTCTCCAAGGTCTTGGCACATGTCCTATCACCTGAAAACTGAGCTGAGCCACAGAGTGATTAGCCTCTTTAAATTGCATTGGTTATGGAAGCAATGTTTTGCTGCAAATTATAATGCACCATAAAGGACTAGAAAATGTGTCCATTACCTGTTGTAAAGTTTCACCAATAAATAATAATACACAAGGGCATTTAAAAAAATAGATCACATAATTACTTTCAGATGTGTGATAACCTCTAATAGGGTATGTTTTACCAGTGCAAGGATGTGAAATAATTAAGATTTGATAACATTAGAATAACTGAAGCAGTGTGACCACGGAATATGCCATTTTCCTACTACCCAAATGTTATTGAGTTGATCTCTGCCTCAAACTGACAATGTTGGTCCTTATTAGATAGTTGTGGATATTGCATGGCCTTTTCAGGCACATCATAAATAGTACCTGAAAATCAGGGATATGGGAGTGGACTTTGTTGAGAAGGGGCCAATCTTTCTTGACATTTTTCAGTCATGTTTGTCAATCTGGTTGTGCATAATTTGGGGCAGTTACTATTCTTTGTTCCCTATGGAAAAGGGAATGGGTAAGGTACTCCATTGTCATTCTTGAGTGGCAATATGAATAGGCTGTTTCTGTCTGGGGTTCTTCACTACACATTGGAGGACAGATAACCTTGTTCATCTTTAATGATTAGACAATCAAGGAAATTTTGATATTGGTGCAAATGCAAGGTGAATTGTAGATGTGGTCTTATCTAGTTAAGAAAGAAGAACAAGTTTAGAAAGAATCAGTAAAACCATTCTGTATACAAAAAAATGTAATTAATGTACTGGTGCCAACAAGTGGTGAATTGATTAAATAGGTTCTTTGTATATACAAGCTGGCCTTCAAAGTGGCTCATGTAGCAATTAGTGTAAGGTGGGGCTACATTCAATCCCATTGCGGTACCACATAACTGTATGTAGTAATTATCACAATGAGAAATAATTTTTATGTTGAACTAGAAATAGGAATTGTATTCAATATTCGACACTTTAGTGTGAGAAGTCATTGGTAACAACAAGACTTTTAGCAGGTAGGAGTCTCTCATTGTAAAGTATACAAGTACAGTGATAAGCAAAAGGGTAACAATGTATTGAACATCTTTGAGCATGAGGTTACCTTATTTTTATACACAATCATCTTGGCTATCTCATACATTAATTTGACTTGCAACTATTTAGCAAATGATTAGTTATGGAGATTTTTGTCATGCTACTGCATTGATACTGTTTTGCTCCTGTTGTTTGAAAAAAACATGATTTCTGAATGCTACAAAGTACAATATGTTCTCACATTTCCTGATAGCTCAGTGTTTTATTAGGTTGATTCCGAAGCAAAAGGTCACTGGTTTGAATCGAGGTGCAACCATAAAGAAGATTTACCAAGAAAAGAGAAATCACAATATCAAGTTTATCAATAGTGGTCTCTTGGCCAACAAAATTGCCAAACTGTATGATGTGAGTGCAATGATACTGGGAAAATTCCGAAATGAAGTCCGTCCATTCATTCAAAAGCCAAGACGTGGACGTGCAGGCTACAAGTTGGCTCAACACAAAGTCTATCAATATTAGAGTGAAAAACATGGCAGTGGAGGTGAATTGTATTCTTCATAATACTGAGATCACAGACGTGTATGAAAGCACTGTGTGGTGCACATTACACAAATCTGGAATGGTGGCCCAAAAAAGATGAAGAAGTTTCAAATTCAATATCATCATAAGAATTGTCGACTCGGGTTTGCAAAGAAGTCAGAAAAACTGGACAGTAGAAGATTGGAAATGGGTGATTTGGAGCAATGAGATGAAAGTCAATAGACTAGGTTCTAATGGATACAAATGGGTCTGGAAGAAACAAGTGAAAAAGTTGGTAATGAATTGATAAATTGAAGGAACTGTCATGTTCAGTGGAGGAAGCCTGATGATATGAGGTTTTTACACAGTCAAAGGCATTACATTCTTGATCAGGATCAATGGTGATCTATATGTGAGTATCCTATAAGATAAGTTACTTTGTACACTCGAGTACCATGGGAATGAATAGGACAACATAGTGTTCCAACAGGACAACAACCCAAACCATAGATCGAGACTGGCAAAGAAATGATTCAATGACAATGAAGTAGACTAGTTGCTTGTAGGTAGAGTTGAAGAAAAAGCCGTATATATACGCAAGTAAGTCGATTAGTATGCACCAACATTGGGAATATGTAGAGGAGTCCTGTGATAAGATTTTGGTCGATGCATGATTGAATCTGATTGAGAGCATGCTCAGAAGGTTTCAGGCACAGTTGAAAGCCAAATGTTGATTTATAACTAACAAAATATTAAAAATGGAAATTTAGATTTTAAGGAGCAAAACAGTAACAAAGCTGTGATATGACAAGAATCTGCATAACTAATCATATGCCAAATACAGGTGCATCTCATAAAAAATGTAATTTATTTCAGTAATTTAATACAAAAAGGGAAACACATATATTACGAGACATATATGACTCGTATATAGAGTCATTACAAACACAGTGATCTATTTCAAGTGTTTATTTCTGTTAATGTTGATGATTATGGCTTACAGCTAATGAAATCAAAAAGTTATTATCTCAGAAAATTAGAATAATTACCACAAAACACCTGCAAAGACTTCCTATGCATTTAAAATGGTCCCTTAAGGGGGCTTTACACGGTAGCGATATCGCTAGCAATTTCTAGCGATAGCGACCGTAAGTACCCGCCCCCGTCGCGCATGCGATTGTTTGTGATCGCTGCCGTAGCGAACATTATCGCTACGCAGCGTCACACATACTTACCTGGTCGGCGCCGTCGCTGTGACTGCCGAACAATCCCTCCTTCAAGGGGGAGGGACGTTCGGCATCACAGTGACGTCACCGCAACGTCACTAAGCGGCCGGCCAATCAAAGCAGAGGGGCGGAGATGAGCAGGACGTAACATCCCGCCCACCTCCTTCCTTCCTCATTGCGGCCGGCGGCAGGTAAGGAGACGTTCCTCGCTCTTGCGGTGTCACACATAGCGATGTGTGCTGCCGCATGAGCGATGAATCACAACGCTAAACAACCCTTACCGATTTTTGACTTTGGGACGACCTCTCCATGGTGAACGATTTTCACCATTTTTGAGGTCGCCTAAGGTCGCTGGTAAGTATTACACGCTGCGATAAAGTTAATGACGCCGGATGTGCGTCACTAACAACTTGACCCCGGCGACCAAACATTAACGATATCGTAGCGTGTAAAGCCCCCTTTAGTCTAGTTCAGTAGGATAAACAATCATAAGGAAAACTGCTGACTGTGATGGGCGAACCCCCCTAATGTTTGGGATCGGGAGCCTCGCCTGAACTTTTTGTAAAGTTAGAGTTCGGGGCCGGTGATAACGTGAACTTGCGTCTGAACCCCGAGCTTGCACTTTACAGTTATGGGATGGGACGGGGGGCTGTAAAATGAAGAATATAGTTAATAATAAACATTGTCATTATACTTTATCGGTTCTGCGACACATCCTGCAGACCCGCTTAGCCGCTGTCTCCTGGCCGCTTCTGCTTCCGGGTACTATCATTAAGTTCTGGTGGTATTCCCTGCACTGCTTGTCACTCAGCAGTCTTTAGCTGTTTTCGGCCGTGTTTGCGGTTTAGCCATGGACACAATTGAACTTTGATTATCACTGTGAGCCTGCTTCTCGCTCTGTAGAGACGCTTGTCTGTACAGAGTGATGAAGCAGAGCTGATATTGCTCTCCCTGTGGACTACGTCGGACTAAGGATTATTTTATAATAAAGATGGAGTCTCTAAATGTTTTTTTTATTTCTAATAAAAAAAGTCTATGTGTTGTGTTTATTTTTACTGTTTACTAGAAATTCATGGTGACCATGTTTAATTTGGTGTGACACCATGAATTTCAGGGCTTAGTACCAGCTGAGAATACAAAGCTGGTATTAACCCCTTTATTACCCAGCATGGCATCGCCATTAGGGCCGCTGGAGGAGCCAGGTAAAGCACTTGGAAATGGAGCAAAGAAACAATGCGCCATTTCCAGGGGCGGCATGGCCTAGCCTGACGCTTTCCAGACACCAGCATGCAGCTGCACAGAAATACAAACATAGGATTCCACTTGTGTATGACTCGCACGAGTCTCGCTTTGCATCACCAGGCATGGACACACTGTATTTCCATGCAGCTGCACGCTCCTGTTCAGAGAGCATCAGGCCGTGCCGGGTGATACTGACAAGTGTCTCTACAGAATGAAAAGCAGGCTGACACTGAAAGGGACAATCGAAGTTCAATCGAGTCCATGGCTAAGCCATGGACTCGGGTGAACCCTGACGTCACCGCAAACACGGCGAAAAAAGTCGAAGACTGCCAAGTGACGAGCAGTGCAGTGAATATCACTGGAAATTAATGATCGGACCCGGAAGCAGAAGTGGCTGGGAGAAAGCGGCTGAGCAGGTCTGCAGAATTCGTCGCGGGACCGGTAAGTGTAATCATGTTTTTTTTAATAATGTGCTTCTTTTTACAGCCCCTGGATCCGAACTGGACCTGAACTGTGACATGAGTTTCCCAGGAAAACTCATTTTTGGAACCATGTGCACGAACACTGTGTGTTCAATACAGACCCCGAACTTTACAGTTTGGGTTCGCCCATCACTACTTCTAGCTTGACAGATGTTCAGAAGGAAGTCATTGACGCACTCCACAAGGAGGGTAAGCCACAAAAGTTCATTGCTAAAGAAGCTGGCTGTTCACAGGGTGCTTTATGCAAGCATATTATTGGAAAGCTTAGTGGAAGGAAAATGTGTGGTAGAAAAAGGTGCATAAGCAACCGGGATAACCGCAGCCTTGATAGGATTGTTAAAAAAAGGTCATTCAAAAATTGGGGGGAGATTCACAAGCAGTGAACTGCTGCTGGAGTCAGTGCTTTAAGAGCCAGCACACATAGACGTATCCAGGACATGGGCTACAACTGTCACATTCCTTTTGTCAAGCCACTCATGACCAACAGACAATGCCAGAAGCATTTTACCTAGGCCAAGGAAAAGAAGGTGGACTGTTGCTCAGTTGTCCAAGGTGTTGTTTTCAGATGAAAGTAAATTTTGCATTTCATTTAGAAATCAAGGTCCCAGACTCTGGAGGAAGAGTGGAGATGCCACAATCCAAGCTGCTTGAGGTCTAGTGTGAAGTTTTCACAATCAGTGATGGTTTGGGGAGACATGTCATCTGCTGGTGTAGGTCCACTTTGTTTTATCAAGACCAAAGTCAGTGCAGCCATCTACCAGGAAAGTTTAGAGCACTTCATGCTTCCCTCTGCTGACAAGCTTTTTGGAGATGGTTGAAATTAAATTAAAATATAACTTTTTTTAAATACTATTAAAAATATTAACTAGTGCTCCATACAGACCACCAATAACAATAAAGTCGTGCCGTACGGCACGACTTTATTGTTAGTGGTGCTCTGTATGGAGCACTATGGGTAATATTTTTAATAGTATTTAATAAAAGTTATATTATAATTTAATTTCAAGCTTTATACAGTGAAATAGTTTTCTAATTTTTGGTTGGAGATCATTGGCTATCACAGACTCTGTGAAACACTTTTTGGAGATGGAAATGTCATTTTCCAGCAGTACTTGGCACCTGTCCATATTGCCAAACGTACCAATGCCTGATTTAATAACTATAGTATCCCTGTACTTGATTGGACAGCAAACTCACATGACCTAAACCCCATAGAGAATCTATGGGGTATTGTCAAGCGGAAGATGAGAGACACCAGACCCAACAATGCAGATGTGTTGAAGGCTGTGACAGGCTGATCACCTCCATGCCATGCTGCATTGATGCAGTAATTCATGCAAAATGAGCCCTGACCAAGTATTGACTACATTTACTGTATAGACTTTTCAGTAGGCCAACATTTCTACTTTTAAAATAATTTTTTCAGTTGGTCTTATATAATATTCTAATTTTCTGAGATAAGACTTTTAGGTTTCCATTGGCTATTAGCCATAATCATTAACATTAACAGAAATAAACACTTGAAATAGATCATTCTGTGTGTAATGACTCTATATAATATACAGTATGTGTTTCCATTTTTGTATTGAATTACTGAAATAAATTAACTTTTTGATGATATTCTAATTTATTGAGTTTCACTTGGAGTTGCAAATCAAATTTGTGTATGAGATAGCCAATATGATTGTCTGAAAAATGAACATAGTCTCATGCTCAAACCTGTAGTGGATATGGAGCCTGAAAGTCAAAATTTCAAAACATTCTTACCCTTAGTAGTAGCTATGGGAGGGGAAAGAACAAAGGTTGCGGAGCATTTCCAGGAAGTGACCTATGTTATATATTAATGACTTTGAGGTTTTCATGAATGGAATAAACGTTTCTTCAACAAAGACTGATAATGGTGATAATTTTGAATCTGTTGATGCCATTATGGGGCAAAAAAGGGGGTTTTGTGGTGACTTCAATTGTGGGAAAACAAATTTCTTTGAAGCATGTTTCCAGCAAAAACCCTAACTTATCCTGCAAAACCAGTTCTTGAAAGATACAGACTTTTTCATGTACTACTGATTGAAGAAGGTGTCTTCTAAAAACTGACAGTAGGTTTGGGAATTGATTTTGAATTCATGTTCAACCCATGAAGGTCCAACTCATTCACCTTTTATAATACCACCCCATAACAATACCCCACCTCAACCTTGCTGTCCAAGTAGAAGAGGAGGTCTGTGCCTGTTACTGATCCAGTCACTATCCCATCCATTTAGCCCGTCAGGCATTCCCATCTTATCAGTCCATACCTTTGAAAAATCATTTCAGATATTTCTTGGCCCAATTTTGATTTTTCAACTTACGTGTGTTATTCAGTGGTTGAGATTCAGCCCTTCTTATCTTGACTATGTCTCTGAGCACTGAAAACCTTGTCCTTCTGAGCACTAGATAGAGGATGCAATTCTGGAATGTGACAGCACTGAAGGATCATGAGCTTCAGGTCACTTAACATTTGTCTTGTTTTCTCAACACATTTTTTTGCTATCCTGTTAAGGGGTATATCCGGGTCTTTATCAAAAAAAGAAAAATATATCTAAGCAATAACAAGAAAGTAGTTGCTACCTATCTGCCTGTTGTGATCGGCGCTGGTCTTTGCTGGCACAAAGCGGTCGCAGACCACCCTTGTTAGCGATACAGTGGCTTCACTAACAGAGTGGAGGCTTCTTTCTGCTCTGCTCTGTAAATGGGGAGGAACAGCCAATGTCAAGCTAATTGACATCTGGCTCCCCGCTGCCTAACTGGGAGAGCCAGCTTAACTTGCATCTACTATTTCTGTGACCTGCTAGTTAACTCATTTGTTTGCGGTAAGAATTTTGAACTATTATTAGAGAGCATTAACATTATTCTACAATCTGTGGTGAATTATACAACCTATATTTATTTTTGTCTTCAGACCCGCCATTTTCTTATTCATCTGTCTTCTGATTCTGGATCTTCCAGTGTGTCCTGCCTCATTTGTTTGTCTGCCCTTTATCTAAATATGTTGTCAAGGGATTAACTGTTCCATAAGCCTTTGAGTCCTTTGTGCCAATGTCTTGGGCCCTGAAGATCTGTGACTTAGGGGTGCTTCACACACAGCGAGCTCGCTGCCGAGATCGCTGCTGAGTCACGCTTTTTGTGACGCAGCAGTGACCTCATTAGCGATCTCGCTGTGTGTGACACTGAGCAGCGATCTGGCCCCTGCTGCGAGATCGCTGCTCGTTACACACAGCCCTGGTTCGTTTTCTTCAAAGCCGCTCTCCTGCTGTGACACACAGATCGCTGTGTGTGACAGCGAGAGAGCGACAAATGAAGCGAGCAGGGAGCAGGAGCCGGCATCTGACAGCTGAGGTAAGCTGTATCCAAGATAAACATCGGGTAACCAAGGTGGTTACCCGATATTTACCTTAGTTACCAGCCTCTGCAGCTCTCACGCTGCCTGTGCTGCCGGCTCCGGCTCTCTGCACATGTAGCTGCTGTACACATCGGGTTAATTAACCCGATGTGTACAGCAGCTAGGAGAGCAAGGAGCCAGCGCTAAGCAGTGTGCGCGGCTCCCTGCTCTCTGCACATGTAGCTGCATTACACATCGGGTTAATTAACCCGATGTGTACTGTAGCTATGGTAGGAGAGCAAGGAGCCAGCGCTCAGTGTGCGCGGCTCCCTGCTCCCTGCTCACACAGCTGTGCGCTGGTAACTAATGTAAACATCGGGTAACCATACCCGATGTTTACCTTAGTTACCAGTCTCCGCAGCTTCCAGACGGCAGCTCCGTGCAAGGTCAGCGTCGCTTGCACGTCGCTGCTGGCTGGGGGCTGTTCACTGGTCGCTGGTGAGATCTGCCTGTTTGACAGCTCACCAGCGACCATGTAGCGATGCAGCAGCGATCCTGACCAGGTCAGATCGCTGGTCGGATCGCTGCTGCATCGCTAAGTGTGAAGGTACCCTTAGTTATTTACAGCTATGTTCACATTGTTGCTATTACGGCTTAATTCTGGAGTGTCTTGCACCAAAATTGTGGCTCTAATGTATAATTCTATTGTCGTGGGCGGAGGAGGGGACGCCGCGCTTTCCCACTGCTCGGGTCCGGCTGCCGCGGCTGCTGCGGCCTGCTGCTGCTCGGTGGCTCGAGCGATGGGCCGGATCCCGGGGACTCGAGCGGTGCTCCTCGCCCGTGAGTGAAAAGGGATTGGGTTTTGGGATAGTTTATTGTTCGTGACACCACCCACGGTTGTGGTGATTTGTTGACACCACTGCTGCTCTGTATGGGGATCCCGGGAGCGGTGACAGGGAGCAGCAAAGTTGTTGGTTCTCCCCTCCGTGGGTAGGGGGTGGTTGTCCCGGGGCCCAGTGATGAGGTGGGTGATGAGGGATGGCGGGGCCGATGCAGGGCTTGGTGGGGTGCAGGGACGCGGGGGCAGCGCTGTGCCTCACGGCACTGTGGTACTCACTCAGCCTGAGACGATGACACAGTTCTCGGTAAAACATACGGCTGGAAAGACGGTTCCCACGGACGGCTGCAGTTGCTTTTCCCCAGTAGTTGACGGTGACGGTCCCTTTTCCTGCACCTAAGATGATGTTGGTAGCGATGGGTCCCACCGGTAACCCGCTCCCCGGCTTGGATATGGGCCGGAGGAGCCCCTCTTTGCCCGCAGGCGCTGACCCTGAGAAACTGGTGCCCTGGCGCTGGCGGTGTCTCTCTCTAACAGTTGGACTGTCGCCTTCAATCGGGACTTGGTTGTTGGGAGACCCAGAGGTCCCCTTCACTGACGGATTTGGCAAATTCACGGCGACTCCTAGCCTTGCCGGGATCCGAAAGGCCCCTGCCAATGGTGCTGGCTTCTCTTCGTATACCGCTCCGGTACTGCCGGGCCACCACCCGTCCACGGTCCTTTCGGCAACCTCCGATCAGCCGCTCCTGCAGACGGTCACCGCCGTCTGCTGACCTTGCTGTTCTCAGTCCGGGGCACACACCCGGACCAACTTCAGGCTTTCTCAACTGTCCCTTTCTCTGTCACTACTCTCACTGTCCTCCTTCTCCTTCCTCTCACTTTGAACTCTCCACTTAATCTTCAACTGAACTTGCTTCTCACTCAAGCTCTGCCTGAGCTAAACTCCTAAACTGAACTGCCTGGTTTTCCCGCCTCCAGCGCTGTGAACTCCTCGGTGGGCGGAGCCAACCGCCTGGCCCACCCCCTAGTGTGGACATCAGCCCCTGGAGGAAGGCAACAAGGATTTTTGTGTAGCCTTGGTGTACCTATCTGGGGTGTAGGGTGTGGTGGTGTTATGACCTGTGACCCCTGGCTTGCCCAGGGCTACACATTCCCCCTTAGCAAAATGCAGACCGTCCGCGGGCTGCCCGTCCAACACCGGTTTTATTTTCTGAAAAGAGATAAAAAACATGACATACAAATAAAATAACTTCATCCCACATCGGGAGGTTCATTTCTTAAATGTTACGTAACATTTCAAACGGTTTTAAACGGTTGCGGCTGCCGCTCTCTCCCACCCAAGTAACCTGGCCCTGATGCTGCCCCTAAAACCCAGGCAGCACCCTTTGACCCCAGTCCTGCACCAAGTTACCCGAGCAGGATCTGTCCTTCCTCTCCAGATGGTAGCCACCGGTTCCTGTGGTGGCTGGGCCCCAGCCTGCTCCACTGCGGGCCCTCCCTCCAACCTGCCTCTCCGGAGGCGGTAACGGTTAGCTGCAACAACAGATTTTATTTACAAGCCACCAATGTTTGTGGTTGCCCTGCAAGTTCACGGGCTTGTCCATAGAAGTTTCTATGCAGCTAAAGGGTCCCTACGGGGACAACAGTGCCGGCAATGACCGGTTTCAATCACATGGCTAATCAGGTTACTGTTCGGTAATCATTTACTTTTATTTTCTTCAAAACTTTTCAAACTCAAAACACACATACTTTCTTCGGTCCCAACGGGGACGGTGCAGCGGCATTCCGCTGCCCTTGAAGCGGCTACCACCGCAAAGGGTCGGCCCACTCAGGGACCGAACGGTACATGGGATTCTCCCTCCATCGGCAGTTCAACCCCGAACCACTGACAGCCGTTAGGAATGGCGGCGAAGGCCGCACACTTGGGGCCTCTTCTTCCATCAACGGCATTCTCTCCGGACCCCCGGCAGCGGCGCTGACGTCCGTCCCCCGCTCAATCAGGGCTGATTCAGGAGTTTGGGTGGACTGATCGCGGCGCGGCACGGCCGCAGCGGCCCCTTGCTCACGGGCCCCCACTTAGGCAACCATTCTGCACATCTCCGCCTTCCAATCCATCAACTCCTGCAGGCTCTGCGCCCTCACCTTCGAGCAGAACCGACCCAATTCCCGCTCCAACCACTCAGCGGTCCTGGCGGGGAGCTCACCCAGGCCACAATCTTCAAAGGCTACTCCTCCTCTTTTTCCCCAGAGTTTGGATGCCCCGGTAGCTGGTATGCCCGCGCTCCAATTCGAGGACGCCGCCATTCCTCCATCCGTGTCCCCCTTAGCCTTTTTCCGGCCCCTCCTCTATCGGGGCGGGGTTTTGGCCTTCGCGCCTCCGCTACTCGAGAAGACGCTCGAGCGGGAACTTTTCGCGCCAAAGATGGTGGCTTCTGAAATTTTCCAGCCGGATACCTCCGGCGGTAACAAGGCGCACCTCTACCCAACGGCAGAGCGGTAAGATCCTGTTCGTGACGCCAAGTTGTCGTGGGCGGAGGAGGGGACGCCGCGCTCTCCCACTGCTCGGGTCCGGCTGCCACGGCTGCTGCGGCCTGCTGCTGCTCGGTGGCTCGAGCGATGGGCCGGATCCCGGGGACTCGAGCGGCGCGCCTTGCCCGTGAGTGAAAAGGGATTGGATTTTGGGATAGTTTATTGTCCGTGACGCCACCCACGGTTGTGGTGATTTGTTGACACCACCGCTGCTCTGTATGGGGATCCCGGGAGCGGTGACAGGGAGCAGCAAAGTTGTTGGTTCTCCCCTCCGTGGGTAGGGGGTGGTTGTCCCGGGGCCCAGTGATGAGGTGGGTGATGAGGGATGGTGGGGCCGATGCAGGGCTTGGTGGGGTGCAGGGACGCGGGGGCAGCGCTGTGCCTCACGGCACTGTGGTACTCACTCAGCCTGAGACGATGACACAGTTCTCGGTAAAACACACGGCTGGAAAGACGGTTCCCACGGACGGCTGCAGTTGCTTTTCCCCAGTAGTTGACGGTGACGGTCCCTTTTCCTGCACCTAAGATGATGTTGGTAGCGATGGGTTCCCACCGGTAACCCGCTCCCCGGCTTGGATATGGGCCGGAGGAGCGCCTCTTTGCCCGCAGGCGCTGGCCCTGAGAAACTGGTGCCCTGGCGGTGGCGGTGTCTCTCTCATATGGTTGGACTCTTGCCTTCAATCGGGACTTGGTTGTTGGGAGACCCAGAGGTCCCCTTCACTGACGGATTTGGCAAATTCATGGCAACTCCTAGCCTTGCCGGGATCCGAAAGGCCCCTGCCAATGGTGCTGGCTTCTCTTCGTATACTGCTCCGGTACCGCCGGGCCACCACCCGTCCACGGTCCTTTCGGCAACCTCCGATCAGCCGCTCCTGCAGACGGTCACCGCCGTCTGCTGACCTTGCTGTTCTCAGTCCGGGGCACACACCCGGACCAACTTCAGGCTTTCTCAACTGTCACTTTCTCTGTCACTACTCTCACTGTCCTCCTTCTCCTTCCTCTCACTTTGAACTCTCTACTTAATCTTCAACTGAACTTGCTTCTCACTCAAGCTCTGCCTGAGCTAAACTCCTAAACTGAACTGCCTGGTTTTCCCGCCTCCAGGGCTGTGAACTCCTCGGTGGGCGGAGCCAACTGCCTGGCCCACCCCCTGGTGTGGACATCAGCCCCTGGAGGAAGGCAACAAGGATTTTTGTGTAGCCTTGGTGTACCTATCTGGGGTTTAGGGTGTGGTGGTGTTATGACCTGTGACCCCTGGCTTGCCCAGGACGTCACACTATTATCAGAGAAAATCCCTTTTTTAGGGCTCAGTCAGATTATACAATGATATGTATTCGTGCAATAAATGTGTTCTTGGACTACAAATGAAAAGAAAAAGGATTCATTATAGCCAGTGTGCCAGTGTACTTAGCAAATTTGCCACATGTGCTAATGGTCTTTTTAGAAAAATATCACAGCAACCACTATTGTCCAATTTACAGACCAGACTAGTACTTGTAAGTAGAAGGCAGCTCCGTCACCCATCTGTTGTGCACAGGGAGCTGTATATAAGGTCAGTCATGTCACTTACCCAAGTTTTAGTATGACTGTCTGTTGGATTGATCTTCAGAGAAACAAATTCGATTTGAATTTCCTGAAATTCACATGTCCCCCCAAATTAAAAAAAAAATGTAATTGATTTTGCATGGATCATGCCTCCTAAAAACTTACAAGTGCCATTTCACAAATTGCTGAAATCAAGGATGAAACTGAGCAAAGCAACGGTTAGAGGAGCACTGGGAAAGATGGATAGTCCGATGTTTAAAAGAACAAACCTTTATTGCCCTCTACGACCACAATGCGTTTCAATAGACAAGCTATCTTCATCAGGTGGAATACCGGGTAGGGAGGGGGAAATGACATGTACAGGGAAAAACAAACACTGATTGGACAGCAATGATTGAAACAATTTGTTCATGTAACCCTGAAATTGCCTTATAACATACTGACATATAAAAAAATAAAAAAATGGTTATAAACATATAATATATGTATAAAAAATGAATAACACTATGTTCTTCCAGAACCAGGACACACAGTCTCAAATGTAATACACAAAAATAATGCACAAATATGTTAATATATGTCTATATACATATATCCAAAGAGTACGCGTGTCATGATTAAGAAGAAAACACATCTATTATTTTTCAATAAAAAGTTATATAATATAACAATAAGCATAAAACCATATACATATATGCATGATATGCACAAATTGCAAGAAACACAAGTATATATAATAATAACTACAAGATTCCATCATCCTCAATATAAGCATGAAGAAACCCTATACTTCCATTGTCCATACACATATTGCCCATACATCTACTAGGAAATGCCAACACTGTTTCAACAAAAAAAAAATCATAATGTAACTGCAAAAAAAATATTAGAAATGTGTTTTAATGCTTACCAACTTTCTCGATCATTAAGTTATGCCCCTCAGGTGTCTAGGTGCCCAACTTGTGTATCCAGAAATTCTCTTTCTTTATCAAATTATCTAATCGGTCTGAGTCTGTGTCTATATACGGATAAGGCTGCACATCAAACTTAGATAATAGTATAATGCCTCAAGCATATGGACAAATATTGGAATATACAATGAAAAATGCTACTTGCTAATTTGAACATGTGAATAATGAATTGCATACCTGCCATGAATATTAGGAAAAAGGAGATATTTAGCAATCGCATTGATCAATGTAACTGAGCCCCAAGGCCTCGTCAAGGCATATCTCTATATTTCTATATTGGGGTCCCTAGCTCTGTGACCCTAACTGTGTGTCATCTCATTGCAATTAAAAACTGCTATGGGTGGAGAGGGGTAACTAAGGACTTTCTTATATAGGAGATGGAAAAAACATGGCCGAAAGGGGCGGAGCTGTGTTCACATTCAGAAAAAAACTACATATAACTGAATAGGATAACTGAAGTGAGCACTAATATATATATTATGAGTGCAAGCCAAAAATTACATACTATATACGGATAAGGCTGCACATCAAACTTAGATAATAGTATAATGCCTCAAGCATATGGACAAATATTGGAATATACAATGAAAGATGCTACTTGCTAATTATCCGTATATAGTATGTAATTTTTGGCTTGCACTCATAATATATATATTAGTGCTCACTTGAGTCTGTGTCTATGACATGATCAATAATAATAAGGCTCATCAATTTGGGATCCCTATGGTGAACTGCATTGTAGTGTTTAGATAAGCTATGTAGTTGATAACCTGTATGTATATTATGCCTATGATTGTTCAAACGGGCATGCATAGTCTGGACACTGCGGCCTGTACATTCTAATAAATACACTACATATGTGGACTGGCAGTTGAGTCTAAAATTAATAGAAAAAGATACACCAGTGGTACGAGAAGTAAATGATTATGTGTTATTTACAATAACATCACAGCAAAGACACTGATGTATTACAAGAGTAACAACCATGCCTATTATTTGAATAGTTATTGATGGAACTAAATTTGGGAGATAAATTACTTGGTGCTACCAAATTACGCAAGCTTCTGTTTTTCCGGAATATAATCAGAGACTTAACAGGAAGATGATTACCAAGTATAGGGTCTCCCCTTAAGACCAAAATATCTTAAGTACATCATGAATCATAGATCTTGACTGACAGAAAGTTGTAACTAGACTCTATTTAATAAGGTGAGATGCTCCCGTTGTCCTCTCCTTAGATGCAACAATTTTATTGATGCATGAATCCTGAGAGAGCGCGATGGTTGTCCTAAATGCATCCTTTAGTAACCTGATCAGGTACCCCTTCTGTCGAAACCTCTCCTTCAATATTTTTGATTCCTGAAGGAAATCAGAATCACTGGTACAGTTTTTTCGCACCCTCCAATATTGACCATAAGGGACATTGGTGAGCCATTTGGGGAGGTGTCCACTATCAAACTAAGATAGCTATTGACATAAACTGGTTTGAAGTATGTTTAAGTGGACACCCCACCACCATCATCCAATTTAACCAAAAGGTCCAAATACTGAAGGGCACTAGTTGAAACTGTAGCAGTGAATGTAAGACCGCAAATATTGGCGTTAAGGTTAGATAAATATTCAAGGGCTTCCTCATAATTGCCCCTTAAAAGATTCCACCTCGCAACTTAGCAAATCAAACAAGCAAATATCACCTATAAGTTGGCCTGAAAATGTATAATGATTCCCAGAAAAACAGCAATAGAATTGTGCAAAGAACAATCTGGACCACAAATAACATTAATTACATTTATTGATTCCATCAAGTTAAACCAATAAAAAGAAAGATGATAAGGGTAAAAGTAAGAGAAAAAAAATCCTCATAATTAATCCAGATACTCTCAAAAAATACTAAATAATGGCCTTTTTTAGTGAGTCTGAAGCAGTTACTCTCAGCTGACTGCTAACTCTGAAGAAAAGTACATCTCAAGGCTCTTTAGGACTAAAAAGACAAGAAAAGAACTTCTAGGCTCATTTACTTTCATTCAGTTGTCATGAATAAGTTGTGGTATACCTGTCATAAAGGCCCATCACACTTACATGGAATTTCAGAAATGGCAGGGTCAAACAGTTTTTCCCCATGTCTTATTGCAAACAATTCTCTGCAGAGGTATCTGTCAGAAGATGCATCAGACCAATAAATGCTATCAATTGAGCTACCTAACTTTAATCACCTATTTGAAGTTCTAGAGCTTATTCAATTTGACAATAATCACCCATTGGCCGCCTGCATTTCATGTTGGTCACTGAGATGACTTGATATATATATATATATTGAAATAAAGGTTGTAGACCAGCTCACCTGTCAGAGCTCAAGCCCCGGCGTCCTTGTTCTCTTTATTGCACGGACCTGAAGTGGGAGACTTCCAAGATATGTAGAACAAGATGAAGAAGGATCCAGCAAGGCAGAATGACTCCAAATTTCAAGAACGTGTACAAAAAAATCTAAGAATCAAAGAAAACAGAATAGTGGCAACAAAAAAAAGAAAATTTTTACGTGATTTGGAGGACTACAAAAATAATAAGGTCTATAGTTGGATTAATAATACACCTTCTATTCTAAAAAAACACAAACCGTGGTTTAAAAAATCTAGAGTGAGTTTTAAAAATCCAACTGAAACTATGGACACCACTTTTGGTGAAACCTCTGAGGACTCCACGGACACTTCCATTGCCTCTACAAGCGGTTCTAACACGCTACCGCAACAAAACAACAAAAATTACAAAAAGAAATATAATTCTAACAAAAATGCCCCAAAGGAAGAGACTATGTCAAAAAACGGGCAAGGAAAAGGAAACGAGGAGGAAGGAAACATAAATCAAAGAGGTTTCCATAAGACATTTCGCAGCAGAAAACGCTAGAAATTCCTATCTTCAATTTGTCTAGTTATATTCTGTCTGATCCCCAGATCAGTCTCCTCTCCAAAGGTCTTGGCTTTTCTCCAGCTAGAAAATTCAATGTATACGATACTATTGTCGATGTGAACCGGTTTGCACGCAACCTAACACTAAAAGCACATTTTAAAGACGCGTGTCTTTCTCAGGATAATTGCGAGCAGCCAGTTCAACAAAGAAATAGTTCGGGATTGTTACATTTCAATGAACAAATGTCTTTGCTGAATCTAAGACAGTTGGAGACTGAGACGGCTTTGGATGTTTCTGTCAATCTGAATGAGAGTTTCGGTGTACGTAATTCTGACTTCTATCCTATTAAATCCAGACCACCCTCCTTAGACATTTTTCAAGAAGTAAAATGATTTGATTCTTTTGAGTAAAAACAAAGAAAATAATAATTTTACATTTAATTTAAGCCTTGCAGAAAGGAATGCTATTGAAGAACTTAGAAACAATCTTGACCTCCTGATTCTACAGGCTGACAAGGGAGGGGCTATTGTTTTGATGAATGCAGGTTTATATAAAAAATTAAACCTGAGTGATTTGGAGGACAGAAGTACGTACACTGAACTAAATAATAATCCTACTGAATGCTTTAATGCAGAATTGCATCTTCTCCTGCAGGAGGGATTAGGACAGGGTGCAATAACTGAGAAAATCATGAAGTATTTGTATTGTGAAAATCCCATTTTGCCAGTGTACCATTCACTCCCTAAAGTCCACAAAGAAGTGTTTCCTCCTCCCCTGAGACCCATTGTCTCGGGGATAGGTTCCTTCAGTGAAAGACTTGGGGAGTGGGTGGATCACTATCTAAAACCATCGGTTTCTTTAACACCGAGTTTTTTAGGGGATTCTAGGGATGTAATAAATTGTCTGGAGAGAATATCTTGGAAACAAAATTATGTTTGGTTGCTCTGTGATGTGGTGGGATTGTAGCCCTCTATACCACATCACATAGCACTCAGATGTGCACGATACTATTTACAAAGATACAGTGAATATGATCCTGATATACAAGAATTTTTAGTATCTGCAATCAGTTTTCTATTAAAACATAATTATTTCACGTTTAATAAAAGTTTTTTTCTCCAGACACAGGGCGTCAGTATGGGGGCCCGATTTTCTCCGTCCTTAGCAAATCTAGTCATGGCCACCTGGGAGGAGAACTATATCTTTACGGACGAGAATCCATTTAAAAATAACATTATTTGGGCAGGAAGATTCATAGATGATTTGATATTTATTTGGGATGAAGAATTGGACGATGGAGATGCCACACAAAGCCATCTTGCTTTTTTTAACTATTTAGACTCTTATGACTACAATTTACGATTTACAAGCACTATGTGTCAAAATACAGTCAATTATTTGGCATTAGTTTTGATGGGTGATATTCACACTAATAAAATACTGATTTCCCCTTATAGAAAAAGTATGGCTTGTAACAGTATTCTAACAGCCACTTCTAATCATCCCAAACACACTATAAGGAGTATTCCTGTGGGTGAACTCATTAGAGTGAAAAGAAACAGCACTAGGGATTCTGTATATCAAAAAGAATCAGAACAGACCTGTAATAGATTACTAAAAATAGGATATTCGCAGGGCCATTTAATAAGAGCAAAAAATATAGTAGATGGAATAAATCGACAACAGTTGTTAGTCGGTGGGAGTAAAAATAAAAATAGAAAAAATAATAAAGATTTAAACCAACAAATAGTATTTAGCACTAATTACAGCCCTCAATTTGATAAAATAGTATCTATCATCAAAAAATACCTGCCAATATTGTGTCAAGACGAAATCCTAAAAAAACTAGTCGAAAATAATGCCATCTCCTTTGTGTCTAAACGAGCGCCAACACTTTCATCCTTATTATCACCTTGTTTATTCCAGGATCCTGTTCAGATGAATATCCAGGGAGGAAACTGGTTAAAAACAAAAGGTTTTTTTGGATGTGGGGCCAACGTCTGTAAATGTTGCAAATATGCCAAGAAATCCAGAACCTTCATTTCCTTTCATAATAAAAAACAATTTGATGTTCTGACTTATATCAACTGCAATACTACAAATGCGATTTATCTCATTAATTGTGAATTATGCCAGAAACAGTACGTTGGGTGTACAATGAATTCTCTTAAAATGAGAATCCGTAAACACCTATCGGATGCTGTTAATCTACCTACAGTAGGAGCCTCAGTGGTTTCTCGGCACTTTTTCAATACACATGGAGGAAATTTGAAGAGTTTTTCTTTTCTTGGCATAGACCAAGTTTTTAAACCAGAGAGAGGTGGCAACCTGCAGAAAAAAATCCTTGCAAGAGAAAGCAAATGGATGTTTCTCTTGGAAACCAGGATCCCTTTTGGCTTCAATAATAGAATGGATCTTGCCGTCCAATATTAATATCTGGTCAATGTATAGAATGGTAAATAATCAAGATATTATTTGTTAAAAAAAAAAAAAAAAGTGTATTATTCTTGATGCTGCAATATTTTTTAGTTATCACTTATAAGTATATGTATGTGCACTCTGTTTACTTGTTTTTATTGATTCCAGTAAGTGATATATGTACACTGTGTTGTTCAGGCTACATTTTTATATGTCAGATGTGCAAAACTGTTGCTAGTTTAACTCGGGCTCTTCTAATCAAACTCATATGTGTCAGCTCATTAGTGGTTGCGTGGGCTGGGCTAACTAACTATATAGAAGCCCTCTTCATACTAGTACATCAGTTTTGTCTTGGGACCGTGAAGAAGGCGGCTGCGTCCGCCGAAACGCGTAGTCCATACTGCATATACCTTGCACTTATCAACTTGTCAAGAGCTCTGGAATTTTTTATTCTTAGATAATAAAGTCAGAGAAAAAAACCCAAAAACTTTTGTTGCCCTTGGAGTCATTCTGCCTTGCTGGATCCTTCTTCATCTTGTTCTACATATATATATATATATATATATATATATATATATATATATATATGTAGAACAAGATGAAGAAGGATCATATAATGGTGATCATATATAGCAAGATGGGGACATATATCTATGTATATATATATATATATATATATATATATATGTATATATATATACATAGATATATGTCCCCATCTTGCTATATATGATCACCATCCTGGTAAATATGTCTCTAATCCTGGAATATATGACCCCCTTCACGGGCCCATCCTTGTGTACAGTATATTTCCTCTGGGCTTTTTTTTATATGTCCCTCATTTTGCTATGTATGTTCTCCCTCCTGGTATATATGATCCCCATCCTGGGATATATGTCCCTAATCCTAGCATATATCTCCCCCATCATGGGTCCATCCTGGTATACATGCCTCATGTTATGCCGCACACAAAAATAAACAAATTTCCTCACTTTCAATCCACTCCCCAGTGTGCGGTATCCTCTTCTGATGATGACAAATTACTTCGGTGGGTAAGAGATGGGGAGAACATGATGTGACTGCAATGCTGCTGAAAAATCCAAAAATAAGTATTCACTGCTTCACATACCTGGGCATATTGGTGTGAGGAGCAGTGAATATTAATTTTCTTTAATAGTGGACACACACGATCATCCCAGCCATTACAGTAAGCCGGTGGCTAGGGCGATCACTGTGTTTGCTATTAAAAAAAAAGTAATAATAATACCGTGTTTTTCCAAAAATAAGATACTGTCTTATATTTTTTTTTGCTCCCCAAAAAAACACTAGGGCTCATTTTTGGAGGAGGTCTTATTCTTGGAGAAAACGGTTGGGGGTAGGTTTACCCCCTAAAAAAGCAGACCCCCCACTTCCCAGGAGACTCATACTTACAAGACCCAGACGTCCATGTGGCTCCCAGGTCCTCCCTGTGATCTCCGGTGGGTGCTGCATGCCGTCCTTCCCTGCTTCTGGCTGACACACATACACACAGCAGATCGCTGACACACTCACACACAGCAGATTGCAGATCACACACACATACACACACACACACACACACACACAGACACACTCATCACATCCAGCATTAAAGATTGCCTCCAGACGCAGGGAATGATGGAAGGAAGTCACGTGTGTCCACAGGTCCTGTAAGCTAGCATTGCGGCAGGTGCTTGCCCTCCACTACACTGCGTCTCACGATTCTGACGGCGAGAAGAAATCGGCGTTGGATGTTGTGAGTATGATTGTGATGATTGTGTGTGTGTGTGTAACAGTGTGTCCCTCCCCCGCCTTTGCTCATGGTGTAATAGTCTGTCTCTCCTTGACTGTCCTGTATGTACTACTGGTGGGGGATTGTTTTTTCTTCTCAGCATGGGACTTCTCCAATCCACAACTTGGTAAACAGAACAAAGCCTGGACTTCTAAAGTCCATTCATGTATCAAGTGTCCAGGCGGAGTTGGACTCTTCTGCCCACCTAAGGGGCTGATCCCAGGAGAGAAGAACAATGTGACCCATGTTAGTTTGATCTTGGCTGGAAAAGGACTAGGATCTATTGCTGAGGCTGGATCCTAGTATGGACTGTCACAGACTGGAGATCAGTGGCCATGTGGGATTGCGTTTTGTTGTTCACCCTGTTGGACTCAAGGAACTCATATAAGGACCATTGCCATATTTTCCCTGGCATCGGAATACCGGGAGGTGCCCCTGGATCTTTTGTTTTGTTGTGGACTCCTTGCAGACTTTAAGGATTTATATTTGTTTGGTGCTTTATCTTTGTGGTTTCAATAAAGCCCTTTAGATTGTTCCTTGGCCTGGCGTCCCATACTGCTCTGCCGCATACCCCGTCACAGTGTGATCTGATGTTTGTGTGTGAGATCTGATTGTGTGTGTGATTGATGTGTGCGGGTTTGCAATCCACTGCAGGGCCTCCCACTCAGCATCTAGTGAGTGTAATTGCGGGGTGTCCCGCTGACTATAATGAAGTGTTCTGCAGTATCTGTAACTTTTTTAGCTGCATGGACACTTCATTATTGAACCGCGACTAGGGCTTATTTTCAGGGAGGGGGGGCATAGATTTAACACTAGAAGTCCCAGAGAGGGGTCATTTAACATTTTTCTACCTTTGGAACCCAGAGATGGGTCGAATGACCTGAAGGATTTTAGCTAACTTCCTATAATCACCGTCTTTTGTTCTGTAATTAAGGCCATTACTGTCGCACCACAGGAGGTTGTTGTTTTCCATTGAGTTTAGCCATTTAGTTTCTAGTTAGTTCTATTCAGTTTATTGTATGTCATTTGACCCTCTTTCATGACTTCAGGGGGTAGCTCAAAATTTCTGGGACTCCTAGTGTTAAGCCTTGCTCCAAAAATGCTGAAAATCCCTGCTAGGGCTTTCTTTTGGGGGACGTCTTTTTTTTTTTTTAAAAAAAACATGGTATTTACTGCTCCCCATAAAATAATACTGCTTACCTCTCAGCACCAGCTTCAGTACTGAGAGGTGGGTGGAATTATGGGTGTGGGGAGCAATGAATATTCATTTTCTTTAATAGTGGGCACATATGTTCACCCCAGCCGCCAGAATCCTGCAGAGGCGACCCTGCTCTTGTCTCCTGTGACCCGCTCTACCGCCGCCGATTCCCCCCTACAGCTAGCCAGGCGCATCTGGACTATAAGACGCACCCCCCCAAAAGTCCGAAAAGTACTGTTTATTATGCAAATGATTAAAAAGCCTTTATATAGAGTTATCTGAAGAATAAGAAAAGTAAGTATATTATTAACTTAGATTTAAATCTTAAAGTGCATGTCCCATCTTTATTCTTTACCAAAGCACTGCTCTCCAGACTCCCTGCTTCCAGCTGATAGAAAAAAATATTTAGAAAATGAAGACGCAGGATAAATTTGTCTTTTTACATTTTGTATTGTGCTGAGATTATTACACTAGAACTTTTATTTTTTTACTGAATGAAGTGAATGAAAACAAATGACAATTAGCATTGATTCCCTCCTGTAACATTACACAGATTTATTTCTATTTCTTATGTTCCTTTCTGTATTCTGTTTGGGGCGTTCTGATGTTCACATTTCAGTTGCTAGTCATGCTGAACATTACCTCTACTACTGTGGGTTTACATCTGATGGGCCTGTAAGTATGCCAGTTCTGGCCTATGTAATGCTGTTTGTAATGTGAAATCTAAACAGGCAACAGCAGCGAGGCATGACAGGAATGTGTTTCCATTGGAGAAGTCTGTCAGAAAAAAAAAGTTTAAGCAAAGACATGTCCAGAAGGGTCTTTCAGCTGGCCAAGACGGAAGACTAATGTTATTGTACATAGGCTGTCACCCTGCCAGCCCTCCCTCACAGACTTGTTTTCTCTAATATGTTCTTTTTTTTCTTTTCTTTTTTTCCCCCCCTTTTCTTTCTTTGCTGACTGTTTTCTCAGGTGGACAGTGACACCATTTGGAAGAGGCTGCTTTTTCGTCCAGCGCTGCACGCATGGCCGTTGGATGTGTCATCGATTTGGTTTCCAAAGTGGTCTCAGGAGACTTGAAGGTGAGGTCGAGGTTGCATTGTGTGTGGGAAAATGTGGAAAGAAGCAAAAATTGAGATACTGTTATTCTTGGGCTTGAAGGTCTACTAGGGGTCATGGTGTGGGAAGATGGACTTTAAGGTGTGGCAATCAAGAGAACAAAAGTTTAGTTTGTGAGTACAGTAATAAAAGAGAAAAATGAAGACTAGGAACTCTGCTTTATTATAAGAAGAGTCCACAGAATGTAAAGATCATGTGGTATTATGTTTAGTTGTGTTCAGCTATGCAAATAATTCCTGAATGCCACCCAAGCATTCCAAACGTAATTGCAACATGTGTAAGGGTTGAGAAAGCAGATATTGTTGACTACAAGAGTAATGACCCAAAGTGTAATTTTCCTAAAGAGCTCACTGTGGACTAATGTTCTTCTGTCCTCCTGTTTTTATCTTCCCCACATGATCTGTGAAGGTTAATGTATATGACCAGAGTACATCCAGTCTAAACAGTTTATAGAAGCTTTAAACTTGACAGAAATTTGACATTTTATTTGGTATGTTAACAAGACCTCGATATACCATTTAGACAGATCATCTAGTGAATCGAGCTTTAATATTTGAAAGGATAGTTCAGCAAAAAAATAATCAGATGATTCGAGTGTATGGACAGCTTTACAACCTGCTGCGAGGTTTTCTTCTTGACAGCTTATCTTTGATAGTATTCAGTCCAAAAATATTATTGTATATATCGCTGGACACTATTTTGCTTTAGTCATTGCTAAGACTTGGAACGTTGCGTTATTTTACTGCACTGTATATAAAGACTAATGATTGAGAGACTGGACCTGGACCAGGACCATGCTGTAGACCCAAGTACAAACATTGTAAATTTTTTAGGACACCGCACAAGGGCACAGCTGATCCAATGAATGAGATCATTCTTTCTTGTGACACACACCTGTACAAATCTGACATCACCCTGAAATGTTAGACTTGTAGGTATGCAGGATAAATACATGAAAAACCACCATGACTACACTAATAAATAGAGATAAATGATGTGCATGAAAAGGATTAAGGAATACTGTCCAACACCTATAGTATGGATCCAAGGGGCTATAACATATAACACATTGACTACTTATTATGAAGCAGGGTTTACAGAGACTTAAGGATGTTTTCTCTTTTAAAGTGAACATGTTACCATGAATATGTTTTTTTTTGTGTTTTTTTTAAATATGCCAACATCATATTATAGAGCCACTGGAGCTGAGCAGATAAAGTTCTGTGTAAACAATTTAGCATCATTGATTATTTTAGGCTTAATTGTCCAATAAGCAATCTTACTCACTGATCTCAAGTCTACTACGTTCGGGTGTCTGCCTGCAGAAAACGTATATGCCCGAAAATGGAGCAAGATAGAGAACACGCTGACTCCATCTGCTCTATTATAGTCAATAGCCCCGTCAGCGTATGCGCCTCAAACACGTTTTGCAAGGGGGAGGGGGGTTCGGATTGATGTCCTGACGGGACCAGTGAACGTAGGTGAAAACGCAATGTGAAAGTGCCCTTACTGTTTCAGCCCACCCACTGGACTTTTAAGACAAAAATAAACAAAAAATATAAAATATACTTTAGTGACTCTGTTAATATGGTTAATACTTGTCTATCCAGTTTAATCAAGGGATATGAAAGGACAAAGGGATGAGACACATGTGTAGGGGTCACGGAGCAGTAGTCCTGAGCAAGTGACTGATTTCGGATGCCCCAGCATGCTATAGGAAATAACTGGTTCTGATTAGGTGTGTGGACTTGTGTCATGTGGGCTGTGAACTTGTGCAGGCAACATGCTGGCACTGATGTTTCATGACCCCCTTCACCAGCCACAATTAACAAGGGGTCTACATGGCTGCAGGCCGCAAGAAGCAAAAAAGAAGACACTGAGGAAATAGAGGACAGGTGAGAATAATCTTTTTTTATGTGTATTTGAAGAACAGCACAATAGGGGACATTACTACAGGATAGAACATTGCTGCAAGAAGGAGACAAGCATGGACACATTACTACAAGAGGACAAGTATGGGCACATTACTACAAGGGGACAAGGATATGCATATAGGCTATACCAGTGGCAGCCGCTGGCCAATAAGAGGACAGGAGCTGACGTCAGCTGCTTGCCTCTGCTTGGCTAGCGGCTGCTATTGGTTTTGCTGAGCAGAGAGCTTCTCAGCGTGGTTCGGGCAATACATTAATCTGAAGTAAAGAGCTGAGGGTGGCAACCCCAACACCGGCCATGATCATCAAGGGGTCTACATGCCTGCAGGCCACAAAAAGCAGAAAAGAGGATGCCAAGGGAACAGAGGACATGTGAGAAGAATCTTCTGTCTATGTGTATGTGAAAAATGGCACAATAGGGGGCATTATTATCCTATGATGGAACATTGATGTAAGAAGGGGACAAGGATAGGCACATTACTAAAAGGGAACAAGGATAGGGAAATTAAAACAGGATGGAGACAAAGATGGGCTGGTTACTACAGGATGGGGACAAGGATGGGCACATTTCTACAGGATGGGGGCAAGGATGGGCAGATTACTACAGGATGGGCACATTACTACAGGATGGAGACAAGCATGGGCTCTTTACTACAAAATGTTGGCCAAAATTATTGTATGGTGCTTCACAAAATAGATGAGACTCTGGGGCACTGCTTTGAACACTGCTATACTTCTCCTGCCATGCAATCAGTGTCCATTATATCCATAGTAAACAGGCAAATTTCCATGCTGCTCCAGGGTGCTCATTTTAGAGGAGACATATCCAAAAATAGAATTATGAAGAAAACGGCACTCACTGGCTTTTGGTGTGCAGGAATTTCTTTATTTACATGTAACAATTCAAAAAGTGTAGGAAAGCAGGTTAATATACCGCGCCACACCACAGAAGCCAAAAAATGTTAAAAGTAAATCCCTTTTTCTTTATTTTCACAGGTCTACGCGTTTCAGGGACATATCCGTCCCCTTCCTCAGGACAATGTACAGAAAATACTAATGAGCTCCAGGGTGCTCATTTTAGAGGAGACATATCCAAAAATAGAATTATGAAGAAAACGGCACTCACTTGCTTTTGGTGTGCAGGAATTTCTTTATTTACATGTAGAGATTACATACATTGGGCTAGCGGGGAGGGAACGGACCACCCGACACATCAGACGACGGCCATTTCGCACTTTTTCTCCGAGAAATATTGAGAATGCAAAACGGCCGTCATCTGACGTTCTGTGTTGAGACTCCTAACAGAGGCTCCACGGACCTTTTTGATTTGCATATTTCCCAGGGGGCAATGTACCTAGGATTTCACTGTCTTGTGCGCCCTCGCTGGCTGCCGGCAGTGTTTTTCTCTGGCTGGTCTCCGTGAGATCAGTGATTGTTTTGTTTTGTTGGTCTACTAGGCATTGCTCCCACCCAGCCAGAATCCTACTCCACACTGATGAGGGGCAATACCCTGAAACGGCTGTCTGTGGATGGATACCTGGCCTTGGTATTTCCCTTGTCATATCTTTAAACTTGTCAAAAACTTGGATATTGACTATAAGGGCCACTTAATATGGTGGTTATGGTGGTCTCCTAAAAAGAGTCACCCCTTGGCTGGGCCCTTCCCGGAGGGATATATGGCTGGTTTCTGTGTTGAGACTCCTAACAGAGGCTCCACGGACCTTTTTGATTTGCATATTTCCCAGGGGGCAATGTACCTAGGATTTCACTGTCTTGAGCGTCCTCGCTGGCTGCCGGCAGTGTTTTTCTCTGGCTGGTCTCCCCGAGATCAGTGATTGTTTTAAAATATGTAAAGAGAAAATTGAACCTCCATAATCGCAGTTTTGCAGTTCCTGCATGTCTCTAAAAAATGCTTAAAAATCAATCATATTTAGTGTTGAGCGAGTAGTTGACTATTCGCTCTCGCTATGCTGTTAGCAAGTACTGTCCACTACTCGCATATTCGTTACGAGTAGCGGGCACAATGTAGGTCAATGGAAAATACTCACTAAGTAGCAAGTTACCCAAAAGCTGTACTTTTCGTGCGAGTAGTGAATAATACGGCTTTCGGGTTACTTAGCATAACGAATATGTGAGTAGCGGACAGTACTCGCTAACAGCATATCGAGTATGAATTGTCAACTACTCGCTCAACACTAATCATATTGTATGCACCCCAAAATGGTGTTGATAGAAATGTCAGCTTCAATTAAAAAAACAAGCTTCATTGCAGGAAAAATAGAAAAATTACAGTTGTCAGAAAACAAAGACCCAAACCAAAATTTTTTTTTTTGCATAGTTTTACTTTTTTTAGCGTTAAAATATAAAAACACAAACTATACAAGTTTGGTATTGTCAGAATCATACTGATCTGAAGGATAATGTGGCCACATCCTTTTTACTATACAATAAACACTGTAAATTCCTTGGGACTACAACTTGTCTTGGAAAAAAAGTCCTCGTATGGTTATGTGGATGGAACAATGAAAAAGTTAAGGGAGCAGAAATAAACCTCAAAAACATAAAATTGCATGGTCTTGAAGGTGTCAAATCACACTACCGATGTATCAGACCTCGGTGCATCAATGCATCAGAGCTTGTTAGTCAAGGCAATGGGAATCGAAATGTCACTCATTTTCTACTGGAGAACTGATAAAGCTCCAAAGTCATCTTACCGGAATGAGTTATCACAAAGCTCAAAATAAACACTCCAACAAACCCAACTTTACCATATTTTTACATTTAAGAATATCACCAATGCATATCATTATTTTATTCTTCGACTGTGACCAGCTAAAATTATGAGGAATGTATTTTCTATTTCGATATGAGGTCAAGTGGAAAAAAAAATTAGGGAAGTTCATAATTAGTTGAATTTGGTCCAAACATTAAACATATGCCAATTTCTTCAGAAGTATGTTACCCTGCACAAGGCACAAATACTGAGCACTAATATATAGTTAATGAGGCATAAGATGACAGAAGGAACCAGAAGGAACATGGTACTTTGCATCTGAAGAATGGCCAATGTAAACGCGGATGGCTATTACTATAATAACCAACTATCACACTTAAGATAATATTTGTTAATTTTCTTCGGTAATTTCTAACGGGACGTTGTTGTGTTCTCACGATCACAGCACTCACTTGTGTAAAACATGAAAAGGATGTTTCCTGTAATCTTCTAATCATTTACAATTGTTTTCCTTTAATGTGTCTGCTGTTGCCTGAGCGCTACAGACATCCTCTCAAATTTGAAACATTTGGCTATTCATGAGACGGTGCATGAAATTTAGAAATGGAATTAAACCTAGTTATGGAATTTATCCTATACCTAGATGTAGCAGGTTGGCTTAATATGGGTGTGAGGGGGCTGGGAGACCTTCCTTGTCAATTTTATAAAGTATCGAAGAAAAATGACTTTTCTTTCAGTGAATGAAGAATTGGTTGCCAAATAGAGAATGTAGTGCATGTAGGTAATGGAAGATGCCCTGTAGAAATGCAGTGGAGTCTGAGGACCACGTTGTCATACTAAGCCACTCCCAAGGGTGGCAATAAAAATTAAAGGGATATTACCCTTTGAGTCATTATCCACTAGTTTTTACTGTCTTCAGGTTCTGCTTCCTGGACTACCATCTTCCCCACGCTATAAAGTTATGTGCACATGGCATCTTTTACTCATCGTTGTAGCAGTGGAGTTTTCTTGCTTTGGAAAAACAACAGGAGCTGCTTTCCTAAAGGTGACTTTGTCAAAACCTTTGTAGTCGCTCTTGCGGCTGGTCTGCCACCAGCATCTTGTACCCTATACTGTGAATGAAGGAGCACCTCATCAAGGTGTAGGAACCCTCAAGTGGATAAAAGAAGTGACATAAGAGAGAACATGTGCACAGCAATGTCATTTTGAGACACTTTTGTGGCGTTTTGGCCAGCAGATTCCTGAAAAAGATACTCCATACCGCGGACAGTAATCTTATGTCCTAGCGATCATAGTGTTAATTCCCACCTGCTGGTGCAGGCGGGGATCCGCACACATGTCAGCTGATTTGTACACCTGACATGTGTGCCTCGCAGGTACGAGTGGAATCGCTATCCACGCGTACCTGTTAACCACCTAAATGGCGCTGTCAAGATGTGACAGCACTATTTTAACGGCGATCGCGGTAATCGCTTACTCACAGGCTGCCACTGGAAGTCACGAGACGTGATCACGTGGAATCCAATGGTTTTCATGGGGTCATGTGATGACTCAGCTCTTGTAACTAGCAGCCGAGTACTGCAGGTTACAAGACATGATCATTTCTCCCGATCCAAGAGGTACTGTTCTGATAGGGAAAAAAGAATGAACAATCAGACTGCTGATCCTTATAGCCTCCTAGGAGGACTAGTAAATTAAAAATAAAATTAAAAACAATAGTTTTGAAAAATTAAAACAAATAAACAAAACCTAAAAGTTCAAATCACCACCCCTTTCACCCCATTGAAAATTAAAGGGTTAAAAAAAAACAAAATATAGACACACATTTGGTATCACCATGTTCAGAAATGCCCGATCTACCAAAAGATTAAATCAATAAATCTGATCAGTAAATGGCGTAGCGGCAAAAAAATTCCAAAAACCAAAAATATGTTTTTTGGTCGCCACAACTTTGGGCCTAATGCACCAACAGGTGATTGAAAAGTAGCATCGGCGCAAAAATAGTACCATTAAATCATCAAAAAATAAGCCATCATTGAGCCATAGATTCCGAAAAATGAGAACGCTATGGGTCACCGAATATGCCTCAAAATGTCCGCCACATTTTTTTGGACAAACTTCTGATTTTTTTTAACCCCTTAGATAAAAGTAAACCTATTCATGTTTGGTGTCTACAAACTCGCACCGGCCTCAGGCATCATACCCACATTTGTTTTACCATGTAGTGAGCACACTGAATAAAATATCTCAAAAACAATAGTGCAATCACACTTTTTTTTATGCAATTTTTCCGCATTTGGATTTTTTGTTATTTTCTGGTACACTATATGGCAAAACTCATGGTTTCATTTAAAAGTAGAGCTCATTCCACAAAAAAATGAGCCCTCACATGACCATATTGACTGAAAAATAAAAAAAAGTTATGGCTCTCGGAAGAAGGAAGACAAAAAAAAACCTGAAAAGCGCAAAATCGGCAGGTCGTGATGGGGTTAAGAGGATTTAGAACTAAATTTTACTCAGCAACCAAATGCATTTTATTTACTTTTGATTTTCAAATACTTTTTGGATAAGCTTCCTGTCCTATAGATGTTAATGGAAAAATAATCCTGTAATGCACATAGTACTCTTTTTCTCATTTTTTGTTTTAGCATTTTCCAGTAAAATCAACAGAAAGACTATTCGAAGAATATTAGAAACAGTTTTTTATGCATTGTAAAGCATATTGTGCTTCCAAAATTGTGAATGTTCCCTAATGAGGAGGAGGAGTAGATCATTTATACCTGTGGATTCCTCCAATAAATGTTATTGCAACTCACATAAATAGCAAAAAAGGCCACTACTCTTTTATAGAGTGTTAAATTACTCAAAAGATTCAATTATCCTGACATCCAAAGTTGTCTGCACAATACACTAGTAGTATTTGACTGTACCTGCTCCTTAACTGTGTTGTGTGCCACCAATATTCGCTCTGTGTGTGGCTGCTCACATGTAGTTTCCCTGTCACACAAAAATTGTTTGGGGCCTCACAGAAAGGCATCTCTTGTCATACCCCTGCTACAGAGGATTGAAGCAGCACAAATAAAGGTGGTAACATTAACATTGTAAATGTAGAACTCAAACTGTACTCACTCAGAGGCTCCCAGGCTTGGTGGTTACACTGCACTGGTTATGGCTCTTGGTGGTTACACTGTACTGGCTATGGCTCTCTTGGTGATTACACTTTGCTGGTTATTTCTCTTGGTGGTTACACTGTACTGGTTATGGCTCTCTTGGTGGTTATACTGTGCTGGTTATGGCTCTTGGTTTTTACACTGTACTGGTTATGGCTCTCTTGGTGGTTCCACTGTACTGGTTATGGCTCTTGGTGGTTACACTGTACTGGCTATGGCTCTCTTGGTGATTACACTTTGCTGGTTATTTCTCTTGGTGGTTACACTGTACTGCTTATGGCTCTCTTGGTGGTTACACTGTGCTGGTTATGGCTCTTGGTGGTTACACTGTACTGGTTATGGCTCTCTTGGTGGTTCCACTGTACTGGTTATGGCTCTTGGTGGTTATACTGTACTGGTTATTGCTCTTGGTGGTTACACTATACTGGTTATGGCTCTTGGTGGTTACACTGTCCTGATTGCGGCTCTTGGTGGTTACACTGTACTGGTTATGGCTTTCTTGGTGGTTACGCTGTGCTGGTTATGGCTCTTGGTGGTTACACTGTACTGGTTATGGCTCTTGGTGGTTACACTGTACTGCTTGTGGCTCTTGGTTACACTGTACTGGTTATGGCTCTTGGTGGTTACACTGTACTGATTATGGCTCTTGGTGGTTACACTGTACTGGTTATGGCTCTCTTGGTGGTTACGCTTTGCTGGTTATGGCTCTTGGTTATACTGTACTGGGTATGGCTCTTGGTGGTTACACTGTGCTGGTTATGGCTGTTGGTGGTTACACTGTGCTGGTTATGACTCTTGGTGGTTACACTGTACTGGTTATGGCTCTTGGTAGTTATACTGTACTGGTTATGGCTCTTGGTGGTTACACTGTACTGGTTATGGCTCTTGGTGGTTACACTGTACTGGTTATGGCTCTTGGTAGTTATACTGTACTGGTTATGGCTCTTGGTGGTTACACTGTGCTGGTTATGACTCTTGGTGGTTACACTGTGCTGATTATAGCTCTTAGTGGTTACACTGTACTGGTTATGGCTCTCTTGGTGGTTGAACAGTTTAAGGGCTCTTTCAGATGAGCTTCTAATACAATATGTTTTGTCTGAGTGAAAATTCGACAGCACACTGACCAAAGTATATCAATAAGGCTGTGAAGATTTTTTACATGGACTGAGTGTCTATCAAAATAAAATTGCAGTGTGCACTATTCTCTTCGAAGTGTCAGGCGAGACTCATCCATTCAAGTCTATGGCTGCACAAAAACAAAACAAAATTGGATTCCATACACATCATCCGAATTACATCTAATTTTTATGGATAAATTACCTTTTTATACCTAGGAAACTATATGTGATAATGTAGATTTTTCATGTATAAAAATGGATGGCATTTGGACATATAATATGGACACGGATGGCACATGCATAATAATATAGATGGAAGTTGTTCCAGTGTTCTGGATGAGTTTTTATATAATTGTCTGACTCTGGTGTCAGCTGCTATTAGGTGAGTCATTACACTTTAAGCTTTCTATGCCAATCCTTGAGTTGGCATTCTCTTCTTTGGTACAACATGGCACCGGAAGCTTCTTCAAGTTGCCTGGTCTATTCCACTTGTATGCATGTCTCTTCAGTGGGGAAGTAGACGAATTCTAGTACCACCTATTGGAGGCAGCAATTCTAAAAGTCAAAAGTGACCCTTTAATGAGCATTGTCATATGACTTAGGATTTATGCCATACAGAACCTTAATTTGCAGACACAGTGTTTCAGGATGGTTGTCACTCGTCAGTGCCAAGAATGAAATCTGATCTGTCTGTATGAGAGGCTAAGACTGAGTCTAAGGGGAACATTATTCTTCTTGCGGAGACTGACACACCAAACCAGCATGCCAGTGGTGAGGAGACATTAAACCTCAATGCTCCTCTGGGATATATGCAAATTGTCTTTTTATTTAGGAACCAGATGAACTCTGGTGCTACCTAATGGAGATAGCAATCCTAAAAGTCAGAGTGACCCTTTAACAAGCCTTGGCATATGACTTAGGATTTATGCCAGATCAGCATCTCAATTTGTAGACACGTTGTTTCAGGATGGTTGTCGCTTGTGAGTGCAAAGTATTAGATCTGATCTGGCTGTATGCAAGGCTAAAACGGGGTCTAAGGGGAACACTATTCTCCTTGCGGAGACTGACACACCAATCCAGCATGCCGGTAGTGAGGAGACTTTAAGCCGCAATGCTCCTCTTTCTCTCTCTTAGCATTGGGTTGCATTATCCACCACAGGCATACGTTCCTCAGTAGTGTGGTGGAGCTCCACATAGGGCTTCACTTGTAATTACTAAAGAGATATCCACTGGCCTTGATGGTTGTGATTGAATCTGATGCATTTGTTCAGCAGTATATTTGTCAGTAAACTTTCTATTTTATGGTGTAGTAAAATCTTTAACATTCATGAGATTGATTGTGATTATAACTCATATTTATCCAGAATAATTGCTTTCAAGCCTAAAGGTATTATTTTATATCCTACATATAATTTATTCCTCTTTATCTCACTGCATAGAATGCAAAAAGTTTTTTGTTATCTCTCAACACATATTTCAGATTTGTTTACATTGGAGTAAGGCTTTGAAACATAACAGGAATCAAAAATGCGTTTATTTCATGCTTAGTTTAATATGTGTGTATGTCTGAGTGTTTGGCAAACTCAGCTCACTCTTTCTTGTTTTTGCATTCTAGATCCAACAACAACAAGCCATATTTATGCTTTCTGCAATGCATGAAGTCATAGAAAGTGCGTGAAAATGCTTTTTGAAGGGCTTTGTTTTGAAGAAGATTTGACTCTTTAGTATATAAAGTGAGCCATATGTATATGAGTGGAAAGCCATAAGGAAGACCTCCACTCAAACCCTACGAAGGGCCTGTCAACACTTCTTACATGTCTATTTTAGTACACTAAACACCTGTATTCCCAATCAAACAACTATTCTAAGCATGTTTTCTTACAACTTTGCATTGTGCTGTTCCTCTGGTATTATTATATAAAAAAGCAAAAAAGAAAATATCATTACTTACAGCAAGACGGAATTGCAGCTGTATATTGCTCAGGCCAAAAGACTACTACTACTCCTCCAGCAGGATACAGCTAAACCCCCACTAGGTGGAGGCAACACAGGTGCAGGTGGAGCCATTCACACTCACTTCCAAATATGGAGGAGGTGATGGCTGGATGGTAAAACTGCACACTGGTGGCTTGCATAGAGCACTGTTCACACTAGCAGATGCACAGTCACAAACCCGCAGCCTATTAGGTGACGCCCATACTATTAGATCAGGCGGGCTGCCAAGCCGTACCCCCACTGCGCGCTACGTAGGGACAGAAACTCTGATAGCAAGGCCTAACAAAAAGGGGCCTGGCTGTATCCTGTACAAACAAGTTTTTGAGGTTTTTTGTTAGCGTTATGGCCATAAGACGTAAGCCTACAACCCTCGTCATGGGAACCTCATGCTTGTAGGTCCCTACACTATATATAATATAAAAAAGCAAAAAAGAAAATATCTGCTGGAGTAGTAGTAGTCTTTTGGCCTGAGCAATATACAGCTGCAATTCCGTCTTGCTGTCTGGTATTATTATGAATAAATTGACAAATGAGTGTTCCCATTCACTTTGTGAAATCTAACAGCACAGATTGGACATTGTCAGTATGTGCAGGTATGCTCCCATGCCCCCAACGAATATATATATATATATATATATATATATATATATATATATATATAAAATAAAGTATAAAAGGGGACCTGTCAGGTCCAATATGCACCCAGAACCACGAGCAGTTCTGGGTGCATATTGCTAATCCCTGCCTAACCGTCCCTGCATACACTAGCATAGATGAAGAGATCTTTAGAAAAAGTATTTCTTAAGAACTTTTCTTTTATGCTAATGGGAGAGGGCACTAGTCCCCTGGGCGTTAGTTCCCCCGCCAGTCGTCCCCATTAGCATGTTAGTACGCCCCTGTGGGCGTGCTATCATGCTAAGGAATATGCAGCATCAGAGGATGATCTCACTCACCTCTCTGCCACCATCACGTCCGATGGGGGATTTCGGCTCAGTGCGCTTGACCTCGGAGTTCCGGTCATGCACACTATGAAGCTGGGTGTACACGTCCTGGCTTCAAATTGAAGTACTGTGCATGATCCTAACTCTGGGGTCATGAGCTGAAATCCAGCGTCGCGTGGCAATGGCAGCAAAGAGGTGAGTGAGATCATCCTCTGATGCTGCACATTCATTACCATGTTAGCACACCCACAGGGACGTACTAATGTGCTAATGGAGCCGACTAGCAAGGGAAGCAAAGCCCTTGGGACAAGTCCCTGGCCTTATTAGCATATGTTATAAGATCTTTAGAAATACTTTTTCTAAAGATCTCTTTATCTATTCTAGTGTATACAGGGACGGTTAGGCAGGGATTAGTAATATGCACCCAGAACTGCTCATGGTTCTGGGTGCATATTAGACCTGACAGGTTCCCTTTAAAGGGTGCTTTACACGCTGCGACATCGCTACCGATATATTGTCAGGGTCACGTCATTAGTGACGCACATCCAGCGCCGGTAGGAACATCGCAGCGTGTGACACAAATGAGCGACGATCAACGAGCACAAAAACGTGAAAAATCGTTACTCGTTGACACGTTGTTCATTTCCTTAATATCGTTGCTGCTGCAGGTACGGTGTTGTTTCTCGTTCCTGCGGCCGCACACATCGCTGTGTGTGACACCGCAGGAACGACAAACATCTCCTTACCTGCGTCCACCGGCAATGCGGAAGGAAGGAAGTGGGCGGGATGTTACGTCCCGCTCATGTCCGCCCCTCCGCTTCTATTGGACGGCCGCTCAGTGACGTCGCGGTGACGTCGCGGTGATGTCGCTGTGATGCCGAACGCACCTCTCCCTTGAGGGAGGGATTGTTTGGCGGTCACAGCGACGTCGCTGTCAAGGTATGTGCGTGTGACGCTGCCGTAGCGATAATGTTCGCTACGGCAGCGATCCCCAAATGTCACACATACGACGGGGGCGGGTGCTATCGCTGGCAACATTGCTAGCAATCGCTAGCGATGTCGCAGCGTGTAAAGCACCCTTAACACTCAGCTGTCAGTTTATTCATACATCTCTCAGGGGACGAACAGATGAATGATACAATGTAGAGTTTTCCGATGCTCCAGATTAGTTGTTTCATTTTCTCAGTACGCCTATAAATTAGAAATTTAAGAATTAAATAGTTTAATTTAAAATAAATAGGTCGTCCACATAATACCAGAATGTGAAGGGTTTTTAAAGCAAGAGACTCTTTTTGCACCTGCTCTCACTAATAGAAATTAGTTTACATAGGTAGACTTCCCTTCATTAAAAGCTAAAAGGGTATTCCTATCTTCAAGATCCTATCCCAACCTGAGAATACCAGCCCCCAGCTATCAGGCTTTTTATCTTGGCTGGGTATCTAAATTAGGGGGGCCGCATTCTGTTTTTTTAAATGATTTATTTATTTATTTAATGGGAAAAAAAAGTAAATAGAAACTGCATGCGGTTCCTCTTGTGTTGCTACATACACAAGATAAGTGCATGGTTGGGGGCTGCTTTATCTGTTCTGGGTGTCATAATATGGGGATACCTTCCATTAATTGTTTTGTTTAATTACTTATTTATTTATTTATCACCGGTCTAAAGACACAGACAGCATGTGAATCCAACCAATCACAGACACTGTCTCAGAGGGTGAGAGCGTGGTCTAACAGCAACCAATCAGAGACGCCAGTGGCCGGAGAAGGCAGTGAATATGCATTAGTGATAATTGTCAGACCCAGAAGTAATGCTGCAGCTACAAGGCGCGGTAAGTATATACTGCTTAAATCCTTTTTTATTTTCTTTCTTATACAGCCTCCCCCAACACCATGTTACAACACATCACTTTTGCCTTCCATTGAATTTAATGGGTTCGGCTACAATCGATGATTGGATCGGCTAGGATTGATGATCCGATTGACAGTCTCAGGCGGGCTTAGCGATCCTGAATGATCTGATCCTTGGCAGAATTATTCATTTCTACTCATTAGGGTCTCCACCTGACTACAGTTCATTGTCGGAACGGACTTGAATAAGCAAATGCTCACATTTGAGGCATCTGGTCCGGATTCCACTATACAGGGCAGATAGCATACTGCATATTTGGTGTAGTGTGGGTCAGCGGTTTGCTGATGTCAGTGTTGTGAATTAATGACCCATGGAGTCAGTTGGGTTATGGTTAGAGTTGAGCGCGGTTCGCGGTTCGCGGTTCTCCAGTTCTAGGCTCGAGTGATTTTGGGGGCTGTTCGAGATCGAACTAGAACTCGAGCTTTTTGCAAAAGCTCGATAGTTCTAGATACGTTCGAGAACGGTTCTAGCAGCAAAAAGCAGGGCTTTTTACAGCTACAGTGTGCAGGAGCCATCGCTGGCAGCCTGCCACAAGCTGGTAACCAAGATAAACATCGGGTACCCAAGCAAAGCGCTTTGGTTAGTAACCCGATGTTTATCTTAGTTACGTGCAGGAAGCCCACACTTCCCGCTCAGCTCACTCCGCCCCCTCCTGCCCGCGTCATGTACACATATACACACACACACGTACACATACATACACACACACACACACACACACACATCCCCCCCCGCTCGGCTTACCTGCGGTGATGAAGTCCCGCCATCCCGACCTCAGCGCTGTCACTGTCCTCCATGGCCGCCGCTTGTCACATCACCTCTCGCTTCCGACCCGAGACTGACTAGCGGTGACGTCACGGACCTCTCGCGATATTTGGCTGTGAAGGCGCCGGTCACTGAACTCAGTGACAGGGGCTGTCGGCAGTGCTGGAGATCAGCGCAGGTAATGTACCTCGCTGACAGCAGCACTTGTCATCCCCTGCAGTGACCTGGGCTGACCCATTGATGTTAGCTCAGGTCACTGCACTGCTCTCCCAGCCAATGGGGAACATCCTGCTCTTCATTGACTGGGACAGTGTGGATCGTCATGGCAACCCCTTGGATTACAGCAGACCTGGATTTGTTTTTCATTCTAATAAATTGGTTAAAGAGGGAATGTTTTGGGGAGTGTTTTTTCAAATAAAAATGTGTTTGTCGTCTATTTTTTTTTATTACTGACTGGGTTGGTGATGTCGGGTATCTGATAGATGCCTGACCTCACCAACCCCAGGGCTTGATGCCAGGTGACATTACACATCTGGTATTAACCCCATATATTACCCCGTTTGCCATCGCACCAGGGCGCGGGATGAGCTGGGGCGAAGCACCAGGATTGGCGTATCTAATGGATGCGCCACTTCTGGGGCGGCTGCGGCCTGCTATTTTTAGGCTTGGGAGAGTCCAATAACCATGGACCTCCCTAGTCTGAGAATATCAGGCCCCAGCTGTCTGCTTTACCTTGGCTGTTGATCCAATTTTGGGGGACCCCTACGTGTTTTTTTTTTAAATTATTTATTTAATTTAAAATAACAGCGTGGGGTGCCCTCAGTTTTGGATTACCAGCCAAGGTGAGGTTGCCAGCTGTGGTCTGCAGGCTGCAGCCGTCTGCTTTACCCTAGCTGGCTACAAAACTAGGGGGAACCCTACGTCATTTTTTTTTTCATTTTTTTGGCAAAATACAAAGCTAAGCACCCCTTAGTGCCACATGAAAGGCACCAAAGGGTGCTCCACTTTTTCTCCACTTTTTCTCCATTTTTTCTCCACTTTTTCTCCACTTTTTCTCCACTTTTTCTCCACTTTTTCTCCATTTATTCTCCACTTTTTCTCCACTTTTTCTCCATTTTTTCTCCACTTTTTCTCCACTTTTTCTCCACTTTTTCTCCACTTTTTCTCCACTTTTTCTCCACTTTTTCTCCATTTATTCTCCACTTTTTCTCCACTTTTTCTCCATTTTTTTCTCCACTTTTTCTCCACTTTTTCTCCACTTTTTCTCCACTTTTTCTCCATTTATTCTCCACTTTTTCTCCACTTTTTCTCCATTTTTTTCTCCACTTTTTCTCCATTTATTCTCCACTTTTTCTCCATTTTTTTCTCCACTTTTTCTCCACTTTTTCTCCACTTTTTCTCCACATTTTCTCCACATTTTCTCCATTTTTTTCTCCACTTTTTCTCCACTTTTTCTCCACTTTTTCTCCACTTTTTCTCCATTTATTCTCCACTTTTTCTCCACTTTTTCTCCATTTTTTTCTCCACTTTTTCTCCACATTTTCTCCATTTATTCTCCACTTTTTCTCCACTTTTTCTCCTTTTTTTTCTCCACTTTTTCTCCATTTATTCTCCACTTTTTCTCCACTTTTTCTCCATTTTTTTCTCCACTTTTTCTCCACTTTTTCTCCACTTTTTCTCCACTTTTTCTCCACTTTTTCTCCACTTTTTCTCCACTTTTTCTCCATTTTTTTCTCCATTTTTTTCTCCACTTTTTCTCCACTTTTTCTCCACTTTTTCTCCACTTTTTCTCCACTTTTTCTCCACTTATTCTCCACTTATTCTCCACTTTTTCTCCACTTTTTCTCCACTTTTTCTCCACTTTTTCTCCACTTTTTCTCCATTTATTCTCCACTTTTTCTCCACTTTTTCTCCATTTTTTTCTCCACTTTTTCTCCACTTTTTCTCCATTTATTCTCCACTTTTTCTCCACTTTTTCTCCATTTTTTTCTCCACTTTTTCTCCACTTTTTCTCCACTTTTTCTCCACTTTTTCTCCATTTATTCTCCATTTATTCTCCACTTTTTCTCCACTTTTTCTCCACTTTTTCTCCACTTTTTCTCCATTTGTTCTCCACTTTTTCTCCACTTTTTCTCCATTTTTTTCTCCACTTTTTCTCCACTTTTTCTCCTCTTATGCTCCACTTTTTCTCCACTTATTCTCCACTTATTCTCCACTTTTTCTCCACTTTTTCTCCACTTTTTCTCCACTTTTTCTCCATTTTTTTCTCCACTTTTTCTCCACTTTTTCTCCATTTATTCTCCACTTTTTCTCCACTTTTTCTCCATTTATTCTCCACTTTTTCTCCACTTTTTCTCCATTTTTTTCTCCACTTTTTCTCCACTTTTTCTCCACTTTTTCTCCACTTTTTCTCCATTTATTCTCCACTTTTTCTCCATTTTTTTCTCCACTTTTTCTCCACTTTTTCTCCATTTATTCTCCACTTTTTCTCCACTTTTTCTCCATTTTTTTCTCCACTTTTTCTCCACTTTTTCTCCACTTTTTCTCCATTTTTTTCTCCACTTTTTCTCCACTTTTTCTCCACTTTTTCTCCACTTTTTCTCCATTTTTTTCTCCACTTTTTCTCCACTTTTTCTCCACTTTTTCTCCACTTTTTCTCCACTTTTTCTCCACTTTTTCTCCACTTTTTCTCCACTTATTCTCCACTTTTTCTCCGTTCTTTTTCTATGGTCGGTCTACCCATTAGCTCTGCCATGCATACTGTAGCTCTACATCTACTGCACATGTTACTTTATGATTGACATCTCTTTCGTACCAGAGCTGTCTAAGTCTACTCTGACCCCATATTTGTCATTACTATATTGTCCTTGTACTGTATTATGACATTTGTATCATGTGTTTCATTTCTTGCTGTGTTGCAATTTTTTTGCTGCATCCCAATTGTACCTCTACATTGTTCGAGTTTATGTTATTGTTCTCTCACTCTTATGTGATACTGATTGTTGTTATTTTTAATGATTACATGCAGATAAGTCCAATCTGACGAAGGCTCAGGCCGAAACGTCATTTGTAACTTGTTTTGGACAAAAACATATATGCTTATGAAAAAAAAAATGTTCTTAATACGGACCAATAAAGAGTGATTTTGCATTACTATCCATTGTGACTTACTGACTTAGTCTGGGAGATTTAGAGTGCCGAGGTTACTCACTAATTTTATCTATTATTACCTCTGAGCACCTATATACCAGTGAGCAGAGCTTCCTCTACAGTAGTTCTCCTGATTAGGCATGCCCTTACCTCATGAGCAGGGCATTGCAGCTTTGGTAGCAACCATTACGACATGGACTCTGCTGCTGTGGACCCGGGGAGAGTGAGTGCAGATTCATTGCACCCACACTCCTCACATGAAGGGTCCGCACTCCTAGAAAATGGGGGATACGTTCCCTGAGTGTCTCCCCCCCATATTCTAGACGGTCCAGAGCCGTCGTGGGACCCCTTTATTTTTTTTCTTACAATAAATTGGTGAAAGAGGAAATGTTTTGGGGACTGTTTTTTCAAATAAATTTCTTTTGTCGATTTTTTGTTTTTGTTAGTACTGACAGTTTATGATGTTGGGTATCTAATAGACGCCATGACATCACAAACTGCTGGGCTTGATCTCAGGTGACTTTACAGCTAGTATCAACCCGATTTATTACCCCGTTTGCCACTGCACCAGGGCACGGGATGAGCTGGGGTGAAGTGCCAGGATTGGCGCATCTAGTGGATGCGCCACGTCTGGGGTGCCTGCGGCCTGCCATTTTTAGGCTGTGAAGGCCCAATAACTATGGACCTTCCCACCCTGAGAATACCAGACCACAGCTGTCCGCTTTACCTTGGCTGGTGATCCAATTTGGAGGGGACCCTACTTTTTTTGTGTAATTATTAATATTTATAAAATTATAAAAAAGAGCCTGAGGGGACCTCCACATTGGATCCCCAACCACGGTAAAGCTGCCAGCTGTGGTTTTCAGGCTACAGCCGTCTGCTTTACCCTAGCTGGCTATCAAAAATGGGGGGACCCAACGTCATTTTTTTTTTTTAACTATTTTTTAAATAGAAAAAATGAATGGGCTTCCCTGTATTTTGATTGCCAACCAAGGTAACGGCAGGCAGATGGGGGTGGCAACCCATAGCTGTCTGCTTTATCTGCGCTGAGAATCAAAAATACCGCGGAGCGCTACGTCATTTTTTTAAAGATTTATTTTTACAGCACTGTGATGTCCAGCAATCAAAATACAGGGAAGCCCATTTTATTTTTAGTTATTTATATAAATAATTAAAAAAAAATAAATATGGGCTCCCGCTGCATTTTTTGTATTGCTAGCTAAGGGTAATCCAAGCAGCTACTGGCTGCTAACCCCCACTGCTTGGTGTTACCTTCACTGGCAATGGAAAATCCAGGGAAGCATTTTTTATTTTTTTTGCCAAAAAACTACAAAAAAAGGACGTGAGTTTCGCCATATTTTTGTATGCTAGCCAGGTATAGCAGGCAGGTGCTGGAAGAGTTGGATACAGCGCCAGAAGATGGCGCTTCTATGAAAATGCCATTTTCTGAGGCGGCTGCAGACTGCAATTCGCAGCAGTGGGGCCCAGAAAGCTCAGGCCAACCTGTGCTGCGGATTCCAATCTCCAGCTGCCTAGTTGTACCTGGCTGGACACAAAAATGGGGCGAAGCCTACGTCATTTGTTTTCTAATTATTTCATGAAATTCATGAAATAATAAAAAAAGGGCTTCCCTTTATTTTTGGTTCACAGCCGGGTACAAATAGGCAACTGGGGGTTGGGGGCAGCCGTACCTGCCTGCTGTACCTGGCTAGCATACAAAAATATGGCGAAGCCCACATAATTTTTTCAGGGGGCAAAAATCTTCTGCATACAGTCCTGGATGGAGTATGCTGAGCCTTGTAGTTCTGCAGCTGCTGTCTGTCTGTATGGAGAAGAGCAGACAGCAGCTGCAGAACTACAAGGCTCAGCATATTCCATCCAGGACTGTATGCAGAAGTTTTTTGCCCACCAAAAAAATGACGTGGGCTTCGCCATATTTTTGTATGCTAGCCAGGTACAGCAGGCAGCCACGGGCTGCTTCCAACCCCCAGTTGCCTATTTGTACCCGGCTGGGAACCAAAAATATAGGGAAGCCCGTTTTTTTTTAATTATTTCACTTATTTCATGAAATAATTAAAAAACAAATGACGTGGGCTTCACCCCATTTTTGTTTCCAGCCGGGTACAACTAGGCAGCTGGGGATTGGAATCCGCAGCACAGGTTAGCCCGAGGTTTGTGGGCGCCTCTGCTGCGGATTTCAGTCCGCAGCCGTCCCAGAAAATGGCGCTCTCATAGAAGCGCCATCATCTGGCGCTGTATCCAACTCTTCCAACAGCCCTGGAGCCGGGTGGCTTGTTGGGTAATCATGAGTTAATACTGGCTTTGTTTTACTAGCCAGTATTAAGCCAGAGATTCTTAATGTCAGGCACGTTTGACCCGGCCATTAAGAATCTCCAATAAAGGGTTAAAAAAAAACACCACACAGAGAAAAAATACTTTAATAGAAATAAATACACAGACACATTAGAGACTCCATCTTTATTACCCCCTGTCAGCCCTCCACGATCCTGCTCTTCTGTCTTCTTTCTTTCTAGTGTAGTAGTAGTGACGATTGTAGTGAGGAAGGATGAGATTCACCAGCTCATCACTTGGGGCTGGGGAACCTCATACTCACTACAATCATCACTACAATCGTGAAGCAGCGTGCAGCCTTCACTCCGTGAGTGATCAGTGCTGGCTGCTAGCGGTAACGCTGACAGACGCGTTACCATAGCAACGGTGCTCTCGGAGCCGCGGTTAGCGGTGACGTCACCGCTAACTGCGTTGCTATGGCAACGGTGATCTCCGTTAATGACCGGCTGTGTCAGCCGGTCCCTAACGTAACGGGGAGTCGACCGTGTGCTAGAGCATGTCGCCGGTACACGGCGATACACATATGTGCACCGTGTACCGGAGAGATGCACTCGCAGGTCCTACATGACGTGTCATAGTCATGTGACCAGTCTGTAGCCAATGAGATAATAGCCACGTGATTGGTCACATGGCTATTTTGACGTCACGATAGGTCCTGCATCTCTGCTGGCAGTGCAGGTCACTGGGAGGATTCAGCGATCATCGGATGGAGTAGCGGCAGGAGACAGAGTGCAGAAGGGATCGCGAGGACCGGTAAGTGTTATGGCAATGTTTATTAACTGTTTGTGTACATTTATCATGCATTTTTATGTGTTTGTGATTGCCTCCCATTCTAGCCTATAGGTTTGAGTTTGGTTCGTCGAACGTTCGACGAACCAAACTCGAACGGGACCCCGTTCGGCGAACCGGCCTCGAGCCGAACCGGGACCGGTTCGCTCATCTCTAGTTATGGTACGGGCAGACATATGTAATGGACAACGAACACAAAAAACATGTTATTGATGCCATTTTGAATGCACAAATATAACGTGATGACATACTGAGGCCCATTATTGTACCATGAACATCACCTCATGTTTCAGCATGTAAATGCACAGCCCTATATTGTAAGGATCCATGCAGAATTCCTGGTAGCTGAAAACATCCATCCGTTCTTGCATGGCAGCATACTCACCAGAAATGTCACCCATTGAGCATGTTTTGGATGTTCTAGATTGGCGTATATGTGACGCCCTGGGCAAGCCAGGGGTCACAGGTCATCACATCACCACACCCTACACCCCAGTTAGGAACACCAAGGCTACCAAAATCCTTGTTGCCTTCCTCCAGAGGCTGATGTTCACACCAGGGGGTGGGCCAGGTGGTGTGCTCCGCCCACCGAGGAGTTCACAGCCCTGGAGGCGGGAGGAACCAGGCAGATAGAGTTTGGAGGAGGAAGTGAGAGGAGTTGAAGTATAGCTGAGGGCTAGAGTGGAGTTCAAGCTAGGGGAGTGAAGTAGAAGGAAGTAGTAGTGGAGCTAAGGAGAAAAGCTGAAGTGACAGAAAAAGTGACAGTTGTAAAGCCTGAAGTTGGTCCGGGTGTGTGCCCCGGACTGAGAGACAGCAAGGTCAGCAGACGGCGGTGATAGTCCGCAGGGGTGACTGCTTGGAGGTTGCTGGGAGGACCGCGGACGGGTGGTGGCCCGGCGGTTTGGAGCGGTATACGAAGAGCAGTCAGCACCAGGGCAGGGGCCTTTCGGATCCCGGCAAGGCTAGGAGTCGCCATAATTTGCCAAATCCATCAGTGAAGGGGACGACTGTCTCCCAACAACCAAGTCCCGATTGAAGGCAACAGTCCAACCGTTACAGGGAGAAACCGCCATCGCCAAGGCACCAGTTTCCCAGGGCCAGCGCCTGCGGGCAAGATAAGTGGGGCTCCTCTGGCTCATATCCAATCCGGGAAGTGGGGTAACCGGTGGGAATCCATCGCTACCAACAACCGTACTTAGGTGCAGGAAAAAGGGACCGTCACCGTCACCTACTGGGGAAAGTAAGTGCAGCCGTCCGTGGGAACCGTCTTTCCAGCCGTGTGTTTTACCGAGAACTGTGTCATCGTCTCAGGCTGAGTGAGTACCACAGTGCCGCAAGGCACAGCGCTGCCCCCGCGTCCCTGCACCTCACCAAGCCCTGCATCACCCACCCCATCACTGGGCCCCGGGACAACCAACCCCCCTACCCACGGAGGGGAGGACTCACATCCAGCTGCTCCATACCACCACTCCCGGGATCCCCATACAGAGCAGCGGTGGTGTCAACAAATCACCACAACCGTGAGTGGCGTCACGGACAATAAACAATCCCCACACCCAAACTCCTTTCACTCACGAGCGAGGAGCGCCGCTCGAGTCCCCGGGATCCGTCCCATCGCTCGAGCCACTGAGCAGCGGCAGGCCGCAGCAGCCGCAGCGGCAGCCGGACCCGAGCAGTGGGAGAGCGCGGCGTCCCCTCCTCCGCCCGCGACATATACAACAGTGTATTCAAGATCCCGTCAATATCCAGCAACTTTGCAGCCATTGAAGAGGAGTGGACCAACATTCCACTGGCCACAATCAACAACCTGATCAACTTTATGCCAAAAAGATGTGTTGAACTGCGTGAGGCAAATGGTGGTCACACCAAATACTGACTGGTTTGTGCAAAGTACAAGATATCAAAGTAATCCAGAGACAGAGATCCTGATTCCAGCTTTCATGATTCCTATGTGTAGAATATTCTGTATTGTCTTGTTATTCTCTCCTGCGGAGCTGGTATATGTTGCTTATGGTGCAGAGCATTTTGCAGGATGAATGCTCTGCTGGTTGTTTCACAGAACTGGGTTTCAAGCTGCTCCTGGGAGATGCTCTCGCAGATGCTTCTCATTTCCGTTAAGTGCTCTGCTTCATTAGGGAGCATGTTAGCTCAGGATGCTGCCAGTTGCACTTCCTGTTTACAATTGTACTGTTGGCTCCCATAGGGCTCAGTATTCAGATCTTGGTCTCTTGACTCCGGACTGTTGTTGACTCGTCTCTGCCTGTCCTCCCCTGTTTCTGTTGTGACAGCCCGGCTTCTGACCTTGGACTTTCTCCTGACCATGTCCCTGCCTGCTCCCTGTATTTTGTATATACTCTCCTGGATCCCTGACCTTCAGCTTGTATCCTGACCTCGTCTCTGTCTAACCCCCGTGTACTGTTGTGCCCTTCTGGTTTATGATCTCGGCCTGTCTGACTACCTCTCCATTTACTGCATACCAGTAGTGTCTAGCGCCACCAAGTGACAGTCATCACATCATCCATATATCAATTATTGGGCTGCTTGCAGTAGTTTTGTTAAACTGATTTATTGTGAAGGATTTAAAACTCTGAATAAACATTTCAGATAGTGGTGGGACAGGCCAGCAGTGAAAAATATTCAATGATGCTACCAAGTGTGAATTTCCAATGATTCAATCATCTCTATTCAATAACCTTTTTTATGTGATAGACAATATTTAACCATATGTTTTGACGAGTTCAATCAGTTTAAAGGATATTTGTAATTTCCCCTTCTTCCTAAGTAACATAAACGCTGTGTGTAATGGTTCCCTATAAGAGGGAATAAAGCAAACTTCCCAGCTATTACCTGTTAACAACTGTATGATGACCATAGACTTTACAAGCTGTATCTCCACTTCTTGATGATTTTTTATTTTCCTTCTAAGGATCATGTTCCCCCATTTGCCTACTCTAAATGTGCTTTCTATTGCTCTGTTTGGTTACAAAGCCACATGTTTGGTCATCAAAGCCCCTAAAAAATGCAAAGCTATCAAAGATCTCTCTGCACGGCTGTCATCATCCTCCATCCCGGAATGGTCCCTCTGTGAGTAACATGTGCAGCTGTGGAGCGGCTTCTGTGACCATCCAGCAGTCAGAATCCTATCTTCACACTTTTGCTTTCATAACCTCTAATGAAAATCATATGGGCTAGAATGGTATCCGTTTCCCTGCTCGCTGCTGATTAAAGATACAAATGTCTTTTGGGTTTTAAGGGAAACAGATACAAGATTTTTTTTCTCCTTTGCAACGCTGACATCTTTACAAAAGTGTGAGCAATATGTGACAGCAGCAACTGACATTTCACCGCATGCCTCTAAGAAATATGTCATACTGACTTATTGTCTAATTGCAACCATTTGGGGCTTCCTTACACTGTAATTGCCATCTTCTTAAATATTGGAGCCCAGATCTTTGAATCCTTGCTTCTAGCATGCAACAGCTGAGCAAGGAAGAAAAAAAAGCAATGTTTTGCCAATAAGTCCTTACATTTTTCTTCTTGGCTGATTATCTACTGCGGTTCTTATATAAATAGTCTCACAAATTACACCCTAACCACAATACAGGATATCTCATGACAATTCGCAATCTTTTTTTTTTCAGTTGTAAATATGAGATACAGTAAATGAATAACAAAAAAAATGTTCCATTCAATTCACTTGTGTCAAAATTGGTGGAAAAAAAATGTTAGGTTTTCATGGTAATTATAGTAAGTACATAAAGAATGAAACATAGAGGGATAAGTATGCGGACCCTTCACTCCTTTATCAGTGTGGGGATGTACTGTAAGGGGCACTTTGCACACTGCGACATCGCAGGTGCGATGTCGGTGGGGTTAAATTGAAAGTGACGAACATCCGGCATTGCAGTCGATATCGTAGTGTGTAAAGCCTTTTTATACGATTAACGAGCGCAAAATCGTCATAATCGTATCATCGGTGTAGCGTCGGTCATTTCCATAATTTGGAAATGACCAATGTTACGATGTTGTTCCTCATTCCAGCGGCAGCAGACATCGCTGTGTGTGAAGCCACAGGAGCGAGGAACATCTCCTACCTGCATCCTGCAGCTCACGCCAGCTATGCGGAAGGACGGAGGTGGGCTGGATGTTTATGTCCCGCTCATCTCCGCCCCTCCACTTCTATTGACAACCTGCCTGCTGGGTGACATCGCTATGACGCCGCACGACCCGCCCCCTTAATAAGGAGGCGGTTTGCCGGCCAGAGCGATGTCGCAAGGCAGGTGAGTGCATGTGAAGCTGGTGTAGCGAAAATGTTCGCTATGCCAACTATCACCATGATATCGCAGCTGCGACGGGGGCGGGGACTGTCACGCTCGGCATCGCAAGCATCGGCTTGCGATGTCGTAGTGTGCAAAGTGCCCCTAAGACTTAGCTTAGAAACTTCTGTTGTTTATATGGAGTTGTTCAGTCGGTCATGCTCACTGACATTTTATGTCATTAAAGGGAACCTGTCACCAGATTTTTACCTATTAAACGAAAAGAATCACCTTCTGCAGCTCCTGGGCTGCATTCTATGAAGGTGCACCTTGGCCCTGACTCCCCTTCCAAACCCCAAAAAAACCTTTATAAAACTTGACCCTTAGGTATGCTAATTACCTTGGTTGGCCAGATGGGCAGGCTCATTTTCTGCTCCTTTATCCCCCTCCTGCCGCTGATCGCCATCCTCCTGGAGTAGCAGAAATTGAGCCCGCCCATCTAGTCAACCAAGGTAATTAGCATACCTAAGGGTCAAGATTTATAAAGTTTTTTTTTTGGGAGTCTGCAAGGGGAGTCAGGGCCAAGGTGCACCTTCATAGAATGCAGCCCAGGAGCTGCAGAAGGGGATTCTTTTAGTTTAATAGGTAAAAACCTGGTAACAGGGTCCCTTTAACCCCTTCAGCCCCAGAGCGTTTTCTGTTTTTGCGTTTTTGTTTTTTGCTCCCCTTCTTCCGAGAGCCGTAACTTTTTTATTTTTCTGTCAATCTTGCCATATGAGGGCTTGTTTTTTGCGGGACGAGTTGTACTTTTAAACGAAACCATACGTTTTACCATATAGTGTACTGGAAAACAGCAAAAAAAGTCAAAGTGTGGAAAAACTGAAAAAAAAGTGTGATCGCACAATAGTTTTTGGGATGTTTTATTCACCGTGTTCACTATATGGTAAAACTGATGTGTCATTGTGATGCCTGAGGTTGGTGCAAGGTTGTAGACATCAAACATGTATAGGTTTACTTGTATCTAAGGGGTTAAAAAAAATCACCAGCTTGTCTAATAAAAGTGGCGTACGTTTTGCGCCATTTTCCGAAACCCGTAGCGTTCTCATTTTTTGGGATCTATGGCTCAGTGACGGCTTATTTTTTGCGTCTTGAGCTGACATTTTTAAAGTTACTATTTTTGCGCAGATGCTATGTTTTGATCGCCTGTTATTGCATTTTGCGTAAAACTTGTGGCGACCAAAAAATGTAATTTTGGCGTTTGGAATTTTTTTGCCGCTACGCCATTTACCAATCAGATTAATTGATTTTATATTTGATAGATCGGGCATTACTGAACGCGGCAATACCAAATATGTGTATATTTTTTATTTTTTTAACCCTTTAATTTTCAATGGGGTGAAAGGGGGGTGATTTGAACTTTTAGGTTTTTTTTTTTTATTACTTTTTTTTTACTTTTTTTTAATTTTACTAGTCCCCTAGGGGCCTATATGGATCAACAGTACAATCGCTCTGCCCTATCTGCTAATCACAGCTACACAGCTGTAAACAGCAGATATGATCACTTTCTGATTCACTCGGCTCCGGGCCGAGTGAAACCGAAAGTGACTCATGATAGCTACAGGCGTCATGATCCTGTGCTACCATGGCAACCACCGAAAGTCACGTGATCACGCACGTGACTTCCGGTGGGGGCGGCGGTAAGTGAAAATTATATTATACATTATATATGAGTGTAGGAATGTATTTGGGATGTCATCACCCTCCATGAAAAGATTGAAAAGGTGTGTTAGATGTGTGGACAGCTCTCCCTCAAAAGTCTTATAATATAGATAGGTAAACCCGTCCGGGCCCGGGGCTTTGTGGCCTGGTAAGTCCTTAATGATTTGATGAATTTCCTCCGGCACCACCTTTTGATTAAAGTCTTCCAATGCCTCTCAAGGCAGTTTTGGGAGATGACATTCAGTCAGGTAGTCGTTCAATATTTTTGTTCTATTCGGGTGCGTCATTGGTAACAGCGGGGGGATAGAATACAATGACGTATAGTATGTGTGGAAAAGTTGAGCTATTTTCGTGGGGTCATAGTGAGGGGTACCTGTAGTATCCTTTATGGCAGATGGGGCACTGGTTATCGCTTGGTCTCTAAGCTTTCTAGCTAACATCATATGGGATTTATTGCCATATTCATAGTATTCCTGACGGGAGTAACGCAGGAGTCTTTCTATGTTTCCATGTGAGATCTCTTTTAGTTTATTTCTAATGTCTATCACTTTTTTCAGGCGAATTTTAGTGGGGTGAGCGTGAAGCTGACTCTCTGCTGTACGGAGGTCCCTTTCGCACTGACGGTAAAGCTGTTGTGAATCCTTTTTGAGCTTGGAGGACAGGGCTATGCATTGCCCTCTGACTGCCGCTTTGTGGGCCTCCCATATCGTCGGGAAAGATGAAAGAGACTGAGAATTCTCCGTAAAGTAGTTCTGTACGACCCTCCGGAGAGATTCTCGAGAGGAAATGTTAGTAAGTAAGGATTCATTTAGTCTCCAGTGAGTTTGTTTCAGGGGGGGGTTGTTAGATTAAGAGATATCAACACAGGGCATGGTCCGACCACGTGATATTGCCAATTTGTGCATATTGGAGTGTTCTAAGTGTAAGGATGTTGCCTAAAAAGTAGTCAATTCGGCTATGCGATTTATGGGGGTGTGAGAAGAAGGTGTACTGTCTTGCTGTCGGGTTGTCAATTCTCCAAAGGTCAAACAGGTGATGTTTGCGGATCAACTTGCGGAACCCAGTGGATAAATGTGATGATCTATGTGGGCCTACAGGGTGTGAAGGTGCAAGCATCCTATCAACCTTATCTGAAAATACCAAATTGAAGTCTTCCCCTATGATGTGCATGGTCCCACGATCCGTCGGGAGGCGTGACAACGTTGAAGAAATAAATCTAAGCTGGTTGGAGTTTGGGGCATACAAGTTACACAAGACTAATGGTATCCCATTTAGAGTGCCTTGGACGATCAAAAAACGACCGGAGGGATCTGCTTCCCACTTACTCACTTGGAGTGGGCAGGTGCGAGAGATCAGTATAGCCACCCCTGCTTTCTTCCTTGTGTTTGTGGCTGAAAAGGATTGGGGAAACTAATGGCGGGCAAAGTTAAAGGAACTTTTCTCTGTGAAGTGCGTCTCTTGTAAAAACACCACTTCCGCCATTGACTCTCGCATCTCTTGGAGGACCAGCCTCCTCTTTACATCAGAATTCAGCCCCTTAACATTGAGGCTCATTAACCTAGCCATCGCAAGACCTCAACATAGTCTAATGTAAAGGCTAATACCCGGTATTTCCACTTGGTGTTCATAAGAAATATACTCCAGAAACCCTTTTGCCATTGGTGAGATGCATACCTGTAAATAGAAATTAGACATACAAAAACAGAAAAAGACATAACTATGTTCAACAATAAAATAGAAACTGTTCAGTTATGAGATAGGTATACGGTTAACAATACCAATCGTCCACTATCCCAGTACCAGAGTCGACTTACATTCACTCTAACCAGAAAATGTCACACTAAGTACAACCTGCACTGTAAACCAACGTGCGACTAGACTAGTCAGACTCTGCTAGTGGGTGAGTGGTGAAACTCCACAAACCAGGCCCTCGCTCTCCCCCCAGGATTCCGGAATGGGGAGACATTCCTCCCCCAAAAGAAAGGAAAATGGGTACCGGAGGAGCTATATAAATGAGCCAAGTGACCCCAATTGGAGTCTATAAGTAACCATAAATGAACAGGAGGGCACTTTCAGGTGGGCCTCTTTTCCCCTGAACGCCCAGGTCGCCGTTTACGGGGTGAAGTAGCTGGTTGCCACATTGGAGAAAGTGGCGGCATCTGTTGAGGCAAAGTCCAGTCTGGCAAGTCCGGAACAGGGAGGTCAAAAACTCGACAAAAAGTCTCCAGGTCTGCAGGGGCCCAGAGGCTCGCCGACGTCTCTCCGCACCGTGCGGTGAGGCTAAACGGGAACCCCCATCTGTAGAGAACATTATGGGCCTGTAAGGAAGACAGTAATGGACGGAGAGCCCTCTGTTGTTGCAAAGTTATCTACGAGAGATCTTGAAAGAGCTGGATCTTGGTGCCCTGGTACATCACTTGTTTTGGCGGTCGGGCTTTGAGCATTATTTCCTCCTTAAGTTGAAAGTCAATGATATGACAGATAATGTGTCTTGGATTCCCCTTTAGATTTTTGGGGCGGAGAGCCCTATGCGCTCTATTCATAGGGACTGGATTGTCCGGTGGCCGTTGGAGGAGCGAATTAAATATGGTCTGCAAGATTGTGGTAACGTCTTCCTTTGTTTGGACCTCAGGCATTCCCCTAAGCCGTATGTTATGGCGCCTGCCTCTATTATCCAGATCCTCAACATGGCGCTGTAACTCTCTTATGACGTCAGCTTGAGAGGAGGCTTGGGACTGGAGGTGGCGGATAGTTGTTCTAGCTTCACCATGATCATTTTCCAGTTGGTTTATTCGTTTGGAAATGGAAAGAACGTCCTGCCGGACTGTTGCTATTTCAGATTTGCAGGCATCCTTGACTTCTGAAATGAGTGTTTGGAAGTCCTTCTTAGTGGGCAGTTGCCTGACAAATTCCCACCACTCTGTTGGAGGGCACCCCGGTTGTGCATTCACTGGTCTGGCCATCACATTTTCAGGGGCTTTTTTCTTATTGGTTTCTAAAGCAGGCGGGCCAAGAGGTGGTTCAGGGTCTTCCCCCCGTTGGGCTACAGGGCTTGGATTCCGGAGCCCCAGGTCCCTAGGCGGCTTATGGGCTCTTTGAGGCCTGGGTGTAAGGGCCTCGCTTAGTAGTGGTGATGGCCCCAATGGGGAAGGCAGGCCACTCTCTTTTGTGTGCGCTTTATCCTCTGGGGGCTGGAGGATTCCAGCAGACTGAAGGTCTGCTCCTCCATGCTCTAGGGTCCCCCCCCAGGGTCTCCCCTTCGCTCCTTGTCCCCTCTCCTGCGTCTTCAGGGCCATCACTCCCCAGCTCCATGTCCTCATAGGCCCACTCTGTGTGCGCCATCTCCCCTAGCATATTATCTGCGGCGGCAGCTGGGCTCCAGCCACCCCCACGCTCCAGCAGTTCTATGGGGGGGAGGGGCGGCATGATCACCTCCGTCTCCACTATACCACCGATGCTCGCGTCAGGGCAGAACACATGCTGCTCACCTGGCTTGGTGTTCTGAAGACGCGCAGTGTCGCCTGACCTGCGATGCTCCGGCTGCTGCACTGGTGAGTAGTTGCACGCCGCCTCCGCCACCTCTGCCGCCATCTTGCCCACGAGGGAGGGCCCATTCCCGCCGACATCCAGCGGCTCCCGACCTTCTCCTCTCCCTCCATCTGCGGTTCGGGTGGGTGATCCTCGGTCCGTCCCTCCAGCACATTCGTCTGCTGCGGCCGTCCAGGGGCATGTACTTTGTGGCGCTCCAGCCGTCCGTAACTTCTCCTGTTCCCGCTCCCCCGGCGGATCCTTTGTAAGGTAGAAGTCCAGGGTGAGCGGTGCTGGGGTCCCAGGCTCCTTAGTAGATTTCGGGGGTCTTTTATTCCCCATTCCGGTTCTTTAAAGCTTGTTTGATGGGCTGTTTGTATCCTGGGTAGAAGATCTCAGCCCTTACACGTCCTCCTCCATGGAGTCCCAGACACGGCCCCCCGCGATACCACTCTTAACATGCAGGCACACGTCAGCTGTTGTAAACAGCTGATATGTGCGCGGATTTCCACGACCTGCCCACGGCAGGGGGCGGGGATTAACCTCACATGATCCATGACGGATATATACGTCATTGGTCATGAAAGGGTTAAAGGAAAATTAAAGGTGATCTGTCAGCTCTTCTGACGTTTCTGTTTTAGTAAAAGACTTTTAAAATTTTTGGTTGATGGGGTTATGTGCAGGTTTGTTTTTTGTGCCATGATTGGACATTTTTATTGATATAATTTTGGGGTAGATATAATGTTTTGATCGCCTGTCACTGAAGCCAAAAGTAGAGATGAGTGTACCTGAGGTTCGATGTTTGGAATTCGGGTTGAGAAACCGACTTCCAAAAAAGGTAAATTTGGGTTCGAAATTCGAGTGAGTAATGTAACGAGTGCAAACCACTCAAGCGAGCAGCATTTTGCTGGGTATGAGTGAGGCTCAGCTCTGTGTGAGACGAGTACAGTGTTTGAACGGCGCACACTGGGGGGTAAACTCAGCATGATCAGATGTAGTGTGGACACACAAAAATGTGAAAAACCCCGCCCACCCTCCTCTAGAAGTGTTCTGCTTATGGCCAGCAGGATATGGGTGGAGCCACAAACTGCCCAATTGCTGGCTTCCATTGTAATTCAGGTCAAGTCGGGGTCAAAAACCAAACTTTTTAAGGTCCGATTGTACCTGCCGGACCGAACTTTCAAAGGTTTATTTATCTCTAGTTAAAAGCAGTGCTGCTGCAGCAGAAAAAATGTAATTCTGGTGTTTAGATTATTTTTTTCTCATTACGCAATTTATCAATTGGTTAATTCTTTTTATATTTTGATAGAGAGGACTTTTATAGATAATGTGATTAGTGATGAGACACTAAAATGCTCAAATGGTCGTTACTCTATTCGAACTGGTCAGACGCTCGGACGAGCTCAACGCAAGTAACGAGCATTATGGAATATCAATGAGTGGCCTGTTCATGTCTCCACCAACATACAATCAGCCTTTCACAGCATTTCTGGTGGGAGATAGGGTGGGGGTTTTTTGTTCTTGTTCACACTACATCTGAGAACATTGTCTTATCCCCGGCAGAGCCATTCAGAGACTGCAATTGGCTCCCTCTTGGGCGCCTACACACATCATGCAGTGAAGCAAGCCTGTGAGCTGTGGTCATTGTTGAATGGATGAAACATCCGAGCACCCGTGATACTTGGCTGAGCTCAACGAGAATCGAGTAACAAGAAGTGAAAACCATGCTCGCTCATCACTAATAGGGATATCACATATGTGTATTTAATTTTTATATACCTTTATTGTGAATGGGGTAAAAAGGGTGTAATTTTTTGGGTTATATTTTCTTTATTTTTGCAAAATCAATTTTTTCACTTTCTGCTGTATCTTTTGGGCCCCTTAAGGGAATTAATCCTGCGATCATCTGATAAATGTTAAATGACAAGACATCAATATAAACAGATACTGATCGACTGATGAATTAGCAAAAGGCTCGTTGGTTGGGTGAATTGATCTTTTGGCTTGCCCAAAAAAAATCATCATTCTTGGCAACACATTGCCCTCTGTAAACAGGACCTGTGCTGCAAAATCAATCATCCCAAATGAGCACAGAATAATCTGTTACTAATCATTCTCTGTGTATCTGAATTTGTGAAATATATTGACACTAAAAAAACCAAAATTTTTACAGATGAGTTGTCTGAATAATGGTAGTAATTAGTTGGCCATGAGGATCAATAGAATAAAGAATTACAAAATAGGTTCTTTACTAGTGATGAACGAGGACGACCATGCTTGGGTGCTCGGTACATAAAACAAGCAGATCGGATGCTCGGACGGGCTCAACTAGAGTAACGAGTATAATGGAAGTCAATAGAAAACACAAGCATTTTTCATCCCTCTCTCATCACTTTTCTTTAGCTTTATATATATACAAAAGAAGTGAGAATGGCTGATGTTGTCAATCCCAGTGCTTTAAATATATCAACTATTATACAACGTTTTGACTATACCTGCATTTAGCCAACTAAGTTACATAAAATCATTGTGAACAGGGCCTCGCATCCAGATGAGCTGCATCTAAGAGTTTTTATAGAACTCAGCTCTGTTAATGCTGTGCCCCTATATATAATTTTGGAGACTCTAGTGACTGTTTATGTGCCGAGTGACTGCTGCAAAACTAAGGTGATGCTTATTTTTAAAAAGTGCATTAGGTCTTTCCTTGGATATAGAAACCAGTAAGCTTATCAGCTATTCTGTAAAAAATGTTTCAGGGTCTTGTAATCGATTTCAGTATTTACAGGAGGATTTGGTATTAAAAAGACCTTATAAGTAAATGACAGCACCGATTTACTAAGGACAAAAGTTGTCAAAATAACCAGATTCATTTTTGTGAAGACATGAGTAGAAACCCGGAAAAGGTGCAGCTGTGGCTATAGTGTTTTGGACTGTGCAAAGGCATTGACCCTGTCTCACATTAGCTGCTAATGAGTAGGCATGAGTGGACCCGAACTGTAAAGTTCTGGGTTCATTCCGAATAGCTTGTGTCTGGTGCTGAACCCCGAACAAGGACTTCTTACTGTATGTCCAGTAGAGATGAGCGGTGTTCGAATTGAACTGTTCACCAATCTTAAATTCGACCTGTTTTAGATGATGTTCGAGTCGTTCGACGAACGCGAACAATTAGCTTCAAGATCGACAGTTCGAGGTTATGTTTGATAACGGTTCGATCACCAAAAGCGTAATTGGCTTTTCACAGTAATACTGTCATTCAATGTCAGTGAAACCTTGGTTAACGAGAACAATCTGTTCTGGGACTGTGCTTTTTAACCAAGTTACTCGTTCAGCAAAGCAAGATTTCCCATAAGAAGTCATTGCAATGCAGACAATTCCTTCCACAACTTGTTAAATGTCCCATACTGGTCCCCTATTGGGTCATTCCACACATGCACAAACACACACAAACACACACAAACACACACAAACATACACGCAAACACACATATTATGCTCACCTTACCTTCCGTTCCATCGCTGGCCTCCTGGGACTTGCAGTTCGCCGGTACAAGATGTGTATGGGGTAACCATTGCGACCGATGCAGGAACTTCCACTGCCAGGGCCCTGATGTCAAAGGCAGGAGCCACTTGCCTCTGATTGGCCAACGCGCTGCCTTTGAGTAGCGTCTGACAGAGTTCCTCCCTCGTCACGATGGTTACCCAATACACGTAGTTCGCCGCTACAGGATGTGTATTGGGTAACCATCGCGACAAGGTAGGAACTTCCTATGTCAGACGCTACTCAAAGGCAGCGTTCTAGCCAAACAGAGGCAAGCGGCTCCTGCCTTTCACGTCAGCGCTCTGTCAGCGGAAGTTCCGGCATCGGTCGCAATGGTTACCCGATACACATCTTGTACCGGCGAACTGCAAGTCCCAGGAGGCCGGCGATGGAACTGAAGGTAAAGTGAGCATATTATGTGTGTGTGCGTTAGTGTTTGTGCATGTTTGTGTGTGTTTGTGTTTGCCTGCCATTGTTTTCAATAGTGTTCGAAGGTGTTCGAAAGTGTTCGACGAACGTTCGACAAACGTTCGACGAACACACCCCAAGTTCGACAAACCGACCAAACTCGAACACTAGGGTGGTGGCTCATCTCTAATGTCCAGTTCCTGTTCAGTTTTGTCACCTGAATAAAACATTTTGAAAGGCCACAAAGCAGCCAATCAGCAAGCTTTTCCGGTGTAGGCACTTCCGGCCCTATCACAGCCATGTCAAGATTGACAGCGGCATTTAACATGCGCCTGCAGGGGAGCATGTTCTTCTGACTCCTCATTGACACCTCCATAACGTGATTACGGTATACCGATGAGTTATCATTACATAGAGGGTCCGTTGAAGACCCTTGTGCCTGTCCTCACAGTCAGCATTTGTAAGAGACTGTGATTTCTTATCTATATAGCAATGTTGTGGCACTACTGTATATAGAACAAGTAATCAGACTATTGCAAATTCAAGTCCTCCAAGGAGACTATTAAATACAATTAAAAGTAGACTTTTTTTTTTTTTTTTTTAAAAACTCATAAAAGTTAAAATCAACTTCCTTTCACCACATTACAAATTAAAAAATTAAAAAAATACACATATATGGTGTCACTGCGTTGGTGAACATCAGATCTATAAAAATATGCAATTTTTTCAGCTGCTGTAACAACAGAAAAAAATGTATTAACAGGCAATCAAAATATCATATATCTCAAAATAATATCAATTAAAAAATCAGCTAGGGGTGTAAAAAAACAAGCTCTCACACAGCTGTGGTTTCTCTAAACCCCAGAGCATAATAAACATAATATGTAAAAATAAAGAAAAAATCCTTGCACTCACCTCATCGTCACACATCTGGTCCCTGTTGCATCTTCTGATCCATGCAATTTGTACCGAAATTCTCAGGTCTCTCATGCTGAGCTGGAACTTGTGGCATTGATGAGGCCCATGAAGCGTCCTTCATAGAGCCATCTTGTATCTCATGAGAGCCGGAAGTCCAAACTCAGAAGTTTGAATTAGGACTGGATAGCTGAGGATTTTTTTTTTTTATCCTTTCGATGCAATTTTAAGGTTCAGAAGAATAGCGTATGCAGATTTTTGTAAAATTTAAGGAGAATTCAATTACACTTGACTTTATTTGCTCTTCTTCAGTGAACACTCATATAATGTATGACAATCTTTTTCTGATTGATGATTGAGTTCATTGCCACACAAATAAAAAAATCCGCTTTATAACCTATTGGCTCAATTCTAGCTATTCTTTACCATTCCTTGGTTGAACTTGTTACACATGTGTCTTTTTTTCCAACCATGTAACCATGTAACTATGAAGCACAATGTGCATGTCTAAATAGACTATTAAATGACCACCAACTAACAAACATGTTGCCAATTAGCGACATTTAATGCTGTGCATTATCTTGTGTAAAAAAAACCTTTATATTTTGGGGGTTGGAGACTAAAGGCCACTTTACACGCAACGACATTGCTAACGAGATGTCATTGGGGGTCACGGAATTTGTGACGCACATCCAGCCTCATCAGCTACGTTGTTGCGTGTGAAACGCACGAACGACCGTTACCGATCAAAATTACTTACCTAATCGTTGAGTGTTGATGCATCGTTCCTTTCCCGATTATCATTGCTGTTGCAGGACGCAGGTTGTTCGTCGTTCCTGAGGCAGCACACATCACTATGTGCGGCCGCCCCCAAATGAGGAAGGAAGGAGGTGGGCGGGATGTTCGGCCCGCTCATCTCCTCCCCTCCGCTTCTATTGGGCGGTCGCTTAGTGATGCCGCTGTGACGCCGAACGAACCGCCCCCTTAGAAAGGAGGCAGTTCGCCAGCCACAGCGACGTCACTAGGCAGATAAGTATATGTGACGGGGACTGACGATATTGTACGCCACAGGCAGCAATTTGCCCGTGACGCACCAATGACGGGGGCAGGTGCGATCGGTAGCGACATCGCTAGCGATGTCGCTGTGTGTAAAGTGGCCTTAACTCTAGCTTTCAGATTTTGCCTACAGTTCAACCTTAAAGGGAACCTGACAGGTCCCCTATTCCCTCCAACCAAACAGCATTCATAGCTGTATGCCCAAATTCCCTACCTGACCATCCCCTGACTAGTCAGCTCTCTTTCCATGTTATCATGCTCCTATGGTGTGATAACATGATTTCCAAGAGCTGGCATCACCACTAGCTCCTGGAAATCTCGCACATGCGTGTGTCTCAATTCAGCTGCATCAGTGTGACTTTGAAGCCGAGTATACACTTCCCGACTTCATTAGGTGCATTGCGCATGACTGAAAGTTCAGAAGACATGTACGTGAGCCATGTTCTTAACTTCCAGTCATGCGCAGTGCGCCTCATAAAGCCGGAAAGTGTTCACTCTGTTTCTGAAGAGCCTTGAGTGGCCGAAATAAGTCAGGCGCATTCGCGTGATTTACAGGAGCTATCGGTGATGCTAGCTCGTGGAAATCATGTTATCACACCCATAGGGGCATGATAACATGGAAAGCGTGCCGACTAGTCAGGGAATAGTTAGGCAGGGAATTTCGGCATACATGTATGAGTGCTGCTTGTTTGGAGGGCATAGGGGAGCTGACAAGTTCCCTTAAAGATTATACTGTAGGCAAAAACTGAAAGCTGGCAGTAACACCAGCTCACGAAAATCATGTGTTGCGGACGGGGGCCAGCCCAATGCAGGGGGTTTCTCAGATCCGGGTTCGTTACTGTGGCTCGAGTGGTAGCCAGACCCGGGCTCGTGCGCCATCTGTCCTCACAACCGTAGGAAGGGTGTATTTACAGTGGAAAGGTTTGTCAGTGACGCCACCCGTGGGTTGCAGTGAGGGTTGGTAACACTGCCGCTGCCTGGATATGGGACACCCGGGGCTGATGGAGTGGGGCAGCAGGATGGTATCCCCTTGGGTAGGAGAGGTGTTGTCCCTGGGCCCAGGTGTACGGGGAAGGATGCTGCGGAGAGTGTCATGCAGGGCTGCACCGGGCATGAATGGTGTACTCACAGTTCCAAAGAAGTTCACACAGAGTCCAGTGGTAAACCAAATTCCCAGTGACCAGTAACCTCCGACGGGTGTATTCGGGTCCCACACTCTGGTACAGCAAACAGGGGTCCCTTCCTCCTGCACTCAGTGTTTGTGTCTTCAACAGGACAACTCCGCTTGAAATGGTCCACTCCTGGTAACTTTGTATGTTGGGAGCTGTGGCCAGCGAAATCTGACCCTTGGGATCTCTGTGGATTCTGGCAGATACCCTATCCCCCGCGTTGGGCTTCTGTTTCGCTCTCTGGGTTTGCTGTTGGGACAAGACGTAGAACCTTGTCCTCAGCTGGCTAATTGACATGGGGCTTGAAACCTTCCTCCCCCTAGGGTCCAGGCACCCTGACTGTGCACGGCCTCCGGACCGGATTCCCTCTGATGGCACTGGCGGGCTACAACCCTGTCCCAGTCCACTTAAGGTCTCCCGGAACCGGATCCCGGTCGCCTGTGGTCCTGTTTGCCGTCTGCCACCTAGTCAGTCGTCCGGTGGTCCAGGGGCTCCAACCCCTGACTCCGCGGTCACTCCACACTCCTCTCTCCTCAACTTCACTTCACTCACTTCGACTGTCTTGTTCCCTCCCAGAACACCTCAGGATCCCTAGGTGGGTGCTCCCTGGTCCCGCCCACTGGTGTGTCCCTATTGTCATGGGGGGTGAGTAGGCTTTGCTGGCTGGTGTTATGTACCTGGGTGTGGGTTGGTGGAATGCCAAGGAGGATGGAGTCCTGCACCTGGAAGATCTGTGCAGTCTCTGTGACAACCTGGTTTTGCCAGGGCGTCACACATGTCATTGTGAAGCCCCACAGGTGCGGAGTAGCGGTGCATTACCTTTAGGGACTCCACGTGATGGGACGGTCTGGTCACAGGTAGGGAACCTTTGTTTTGGGATTGTCGTGACGCCACTCTCAGAATTGCAGGCAGTGGAGACCGCCACTACAGGTTAAGGGATGCCTGGGGCTGATGGTGGGTGCAGTCAGTTGTAATAGCCTCCTGAGAGTGAGGCAAGCCCCAGGGCCCTGGTTAGGTGTGTGGAACCACAGGTCGCAGAATGACTCAAACACAGTCCAAGAAGTCTTTTAACGTGTTTACTCACTGTTTGGTGGTCACTGTGAGATGCCCGGGCGACACTGCGATAACCAGGTGGAACCAGGAATTCCAGAAGGCCATTCTGAGGGTAGCTGACCACTCGCCCTCCTTGCACTCCTTTTGTTTGGGAGGATCCCTTACTTGAAGTGTGGTAGGATTCCTCCAGGGAAGCTGTTTCTAAACCCCGCTCCCCTCTCTGGCCCGTCTGCCGGCAGTGTGACCTTGGTAGGATGGCTTCTGGCCCTGTCCCCTTATGGGCCTGGTGATTGCTGCTTGGCTCGGACTCTGTGTGGTGGTGGTGAGGGCATGAAGTACCCCCACCTGAAGGTTGAGCAGCTTTGGATGATTTGCTGTCTGCTCTGGGGACCTGTCTCCCCTTGCATGCTGGAATACCAGGGATCTCCTTACTCAGCCACCCCTCTCTCTGGGTGTCTTTCAGGCTGACCCACAGGTACCCTTACTTCCCTGTGTTCAGCTACTGCACTCCACAGGGCCTGGCTGACATGAGAGCCCCTCTGCTCCCTTCCATACCCCTCCACCCTCAGCTTCAGACTACTCGCTCCTCCTTCTCTTCCTGTCTGCCCTGCTTCCTAGCAACCAGCCTCTGAGCACACCCTTTGATGGGAATTGAAAGTTAACCCCTTCTGGCTACCCAAGGGTCCCTTCTAATGGTGTGGGAGGCCTGGTCACTATGTGTTTGTGTGTGCACCTCATCCTGGCCTTTGGAGATTACCTGGAAGCATTGCCCCAGCATGACCAGGTCAGGGGCGCCATATCATCACACCCACAGAGGCATGATAACACGGAAAGAGGCCTGATTAGTTAGGGGAATCAACACCCCTGTTACTAGCCAAGGCCATATTTAGCATAGGGATATTGAGGTTAATAGCTATTTTTTTTAAAACATTCATGTTAGTGAATAGTGTTATACAGGGCTGGTTAGGCAGGGAATTTGTGCATACAGGTATGAATACTGATGGGTTAGTGTGCATACCGGACCTGACAGGTTCCCTTTAAGTGCTTTTCAAAGTTTGTATGAGAAGAAGACCATAACAATAGATATATACAGTATATGGCTATTATGTTATGCCTTGTAACACAGAAAAGACATGATTACCAACCACACATTCTGTACATTTCCTGTGGGTTTGCTTTCAGATGGAATATTTTTTCAATGCATTAAATGTTCCAATTTAATTAACTATGGGTATTGTGAAACATGTTTTCTGTGAGTAAATAAATAAATATATACGGCTTTGTAAATTTTGGCATTTCTCCACACTAAAGGTTGTGTGATACAGCACTATTATACGAGATGATGACTTCTGAACAAAATAGCATACTGAGCATGACTCAGACATAGAAAGTGAGCTTCCTCTCTCCATGACCATGGGAAAGGTCTGCTATAGAGAACCTTTGCCAAGGACTGATCATAGATTTTGGATTTGATGATGAGAATTGTCAGTGGGTGAATTATGTGTTTTTTATTTTCTAGTCATTTCAAACATTATATCTGATTGGTTTCCTATATGGATTACTTGCGAATCCTTATTGGAGCTGTATATGGAATCTACATTGAATATGATACAGATAAGTTGCATTTAAAGCTATTAAAGACATGAAAAATAATTCTATTTTGTGGATGAGGATGGCGGACTGGGTGGGTGGGTATGATTTAGAAACTGATTCTTTTCACATGCATGTTTTATTCCTGATACTACAGCTGGCAAATTCAAGGGGCTTAATACTGCAAAACGAAAATAATCCATTATGTTCTATGGACAGGCAAAAATGAAGTAAGGGTGCATCATTGTATTAGATAAAATATTAACTACTATATAAAACAATTATAGTAGCAGGCTTTGTCCTGTTTTAGGCTTTTTCTTGACCGTTTGGACAGTTCTCAAACCATTGTTTTGCTAACAGTGAAGTTAGTAGGGAGGATCATAGTAGTAAAAATAAAACCTACTCGCTCAGTGATTTTTTGAAGTCCCCAGACCAGTCACAAGGCCTATCTTTATCATATGCATTTATATGTTGTCTTCCATATTTGATATATGGAGTAAGACATGCCCAAGTCTTCCTTCTCTTGACATCAGCATGTTTGGAACTTTGCCCTAAAGTTTTAAAAAGGCATATGGCCACCTCTAACAGTCAGACCGCGATCAGCATATGTCACTAAGACCTTGTCCTAACTTACATCTTTTACAAAAACAGACCTTAAATATGCAAATATATACAAGAAGAGGCCTGGTTCAACTGTTGATTGGTGCTCTGAAGTACAAAAGTCGAACAAGCAAAATATATATAACTTCGGCACTCAATGGAAAAAATTACTTGTCTTTCTAATTTTTTCCATTGAGTGCCGAGGTTATATAGATTTTGCTTAAATATGCAAATGGCCTCTTCACATGGAATATGTCACGGGAAGTATGGACGATACCGTGGCTCCTAGACTGACCCTGAGATAAGGGCCCCTGCACTGTCCCTTATCTTGATGGTAGGCTTGATGGTAGCCAAGGTCAAGCCTCCAGCATGCCCCTGTCTCCTAATCAAACACTGATGCTACCTCCTCCCACCCAGGGAGTGGGCCAAAACCAAGAAACCAAAACCCCACAAATAATGACAGACAAGGGTAAAAGAAAACTCGTACACCAAGCACTCAAAACACACAGGAACAACAATATGTATGCAGGGGAGTAACAAAAAAAAGGGGAGGAAGTAAAGCACGACAGAGGAACACTCTCACCACTCACGAGTGCTACAAAAATCACCATATGAAGCAGCAAGTAACAAACAGCAAGCCAAGGTTTGCATCTGCTATCACCAGCGTAAGAGTGAAGAAAAGTGTGTTTTATAAAGGGAAGCGACAGCTGCACATGACAATTAACAACCTGATCATTTAGGTCCTGCTCACAAGTCTGCAGGAATTAACTCCTACAGAGCTGAAGGCCAGAGAACCTGCAGCAGCTGACGCCCAACTCTGTCTGAACACTCCACCAGATCCAGGTTGCTTATCAGACTCTGCAGTGTGAACAGAGTCTGACGCCACAAGACCAACAGGTGAGTGCAGAGCAGAACATTGCATGACAGAAGAGGATTTCAGCTGTGTCGCCATGTATTTTATGCAACAATCCTATCAGTAAATAGTGACCCTTTAACGAGCCTTGCCACATGGCATAATATAACAAGCTAAACCAGAAACTCCATTTGCAGACACATGTTTCAGGGTGTTGTCCTTCCTCCATGCAAAGCAGGAGATTTAATTTGACTAGGTAAGAGACCTCTGACTGGGGTTTAAGGCTATGTGTCCACGGTAGAATGTACCTGCGGATTTTTCTGCCTGAAAATCCGCGACTTTCGCGGCAAATCCGCACCCGCGGATTTGCCGCAGATTTACCGTGGATTTGCGGCGGATTTTTTTTTTTTTTTTTCCCCATTCAAAACCAAAAATTCGCACCAAATCTGCACCAAACAATTGACATGCTGCAGATTTTTCCGGATCAAAATCCGCGGCAAATCCGCAGCGGAAAAATCCGCAGCATGGACACAGCATTTCCAAAATGCCATTGAAATGGCTTGGAAGTGCCGCTGCTGCAGATTTCCGGGAAATCCGCGGCAAAATCCGCGGTAAATCCGCAGCGTGGGCACATAGCCTTAAGGGGGAACATTTCTCCTTAGAGAGAGTGACATAGTAACCTGATAAGCCGGTGTAAGGAGACTTATACGCCATGTAATGCTCCTTTGAGAAATTAAATAATTTCCCAGAGTAGCATTGCATAGCCTATAAGTCTCCTTACAATTGCATATCAGTCATGTCACTCTCCACAATGAGCAACATTTCCCTCACAAACCCCAAGGATGGACCTTCAAATTAAGATATATTTTTTTAACAAAACTGTTGGGTCCTGAATAGAGTAGGTAATAGAATGTGTAAAAATTCAGACTTGCATATTCACCAAAATTTGGCCAGTAAATTCAATTTGCATCAAATTTATTTGAGCAAAATGCATGTTACAATGCTCTATGGCCTCTCCAGACCCTCAAAGTCTGTGAGCCCAAACTGACAGTTTGTTAAGCACATGGCCTTTTAGGGGATGTAGTTCCTCTAAAAATGTATTGCTTTTTTTATTAATTGCTGCCAATGACTGCAGCTGACTGGCCTGAGCTTTTTCTAGAGCCATTGTTCACTCTAGACAAGTCAATCACCCGTGAGGGAGGTAGAAGCATGAAAAACCAGTAGGTAGAATGGAGCACTGAGCCTCACCGATGGTGCACCGGGCACCCTAATTTGCATATTTTATTAAATTTCAGTTTCTGAACACCGGAGTCAACAAATAAAAAACAAATAGAGCAAATTTTTATGGGTATTATATTCCCTACAAGGCTAAATGGTTAACTGACGTCCTCCTACACAGACAACATAATGAAACCGGAGTGGTGAAGGTTGGGTGAAGTGAGCACTATCAGGTATAAGACACTGGCAGGAGACTGGACGTCAATGAATTGGAAGCAACATGTCTAAATATCTTATGGCTTTGCTTCGCTTGGATTTTTTTTGCACTCAATTCTGAGCTGTTTTACTCTTATATGTAAATGTTTGTGCAGTAGAAAAAAATCCAGCACCACAGGAACGTAGTGTTACCTCTGCATGTGAACACAGCCTAACATTTTATTTCAGAATGATAAATTATTATGCCGTTCTCAGCTATTTTACCATTTATGCTAACTACTTTATCTGTGAATATTAAGTAGGGTAACTGGTCATCATCACCTGTGCGCTATATGTCCCTCAAGCACGTTACTGTAAATACTTACAGATGACTGCAAGGCTTTCTAGGTATTCCCAGGAGTAGATTTATGGCTCTGGAAATGACAAAACATTAAAAAGACCCTTACTGTTATTTATAACCATTATTCTGACAGCTTTGCTTTCCTATTTAACATTCTTATTTCACCATTTGTGATTAAGAGAAAATAATAATTGTTATTTCTATAGTGCCAACACCTTTAGCAGAATTTTACAATTCAGATAAAAAAATTGTCTATGTTTGTCTTCTTTAAATTGTAGGTCATATTCACACAGAAGTATTTTATACCCCAATCACTTGATTCAGATTAAGTACAAAATCTGCAGTGGATCTGCGTAGAGTAAATCTGCACCATATATGTACAAATGCAGCTATTCTTAAACTAAAGCCTGCTTTATACCTTTCAATTCTCCTTACGATATCGTATGCGATGTGACCCGCCCCCATCATATGTGCGACACGTTCAATTTGTTGAACGTGTCGCACAAACGATTAATTGTTGTCACATGTACTTACCCTTCCATACGACCTCGATGTGGGCGGCGAACATCCACTTCCTGGAGTGGGAGGGACGTTCGGCATCACAGCGACGTCACACGGCAGACGGCCAATTGAAGCGGAGGGGCGGAGATGAGCGTGACGTAAACATCCCTCCACCTCCTTCTTTCCGCATTGCCGGCGGGAGCCGCAGGACACAGGTAAAGCAGGCTTTACACGCTACAATTTATCTAAAGATGTGTCGGCGGGGGTCACGTCGTAAGTGACGCACATCCGGCATCGTTAGTTATATTGTAGTGTGTGAAACCTCCGTGCGATTGCGATTGAACGTCAAAACAATCGCATACACGTCGTTTAATTTCGAAAATTTGAACGTCCGGTTGTTCAATGTTCCCGAGATAGCACACATCGCAGTGTGTGACACCCCGGGAACGATGAACTCAGCTTTAAGGAAATGAACGACGTGTATGCGATGAACGGTTTTACGTTCAATCGCAATCGCACGTAGCTGTCACATGCTATAACACCACTAACGATGCCGGATGTGCGTCACTTACGACGTGACCCCGCCGACGCATCATTAGATTTGTTGTAGCGTGTAAAGCCCGATTAACACACAAGAAAGATATCACTGTGCAGCAAGCTAAAGGCTGCTTTACACGTATCAATTTATCGTCCGTTCGCATGTGCGATCGCACCCGCCCCCATCGTTTGTGCGATACGGGCAATTTGTTGCCCGTGTCGCACAAACTCGGAAACCCCCATCACACGTACTTACCTCCCGAACGACGTCGCTGTGGGCGGCGAACATCCTCTTCCTGAAGGGGGAGGGACGTTCGGTGTCACAGCGTCACACAGCGGCCGGCCAATAGAAGCGGAGGGGCGAAGATGAGCGGGACCTAAACATCCCGCTTACCTCCTTCCTTCCGCATTGCTGGTGGCTGCAGGTAAGCTGCAGTTCATTGTTCCCGGGGTGTCACACGGAACAACGTGTGCTGCCTCGGGAACGATGAACAACCGGAGCACAGAAAGACGTTCGATTTTTTGAAAATGAGCGACGTGTCAACGAGCAACTATAAGGTGAGTACTTTTGCTCCTTCACAGTCGCTCATTTGTGTTACACGCTACGATATATCAAATGAGGCCGGATGTGCGTCACTAACGACGTGACCCTGACGACATATCATTAGATATATCATAGCGTGTAAAGTGGTCTTAACTCTTAAGGCCCCGTTACACGCAACGATATCCCTAACGAGATGTTGTTGGGGTCACGGAATTCGTGATGCACATCCGGCGTCGTTAGCAACGTCGTTGCATGTGACACGTACAAGCGACCGCTAACGATGCAAAATACTCACCAAATCGTTGATTGTTGACACGTCGTCCATTTCCCAAATATCGTTGCTGGTGCTGGACGCAGGTTGTTAGTCGTTCCTGAGCCAGCACACATCGCTACATGTGACACCCCAGGAACAACGAACAACACCGTACCTACGTCCTCCGGCAACAAGGTGGGCGTGACTTTCATGCGGCTGCTCTCCGCCCCTCCGCTTCTATTGGACGCCTGCTGTATGACGTCGCTGTGATGCCGCACGAACCGCCCCCTTAGAAAAGAGGCTGTTTGCCGGCCACAGCGACATCGCTGGGAAGGTAACTGTAACACCCTGGACTCCAGGGGTTGCAGAATAACATCACATACACACACACTTCTCCCCTGGTCAGGAACACCCGTCAAACAAAAACCCTTGTTGCCTCCCTCCAGGGTCTGATGTCCACAACAGGTGGGGCGGAGCCAGGTGGTTGGCCCCACCAACCAAGGAATTCACAGGCCTGCAGGCGGGAAAAGGAGTGAGTTGTAGTTTGGAGTTGAGTTTAGGAGGGAGTTGGAGTTGTGGAGTGGAAGTGGAGACTGTGTGTATCTAGGTCGGAGCGCAGGCACCATCAGCAAGATCAGCAGACGGTGGTGGCCATCTGCAGGAGTAGGTGGACGTCTGCGGAACCGTAGGACCGGGGTCGAACAGTGACCTGCCGGTACCGAACCGTGGAGCGGATTGAAGCTAAGCACCAATGCAGGGTACTCAGACCCCGACTAGGCTCAGAAGCCGCCGTAATGGTCAAATTCCGTGGGTGGCATCACAACCAACATCCCACCACCAAACCTCCCCTTTTCACTCATGGGCGAGGAGGCGCTGCTCGAGCCCCTGGGTCCGGCCCCGTGCTCGAGCCACTGAGGAGCAGAAGCACCGGACCCGAGCGCCAGCGATTCCCCCGAGGCGAGCGGCGTTCCCAGAACCCCTCCGCCTGCTACATAAGTATGTGTGACAGGTACTAGCGATTTTGTGCGCCATGGGCAGCGATTTGCTGGTGATGCACAAACGACGGGGACGGGTGCTTTCACAAGCGACATCGCTAGCAATGTTGCTGCATGTAAAGCGCCCTTTAGGGTATGTGCCCACGATCAGGACTCACTGTGTCCTGGACGCTGCAGGTCCTTACCTGTGGGGCCGAGAGTCTCCTCTGTAGGAAAACGCAGGAGACTGCAGCTGCTCGTACCCACGATCAGTGTTCAGTGCGCTGCGGTCTCTCACGTGTTTTCCCTATGGAGGACGCATGCAAATCCGCAGCAAACAATTGACATGCTGCGGTCTGGAAACACGCACAGCAGGTCAGTATTTGCTGCAGAAAAAACAAGCACTGTGGGTAGAGGATTTCTAGAAATCAAATCCACTGTGTTTTTACTGTACAACACAGCGTTTTGGAGCCAGCTGAAACAGGCTGCGTCCAAAACACTGCAAACACTGATCGTGGGCAAGCACCCTTAGGGTATATCCGGGACTAAAAAAAATGTTCCCAAGAACTAACGGGCAGGCAGGTAGTTGTTGCCTACTTGCCTGTTGTGCTCAGCATTGTTCTTCACTGGCACAGAGTGGTCACAGACCACTCATGCCGATGATTCAGCTGCTTCCGCTGAGATCACATCAACAGACTAGTGGCTTCTCAGTCCCTTTGATCTGTAGACGGGGCTTGACAGCCAACATCATGCTGATTGACAGACGGCTCCCCCAGTTATGCAGCGAGGTGTCGGCTGTCATTCAGCTGGCCCGCCCCGTCTACAGAACAGAATAGAACAGAAGCCTCCACTCTGTTGATGAAGCCACTAAATCACAGGCAGGAGCGGTCTGTGACTACCTTTGTGCTGGTGAAGAACAGTGCCGGGCACAACAAGCAGGTATGTAGCAACTACCTGCCTCTTAGTGCTTAGGTACATTTATTTTTAAAGTTTCATATATAACCTTTAACTAGTAATGAGCGAATCTTCCAAAGTTTGTATTTGGTAGTTTGCACGAATTTGGCCAGGAAATTAAATTTACATCAAAGTTCTTTGATGCAAATGGATGCTCCTTAATATGCTCCTTAGTCTCAACGGACCCCAAAGGAGGAAGTAGATGCTGACACTTTCAGTGCCATCATCTTTACTCAAAATGAATATATTCTGATATCAATGCAGCTAATAAATTGGAAAAAAGCAGGGGTTTGGAACTCACATTTTTTTTAATAAGATTGAAGACCAATCAATTAATAAAGTGATTAGCAAAGTTTCTTAACTTTTTGTTCTGGACAAAATTATTTAAAAAAAATAAAAAAAATGTAGTTAACGTAGTTTTTGTTTTATAAGACAAACCAGATTATAAAACGAACCCCAAATTTAAAGGAGATAAAAAAAAAAAATTAAATATTAAAATGAGCCTTATAATCCTAGTGCATCTTAATCCTAATGCTCACCAGGGGGGAACGGAGGTGGTGGAGCGGCTCAGGAAGATCACAGGAGGCAGGGTCAGCGATGCTGCAGGCTCAGAGGGGGGGTATTGCTACCCCCGATACTAAGGGGCATGGGAATGTCGCAGCGGTGGGCGCCATTGATCTGCCGGCGGGCTGCAGGGGTGTCACTGCAGTGGAGCGTCTCAGGAGGGTCACAGCATAGGGTTTCTCGGCGGCGGGTGCTATTGATCTGACTACGGGCTCCATTGAATCACCCGTGGTTGACTATATGGACTTCACGAAAATGGCCATGGAGGCGGCGCGTGCACAGATAGGACTTTGTGGCCATTTTCTTGAAGCCCATCGCATCAATCTATGCACACGCCGCCTCTGCGGCCATTTTCTTGAGGTCCATCGCGTCAACCGCCGGCGATTCAATGAAGTCCGCATTCAGATCAATCCCCCCGCCGCTGAGACACCCCATCCTGTGATGCTCCTTAGCCACTTCACTGCTCCTCCGAGCTCTCAGTATCGCCAACCATGCCTCCTATAAATCTGCTCCACCGCCGCCGCCCTGGTAAACCATATCTGAATTGTAAGGCGTACTTCCATTTTACGCCCAGTTTTGGGGGAAAAAAGTGCATCTTATCCAGAAAATAAGGTACTTTTTAAAGTTTATTTTTCTTTGACTGTCCCTTTACATATAAACTAACATTGATGACAAGATGTCATTGGTCAATATTACTCTCTACTACCATATCCCAAATATTCTATGATTTCAGCACATATTTAATTTTCAAATTTGCTAAATTATTATTTATAGCTAATGTAAAACACTTTGTGGGGAAAGGATGCAGTATGTCAGATGTAATATTGCTGTAATATGACAAGTTGCAGGGTTTCTCCTCTGTCTCACATAAACTCTCCGGAAAATAACATCACTTAGTTGTTGATTTTCTTCATGTTCTTTTAATTCAAAGCATTTTTGTAATTTGTCGTACAAGTGCTTTATATGAATTCTAATACCAGCTGGCGTGTTGTCTATATGTATTTCATGAATAATGAATGAAAGTCTTGCCTTAATCTAAAAGGGTCAATACAGTCCACAGCCCGGGGAAAGCTAAATGTTGATTTATGAGGACCATTTTTGTTTTGCCTCCAGTTCATGAAAGGAGTAATAGGTTGTCTGACAAAGCAAAGGCAGGAAATGAACCCTGGCATCACAGCCTAACCTGATACATCTGCTCCTAATTAATATTCACAGTCAGGTGATAAAAGATTTAAAGAAAAAAAGTTTAAGTATTTTCTGTTTCCAGACTTGTAGCTAAATGTATTTTTTTTCACTGAGTATTAAACTTCCTAGAAAAAGCATTGATCATGCTAAAATTTGTAATATTTTTGAAGGACTTATCAATCCTTTTTTCCTAAAATTTAAGCCCAACAAAGTCTAAAAATTAAAAAAAAAAACAAGACTTACCAATTAATAACCTGCTACTCCCCAATAATATAGCCCCGGTCCCCACCGGTCTCTTTCTTTCATCTACAGAGGGCATGTGATCACTGCAACCAATCAGAGGTGGCGAGTGTCCAATGCTTTACCCCACAACCACTCACTGTCTGCAACCAGACATATCTATTTTACCAGGCCAATCACTGGAAGAAGGTGAAGCGAGTAGAATGGTGGGGGAGCAGTTAGTGCTGTGGTGGAGATTCCAAGATGTGTTAGGTAACTATAGATTTTTATTTTTTGGCTAAACAAAAAAAATAATAACAGGTGGACAACCTTTTTAATTTTATATGAGATTATTCATTAAAGAACAACGAATAAAATCCATTTGTAATTTACTATAGTTTATTTCAGAATGTGTCCACAAAGTTTGTTCTCAAAATCAAGGATGTATTAACAAGTGACTTCCTCTTAGGCCTGTTTCACAGATCAGTGAAAAACAGACGTTTTTCACTGACTTGTTAGAAACGCATATGTCCCTCCATGTGCCGTGATTCGCGACACATTTGGGTTCTACATGTGCTATTCGTGATCAGTGATCTGTGATTGCACATGGAGATAAACTCACCTGTCCTCGCTTCTGCTGTCCGTTGTGCTGAAGTCTCCCGGATGCTGTGTCCGGCTGCCGCTGTCTCCCCACGGCTGCTACTTCCGGGTTGGCTGTGCAGTGCATAAATGCATATGCGTGAAAATAATTAGCTGGCTTGGAAGTAGCAGAGAGCAGCGGCCGGAGACAGCAGCACTGGAGAAGGTGAGTATAAAAAGCTTTTTATTTTTAATGTACATGTTTCACAGATCACACCATAGTGTGTTCCGTGGGACATCAGTGATGCCAGAAAAAAACAGGCATGTCTCTGTGCGGAAATCACGGAAGCGCTTGTGCACCGCACGGATATACGGTCAGTGAAAAATCACTGATGTGTGTGGATGTTAAAGGGTTGGTCTACACTCGCCTAGATTGCCGTTATACAGGGTGGCCCAGACTTAACAGCTAGAACACTCTTAGGCTATGTGCCCACGGGGGAAAGTGTCCTGCGGTTATATCTGCAGGACATTCCACAGGAGCTCCCAGAAAACCGCAGCACAACTTTGTCTGTTTCAATGCTGCAGTTTATTTGCGGAATGTCCTGCGGGCATTCTGCATTGAGGATACAGTACCATGGCGTCAGCACTGCATCCTCAATGCAGAACAAGTGCTGAGTGATCGGGGAGTTTATACTTACCTCCATCATGCAGCACTTTTCTCCGGCATCTGTCAGCGTCTCTACACTGTGCAGGAGAAGGTGGGCGGGTCTGAACTAGCTCTGGCTGTCACATGACCGGAGCTCGTGCAGGCCCCGCTCACCTCCTCCTTCCTGCTCATGGATCCACCGCACTCCAGCCTCCTGTGCACCAAGGGAAAGTGACCGGGTGTCTGCTATCAAAGCAGGTAAGTATGGGACCATCCGCAGGTAAATCCGCAGGAATAATTGACATGCAGTTATGTGTGGCTGCGGGATATCCGCAACATATTCCGCAGCCGCACATTCCGCAACGTGGACACAGACACTCCACATGTCCCATAGGATAACATGGGGAGTGTCTGTACATGCTGAAACCTGCGGATAAATCTGGAAAAAAAGGTTTTCCACGGCAAAATCCGCAGAAGCAAGGTCCCGTAGGCACAGGGCCTTACAGTGGAAAGTCCATAGATCACACAGTCAGCCTGCTGTAATAGGGCAGATCTAAACTCCATAGTCAGACCACTCTCATAAAGGGGGATCAGGTTACATAGCCAGAGTGCTGCCTGATAAAGTTGATTTTTATTTATGTTTACCAACTCATTATTAAAATGTAACATTTTTTCCAACACCAAAAACTAGAGATAAGCAAATCTTCCAAAATTTGTATTGGTCAGATTTGTTAAAATTTGGTCATGAAAATTAATGAGAATCGCATATATTTGGTGGCAATTTAATCTGGGGTTTAAAAAATGAAAATTTTACTCAACTCTTATCAGCCCTCACCATACTTTATGATTCTATCCAGTCCTTCAATTGGCTTTTATGTCTTCTCTCTACTGTCTTCTTCTTTCTCCGGGTATTTAGCACTGCCATTATTCAGTGGGCTCATAATTGATATAAATAAAGCCCATACCAGTGTATGTGATCATCTGGTGCCCAATACATGTCATTAACGTCAATTAGATGCATCACATCATGGCTTCAGTTCTACCAAAGAACAGCAACGCCAGAAGCCTGTAACAAAAAGAAGGAAAAATGAATCTATTGGAGGAACGAAGTGGCCGCAGGGGAGGTATGTAGGCAGTCAAAGGAGATAGCAAAATATTTTGTAGTTTTTTTAACCCCTTCCTTGCACTTAGAATCTATTAAACTGGCATCTAGCTACCATTTTGCTGGATTGTCACAAATTTTAATCCCCCACAAATTTTATTAGAAGGTAATTGCAGAAATACAAAGTTTGGAGGAAATTCATAGTGAAGTTGATTACTTAAGATTTTTTTTGCTTATGTCAACCCACAAAATGTACAGCATATACATGGTGGGGAAAAAAGGCCTTGGCTTGCAATTTACAAAATACTAAATTTTCTGAGACAAGCCACAGTAGTTTAATTGCTATATGGTAGTTCATACACACTCTATGGGTTGCCAACTGTCCAAAAATTTCAGGACAGTCCATAAAGCAAAATGTAAGGCATACATGATTTTTTGAAGCTGAAAAAAATTATGCAGATTATTATGACTTTAATTATCATCATTTTATAGTTTACAATGAATGCAAAAGATGTCTTCTTAACAGAACTATGGGCTGTAGACATGTATCACTTATAATTATAAGAATTTATTTGATTTATTATTGTTTTACAATCTGTCTGTAAAACATATTGTCTGTCTGTGATTATTTTGATTAGCTGTCCAGAAAAATTAAAAAGTTAAGGTGGCACTCCGACACACTTGAATAAAAATGCACTAATGTTAGATTGCAAATATATCGTATTTTTCAGTTTATAAGTCGCTTCAGATTATCAGATGCACCCCAAATTTAGAGGAGGAAAATAGGAAACAATAATTTTTAATGATAAAATGAGGGCCCATCTTATAGTCCTAGTGTGTCTTAATCCTAATGCTCACCAGGGGGGAAAGGCAGTTGTGGAGCGGCTCAGGAATGTCACAGGAGGCAGGGTCAGCAATGCTGCAGGCTCAAAGGAGGGGGTGTTGCGTCTCAGGAGGGTCAGTGGACAGAGGGTCGGCAATACTGTGGCCTCGGGGGTGTTACGGTGCGACATTGATCTGCTGGCATGCTATGGGGGTGTCACTGCAGTAGAGCGACCCAGGAGGGTCACAGGATGTGGTGTTGGTGGGTCGCTGTGGTGGGTGCCTGATCTGTCTATGGGCTCCATTGAATTGCCTGTGGTTGACATCATGGCTTTGAATAAAATATCCTCGGAGGCGGCGCATGCGTAGAAATACCTCTGCGGCCATTTTCTTGAAGTGCATCGTATCAATCTGCGCATGCGCCACCTCTGCAGCCATTTTCTTGAAGTTCATCATGTCAACTGTGGGCGATTCAGTGGAGCCTGCAGTCAGATCAGGTGCCCGGACACTGCAGAGACACCTTCAGAATCATCGACCCTGACTTCTATGGGCCAGCTCCACCCCCACACCCCACTTAGCTATATCCATATTGTAAGACGCACCCCCATTTTACCCCAAGTTTAGAGAGGAAAAAGGTGTGTCTTACAATCTTACAATCCGGAAAATATGGTACTTATGCACCCCTTAGCAGTATGTGCCCTGCTATTTCCACAGGAATGGACACTGATATATAATTGAGGTACCTAAAATTTCTCAAAAAATCCCTTGATAACTGAGTTTTCTGTGCTACATATGCTCTGTCAGAAAGATTTAGATGATACGAACACATACATATAGAATACATAACAAAAAGTATAGACATAAAAAAAACTGTCTACAGAAACACAGACACGCACCAAATACACACAATATACAGTTTCATACTCTCTAAATAATTTCATACTGTGAGAAAATCTGACAAACCTCGCATGAGAAGTAGCCAGTTTTGAAATATTGCCACGCATTAAGTATTTTATTAGATTTTCTTTTCAATCAATCTCACATTTCAGTGGTTGTATTACAAGACTTTAAATAACGCAGCTTGGCCATGTGTCTCAGATTCAGCCTTCTGCCTTTGATTGTGGAAATCATGGAAATGTCTGTGATCTGAGGGCAGAGTTGCCATCCCAATGAGATCATACTGTACTTAAATGTCTTCAACTTTTGCCGTCATGATTTAGCAAAAATGAAGTATGAAGTTCTTTTAGCATCTGGCAGGCCTTTTGATGTCAGACTCGCTGCTGAGGGACTGCTAACTGAACTGAATGCTTTAAGAACGCCAATTTACTCAGCTGGTTGCAAAGCCTTTGACCTTAGTAGTGGAACTTGGCAAATCAGTGCATACATTTATGTTTAGCATTCTGTCAAGATTCAGGAAAATGCTTTGTGGCTTTTAGTCCCAGAATTATTTTTTTTTACCATATACTAGTCGGCAGTTTAAACATTGGTCTTTCTTCAAAGGCCAACAAGGCTAGTAAATTAAGCCTAAGAGGTTATGAACTGTTGGCAGTTAATAAGTCATAAAATTTCTCTATAAAACAGAATGCTAGATTCCATCTCAGTGACAAGAAGTACAAAGAACTGGTGTACAAAATATCTAATTGTACAAAAGAACTGGGATTTCTCAATAGCTGCTCATCTGGAGTCTCCAGGGTGCTCTTGCTTGGGTTTCCTGAATTCAAGAAGCCATTTGAAAAAGGAAAAATAAGTGCATTAAATAGTTATTTGCATTAACGTTCAGGAAGCAGTGGCCAGAGTGAGAAGACAAAAGGAATAAAAACTCTACAGAGCGATATAGTCAAGGAAATAGGTTTTCCGAAAGGTCAGTATGAGTTGCAAGGACCATAGTATCAAGAGGACATTCTTAAAAACTTTCAAATAATGGAACATCAACATGCAAACAATCAATTTGTGATTCCAACATTTTTTCCTCCTTCTATCCTTATCATGGAGGCATCTATATTTTTTGATGTTTCCAGAAGAGGTTAGGATTGTTTCATAAAGTCCCTCTCTTGTTTGTAACATTCAGGTCTAATTGCATTTCATGATTACCCCTAATTTTCTCATCCTTCTCTGGATCTTTAAATTGCATGAGATTACAAAATTGTCCACTGGGACTGTAAGCCGTAGTAAAGCTAAGTTGTCAAACAAAACTGAACTGACTTGACATGTTTGATCTTCTCAAGAGCATAGCATTTGTATGTTTTCCTATTAGAATTTATTTTTATGTAGTGTTTTTCCTAATTTTTATTTTTTTTGTTGGGGGGTGGGAGCTGGAATTGGCCTTGGTGTATGATTAAATATAAATACTGCTTGGACAGGTGGCTTGGATCCTCCTTTGGGAGAGCTGGAATATCTTACAGCATACAGGTTAGTGGGGAATTCCAGTGAGTTTTATAAAAAGCTGGTTGACTGGAAAAAAAAAGTCTTAAAAAAACAATACTAAAACTTGGAAAAACAACCAGGTACAAATTTCTCAAATACCAGAAATACCGGTAATCAGAACATATGTGAAATTCTTTGCTATTTCTAATAGTCAATTATAGGTTATGCTTGTCTTCTTTATACTTTAAAACTGTTTGAAAATAAAAAAGCTACTATTTAGCTTAGCTCATTTTATTAAATGCAAGTCTATATTCACTTCATCGGAAATACACTTAAAATTATATTTCATTCATTTATATGTAATGCTAATCATAAATACTCAGGTTGGTATGAGTTCGTAGACACCAACATGTATAGGTTTACTTTTATTTAAAGGGTTAAAAAAAATTCAGAAGGATGTCTAAAAAAGGCACATTTTTTGCACCATTTTCTGCGACCAGTAGCATTCTCATTTTTCAGGATATGGGGCTCATTTATGGCTTATTTTATTGCATCTTAAGCTGACATTTTTAACCGCACCATTTTTGCGCAGATACTATTTTTTAATCGCTTGTTATTGAATTTTGCGATGACCTAAAAAGTAATTTTGGCTTTTGGAATTCTTTTGCAACAATGCCGTTTACCGATCAGACTAATTGATTTTATATTTTGATAGATCGGGCATCTCTGAATGTGGCGATATCAAATGTGTATATTTTTTTTATTTTTTTAACCCTTTCATTTTCAATGGGGCAATTGGGGGAGTGATTTACATTTTTAGGTTGTTTTTTTTTTTTTTTTAAACTTTTTTTTAACTTTTTTATTTATTTTACTAGTCCCTCTAGGGGCTATAAGAATCAGCAGTCTGATCGCTTGTTCATTTCTCCTGATCAGAGCTGCACAGCTCAGATTAGCTGAAATACTGCTCTCCTCTTACAGCCAACGCTATGCCGGCTGTAACAGGAAGTTAATTTTTTTCACTAAATCACCCTGGAGGGGCTGTCCTTTTCTATTTTGTTGCTACAATTTCCAAGAGTATCCCTTGGTTTGGATGTGCATCTGTTGTTGCTATTAGAAATGTCTCCACACTATACAGTAGGTGCTGTGTGTAATAATTTCTATAACAGGAAGGGAGTTATGATAGTGACTGGAGTCATCACATGACCCTGTGCTCCCATGGCAACCATCGGCTTCCCATGATCGCATCACGAGGCTTCCAATGGCGGTGGGTAAGTGCGCGTTACCTGCTGTGGCCATTTACATTGCGCTGTCACATATTGACAGCCCAGGAGATCACACAGATATCCCATCAATGGCACTAATATGTAATGAAAAGCACTCCACTGCCTCCAATTGTCAGAATAATACGCAATCGATTGATGATTGATGGATGAGGTGATGGCAGCTTTTGCCACTGTGCTAATTATTGGCATTTTTACAGTGAATGTATAGTATATACACAACCAACTCTAATACATTGAATAGCTATATATATATATATATATATATATATATATATATATATATAGATATAGATATACTTCTGTATGGTCACTGCCAAAGTCCACAATTACTAATCAAAAATTAGTTGCTACCACTAATCACTTATACAGGCCAATAGCACACCCCTTACTAGTACCGTTTGACCTCACGAGACTTCAGGGATGTGTTTTATAGAGCAAGAGGAATGAAGCTATTAATTTTATATTTAATCTGAAAAGTAGGCAGTAAATATAAAAATATGCAAAAGGTATTACAAAGGGGGACAAAACAATACAGTATAAACAGTTACATAAAAATAAAGGTGATAAACAAAACAAAAGTACTAAACCTGATGTCATAGAAAAGGCGCCGATCTATGGAGAAAAGATCTCCCTTGGCTTTGACTCCAGTCCATCTACTATCAGTCCTTTGAAGCTCCCAAGTTATCTATTGAAGTGACAGAAGTGATGCTGCTCAAACTCTGTATTCACTAAGCCCAAGTTTTATGTCTATTTTACTGAAGAGGTACCAGTTCAATTACCTGTCCATGCCAGGTGGTTCTAGCCGAACAGGGGCCAGATGTTGAGCGCTAGCTCTTGTTTCATTTCCAAATTACAAGCCATTTTATAACAGATTGGTCCTCTTTTACCATTACATTATGACAGCACACGTCACAGAGAAGATGTAACCTATGAATCACTAATTCTTTTGTCTGTTTGGAATTTGGATCTATCACTATAACATGGTGTTTTTTATTCAATGTCAAGTGGAGCATCACTCTCAATCCATCAGTTTTTGAAGAATGTATAAAGTTAGATGTTGCAATATGTTACTAACTTGTTCACTCTATGTATAGAACACTTGATTCTGTCCTTAAAAATCATGGAATATAAAGTATTAGATGTAGTAGTTTTCATGTGATGGGTATTCATTTTTGCATGAATGAATTTGAGTAAAACCGAAGATTTTGTAATTGTAACAAAAGTCACATTATTAACCTTACTGTCATGTTGTAGGTTAGAAACCATGTTCTATGATGCTCAGTCTTGTTGAAATTTTGAAAATGTCTCATCTTCATTGAGATATTGATTCAAATATTACTTTTCAAAGGAAGTGTACTCACTAGAGATGAGCGAACCGGTCGCGGTTCGGCTCGAGGTGGTTCGCCGAATGGAGGTCTCGTTCGAGTTCAGTTCGTCGAACGTTCGACGAACCGAACTCGAACGTATAGGCTATAATGGGAGGCAATCACAAACACATAAAAATGCATTATAAATGTACACAAACAGTTAATAAACATTGCCATAACACTTACCGGTCCTCGCGATCCCTTCTGCACTCTGTCTCCTGCCGCTATTCCATCCGATGATCGCTGAATCCTCCCGGTGACCTGCACTGCCAGCAGAGAAGCAGGACCTATCGTGACGTCAAAATAGCCATGTGACCAGTCACGTGGCTATTATCTCATTGGCTACAGACTGGTCACATGACTATGACACGTCATGTAGGACCTGCGAGTGCATCTCTCCGGTACACGGTGCACATATGTGTATCGCCGTGTACCGGCGACATGCTCTAGCACACGGTCGACTCCCCGTTCCGTTAGGGACCGGCTGACACAGCCGGTCATTAACGGAGATCACCGTTGCCATAGCAACGCAGTTAGCGGTGACGTCACCGCTAACCGCGGCTCCGAGAGCACCGTTGCTATGGTAACGCGTCTGTCACCGTTACCGCTAGCAGCCAGCAGTGATCACTCACGGAGTGAAGGCTGCACGCTGCTGCACGATTGTAGTGAGCATTGTAGTGAGGATGGAGGTTCCCCAGCCCCAAGTGATGAGCTGGTGAATCTCATCCTTCCTCACTACAATCGTCACTACTACTACACTAGAAAGAAAGAAGACAGAAGAGCAGGATCGTGGAGGGCTGACAGGGGGTAATAAAGATGGAGTCTCTAATGTGTCTGTGTATTTATATCTATTAAAGTATTTTTTCTCTGTGTGGTGTCTTTTTTTTAATCCTTTATTGGAGATTCTTAATGGCCGGGTCAAACGTGCCTGACATTAAGAATCTCTGGCTTAATACTGGCTGGTAAAACAAAGCCAGTATTAACTCATGATTACCCAACAAGCCACCCGGCTCCAGGGCTGTTGGAAGAGTTGGATACAGCGCCAGATGATGGCGCTTCTATGAGAGCGCCATTTTCTGGGACGGCTGCGGACTGAAATCCGCAGCAGAGGCGCCCACAAACCTCGGGCTAACCTGTGCTGCGGATTCCAATCCCCAGCTGCCTAGTTGTACCCGGCTGGACACAAAAATGGGGCGAAGCCCACGTCATTTGTTTTTTAATTATTTCATGAAATAAGTGAAATAATTAAAAAAAACGGGCTTCCCTATATTTTTGGTTCCCAGCTGGGTACAAATAGGCAACTGGGGGTTGGAGGCAGCCCGTGGCTGCCAGCTGTACCTGGCTAGCATACAAAAATATGGCGAAGCCCACGTCATTTTTTTGGTGGGCAAAAAACTTCTGCATACAGTCCTGGATGGAGTATGCTGAGCCTTGTAGTTCTGCAGCTGCTGTCTGCTCTTCTCCATACAGACAGACAGCAGCTGCAGAACTACAAGGCTCAGCATACTCCATCCAGGACTGTATGCAGAAGTTTTTTGCCCCCTGAAAAAATTATGTGGGCTTCGCCATATTTTTGTATGCTAGCCAGGTACAGCAGGCAGGTACGGCTGCCCCCAACCCCCAGTTGCCTATTTGTACCCGGCTGGGAACCAAAAATAAAGGGAAGCCCTTTTTTTATTATTTCATGAATTTCATGAAATAATTAGAAAACAAATGACGTAGGCTTTGCCCCATTTTTGTGTCCAGCCAGGTACAACTAGGCAGCTGGGGATTGGAATCCGCACCACAGGTTGGCCTGAGCTTTCTGGGCCCCACTGCTGCGAATTGCAGTCTGCAGCCACCTCAGAAAATGGCATTTTCATAGAAGCGCCATCTTCTGGCGCTGTATCCAACTCTTCCAGCACCTGCCTGCTATACCTGGCTAGCATACAAAAATATGGCGAAGCTCACGTCCTTTTTTTGTAGTTTTTTGGCAAAAAAAATAAAAAATGCTTCCCTGGATTTTCCATTGCCAGTGAAGGTAACACCAAGCAGTGGGGGTTAGCAGCCAGTAGCTGCTTGGATTACCCTTAGCTAGCAATACAAAAAATGCAGCGGGAGCCCATATATATTTTTTTTAATTATTTATTTAAATAACTAAAAATAAAATGGGCTTCCCTGTATTTTGATTGCTGGACATCACAGTGCTGTAAAAATAAATCTTTAAAAAAATGACGTAGCGCTCCGCGGTATTTTTGATTCTCAGCGCAGATAAAGCAGACAGCTATGGGTTGCCACCCCCATTACCTGCCGTTACCTTGGTTGGCAATCAAAATACAGGGAAGCCCATTAATTTTTTCTATTTAAAAAATAGTTAAAAAAAAAAATGACGTTGGGTCCCCCCATTTTTGATAGCCAGCTAGGGTAAAGCAGACGGCTGTAGCCTGAAAACCACAGCTGGCAGCTTTACCGTGGTTGGGGATCCAATGTGGAGGTCCCCTCAGGCTCTTTTTTATAATTATTTTATAAATATTAATAATTACACAATAAAAGTAGGGTTCCCCCCCAAATTGGATCACCAGCCAAGGTAAAGCGGACAGCTGTGGTCTGGTATTCTCAGGGTGGGAAGGTCCATAGTTATTGGGCCTTCACAGCCTAAAAATAGCAGGCCGCAGGCACCCCAGACGTGGCGCATCCACTAGATGCGCCAATCCTGGCGCTTCACCCCAGCTCATCCCGTGCCCTGGTGCAGTGGCAAACGGGGTAATAAATCGGGTTGATACTAGCTGTAAAGTCACCTGAGATCAAGCCCAGCAGTTTGTGATGTCATGGCGTCTATTAGATACCCAACATCATAAACTGTCAGTACTAACAAAAACAAAAAATCGACAAAAGAAATTTATTTGAAAAAACAGTCCCCAAAACATTTCCTCTTTCACCAATTTATTGTAAGAAAAAAAATAAAGGGGTCCCACGACGACTCTGGACCGTCTAGAATATGGGGGGGAGACACTCAGGGAACGTATCCCCCATTTTCTAGGAGTGCGGACCCTTCATGTGAGGAGTGTGGGTGCAATGAATCTGCACTCACTCTCCCCGGGTCCACAGCAGCAGAGTCCATGTCGTAATGGTTGCTACCAAAGCTGCAATGCCCTGCTCATGAGGTAAGGGCATGCCTAATCAGGAGAACTACTGTAGAGGAAACTCTGCTCACTGGTATAAAGGTGCTCAGAGGTATTAATAGATAAAATTAGTGAGTAACCTCGGCACTCTAAATCTCCCAGACTAAGTCAGTAAGTCACAACGGATAGTAATGCAAAATCACTCTTTATTGGTCCATATTAAGAAAAAAAAAATTTTCATAAGCATATATGTTTTTGTCCAAAACAAGTTACAAATGACGTTTCGGCCTGAGCCTTCGTCAGATTGGACTTATCTGCATGTAATCATGAAAAATGACAATACTCAGTATCACATAAGAGTGAGAGAACAATAACATAAACTCGAACAATGTAGAGGTACAATTGGGATGCAGCAAAAAAAATTGCAACACAGCAAGAAATGAAACACATGATACAAATGTCATAATACAGTACAAGGACAATATAGTAATGACAAATATGGGGTCAGAGTAGACTTAGACAGCTCTGGTATGAAAGAGATGTCAATCATAAAGTAACATGTGCAGTAGGTGTAGAGCTACAGTATGCATGGCAGAGCTAATGGGTAGACCGACCATAGAAAAAGAACGCAGAAAAAGTGGAGAAAAAGTGGAGCATAAGAGGAGAAAAAGTGGAGAAAAAGTGGAGAAAAAGTGGAGAAAAAAGTGGAGAAAAAGTGGAGCATAAGAGGAGAAAAAGTGGAGAAAAAGTGGAGCATAAGAGGAGAAAAAGTGGAGAAAAAGTGGAGAAAAAGTGGAGCATAAGAGGAGAAAAAGTGGAGAAAAAAGTGGAGAAAAAGTGGAGAAAAAGTGGAGAAAAAGTGGAGAAAAAGTGGAGAAAAAGTGGAGAAAAAAGTGGAGAAAAAGTGGAGAAAAAAGTGGAGAAAAAGTGGAGAAAAAAGTGGAGAAAAAGTGGAGAAAAAGTGGAGAAAAAGTGGAGATTAAGAGGAGAAAAAGTGGAGAAAAAGTGGAGCATAAGAGGAGAAAAAGTGGAGAAAAAGTGGAGAAAAAGTGGAGAAAAAAGTGGAGAAAAAGTGGAGAAAAAGTGGAGCATAAGAGGAGAAAAAGTGGAGAAAAAGTGGAGAAAAAGTGGAGAAAAAGTGGAGCATAAGAGGAGAAAAAGTGGAGAAAAAGTGGAGCATAAGAGGAGAAAAAGTGGAGAAAAAGTGGAGAAAAAGTGGAGATTAAGAGGAGAAAAAGTGGAGAAAAAGTGGAGCATAAGAGGAGAAAAAGTGGAGAAAAAGTGGAGAAAAAGTGGAGCATAAGAGAAGAAAAAGTGGAGAAAAAAGTGGAGAAAAAGTGGAGAAAAAGTGGAGAAAAAGTGGAGATTAAGAGGAGAAAAAGTGGAGAAAAAGTGGAGCATAAGAGGAGAAAAAGTGGAGAAAAAGTGGAGAAAAAATGGAGAAAAAGTGGTGAAAAAAGTGGAGAAAAAGTGGAGAAAAAGTGGAGAAAAAGTGGAGCATAAGAGGAGAAAAAGTGGAGATTAAGAGGAGAAAAAGTGGAGAAAAAGTGGAGCATAAGAGGAGAAAAAGTGGAGAAAAAGTGGAGAAAAAGTGGAGAAAAAGTGGAGCATAAGAGAAGAAAAAGTGGAGAAAAAAGTGGAGAAAAAGTGGAGAAAAAGTGGAGAAAAAGTGGAGATTAAGAGGAGAAAAAGTGGAGAAAAAGTGGAGCATAAGAGGAGAAAAAGTGGAGAAAAAGTGGAGAAAAAGTGGAGAAAAGGTGGAGAAAAAAGTGGAGAAAAAGTGGAGAAAAAGTGGAGAAAAAGTGGAGATTAAGAGGAGAAAAAGTGGAGAAAAAGTGGAGCATAAGAGGAGAAAAAGTGGAGAAAAAGTGGAGAAAAAGTGGAGCATAAGAGGAGAAAAAGTGGAGAAAAAAGTGGAGAAAAAGTGGAGAAAAAAGTGGAGAAAAAGTGGAGAAAAAGTGGAGCATAAGAGAAGAAAAAGTGGAGCATAAGAGGAGAAAAAGTGGAGAAAAAGTGGAGAAAAAGTGGAGAAAAAGTGGAGAAAAAGTGGAGCATAAGAGGAGAAAAAGTGGAGAAAAAGTGGAGCATAAGAGGAGAAAAAGTGGAGATTAAGAGGAGAAAAAGTGGAGAAAAAGTGGAGCATAAGAGGAGAAAAAGTGGAGAAAAAGTGGAGAAAAAGTGGAGAAAAAGTGGAGCATAAGAGAAGAAAAAGTGGAGAAAAAAGTGGAGAAAAAGTGGAGAAAAAGTGGAGAAAAAGTGGAGATTAAGAGGAGAAAAAGTGGAGAAAAAGTGGAGCATAAGAGGAGAAAAAGTGGAGAAAAAGTGGAGAAAAAGTGGAGTAAAAAGTGGAGAAAAAGTGGAGAAAAAGTGGAGAAAAAGTGGAGATTAAGAGGAGAAAAAGTGGAGAAAAAGTGGAGATTAAGAGGAGAAAAAGTGGAGAAAAAGTGGAGCATAAGAGGAGAAAAAGTGGAGAAAAAGTGGAGAAAAAGTGGAGAAAAAGTGGAGAAAAAGTGGAGCATAAGAGAAGAAAAAGTGGAGAAAAAAGTGGAGAAAAAGTGGAGAAAAAGTGGAGAAAAAGTGGAGATTAAGAGGAGAAAAAGTGGAGAAAAAGTGGAGCATAAGAGGAGAAAAAGTGGAGAAAAAGTGGAGAAAAAGTGGAGAAAAAGTGGAGAAAAAAGTGGAGAAAAAAGTGGAGAAAAAGTGGAGAAAAAGTGGAGAAAAAGTGGAGAAAAAGTGGAGATTAAGAGGAGAAAAAGTGGAAAAAAGTGGAGATTAAGAGGAGAAAAAGTGGAGAAAAAGTGGAGCATAAGAGGAGAAAAAGTGGAGAAAAAGTGGAGAAAAAGTGGAGCATAAGAGAAGAAAAAGTGGAGAAAAAAGTGGAGAAAAAGTGGAGAAAAAGTGGAGAAAAAGTGGAGATTAAGAGGAGAAAAAGTGGAGAAAAAGTGGAGCATAAGAGGAGAAAAAGTGGAGAAAAAGTGGAGAAAAAGTGGAGAAAAAGTGGAGAAAAAAGTGGAGAAAAAAGTGGAGAAAAAGTGGAGAAAAAGTGGAGAAAAAGTGGAGAAAAAGTGGAGATTAAGAGGAGAAAAAGTGGAGAAAAAGTGGAGATTAAGAGGAGAAAAAGTGGAGAAAAAGTGGAGCATAAGAGGAGAAAAAGTGGAGAAAAAAGTGGAGAAAAAAGTGGAGAAAAAGTGGAGAAAAAAATGGAGAAAAAGGGGAGCACCCTTTGGTACCTTTCATGTGGCACTAAGGGGTGCTTAGCTTTGTATTTAGCCAAAAAAATGAAAAAAAAATGACGTAGGGTTCCCCCTAGTTTTGTAGCCAGCTAGGGTAAAGCAGACGGCTGCAGCCTGCAGACCACAGCTGGCAACCTCACCTTGGCTGGTAATCCAAAACTGAGGGTACCCCACGCTGTTATTTTAAATTAAATAAATAATTAAAAAAAAAAACACGTAGGGGTCCCCCAAAATTGGATCACCAGCCAAGGTAAAGCAGACAGCTGGGGCCTGATATTCTCAGACTAGGGAGGTCCATGGTTATTGGAATCTCCCCAGCCTAAAAATAGCAGGCCGCAGCCGCCCCAGAAGTGGCGCATCCATTAGATGCGCCAGTCCTGGTGCTTCGCCCCAGCTCATCCCGCGCCCTGGTGCGGTGGCAAACGGGGTAATATATGGGGTTAATACCAGATGTGTAATGTCACCTGGCATCAAGCCCTGGGGTTGGTGAGGTCAGGCGTCTATCAGATACCCGACATCACCAACCCAGTCAGTAATAAAAAAAAATAGACGACAAACACATTTTTATTTGAAAAAACACTCCCCAAAACATTCCCTCTTTAATCAATTTATTAGATTGAAAAACAAATCCAGGTCTGGTGTAATCCAAGGGGTTGCCATGACGATCCACACTGTCCCAGTCAATGAAGAGCAGGATGTTCCCCATTGGCTGGGAGAGTAATGCAGTGACCTGAGCTAACTTCAATGGGTCAGCCCAGGTCACTGCAGGGGGGTGACAAGTGCTGCTGTCAGCGAGGTACATTACCTGCGCTGATCTCCAGCACACTGACAGCCCCTGTCACTGAGGTCAATGACCGGCGCCTTCACATCAAGTATCGCGAGAGGTCCGTGACGTCACCGCCAGTGTCAGTCTCGGGTCGGAAGCAATAGGTGATGTGACAAGCGGCGGCCATGGAGGAAAGTGACAGCGCTGAGGTCGGGATGGCGGGACTTCATCACCGCAGGTAAGCTGAGCGGGGGCGGGGGGGGGGTGAGAGTGTGTGTGTGTATGTGTATGTATGTGTACATGCCGCGGGCAGGAGGGGGCGGAGCGAGCTGAGCGGGAAGTGTGGGCTTCCTGCACGTAACTAAGATAAACATCGGGTTACTAACCAAAGCGCTTTGCTTGGATACCCGATGTTTATCTTGGTTACCAGCTTGTGGCAGGCTGCCAGCGATGGCTCCTGCACACTGTAGCTGGGAGGGGGGGGGGTGTGCGTGAGTGAGAGTGTGTGTGTGTGTGTGTATATGTATGTATACATGCCGCGGGCAGGAGGGGGCGGAGCGAGCTGAGCGGGAAGTGTGGGCTTCCTGCACGTAACTAAGATAAACATCGGGTTACTAACCAAAGCGCTTTGCTTGGATACCCGATGTTTATCTTGGTTACCAGCTTGTGGCAGGCTGCCAGTGATGGCTCCTGCACACTGGAGCTGTAAAAAGCCCTGCTTTTTGCTGCTAGAACCGTTCTCGAACGTTTCTAGAACTATCGAGCTTTTAGCAAAAAGCTCGAGTTCTAGTTCGATCTCGAACAGCCCAAAAATCACTCGAGCCTAGAACTGGAGAACCACGAACCGCGAACCGCGCTCAACTCTAGTACTCACTTATGCAGAGCACTGTATATACAGCTCTGGCAAAAATTAAAAGAACACTGCAAAATTTTCAGTTTTTCCGATTTTTCTCGTTATAGGTATATTTTTGAGTGAAATGTAAATTGTTCTTTTATTCTATAAACTACTGACAATTTGTCTCCGAATTTCCAAGCAATAAATTTTGTATTTATTTTCTGAAAATGAGAAAAGGTGAAAATAACAAAAAATGCATTGCTTTCAGACCTCAAATATTGCAAAGAAAACAAGTTCATAATCATTTAGAAACAACAATACTAATAATGTTCTAACTCAAGAAGAGCTCAGAAATCAATATTTTGTGGAATAACTATGATTTTTAATCACGGCTTTCATGTGTCTTGGCATGCTTTCCACACTACTTTTGGGTGACCTTATGGTCACAAATGTAAGCAGTTCTTTGTTTGCTAGCTTGTGACTATCCATGTTCCTCCTGATTACATTCCAGAGGTTTTCAATGGGATTCAGTTTTTAATGTGGTGGTCCTTCATCCACACATTGATTGACCTAGCTGTGTGGAATGGCACATTGTCCTGCTGGAAAAACCAGTCTTCAGAGTTGGGGAATAGTTCCTAAGCAGAAGCAAGCAACTGTTTTTCCAGGATAACCTTGTATGCTGCTTGATTCATACGTCCTTCTCAAAATTTAATCTGCCTTTTTTAGGTTTAATTTGCTTTTTTTTACAGTGGCCAATCACAGCCATGCCAATACTTGACATGGCTGTGATGGGCTGGGAGAGGATGGATTTTGACATCTGATTATTTACCGTTCCTTAGCAAGATTGCCGAGTTTTGCGATAAATGCTCGGATGTCCATCCGACCAAAGTTCGTACAATTTTAACATTTTCCGATCTTTGCCGATCAGGATCACTTATCCCTATTAAAGAGTTTGTCTCTTAATTTGATAAAAAATTGCTTGAAACAACAAGTCCTAAAAAACAAGCAAATTAAAAATGTACTTCTAATTAAAAACCCTCTCTGTTTTTAAGAATTGAGACATTTTCATTTTTACAGATTACAGCTTGTTGCTTAGACTTCTGATCACCTTCTGGTCCCAGAGTGAGTAGTTCTTGAGGTAAGGAGCATGTGCTATTAGCAGGCTTTATGTCTTTGAGCCTAATCACATTGCTCTGAAGATAGCCATTTTGTTGGATCCGGCTAGGTTTCAGATCCCCTCAAAGCTGATGGTAGCAGCCTGGGAGAACACTTAGTGAGGGAGGCTCAGTATTGCGACCATAATACTCTTCCAAACAATCAATATTCGAGAGGGTACCACAACTGACAACCAGGAAGCCAAAAGTCAAAGAAATGATGCCTTCCTGAAGATGCAAATTGAGAAAACTACTTTAAAGAATGAGTGAAGCTGCAATGACATCATGGGGATGTAACGTTAATCTCCCTGCAAATGTTTGATAGTAAACCCAAGCACTGTTTGATACAATTTAGAGCCTTGTATAATGATATAATATCACTGTAACAAATGATTTTACATTTAGGCTTCCTGATAATAAAATATTAGCACATCCCAGGTTATTAGATGTACATATTTTATGTCCATTCTTTTAATACACAGTTTGGGGGATGTCAAATGCAAAGTGTTATGAAGACATAATTTATCTGGTTATCTGGCTGAATTTAAGCCAAGAGCACAAAAACTGCTCCCTGGATAACTCATGACATCAAAACCAGCTGTGCTGCCTTCAGCTTGAAGCCTTCTAAGAAAACAAACCTCAACAGCTGAATGTGAATGTGACATTACAAGTTCATTCAGCAATTTTAGACTCTACTTGTGTTTTATAAACAAAGCTTATAATGTGATGAAAAATGATACAGAAAGAAGATACATTCTGTCTGAAAATGTTCATTTTATTCATCATCATTAGCCAATCTTTATTCCTCTACAGAAATATAATTTGTGGATGTGGCCGCCTTCATTTCTGAAGGGAACTGTCAAAGATTCACTGTTTTAAGCCATATTCACACAACAGTTTGTTATGCATGGACATGAAAGAAGGACCGATGTAAGCTTCTCCTATCAACCAGTCAGTAAAGAACAGACAGCAAATTGATGTGACACATATGTAAAGCCATTCACTTAAGTGTGTCAAAAATTGGATCATAATTAGACACATAGAACTATAATGGGTTTATGTTCTATCTGCAAAAAGTAAATACAACCCAGTAGCTTAGCATGGGGCTTTACAGTGGACACACAGTCTCTGGGTGTGTAAGATTCACCTCCTTCTCTTCCTTAGGCCTTTTTCACACATCCGTGAAAAACCATACACATTTTTCACGGATGTGTCAGAGGTGCGTTTTGCCCTCCATGACCCGTGTTTATGGGCTACGTGTGTTCTCCGTGTGTTATCCGTGATAACACACGGAGAACGGGAACTTGCCTTGCCTTGACACTTGCCTTGCTTCCATCCAAAGGTTCTGGATTGCAGATCGCAGTAGAGTCTCCGGGCTGTGAATCCGCAAACCAGCACACAAGCCTGGAGGTGTCTAGTACGATCCGAAAAGCAGTATGTGCTCGTGAACAAAGGATGGAAGTGCGACCTTGTTGACTTCTTTTCAAGTAAAGCTGTAGTCGTGACCACCAATAGGATTTGAAGAGGGCGTTGTAAAGAAAAGGCAAAACCACGCCTGCGTCGCTGAATTCTGAGTCGCCAGCGAAGTTGCTCATTGTTGATATGGTGTCAGACATGTTGCCCAGTGGGACACCAACAACCAAAAAATGGTCCAGGCCATTTAGCAACAACCAGCGACCTCACAGCAGGGGCCACGTTGTTGCTGGATGTCACACACAGCAACATCGCTAGCAACATCGCTGTTGCGTCACAAAAGTCGTGCCTCAGTAGCGAAGTTGCTAGTGATGTTGATAAGTGAGACGTGGCCTTTATATGAGAGTCCTAATCTAATCTAATAAAAGGATAAGAAAATGAAAACTTAAGTAGAATAATTTGAAGCTGTGATGGTGGGATATTGTGGGTCATGTACCATTTTGTGTGGGTTAATGTTTAGGCGTGGTTCACTGTCCATTATTTGTATTGCTTGTGTGTACATTCTATTGTCTGTCGGTAATCACTCCTGTAGTGTTTGTCCCTAGGTGTGGGGGGAGGTGCGCCAACAATCCAGTAACCTTTTTGCTTACCTGGAGATTGAGCAGTCTATTGGAGAACTTGAAGAGAGAAGGAAGAAGATTGAACCTTTGAGGGAAGCTGTGACTTTTCAGAGACCTGGACATTTATTCCTGGACTAATTTTACCCTCTGTTTTGTGGATTATTTGATGGACATTCTGGATTGCATGGAATAAATATGCTTTGGATTGCTCACTCATCTCTCCCTCTGTTGATTGTGTTATACGGGAGAAAGACCCCATCATAGAAGCCTACGGGTTTTACAAGGAAAATTAAAGAAGCACTATTTTATGGGAGTCCAGGAATTACAGGGAACCTGACACGTTGTATATGGAGTCTGAAATGTGAACAGCATAATACCGAGACGGAAAAGCTGAGGACAATTATATATAGGTTAGATGAAAAAGAGATAAAATATCTTGTATTTTATTAATTCAAATACTTTGTGTTTATACACACACATGAGTCCAGTGGGCGGTCCTCCTCAGTGATTGACAGTTATCTCTCATAGATAGTCAAATTGGAAAGACTGATGTATACAAACACCATATTTTAAATGAATTTAATGGAAGTTTTACTGAAACTTTTCCTGTATCAATGTGATCAGCTCTATAACATCCTGCCTGTAGTTCAGAGACCATTTTCAACATGATAGGTTTCTTCAAGTGTCACTAATCTGACTGCATTGCAGAAAAATGTTGGTACACAAAGACAAAACGGAGTGAGTTTGTGCATGATCTGTCATCTTATACCAACTAGAAATAAATAAATTCTCTGTATCCTTACACATCCAATGGGCTTGTGTGGAGCTATGGGCATAGTCTACACTTTACTAAGAAATATACGTTATTTGGACTATATCAGTGCTGGTACAATCCAAAGTACAGTGCTTACATTAGACAAACGTGATGTTTATGATTATAAAGATAAGTAATAAGGAGAACAACCACCAATAGTAAATTGTTTGTTTCGTTTCAACACTTTCTCTACAAATAAAGTCCCAGCAGGGTGGCAGTCAAAGGCCAGAGATACCTTCTGGTCACTAATGGTCATATCATAACCTGCCCCTCTGTCTCTCACTGTAGTGTTGAGTACCTTCCCAGTTTGGAGTGAGGGACAGAGCTACAGGTTACTATTGCTGCATGAACTTGAGTTAGTATCATTAAAGATTTTAATTATTTTATTATACCTCTACAATTATCAGTACATAAAATAATAACTTCATCAATATACATAATATAAATATGAGTATATACACAGCATAAATGTAATAAACCCTTTATCTACCCTACTTCCATGCAACTAACATGCCGAGGAGCAAAGTTGACTATACTGTATAAGCATCACTACCTTAAGCAACCTGACGTAAGAAAGCGCACATTTTATATATATATATATATATATATATATATATATATATATATTGTGAGACTGTGACCGGGGTTATCTATGACGGCCGGTATGTCTCGCCCCGGTTGTGCTCCCTCCATGTATAGAAAGCAACTCCACTCCAGGGTTAATGCTGTTTCCCTGCAGGCTCAAAGGAGGGTTAAAAGGAAACAGGAACATGGGCGTGGGTCCCTAGTGTGAGGGAGTGAACACAATTCCCTGAGTTTCTGCCAGAGACACACATGTGTGTGCTGTGTTGGACTTTGTTTGTGCAATAAACCGTGTGCTGTGACCATTGGTGCCTGGATCCCGTGTCTTCTGCTGTGCAGCCGACCACGCAACCTCACAGATGGTGGAGAATGCGGGCATTCCAGCCCGGTGAGGTGTAGCATCCATCCCTGGTGACCCAGCAGCGCATGTCCTGGATTCGAGCGGCTATACTACAGCCCAAACCCGGCGACGCCATGGAGGACATACTAAAGCAGCTGGCTCAGGCTAATGCACAGCAACAACAGACCAATGCACACCTGCTCCGGTCGTTGGATTGTCAGCAGCAATCCTTGCAATTGCAGGAACAAAGGCACCAAGAACAGATGGTTCTCCTGGCCAAGTCGATCCGTGCCGGACCGGCAGCAACAACCCCGGGACAGGGTGACGACGGCAGCGTACGGAAAACGGTGAGACAAGCGTTGCAAAAGATGACCCCGGGGGATGATGTGGAAGCGTTCCTGGCGGTGTTTGAGCGGGTGGCCGAGCGGGAAAAGCTGCCGACCCCCAAGTGGGCTGAGGTATTGTCGCCCTATCTGACGGGGGAGCCCCAAAAAGCATACCTGGACCTCTGTACCGAGGACGCCATAGAATATGAGACCCTGAAAGCCGAAATACTTTCTCGGTTGGGGGTGAATACCTATGTACGGGCTCAGCGGGTAAATCAGTGGTTCTATGAGGAAGTCAAACCCGTACGCTCCCAGGCCTATGACTTGTTGCATCTGGTAAAGAAGTGGTTGCAGCCTGACACTCTGAGCCCTGCGCAAATGGTGGAAAGGGTAGTGGTTGATCGCTTTGTGCACACTTTACCCGTCACCATTCAACGGTGGGTAGGACAGGGCGACGCAAGTACCCTGGACCAATTAGTGTGCCTGGTGGAGCGGCATGTGGCTACGCAGGACTTGATATGGGACACTGAGACTTTGCGTGCCGCCCATCGGTCCAGCCCCTCCAAACCTCGGGCCAAGGACCCACCGCGGACACCGGTGCGGGAGTCCGCTACCGTCCCGTCTGAGGCCGCGCCCGCCGTCCCTGAGGTCCGGAAGGTTATGTACCCTAAACGACAACTCGTCAAGGGGGTTTCCTTCCCTATTAGATGTTGGCGGTGCCAGCGAGTGGGACATATGGAAGCCCAGTGTCCACTCACCACGGAGCCCATGGATTGTGGGGTTATCCAGCGGGGTTCAATGTATGCTCAGGCGGTGTGTACCGCGGACCTTGTCTCCCCGGAGACTGAGCCCCACTTGTGCCAAATACAGGTGAATGGATGTCCGGTTACAGGCTTGTTGGATTCCGGAAGCTTAGTGACCCTTGTGCGATCAACCCTAAGGGCTGAAGTAAAGGCCACAGGACGTACCGTGGGGGTGGTTTGCATACATGGGGACCGCCGAGATTATCCCACGGGGATTGTCACCATCACAGCACCCTGTGGTCAGGTGCAACATGAGGTGGGACTTATTAACACTCTTCCCTATGACGTGACATTAGGAAGGTATCTGCCGTATTTTCGGACTCTATGGAAGGGGCCTCCTAAGTCCCCTCAGGTATTGGACAGTCCGGGACCTGAGCTCGACAATCCCGAATCCGGGACGCCTGCCGTAGGGGTCCCCATGATAGGGACAGAATGTGAACCCGATAGGTCGCCCCTAGAGGTATTGGCAGGAGAGGCTGAGATGGTCGAGCCCCTCCTGGAGTTGGAGGCGTCCCCGGATACGTTTGGGACAGCCCAACTCCAGGACCCTACATTAATACATGCCCGGAGTCGGGTGACAGTGGTTGACGGGGTGGCACAGCTGCCCGGTGCCCAGGTAAGGTACTCCCATTTCGCTCTTAAGCAGGATTTACTCTACCGGGTAGATGAAATACGGGGCGTGGGGGTAGAGCAGTTGGTGGTGCCCCAGCCATATCGCCGGCGGGTCCTCGACTTGGCTCATAAACACCTGATGAGTGGCCACCTAGGGGTCAAGAAAACGCAGGAGCGAATATTGCAAAGGTTCTATTGGCCCGGGGTCTTTGGGGAGGTAAAACGGTTCTGCGAAACCTGCCCGGAGTGTCAGCTTACGGCACCCCTGGCCCACTTTCGCAGTCCGTTGGTACCGTTACCCATTATAGAAGTCCCTTTTGAACGGATAGGGATGGATCTGGTGGGGCCCCTCGTAAAGTCCGCTCGAGGGCACCAACACATCCTAGTGATCGTTGACTATGCCGCCCGGTATCCAGAGGCGATACCTCTCAGACATACTGCGGCGAAGCTTATAGCTCGGGAGTTGTTTGCTGTGTTCTGCCGGGTGGGGTTGCCCAAGGAGATCCTTACGGATCAGGGGACCCCATTCATGTCTAAAGTGACCAAAGAGCTATGCCGGCTACTCCAGATCAAGCAGTTGCGTACGTCTGTGTATCATCCTCAAACGGATGGTTTAGTGGAGCGATTCAATAAAACCCTGAAAACCATGCTCAAAAGGGTGATTTCCAAAGACGGGAAAGACTGGGATATGATGCTTCCCTATTTGATGTTTGCCATCCGAGAGGTGCCACAGGCATCCACGGGGTTTTCGCCTTTTGAGTTGTTATACGGGCGACATCCCCGGGGATTGTTGGACCTGGCAAAGGAAACATGGGAGCAGGAGCCCACCCCCCATAAAAGTGTGATTGAACACATTTTAGGAATGCAGAACCGCATAAGCGCGGTCATGCCAATTGTGAAGGAGCATTTACAGGAGGCTCAGGCCACGCAAAGTGGCCGCTACAATAGACAAGCCACCGTGCGGACCTTTAAACCCGGGGATCGGGTGTTGGTATTGATCCCCACGGCGGAAAGTAAATTCCTGGCTCAGTGGCAAGGCCCCTACGAGATAAAGGAAAGAATCGGGGTGGTCAACTATAAGGTATTGCAGCCCGGTAGGCGGAAACCTGAACAAATATACCATGTCAACCTGTTAAAACCTTGGCAGGAACGGGAAAGCCTGATGGTTGATTTATCCCCATCTCCCTCCTCTTCGGGTCGTTCAAACCCGGCTACAGCGACCTCCGGAGAGGACGAACCGGAAGTAAGGATTGGAGAAGCCCTCACCAAGCAACAGAGGCGAGAGGCCAGACGGCTGGTTCAGCAGAACCCCGATGTCTTCTCCAAGCTGCCTGGTAGGACCAGTCTGATACGACATGACATTGTCACCGAGCCTCACCTGAAGGTACGCCTGAAGCCATACCGGGTACCGGAGGCTCGAAGACAAGCCATATCAGAGGAAGTGAAGACAATGCTACGCCTGGGGGTCATCGAAAAATCCCGGAGTGAATGGGCTAGTCCTATTGTCCTGATACCAAAACCCGATGGCTCCTTAAGGTTCTGCAATGACTTTAGGAGATTGAACGAAATATCCAAGTTCGATCTCTACCCCATGCCCCGGGTGGATGAGCTGATTGATAGGCTGGGACAGGCGCGATATTTCACCACGCTCGACCTGACCAAGGGGTACTGGCAGGTGCCACTGACGGAGTCCGCCAAGGAGAAAACCGCTTTTGTTACACCGGAGGGTCTCTTCCACTATGTTGTCTTGCCTTTTGGGTTACATGGCGCTCCGGCCACGTTCCAGAGGTTGATGGACTTGGTGCTGGAACCCCACCAGGCGTATGCATCAGCGTACCTTGATGACATCATTATTTACAGCTCTGAGTGGCAGACCCACTTGGAACAGGTACAAGCGGTGGTGTACGCGCTCTGAACAGCCGGATTGACAGCCAATCCCAAGAAATGTGCGTTGGGGCTCACGGAAGCCCGCTCTTTGGGCTACGTAATAGGCCAAGGAGTGATTAAGCCCCAAATTAACAAAGTTGAGGCGATCCAGAAGTGGCCTAGACCCCTGACCACAAAGCAGGTTAGGGCCTTCCTGGGTATCGTGGGGTACTACAGGAGGTTTGTAAAAAATTTTGCGGGACTATCAGCCCCCTTGACGGACTTTCTCAAAGGCAAGAAGTCCGTCATGGTGCGCTGGACTCCGCAGGCCGAGGACTCCTTCCGGGCCCTGAAGGGGGTCCTGTGCGGACAGCCCGTTCTTGTCAACCCTGATTTCCGGAAGGAGTTCATAGTACAGACTGACGCCTCTGAGGTCGGCCTGGGGGCAGTGCTGTCTCAGGTGGTTCAGGGGGAGGAACACCCCGTCACCTTCTTGAGTAGGAAGCTCACCCCTCCCGAGCGGAATTATAGCGTAGTGGAGAAGGAGTGCCTGGCGATCAAGTGGGCCTTGGAGTCCCTACGCTATTACCTGCTAGGACGACAGTTTCGCTTGGTGACTGATCACTCTCCACTGGTCTGGATGAGGTCCGCCAAGGAACGGAATGCCCGGGTTACCCGGTGGTTCCTTTCTCTGCAGAACTTCTGGTTTACGGTTGAACACCGGGCCGGTAGGTTGCAGGGCAACGCCGATGCCTTGTCCCGCGGCCCGTGTTTGATGGCGGGAGTTCAACCCCGCATGCTTGAACTGAGGGGGAGGTATGTGAGACTGTGACCGGGGTTATCTATGACGGCCGGTATGTCTCGCCCCGGTTGTGCTCCCTCCATGTATAGAAAGCAACTCCACTCCAGGGTTAATGCTGTTTCCCTGCAGGCTGAAAGGAGGGTTAAAAGGAAACAGGAACATGGGCGTGGGTCCCTAGTGTGAGGGAGTGAACACAATTCCCTGAGTTTCTGCCAGAGACACACATGTGTGTGCTGTGTTGGACTTTGTTTGTGCAATAAACCGTGTGCTGTGACCATTGGTGCCTGGATCCCGTGTCTTCTGCCGTGCAGCCGACCACGCTACCTCACAATATATATATCGGTCCCTTGCAAAATGAAACAGAAAATGTTACTGTGGGACCTGTAGTTCCACAAGTCTTGGAATGTATTTAAGGGTCGGGTTCCCTTTAAGAATAGCCAGTGTGCTGGACAGGTCTGGATAATCACATACCTCCACTCGTAGGTGTGTCCAGTCTGATTTAAGAGACTGTTTGTTTAGTCACATGGTCTCTGGGTGCTTGGAAGGACTTCATTTTTTGGAGGCACCCCTGGAAGGAGTCCATGTGGATTAGACCCGGCTGCAGTTTCCCCTGATGTCATTGGCTAGGAGGCCAGCTGTGTGGAGCCTGTGGTTGCTCTGCACTTAGGGAGCTGGAATCCTCCTTTGGATCTGGATTGACCGGCGTTCGTGGCGAGAGCACGTCACAGTTCCCGGTTGGTGATCTCAGAGAGGCAGTCTTCGTAGGAATCCTTGGGAACCCTGCTCAAGCTCCTGAAAAGCTGATGGAAACCTTTGCAGAAGGTTACAGCCTGGAAAGCCAGTGTGTGTATACTAGCCGGGTCAGTTACTAATACGCTAATGTGAAGGACTATATTCAAATCGATGTGTGTGATACCTCAGTTAGACGAACTGCTAGAAGAGGTTTTTTTTGTTTAAGTTGCAAGTGTGGTTTATATGGTTTTCAATAAACCAACTGGACTTTTAAATGGAAAGTGTTCCTGTGTGCCTTAGCTATAGCAGCCAGGTGAGTGTCCCCCAATATATTCAGAGAGCCCAGCCTCATAATATATATATACAGTGCCTACAAGTAGTCTTCAACCCCCTGCAGATTTAGCAGGTTTGATAAGATGCAAATAAGTTAGAGCCTGCAAACTTCAAACAAGAGCAGGATTTATTAACAGATGCATAAATCTTACAAACCAACAAGTTATGTTGCTCAGTTAAATTTTAATACATTTTCAACATAAAAGTGTGGGTCAATTATTATTCAACCCCTAGGTTTAATATTTTGTGGAATAACCCTTGTTTGCAATTACAGCTAATAATCGTCTTTTATAAGACCTGATCAGGCCGGCACAGGTCTCTGGAGGTATCTTGGCCCACTCCTCCATGCAGATCTTCTCCAAGTTATCTAGGTTCTTTGGGTGTCTCATGTGGACTTTAATCTTGAGCTCCTTCCACAAGTTTTCAATTGGGTTAAGGTCAGGAGACTGACTAGGCCACTGCAACACCTTGATTTTTTCCCTCTTGAACCAGGCCTTGGTTTTCTTGGCTGTATGCTTTGGATCGTTGTCTTGTTGGAAGATGAAATGACTACCCATCTTAAGATCCTTGATGGAGGAGTGGAGGTTCTTGGCCAAAATCTCCAGGTAGGCCGTGCTATCCATCTTCCCATGGATGCGGACCAGATGGCCAGGCCCCTTGGCTGAGAAACAGCCCCACAGCATGATGCTGCCACCACCATGCTTGACTGTAGGGATGGTATTCTTGGGGTCGTATGCAGTGCCATCCAGTCTCCAAACGTCACGTGTGTGGTTGGCACCAAAGATCTCGATCTTGGTCTCATCAGACCAGAGAACCTTGAACCAGTCTGTCTCACAGTCCTCCAAGTGATCATGAGCAAACTGTAGACGAGCCTTGACATGACGCTTTGAAAGTAAAGGTACCTTACGGGCTCGTCTGGAACGGAGACTGTTACGAGGGGGACCCGGGGAAGCGTGCCAAGATGGGAAATGGACTGCTTCCGCCGGTCAAGGTCCACTGTGCGGTGTAAGGGGCCGCCGCTATGGTGGGTGAAGAGTGAGCGGGTTGCTGCTAGCGATCGTCTGGAATGTCACAGACGATCTATGTACACCGATCTGCCCTAACCCGTGAGGGTTGTATGGCACAGATCTCACGGCTCGGTGTACCTGTTGCACGGGGAAGCACAGAGGTGCCCACGCACGTGTGCCAGTGGAAGTCACGAGAATATGGCACGAGGGTAGCACAGAGGTGCCCACGCACGTGTGCTTTCAATAACCAGGTGAGTCCAATGGAGACTTGAGGAGCTCACCTGGGACAGGAACACAGCCTGTTGACGGGGGTACTGCCGTAGCAGCAAGGCAGGAACACGGCCTGCAAACGAGGTACTGCCGGAGCAGCAAGGGCCAAGCCCACAAGAGACAGTAATGCCTGAGCAGTGGCGTGGCAGCACGCTGCCAGACATCCAAACATAGAAGGACGGTCGCGCGCCGCCATGATGGCAGGGGGAGCTTTTAAGGAGGTGCAGCTCCACCCGAGGGCGGGCGCGAGGCGGAGATGACGGACTTGACCCAATCAGGGTCCACGACGTCCCAGCCTGGCCAGTCAGGATTCACCACGTCACCAGCCTTGTCATCAAGCCGTGTGACGTCAGTGAGCGAATCAGGACCCACCACGCATTGCACATGCTCACCCTCCTGCCTCTGGGAAATAGAGGCGGGATCCTCGGTCTCACAATGTGGAGAGATAACGGGAATCTCACTGCTTCCCTGAGCAGTAAACCTCTGCACATTGCGCAGCCTCGCAGACCTTCGGGGCCGCTGAGCAGGAGAGTCTGCGGCAGGCCAGGAATGGGAGACCGCTTCACTCCTTGTAACTGGAGAACCACTAGGTGTCACCCTTCTGCTGCCTCTCTGAGAAGGTATCTCCTGCACACTGCGCAGTCTGGCAGACCTTCGGCGCTGCTGAGCAGGGGTGCTCGTGGCAGGCAAGGAATGGGAGACTGCCTCAGTCCTTGCCTCAGGAGAGCCACGAGATGTAACAGGAGACCATTGCGGTGGAGTACGTTACTTATGGTATTGACTGAAACCAATGTCCCCACTGCCATGAGATCTTCCCGGAGCTCCTTCCTTGTTGTCCTTGGCTTAGCCTTGACTCTTTGGACAAGCCTGGCCTCGGCACGGGTGGAAACTTTCAAAGGCTGTCCAGGCCGTGGAAGGCTAACAGTAGTTCCATAAGCCTTCCACTTCCAGATGATGCTCCCAACAGTGGAGACAGGTAGGCCCAACTCCTTGGAAAGGGTTTTGTACCCCTTGCCAGCCTTGTGACCCTCCACGATCTTGTCTCTGATGGCCTTGGAATGCTCCTTTGTCTTTCCCATGTTGACCAAGTATGAGTGCTGTTCACAAGTTTGGGGAGGGTCTTAATTAGTCAGAAAAGGCTGGAAAAAGAGATAATTAATCCAAACATGTGAAGCTCATTGTTCTTTGTGCCTGAAATACTTCTTAATACTTTAGGGGAACCAAACAGAATTCTGGTGGATTGAGGGGTTGAATAATAAATGACCCTCTGAATAAACTTTTCACAATTTAAAAAAAAAAAAAAAAAGAAATATTCTTTTTTGCTGCAGTGCATTTCACACTTCCAGGCTGATCTACAGTCCAAATGTCACAATGCCAAGTTAATTCTGAATGTGTAAACCTGCTAAATCTGCAAGGGGTTGAATACTACTTGTAGGCACTGTATATATATATATATATATATATATATATATATATATATATATATATATATATATATACAGTTAGGTCCAGAAATATTTGGACAGTGACACAAGTTTTGTTATTTTAGCTGTTTACAAAAACATGTTCAGAAATACAATTATATATATAATATGGGCTGAAAGTGCACACTCCCAGCTGCAATATGAGAGTTTTCACATCCAAATCGGAGAAAGGGTTTAGGAATCATAGCTCTGTAATGCATAGCCTCCTCTTTTTCAAGGGACCAAAAGTAATTGGACAAGGGACTCTAAGGGCTGCAATTAACTCTGAAGGCGTCTCCCTCGTTAACCTGTAATCAATGAAGTAGTTAAAAGGTCTGGGGTTGATTACAGGTGTGTGGTTTTGCATTTGGAAGCTGTTGCTGTGACCAGACAACATGCGGTCTAAGGAACTCTCAATTGAGGTGAAGCAGAACATCCTGAGGCTGAAAAAAAAAAGAAAAAATCCATCAGAGAGATAGCAGACATGCTTGGAGTAGCAAAATCAACAGTCGGGTACATTCTGAGAAAAAATGAATTGACCGGTGAGCTGGGAACTCAAAAAGGCCTTGGCGTCCACGGATGACAACAGTGGTGGATGATCGCCGCATACTTTCTTTGGTGAAGAAGAACCCGTTCACAACATCAACTGAAGTCCAGAACACTCTCAGTGAAGTAGGTGTATCTGTCTCTAAGTCAACAGTAAAGAGAAGACTCCATGAAAGTAAATACAAAGGGTTCACATCTAGATGCAAACCATTCATCAATTCCAAAAATAGACAGGCCAGAGTTAAATTTGCTGAAAAACACCTCATGAAGCCAGCTCAGTTCTGGAAAAGTATTCTATGGACAGATGAGACAAAGATCAACCTGTACCAGAATGATGGGAAGAAAAACGTTTGGAGAAGAAAGGGAACGGCACATGATCCAAGGCACACCACATCCTCTGTAAAACATGGTGGAGGCAATGTGATGGCATGGGCATGCATGGCTTTCAATGGCACTGGGTCACTTGTGTTTATTGATGACATAACAGCAGACAAGAGTAGCTGGATGAATTCTGAAGTGTACCGGGATATACTTTCAGCCCAGATTCAGCCAAATGCCGCAAAGTTGATCGGACGGCGCTTCATAGTACAGATGGACAATGACCCCAAGCATACAGCCAAAGCTACCCAGGAGTCCATGAGTGCAAAAAAGTGGAACATTCTGCAATGGCCAAGTCAATCACCAGATCTTAACCCAATTGAGCATGCATTTCACTTGCTCAAATCCAGACTTAAGACGGAAAGACCCACAAACAAGCAAGACCTGAAGGCTGCGGCTGTAAAGGCCTGTCAAAGCATTAAGAAGGAGGAAACCCAGCGTTTGGTGATGTCCATGGGTTCCAGACTTAAGGCAGTGATTGCCTCCAAAGGATTCACAACAAAATATTGAAAATAAAAATATTTTGTTTGGGTTTGGTTTGTTTGTCCAATTACTTTTGACCTCCTAAAATGTGGAGTGTTTGTAAAGAAATGTGTACAATTCCTACAATTTCTATCAGATATTTTTGTTCAAACCTTCAAATGAAACGTTACAATCTGCACTTGAATTCTGTTGTAGAGATTTCATTTCAAATCCAATGTGGTGGCATGCAGAGCCCAACTCGCCAAAATTGTGTCACTGTCCAAATATTTCTGGACCTAACTGTATATAGTTATACTACAGTTCAAAATCTGCCTTTTTAAGTTTAATTTGCTTTTTTTTTTTACAGTGGCCAATCACAGCCATGCCAATACTTGACATGGCTGAAATGGGCTGGAAGAGGATGGGTTTTGCCATCGGATTACTTGCCAATCCTTCGCAAGATTGCCGACTTTTGCGGTAAATGCTCGAATGTTCGATCCTGATCCAATCAGGCCAAAGTTCGTACAATTTTAACATTTTCCGATCTTTGCCGAACAAGATCACTTATCTCTATTAAAGAGTTTGTGTCTTAATTGGGTAAAAATTGCTTGAAACTGCAAGTCCTAAAAAACAGGCAAATTTAAAATGTACCTCTAAAGGGCACTTTACACGCTACAATAAATCTTACGATGTGTCGGCGGGGTCACGTCGTAAGTGGCGCACATCCAGCATCGTAAGTATGATTGTAGCGTGTAAAACCTCAGTGCAATTGCGATTGAACGAAAATCCGTTCATCGCATGCACGTCGTTCATTCCTCAAAAATTGAACGTGCGGTTGTGCAATGTTCCCGTGGCAGTACACATCTCAGTGTGTGACACCCCGGGAACATTGAACGACAGCTTACCTCCGTCCGCGGCTCCTGCCGACGATGCGGAAGGAAGGAGGTGGGCGGGATGTTTACGTCCCGCTCATCTCCGCCCCTCCGCTTCTTTTGGCTGGCTGCCGCGTAACGTCGCTGTGACGCCGAACGTCCCTCCCACTCCAGGAAGTGGACGTTCGCCGCCCACATCGAGGTTGTATGGACGGGTAAGTACGTGTGACGGGGGTTAATCGTTTGTGTGGCACATTCAACAAATTGAACGTGCCGCACATACGATGGGGGCGGTTACGATCGCATATGATATCGTATGCAAAATCGTTACATGTAAAGCAGGCTTTATTAAAAACCCTCTCTTTTTTTTAAAAACTGAGGCATTTTTATTTTTACAGATTACAGCTTGTTGCTTAGACTTCTCACCACCTTCTGGTCCCAGATTGAGTAGTTTTTGAGGTAAGGAGCATGTGCCATTAGCAGGCTTTATGTCTTTGAGCATTGCTCTGAAGATAGCCATTTTAACACTAGAACTACTGAGGTAGTCATTTTGACTACTTCGCACCATGTATTTCTATATAGGTGTCACGAGTCCAGTAGTTCTAGTGTTAATCTGCCCAATTTCTATAGTAAGGTAATTTTCTCTGATGAGTCTAATTTTGAGCTTCGCCCAACATCTAGTCGTTTAATGGTTAGACGGAAACCTGGAGAGGCATACAAGTCATTGTGTGTTGCACCCACTATGTAATTTGGTGGAGGATTGGTCATGATTTGGGGATGCTTCAGCAAGGCTGGAATTGGGCAGATTAAACTTTGCAAAGGACGTATGAATGAAGCCGCATACAAGGTTATCCTGGAAAAACAGTTGCTTCTTTCTGCTCAGCCAATGTTCCCCAACTCTGAGGACTGTTTTTTTCCAGCAGGACAATGCACCATGCCACACAGCTAGGTCAATAAATGTCTGGAGGAAGGACCACCACATCAAAACCCTGTCATGGCCAGCCCAATCTCCAGACCTGAATCCTATTGAAAACCTCTGGAATGTAATCAAGAGCAAGATGGATAGTTACAAGCCATCAAAGAACTGCTTAAATTTTTGCACCAGAAGTGGCATAAGGTCACCCAAAAGCAATGTGAAAGACTGGTAGGAAGCATGCCAAGACGCATGAAAGCTGTGATTGAAAATCATGGTTATTCCACAAAATATTGATTTCTGAAATCTTCATGAAGTAAAACATTAGTATTGTTGTTTCTAAATGACTATGAACTTGTATTATTTGCATTATTTGAGGTGTGAAAGCAATGCTTTTTTTTTTGTTATTTTGACCATTTCTCATTTTCAGAAAATAAATACAAAATGCATTGCTTGGAAATTCGGAGACATGTTATCAGTAGTCTATAGAATGAAAGAACAATTTACATTTTACTCAAAAATATAAAGAGAAAAATCAGAAAAGCTGAAAATTTTGCAGTGGTCTCTTAATTTTCACCAGAGCTGTATAGAGATAGAGATATATATATATATATATATATATATATATATATATATATATATACATACATATATATATATATATATATATATATATATTGAACATGTCACTAAACAGGCAGGGTAGGGGGTTGTTGTAGTAGAATAAATCAATTTTTTTGCTATTAACACTAAAGGGTGCTTTACACGCTGCAACATCGCTAGCGATTGCTAGCGATGTCCCGAGCGATAGCACCCGCCCCCGTCGCTGGTGCGATATGTGGTGATCGCTGCCATAGCAAACAATATCGCTACGGCAGTGTCACAAGCACATACCTGTTCTGCGACATCGTTGTTGATGCCGAACAATCCCTCCTTCAAGTGGGAGGTGCGTTCGGCATCACAGCGACATCACAAAACGGCCGTCCAATAGAAGAGGAGGGGCGGAGATGAGCGATCGGAACATGCCGCCCACCTCCTTCCTTCCTCATTGGCAGGTAAGGAGATGGTCGTCGTTCCTGCGGCGTCACACATAGCAATGTGTGCTGCCGCAGGAACGACGAACAACCAGCGGCATGCACCACCAACGATATTTGGAAAAGGAGCGACGTTTCAACGAGCAACGATTTTTTCCGTTTTTGCGCTCATTGATCATCGATCCTAGGTGTCACATGTTGTGATGTCGCTAACGGCGCCGGAAGTGCATCACTAATGACGTGACCCCGGCGATATATCGTTAGCGATGTTGCAGCGTGTAAAGCCCCCTTAACACTATCAGGGAGTTTCTTGTACAACAGGTTTCTGCTGAGCCTGAACTGTGATAAAATAACAAGGGAGGTAGAGGTAGCGCTAATATAGGAAAGCATATGGCCACTTGTGAACACACATTTTCTCATGGATGATGCGGTTACATGATCTCCTATGTATGTCATTATATGGACGAATCAAGGTCTATACCACTCATCCGAGTGTAAGTTGCAGGGAAATGGGGTAGATAAATGGTTTATTAAATTTAAATAGTATGTATTGAAGAAATGATTTTTTAATTTATTTCTACAGTAATTTTAAAACTAGATGGGGTAGAGGCCAACATTGGTGGAAACAGACAGAAGAGGACCCCTGTGCAAGAACAATATATGGGCCCTTTGCAGATGAATAAATCTTCATAATAGACAATTCTACCTACTTTGGAAGTAGAAATGAGCCCACCTTTAAGCCTGCTTTACACGAGTCAATCCATCGTGCGATTTATTTGGCAAAGTCTTTTTTTTTTTTGTATCGCTGATAGGTATTTGTCCATGTGTCACACGTTGAGTGTTGTCAAACGACCACAAAGCGCTCATCGATATATTGATTGGCCATGGCGGACGTCCAAAAGGCTTCACACATGTTTTCCTTTGGTCAATCTGTCTTTTATATGGGCGTAATTAGGCAAACTATACAGCCCTCCGTGACGTTGTCTGGATTGTTGCACGCCCTGAATTCTTCTGACCTGCTCAATCCAGTTCTGCTAATGTGGTTGATTGGTTACATACCATATATATAGTTTCGCTTCAGCGCCGTCTTTTATAACAGTAATAACCTATCACAACGCATCTGCTACAACCAATCCGATTAGATTAGGCGTGATTATTTAAAACCACAAATACGCCCTGAACGTTTACTGACGTCACAAACAACTACGAGGATGGCCGATTACACGGTGTCACACTTTGCAATGTGTCGTTCATTAAGACTAAACTGACCGATTTTATGGAATTAAACGATGTGTACACGATGGCCGAATTTCAAACGATTAGGCATCGGTTGGACTCGCAAGGAGCTGTCACATGAGGAGATGTCGTTACGAATGACGGAAGTGCGTCACAAAATCCGTGACCCCAACGATGCATCGCACAATAGATCGACTCGTGTAAAGCAGCCTTTAGTCTTGGGACCCTCTGTGGCTGCACAGTTGGCATCAATGATATATCTGCCCTGGTGGCCAATCTCTTTAACACCAGTTGAGCATTCAGCTTGTTTTTCATTGTTTGTTCTTTCAATTCCCAGCTTTAAGTTTGTTGACATCTGGTTTTGATAGTTATTGCAAATATACTCATTGAGCTATGCTTCTAAGCATTTTACCATTTTGCATATTCATTTTCTACATATATACAATTATATATACTAGTCTGTCCACATTTAGATTTTATCTTTCTTGTTCCTGCTCCTCTTCCCTGTATCACTAACAGCACTTATTGCCATCTGTGTGCAGCCCATGTACTGTTCATTTTTAACATTGCAGTGGATAGGAAAAGCTTCTCAATTTATTCAATAACATTTTCATATGAGAAAATCACTCATTAGGAGCTGTTGGTAAAAACCGATATACTGGCCAAACTGATGAATATTGTGTGGCACCCCTAGGGGTATTAGGCACAATAAAACCATCATTAGTTACTCAATACAAGCACTAGAGCAGACACCGCACTACCACCTTTGGCCAGAAGGGGGAGCTCAAGAGACTCCCCTAGAGATATTCTGATCTGAGGTAAAATTGACAGTTTGTTTTTTGAGTTGGAGCCGGGATGCTCAGAGGAGTAATTACAGAGAAATTGCTCTGAGGAGAGACTGACAATTTCCAGGCCCAAGCCATTGGTCTGAGGAGGAGACAGAGAAGAGGAACATTTTAGGAACCGGGTAGCCATTAATATCTACCTCTGAAAAGGCGCAGATACGGACACCGGATCCGTGGCTGCATTAGTTTCACACAATACAGCAACCAGGAAAAGTGAAGGCGATTCAAGCTTCACCAGGGTCAGACACAGCAACATCCAGTGAGTTCAGCGGTACTCCCAGAGGGGGTAAGCAGGGGAAAAGGACTCGAGTTGCCTGTTGAATTAGGACCCAGGAGGGACAGTTTGGGCCGGCAGCCAGTTCACAAACAGCAGCAGGGCCACACACAGACAGCGCAAAGAAGGAGGCCAAGGACCTGGCAGGGCAGAGTAACTTAGTCCTCCTGATACAGACTCCGGTGATGGGACTTGTTGTTATGCAGTTTTTGTTAAAGTAAATCGGTTAAATGTTGCCTGCGCCTCAGTCTCTCATTTGGGCAGTAGCCACCTATGCAGGATTGGGACCATCGAAGCTGAGAAAACCTGTTGCTTATCAAGTAAGTGTCTGCGCCCCTAAAGTCTCCTCACAATACCATTATCTATAACTTCCATTGACTTTTACCTCACCTGCCTGGGACCCACAGCCCTACCCGGAAAGGGCTTTCCACCTCAGCTGCCCCACATCATCATCCCCGACCAGCTACTGGCAGCGGTGGCCATAAATAGCCACATTTATTCCGGGTGGCATCACGAAAAACTCTTATAAACTTTTATTTATCCCCTGTAAATACCCCCCATTGCACTGTGCATCGCCTGAGACCACAGCCCGGGTCGAGCCACCTGTGACATCCCCTCAAGAAATAGACCCCCGATCCGGTGCTGGGTACCCCGGTCTCCTGGGTGTCACAAATTGGCGTCACGAACAGGATGTCCCGTGCCCAGCTAAACTGGGTATTGTGTGCCGTGATTTCCAGTAAAATTGGCCAAAAAACTGTGTGAAAAACATCAAAAATTGACTTTATTAAAGAAAATTTATTTTCCCCATTGAAAACCATTGAAATTGACTTTTTCCCATTGAAAGACATGAGGACAAAATGGCCGCCATCCTCTGAGGTAATCACCTTATAACTGCCTGTGCTATTTGAACTGCGCCACAGCCTGAGCTCGGACTAAAAAAAACAAAAACAAATCCTGCTGCACCACAGAACTATTGTGCGCCATCCCGACGCGAGCAGAGGACCGGAAGGGTCCAGATTAACTAAGGGGGCGCAACATGTCGCACCACGGAGATGCTGATGCACCAGCTGATGCGACCGCAGCAGAAGGACAAAATATTAATAGAGCGTCTGGCAGCCCAGCGACGCAAGGAGCAGCGCCCATTATGCCATTTCTGATGCCCTATACTCCAGGTGCCCCGTGGCTACCACACTATGAAGGTAAGCCAAATACTCTTGATAACTTTAATGAGAAGCTGCAAGCCTACTTCAACATGTACCCTGCCCTGACAGAGATTCAGCGTGTTGGTCATCTTATGGGACAATTAGCTGGCAGTGCCCTGCGGGAAGTCACAGCCTGGCCAGTAGATGCAAAAGACACTGTTAAACATATAATAGCCGGATTGAAAGCAGCTTTTGAAATCACTGCCGGCAGTAAGGCTAAAACAAGATTCTTTAATTGTAAACAGAAAGCCAATGAGAGCGTGAGAGACTTTGCTTTAAATCTACAGGAGGTGTTGAAAGCACTTACATTAGCAGAACCTGTTTTTACCACCGGAGCAGATAAGTTATTGAAAGATCAATTTATTGAGGGACTCTTAACCCCTTCTCACAGGGGGCATTTAAGCATGCTGGCCTTTAAGGATCCCGAACTGACATTTGCTCAATTAAAGGAAAGTGCCATTCGTCTCCAGCAGGCAGAGGCGCCCCGGGATCTGGATTTGTCTCAAACTATTGCAGAGGCACCGCAGCAGCAGGGAGTGCCAGTGACCTCAGCCATGTCAGGGGCTATTGCTAAATCTCTGGAGCCTAGCACCAATGAGGCTCTCCATGAAAAGCTTGCTGCCCTGACAGACACCGTTGCTTCAATGGCTAAAATCATTCAGGAGTTGCGTGGATCCCAGACTGCACCCAAGATCGAGTTGGCGACCAGCAAAGAGGACGTTCCATGGATGAGGCCCAGGAGATACTCAGCGTGGAGAGGACGACCCAGCGACCGCTACCAGCCGGATGGACAGCCCATTTGCCGTCGTTGCAAGGAGCCAGGCCACTTTGCCCGGGAATGTGCTTTAAACAAGGATCCCCTGGGAAGGCGGGCCGCTTCTCAGGAATGAACTTTCAAGGTCCAATACCCTGGCACGACAAGTACGTAGGAGGGCGTCCCATTATCCCTATCGTGCTGGACGGTATTCCCATCAACGCCCTGCTGGACACCGGTTCCCAGATATCATCGATTCCGCATATCCTTTATAAGAGGTACTGGGCTGATACAGACATTGATAAAGGACCATCTAACGTTGCATTGAGTATATGGGCTAGTAATGGTGAGATAGTACCACAAGTAGGTTTTAGGGAACTGACTGTCAAAATTGGTAGGATAGAATTACAGAAGCAAGGTATTATTGTTGTTGATGTTGACCAGCAAGATCGTGAACCAACTGTATTGATAGGAATGAATGTAATAGAAAATTGTTTTTCCGAGGTCCTTACTGTCTTACAGCAACTCGCCAAGACTGCCAGATGTGACCAGCAAAGAATTCTACAGAGAGAGATAAAAGCTTTGGTGTTAAAGCAACAGGTAGAAGTTGCAGGTGGAGAAATTGGCAGTGTGAGGGTAAGTGATCCAACCCCTATTGTAATTCCGCCTAAAACCGAAATGTTGGTATGGTGCAGAGCCGCAATAGGCATAAAAGGGCGAGATTATCAGGCTTTGGTAGAACCCGTGTACACTGATAGTAGGCCCACTATACTGACAGCCAGGGGAGTAGTCAAGGTACACCGGGGAAGGGTGCCAATTCATCTTTTAAATTGTGGAGAAGAAGAGGTCACTTTACCAAGGTATGCTACTATGGCAAAACTATATACCGTTGACAACAATGTCATCACAGCCATTGAGCCCTTGGATCCGTCATGCCAGGCGGACGACAATGGTTCACATGGAGAATTGGAGGATTGGTTTCAACAGTTGTACGTAGGAACAGATTTAACACCTACCCATCAAAAACAAGGGGTGTACAGGCTAGTGAGAGAATATGAACAAGTTTTCAGTAAACACCCGCTAGATTTTGTGCAGATCAAAGGGGTAGAACACACAATACCCACCGGTAACCACCCACCAATAAAAGAGAGATATAGACCCGTACCGCCCGCTCACTACCAATGTGCAAAAGGTATGCTAAGGGATATGAAACAAGCCGGGGTAATAAGAGACAGCTGTAGCCCCTGGGCGGCCCCTCTAGTGATGGTTAAAAAGAAAGACGGAACCATGAAAATGTGCGTGGACTACCGGCAGATTAATCACATTACCCATAAAGACGCGTACCCCCTACCTAGAATAGAGGAATCATTAGCAGCATTAAGATCTGCTAACTATTTTTCCACCTTAGACTTAACAAGTGGGTATTGGCAGGTCCCTGTGGCGGAGAGAGACAAGGAAAAAACAGCATTCACCCCACCGATGGGTCTCTGTGAATTTAATTGTATGCCGTTCGGACTCTGCAATGCACCCGGTACCTTCCAGCGACTGATGGAGTGCTGTCTAGGACACAAGAATTTTGAAACCGTCCTCCTGTACCTAGATGACGTAATAGTCTACTCCAAGACTTATGAGCAACACCTACAAGACTTGGCAGAAGTATTTGAAGCCTTGTCCAAATATGGCATGAAGATCAAGCCATCCAAATGTCACCTTCTTAAGCCAAAGGTACAGTACCTGGGACACGTTGTAAGTTCAGAAGGAGTAGCACCGGATCCCGAGAAAGTAACCGTGATAAGGGATTGGCCAAGACCCACCAGCGTGAAAGAGGTGAGGCAATTCCTGGGACTGGTGGGCTACTATCGCAGATTCATAAAAGGGTTCACAAAGTTAGCAGCACCCATACAAGACATCCTGGTAGGGCAGTCAAGGAAGCCCTCAGCCCGGAATCCTTCTTTCCAGTGGAGTGACGAGAGGGAAGAGTCATTTGAGAAGCTAAAGAAGGCACTGACAGGAGAAGAGGTTCTAGCATACCCAAATTACCATCAACCCTTCATCCTCTACACAGATGCCAGTAATGTGGGACTAGGAGCAGTACTGTCACAAAAGCAGGGAGGCAAGGAGAAAGTCATCGCCTTTGCAAGCAGAAAGCTCCAGCCTACTGAAAGAAATCTGGAAAATTACAGCTCCTTCAAGTTAGAACTATTGGCAGTAGTCTGGGCTGTAACCGAGCGTTTCAAACACTATCTGGCAGCTGCAGAATTCACCATCTATACTGATAACAACCCGTTGACCCACCTGGATACAGCAAAATTAGGTGCGCTGGAACAACGATGGATAGCCCGGCTGTCTAATTACAACTTTGTGATCAAGTATAGAGCAGGCCGCAAGAATGGAAATGCAGATGCCTTATCCCGGATGCCACACTTGGAAAATGTGGAAGAGGAACCGGAAGAGCTTGAAGAAATTGAACTACCGGCCTTCCATAGTCCCAAGATAGGACAGTATCAGTCAGGTGCCTATCAGAATAAGGCTGCACATCAAACTTAGATAATGGTATAATGCCTCAAGCATATGGAAAAATATTGGAATATACAATGAAAAATGCTACTTGCTAATTTGAACATGTGAATAATGAATTGCATACCTGCCATGAATATTAGGAAAAAGGAGATATTTAGCAATCGCATTGATCAATGTAACTGAGCCCCAAGGCCTCGTCAAGGCATATCTCTATATTGGGGTCCCTAGCTCTATGACCCTAACTGTGTGTCATCTCATTGCAATTAAAAACTGCTATGGGTGGAGAGGGGTAACTAAGGACTTTCTTATATAGGAGATGGAAAAAACATGGCCGAAAGGGGCGGAGCTGTGTTCACATTCAGAAAAAAACTACATATAACTGAATAGGATAACTGAAGTGAGCACTAATATATATATATATGAGTACAAGCCAAAAATACATACTATATATAAGAATAAGGCTGCACATCAAACTTAGATAATGGTATAATGCCTCAAGCATATGGAAAAATATTGGAATATACAATGAAAAATGTCCTTAGTTACCCCTCTCCACCCATAGCAGTTTTTAATTGCAATGAGATGACACACAGTTAGGGTCATAGAGCTAGGGACCCCAATATAGAGATATGCCTTGACGAGGCCTTGGGGCTCAGTTACATTGATCAATGCGATTGCTAAATATCTCCTTTTTCCTAATATTCATGGCAGGTATGCAATTCATTATTCACATGTTCAAATTATCAAGTAGCATTTTTCATTGTATATTCCAATATTTTTCCATATGCTTGAGGCATTATACCATTATCTAAGTTTGATGTGCAGCCTTATTCTTATATATAGTATGTATTTTTGGCTTGCACTCATATATATATATTAGTGCTCACTTCAGTTATCCTATTCAGGTGCCTATCAGAAACAACAAGCGACTCTTAACCCATTAGCACACCACAGATGGTCTGACACGCAAGACAGCAATCCGGCTGTGAAGTTGGTAAAGGAACTGCTGACGGAACAAGGTGCATTTCCCAACCAGAATGCCCCGGAAGAGACGCATCAACTCTGGAAAGAGAGAGGCAGAATGTTCTTGTATCAAGGGAAGCTCTGCAGAAGGTACACTAATCCAAAGACACATGAATTAGTCTGGCAAATAATAGTGCCTAAACAGGATGTAAAGATGGTCCTGGAAGCTTACCACAGTGGTGCCGGTCATTTTGAATGGAAGAAACTAGAAATACTCTTGAGAGAAAGATTCTACTGGGTTGGTATGAGAAGATCAATTGAAGAATGGTGCAGAAACTGTGGCCCGTGCAACCTTAGAAGGAAAGATCAACGAAACCAAAGAGCACCACTCCAGCCCATAGTCACCAAGCAACCACTTGAGATTGTCGCCATAGACCATGTGAAGTTGACACCAAGCCGGTCTGGCTATGTCTATGCCTTAACCATCGTGGACCATTACTCACGCTTCTTAGTAGTGGTACCCGTGAAAGATCTCACAGCAAAAACAGCAGCTAAGGCGTTTCAAACATACTTTTGCAGACCCCATGGATACCCTGAGCAAGTACTTGCAGACCAAGGTACAGCCTTTGAATCAGAGATCTTCAGAGAGTTCTGCAATATGTATGGTTGCAAGAAGATCCGGACAACAGCATATCGTCCTCAAACAAATGGCTTATGCGAAAAGATGAACCATATTGTAATTGACTTATTGAAGACCTTGCCGGAGTCAGAAAGAAATCAATGGCCAGAGAAATTGCCCGACTTGGTAGACCTATATAACAATGTCCCAGTAAGCTCTACAAATTGCACCCCAGCTTACCTTATGCGTGCAAGACCCGGTAAGCTACCAATTGATCTCGAAATGGGAATTCTGAAACTGGATGCAGAAGTGCAAGATTCCAATTGGGATACCCTACGTCAACAGCAGTATCGCCAAGTACAAGAGTGTGTGGAAAGAAGTCTCCAGCAAGCTAAGAGAAAGACAAGAACGAACTTATAATCAGCATGCTCTAGCAACCCCGTTAAAACCTGGTGACCAAGTACTAAAGAGAAATCGTCGCACCAATAAACTGGATAATCAGTGGGAAACCATCTCGTACACAGTTTTACCAGCAACAGTGAACAATCCTAAAATGTGCCTTATCAGCAAAAACGGAGGGCTAACATCAGTACTAGTGTCAAGAGACAATCTGAAACTATGTCCCGAAACCTTGAAAGAGCCAGAAGTTAGCCAATCGGAACCTGAAGTAATCCAACCCATACAGGTTCAACCAGTTAAGGAAGAGGAAGAAAAAATTCATACAGTCTTAGGAGACTTTCCTAAAACCTGGCCCACGTACCATGGTGCAGTGGTAGTACCAATGATGGCCTTTTACCAAGTACCAGAACTAACACCAGAGTCCATACAACCAGAAGCCCCAAGACAAACAGAATCAGAAGTTGACCCTGTACCACAAGAAGTCCCAAGACAGGAAGAACAGATTCCTAGTTATAGTGATCCCGGTCACGGTGGACTTGCCAACCCCACAAACGTGGAATCACCCTTAGCAGAACCAGAAGCACCCGGTAGGTACACCTCCACTCATACCATCACGCTAAATACGCCTATTACACTAGCCTTACGTAGGTACCAGCGTAGTACTCAAGGTCAACTACCGGTAAAATATGCAGATTATCAAATGTGAATAAGTTAAAATGTGAGTTGTGTATATGTTATGTAGTACATTTAACAGAATTTAGAAACATTTAGTTTAGTTATTAGTAATTAGTTTGCAACGTTTAAGCCCAGTACCTACAGAGACTTTCCTGTATGAACTACTTACATATTCTTGAACTTTTCTTCATTATTAACTATGAACCATGCCACAGGACTGGTTGTGGTAAAACTACTTGTAAATAGTTACCAGCCCGGAGGCGATAGACTAAAACTCCGGAAAGACTGCTTTTGCTTTTTGATCTTTTTCGACTTTCTTTTAGACTTTCTTTTAGACTCTGTTGGAAAAATGGAACCGAGTTCCAGGACGCTAATTGCAGTGCCTTTTCTAGCAGATAGTTAGTTATTTCAATATCTTCAAGAATAGAACTGTAGTAATGGACGCTGTTTGAAGTGACTTTTTACAGAACTCTATTTTTGCCCTTTGAGTGGTTTTTTTAATTTTTTTTTATTTTTACGACTCTGTAAATATTAATTGTTATATCATTTGTTTATTGTATCACAGTCCCGGAGTACTGTTATTCACTAAGGGGGAATGTGGCACCCCTAGGGGTATTAGCCACAATAAAACCATCATTAGTTACTCAATACAAGCACTAGAGCAGACACCGCACTACCACATTTGGCCAGAAGGGGGAGCTCAAGAGACTCCCCTAGAGATATTCTGATCTGAGGTAAAATTGACAGTTTGTTTTTTGAGTTGGAGCCGGGATGCTCAGAGGAGTAATTACAGAGAAATTGCTCTGAGGAGAGACTGACAATTTCCAGGCCCAAGCCATTGGTCTGAGGAGGAGACAGAGAAGAGGAACATTTTAGGAACCGGGTAGCCATTAATATCTACCCCTGAAAAGGCGCAGATACGGACACCGGATCCGTGGCTGCATTAGTTTCACACAATACAGCAACCAGGAAAAGTGAAGGTGATTCAAGATTCACCAGGGTCAGACACAGCAACATCCAGTGAGTTCAGCGGTACTCCCAGAGGGGGTAAGCAGGGGAAAAGGACTCGAGTTGCCTGTTGAATTAGGACCCAGGAGGGACAGTTTGGGCCGGCAGCCAGTACACAAACAGCAGCAGGGCCACACACAGACAGCGCAAAGAAGGAGGCCAAGGACCTGGCAGGGCAGAGTAACTTAGTCCTCCTGATACAGACTCCGGTGATGGGACTTGTTGTTATGCAGTTTTTGTTAAAGTAAATCGGTTAAATGTTGCCTGCGCCTCAGTCTCTCATTTGGGCAGTAGCCACCTATGCAGGATTGGGACCATCGAAGCTGAGAAAACCTGTTGCTTATCAAGTAAGTGTCTGCGCCCCTAAAGTTTCCTCACAATACCATTATCTAGAACTTCCATTGACTTTTACCTCACCTTCCTGGGACCCACAGCCCTACCCGGAAAGGGCTTTCCACCTCAGCTGCCCCACATCATCATCCCCGGCCAGCTACTGGCAGCAGTGGCCATAAATAGCCACATTTATTCCGGGTGGCGTCACGAAAAACTCTTATAAACTTTTATTTATCCCCTGTAAATACCCCCCATTGCACTGTGCATCGCCTGAGACCACAGCCCGGATCGAGCCACCTGTGACATCCCCTCAAGAAATAGACCCCCGATCCGGTGCTGGGTACCCCGGTCTCCTGGGCGTCACAATTGCATCAAAAGCACTGATGAAAATAGGATCATGTTTGTCACGGGGTGTAACAGGATAACTAGGAACAGGGGAGCCTAAACTGGCCCTCAGGCTTGGGGAACCCTGGCTGATCCTGATCCCAAAGATACATTTGAAGTGACAATGTTTGGGCCGCCTTCATTACCCTAGCTCCTGAACACCCCTATTCTATTGGCCCCCTCCCTCCACCAGGCCGGGACAGGAGTGGTTAATCCCACAGAACTAAACAAACGGGGGAAAAACCCAAAACTCAAACTCACAACAATCACTCACAGAGGTATAGACAATACACGCGCCGGAGGAAACTAAAGAAAGAGAGGAAATAACCAGACTCCAAGAGTATTTCTACAACACACCAAACAGCAGACAGTTCACCAGCAACTGGATAATAAAGCAAAAGGATTGGGTTCGCATAAAGCTTTAATCGGCATTGGAGACTAGGCTTCATCATATTCAAAAGGGTGGAGGCGACTGTGTTAGGTCTCCTGCAACATGTGACTCAAGAAGTAATCCACAGGCTAGCAGAAATGAACTCCTTCAAGCCCAGTTTCTAACAAGAGCACAGTTGGTCAACACCCGAGCAACTTAAAAGCAGCATTGTGTGAATTCTCCAACTCCGTTGTGCGAACAGCATCAGATGTAGTCCTGACATTCTGTGAGTTTTGAGGCAGACACTGTGTGACAATGTAATTGTGCCCCAGAATCTCAATTTAAATTCAGAATGAAATAAAGGAAATTATTTTTTTTAAAAAAAAGGACAGTAAGTGATTTATGGTATAATCAATAATAATTATAGATTAAAAGTTGGATCTTTTAGAAAAATCCATCGCATATTGTATTGGAACTAAAATATTGTGTTGAAACTAAAATATTTAACATTTTTTCAAATCTGCATTTTATCATTCTTATACTCATTGTCTACTCAGCTAAAGTGACATATAAACACTGTACCTCCTGGGTTTTTGCATTTTTCTAAAATTTCAAATCTGTGACTCATTTTATATGCAATCTGTTGCAATAGCCTGCAGTACGAGAGAATATGCTCATTCACAAGGCACATTCCAGTTTTTTATTTTCTTTTTACTTAGGCATCATACTTTTTGGAACTTTGCTGAAAATGTATGTTTAAAGCTCGTTACTATTAGAGCTCAGTAATGTGGCACTTGGTAATGGAACCACTAATGTGTATCTTCAGCAGCTGTCAGACTATAGTTTTACAAGGTAAAACTATCGTATACAATTTGAAAGCAACGGACAAAAACAAATAAGCCGCAAGGTATGTTAACCAACTTCTTTTTGTTACACCATTGGGTGGTCTGTGGGACTGTATAAATAAATTGGAAAATTTAGCCATAACACACCTGAAGCCTTTAAACGTTCACAAGGAAATGGATGGAAATCATGAACAATGGTATGTTTTATAAAGTAAAGCTTGTACAAACATTTTGTTTCCTTGGCATTTCCCTCAACTTGCAATTGACTATGATATGGTATGAGTTTACCTAAACAATATGATCTTCAGCTAGGTTATTTCTTTGCGGAGAAGTTACACGTGAATGAATAGAAATGATACATTTTTTTTAATGTCTTTATAGAGAAAAATACACCTGATATAAATGCAATTTGCAATTCGTAATCTAAGAAATAACAAATTTATACTTACATAGACCTGACTACCTGTTAGGTTCATAACACGGGTATAAAATATTCTTCCATGTCTGGAAAGAGTGCAGAAACCACATTCACCAGGATTGTCAGAACTGAGTGATATTCAAGCAAACCAGTTCTATCAAATATGCTACCAATGAGCAAATCTGTTGAATTGGTAGTTCTGTCAAATTTGACTATGAAATTTGATTCATATTGACTATGTCTTATTATAATGCTCAAGGGTCTTTCACAACTCCAGAGCCTGATGAACATAGGGTTAAAAAAAAAATATAAAAAATAATAAAACACATCTTTTCCAGTTTCTCACCTTCTCCACGCAGCTTCATACTTGGTCCCTTTGGTGCTTCCCTCATTCACAGGTCACCATCATGCTATGAGTTCTGTAGTATATTTTGTGGATCCAGTGCTCACTGGGCCTCATGATGTTCTGACATTGTGTGAGATGTAGCTAGCAGGGATGTGCAACCTGAACTGTAAAATGCAGGGTTCGTACCGGACACCGGGTGTCCAGGTCTCAGACTCAAACACGGATTTTTAGAAAAAGGTCTGTATCAGAGTTCAGAGGTAATGTTCATAAGTTAATAAAGTTTGTTTAAAGACTGTAGCATAGCCAATCAACAAGCTTTATTTCATGCAGAAGTTGCCTGTATGCTGCTATGATCAATAAAGAAAAATAAATTAAGTGGGCTCCCTCCTATTTTTGATAATCAGCGTAGGTAAAGCAGACAGCCTTAGGCTGCAACCCTCATATGTCAGCTTTACCTTGGCTGGTTAACAAAAAACACAGGAGACGCTAAGTCATTTTTTTTAATTAATCATTTAAAAAAGTGGTGTGGGGTCTCCTCTATTTTTTATAAGAAGCTAAGGTAAACTGACAGCTGGGGGCTGGTATAATCAGACTGGGAAGGCTCATGGTTATTGGACCCCAGCCTTAAAATAGCAGCCCGCAGCCACCCCAGAAATAGCGTTTACATTTGCTATACTCTATATACAGAAGCAGACAGTGTTTGCTAAGTTTCTTTGCCCCTATAAGACAACATAATTTTGAGAGCTGACCAATTAGCTTTAAAGGAAGTAGACTGCATGGTTCTTAATAATTTTATTGCAAACTGCCGTTTTAAAAGCAAAACTTTGTACGCCTGTCTTGAACCAAAATTCCAAACCAGTAAGGTCTGTAAACTGTATTAAGAGGCGCACACCTCTTAATAAATATGCATGTCTTTGCACAGTCCATGTGCTAGAAAATGAAACCTACTCTGATATAGTTTTGACTTTATCTACAAGTTAAGCCGGTTTTCTGATTTATATCATGATACCCTTATGGGAAAGTGCCGACTCCAAATGGCAATAAAGTAGTAACATTTTCATGCAAATGACTTGTGCTAAACTTTACATTTGTACATGTTGTGATACCAGAAACTGTCAACAGTTAAGATCAATGAATTTATTTGATGCAAATTGAATTTGTGTTGAATTTTTCGGAGTTGAATCTGGCTAGTTTAAAAAATGGTCTCCACAATTTTACATATTGTAGAATATTGCATATGCCAGAGAAAGCTCACATGAACTAGGGCATGGCTGGTTTGTCTTTCCCGTAATACCTCCTGGCTATCACAATACATGATATAGCACAGCCAACCAAGAGAGACTATCATAACCTTTATAAAATCAGAGGCAAGGAATGCAACATCCTTTTGTTATTCTGGGTTATTATGAGAGGATGTGAAATCTCACATCTTAGCAGTAAAGGGAAGGAGAACATAAAACACTGAAAAAAATTCAGAAAGTGTGTGACAGCACAGCAGTGAAGAATATTTAACATCTGTTTACCCACAGTCATATAAGTTGAGGTTACTTTGATACTACTAAGGGCGCATTTTTGCTAAAGAGTTTGATAAGAGTTAGATCCAGTCCTAAAAGACTTCACAGCAATTGGAGTAGTTGCAAATTGCCACTTATCAGAAAAATTCAGGAAAGCTTCTGAATTTGAATTTTAAAATAATTGTTCATCTATTATCAACAGACTTCCTGATGCAAATAGCATATATGCTTTAGAACTTTTAGAACTAATGAGGCAGTTGTACTTATGTTGCGGGTAGGGGGCGCTGCCACTTCTCTCTCTCTCGGGGGCCTGCTCGGATCCGGGTTCGCTGCTGCGGCTCGAGTGGTGACCGTACCCGGGCTCGCACAGCCGCCCGTCCTCACAACCATCGGAAAGGGGATATTTACAAGGGAGGTTGTCTGTGATGCCACCCGTGGGTTGCGGTGAAGGATGTTGGCACCGCCGCTGCCTGTTGATGGGGGCGCCCACGGCTGATGGAGCGGGGCAGGAAGGTGGAATCCCCTCCACGGGTAGGTGAGGTGTAGTCCCGGGGCCCTAGGATGGAACACGGGAGTGATGGCTTCTGGAGGTGGCGCGCTGGACTGGACCGGGGGACAGTGGTGTACTCCAGTTAAATAACTTCACACAAGTCCAGTAGTAAACTAAGTTGTCAGTGGCCAGCTGCCTTTGGGATGGGTGCATTCGGGTCCTGCACCCGGGTTGATGAGCAGATAGCCCTTCCTCCTGCACTTTGTGTTTCTTTCTCTTTTTTGGACAACTTTGCATGGAACAGAGAAGCCCACTCCCGGTTTTATTTGTGTTGGGAGCTGTGGCCTGCGAAAGCTGACCCTTGGGATTTCAGTGGGCTCTTGGTGGACACTCTATCCCCCCGCGTTCGGCTTCTGTTTTGCTCTATCTGGCAGTAAATTGACAACGTCTGGAACCTTGTCCTCGGCTGGTCAATTGGAGAGGGGCTTGCAACCTTCCTCGCCCTAGGGTCCAAGCACCCCGACTGTGCATGGCCTCTGGACCAGATTCCCGCTGTCGGTACTGGTGGGCTACAACCCTGCCCCAGTCCACTTTGGCTCTCCCGTGACCGGATATCCGTCGCCTGTGACTCTGCCCACTGTCTGCCACCTAGCCAGGTAGTCCAAGGGCTACAACCCCTGACTACACTGCTGTCAGCTTTCCACGCGTCACCTGTCAGCACTGTTCTCCAAACTAAAACTCACTGGTTCCTGCCTCTGACACCTCAGGACCCCTAGGTGGGCGTTCACAACCGCCTGATCCCGCCCACTGGTGTGTCCCTATTATCATGAGGGGGTGGCTAGGATTTTATGGCTGTGTGTTATGCCTAGGTGTGGGTTGTGATGGAAACAAGGAGGATGTGTAATATTTGTGATAATATTTGATAATATTTGTAAGCGCTTACCCTGGACCATGCAATGTTTTGTGTGGGGCATGCGGGAGGAACAGCAGCAGGGACACGGAAAACATCGCATGGTCCAGGGTAAGCGCTTACACACACATTTAGGCTATGTGCGCACTAGAGCTTTTTACCCACGGATTTACCCGCGGATTTGCCGCGGAAATTTCTTGAGAAATGTCTGCAATCTTTGTGCAGACATTTCCCAGCAAATTCTATGGGGAAAAAAAAAAAGCTGTGCGCACTGGTGCGGATTTTTCTCAAGAAATTTCCGCGAGAAGAATTTCTCGAGAAACTTTCTTGAGAAAATGAACATGTCCATTATTTCCGCAGGTACCCTGCGGATTTCGGCAGTACAGCCTGCAAAAATCCGCAGGGAACCACCCACGGGAAAATCGCGGCAATTCCGCGGCTATTCCGCGGCTAATCCGCGGCAAATCCGCGTCAAATCCGCATGCGGATTTGGTGCGGATTTTTTCCGGAGGTCCGGAAATCTTTCACTCCCAGAAGTTTCTCAAGAAATTTTCTTGAGAAACTTCTCATTTCTAGTGCGCACATAGCCTAACTATTGAATTGACTAAGAAACGTGCGCATTACCGCATAAGGAACAAGAAAGACTTTTTTCCATTTTTTCATTTTTTTAAAGTGGGTTTTTTATTCCAGTCGGATTATCATTTGTTCTTAAATATAATCCTCAAACATTTTAGCCACCGGCCGGGGCAACTCTTAATATGCAATAATTTTATTGCCTTAGTAATACCACTATTCATAATTGTTTATACGTGTATTTATAACTTACTAATGTTTTAAACTCTATTAATAAGTGTTGTACTAGAAAATATAAGAGACGTTTTTCTTGAATAAATTTTTCCCAAAAGTACAAATCTGTTTGCGCGGATGAATTACTAGTACTAGTACCAGTTAAATTTCTTTTTCCTTTAGTTTCTTACTGTTTATTGTGGAAAATGTGCAGTATGACTGAGTTTCTGTTATCCCTGTCTGTATCATCTGTGTTTCCATCACACTCCTGTCCCTTCCTTACATGGGGGGGAACAGATCAGCTTTACTCAGGACTCAGGAGTATAGTAAGGCATGGGACTCCGACTTTTCCAACATCAGGGGTAATCAGAAGGACAGGGATAGTCTAAAGTCCCCTAAGGTTATGGATACCATAGTAGCCCCTTATCCCTCCCTATTCCACAGTCACATTGTGACAGATAAGGTGCAAAAACATTGCTGTCCACAAAATGGTTCTCTCTTTTTTTTGTAGATGTCTCTGGCTTAGGTGATATAACATGCTTTGAATAAATGAAAATCTAAAAAAGACTTTCTCACTGTTGAATGTATGTCTGAATGTAAGTGACAAGCTGAGACTATACCTGTTATCCAAAAAAGTCACAAAAATGTAGAATTTTATCTACTAGAGGAGTAAAGTATTATTTTACCTTTTATGTATTTCTAGATTATGTACCATATTTTTCGGACTATAAGATGCACCAGATCATAAGAAGCAACCTGGTTTTAGAGGAGGAAAATAGGAAAATAAAATTTTAAGCAAAAAATGTGGTCATGACACACTGTTATGGGGCGAGGATCTGCTGCTGACACTGTTATGGGGGTAATGTCTCCAACTTCTCTGCTAAGGTATCCCATCCTGGTAATGATCCTCCTGCCTTGTATATGTACCCCATCCTGGTATATCCCCTTATCCTGCTATATACTGGCATCCTGCTATATACTCCCATCCTGCTATATACTGCCATCCAGCTATATGCCCCCATCCTGATATATACTGCCATCCTGGTATATATTCCCATCTTGCTATATATTCCCATCTTGCTATATACCGCCATCCATCCTGCTATATACTCCCATCCTGCTATATACTCCCTTCCTGCTATATACTGTCATCCTGCTATATGCCCCCATCCTGCTATATACTGCCATCCTACTATATTCTCCCATCCTGCTATATACCGCCATCCATCCAGCTATATACCCCATCCATCCATCCTGCTATATACACCCATCCATCCTGCTATATACACCCATCCTTCCATATACCCCCATCCTGATAATCAAACCATCCTGGTATATGGCATGTATTCTGTATCAAACAAAAAAAAAACGTTTATACTCACCTTTCCTCGCTCCATGCAGCATTGCTTCTCCCCCTGTCTCTTGCGGCAGCAGTGTCGCTGTAGTGTGGAGTCGTCACCGGTCACTTCCCTGTAGCATCGCGATGTCCTCCTGTCTGCCGGTCAGCTGACCTGCGTGATGTCATCGCTGTGCTCACCGCTCTCTACACAGATCAGCTGACCGGCAGACGGGAGGACATCGCGGTGCTGCGGCGGAACGGTGAGTATGCCGTACTGATTCACTGCCCCCCGCGCTGATGGTGATGCGCGGGGGACAATGAATACAGCCGCAAATGATCACTCCAGGCTGTAGTTGCCAGGGGTGATCACGGCCGGCTGTTAATTATGCGCTCACCCCCCGCCCATCATCCCGCCCACCTGTTAGTGCTGGCTTCAGTGCTGAGAGATGATGGGCTGGAGGATGGGCATGCATATGAAATGAGCGGGCCCACATGGTCACGGCAGGAGCTGCTACAGCCTGCTCGTGCCGCCGATGACCCGCTCCACCGCAGCACGCTCATTCCCGGCCGCAGCCCTATATTCAGACCATAAGATGCACCCCCCACTTTCCCTCAATATTTGGGGGCAAAAAAAATGCGTCTTATGGTCCGAAAAATACGGAATATTTCTACTGATTGTTGGCACCTTTGTGTTACTCCCTGTCACTCTGTTTGCAGGCAATAAATGACAGATACATTGTACATACATTGATCTCCAAAATTTAAACTTGAGTTAAAGGGAACCTGTCACATGTAAAAACACTATTAACCTGCAAATATGGGATTAATTTTCAGATTAGCATTTGAAACTTGCCTGGTGCTTGCACATTGAACCCTGCTGCCTGGAGGTAATTAACTTTATTCCCCCCAGCAGCATTAGGGGTTTCTATCAAGGGGACAGTTCCGACACCGGTTCAGTCACAACTGTGTACTGAGAGTGGCAGTTTTAACTGTGACCTGCACTGTCTAACAGCTGCTCAACATTAGAGAAGGCTGTCAGTCAGTGTGGGGGGTGTTTACAGCCGTTGCACTCCATGCACAGAGCAGTAACTGAGCCCATACCAGCACCACCCAGATGACTAAAACCCTAAACCTGCCAGGAGGATTAAAGCTAATTTCCTCCAGGCAGCAGGATTCAATGTGCAGGTGCCAGGCTATTAACCTGCAGATTAATCCCATATCTGCAGGTTAATAGCATATACAGGTGACAGGATCCCTTTAATTACATTTCCCTAGTTGTGACTAGACCTGAAAAATTGTCCAGCAATCATGGGTTAAAATAAAGGTAAAGTACTTCTAAACATGAATGTAAAAATTAGGATGATACGTCAATGCCTCTATTATTGGGATTTTATTGCATGCCTTGAAATGCAAGAACATTAAGCTTTGAGCTAAAATATGAGGCTGGAGAAGATTTTTTTTTATCTTGACTGTGACTTATAGCTATCCATCTTGTTAATATTACTCTCTAGGACAAACTGTAGAATGTGCTTTGATCATCTGTAGAAGATATATGAAGCAGTTAGCTCTAGACTTTGGTAGAAAAGAGGCTCCTTTTCAAAACTCAGCTGAAACCAATTTTGAGATATGCTTTCTCAAGAAAAGTTGTTCTGAAGAATTGACACTGCACGCATTGCACAATTTATACCTTTCATTGCCAACAATAAATATTGCATTTATGAATGTCACTTCATGGATTTACTATTAATTCTGACTAAGGCACATAATATATGTTAAGAACAAACTCAGCTTTTCTTAGTTCTGATGTTCATTCTCTTGGGGAAAGTCGCAGATTATCATTGCCGGTTGATTAATTACATCACAGATATGTGAATTTACTATCCACACAACGTTATATGATTTTACACCAAAGATGTGTTGTCTTTGATATAGAAATATGTATTACTCCATAAACCGTCCTTTAAAATGTGTCCTTCTAATTAAATATTTAGAGAGGATAACTCAAATTTGATAATTTTTTTCTGTGTGATACTTATATTACAGTCAAATTTGTCAAAACTTTTGGAAACAAATTAGTATTTTCCCAAATTCAATTTTCTTATTCATCTTGGTATCAAAAACTGGACTACGGTAGCAAAATTCAAGCAAACTTTGAAATTTATATTTTGGGGATTACAAATCGTCTCACAAAGCTTTTTTTTTTTTACATAGGTACATAGTTACTTAGGTTGAAAAAAGCCCTAGGTCCATCTAGTTCAACCTTCTTCCACCAATTATACATTTTGTCATTAAATCATTTAAAATTATAACCATCAATGTTGTGTGTACTGAGGAAATCATCCAGCCCTTATTTAAAGCTGTTATAGTGTCTGCCATTACTACCTCTTGTGGTAGGGCATTCCACAGACTGACTGCTCTAACTGTAAAGAACCCTTTCCTATTTAGCTGCCGGAATCTCTTTTCTTCCACTCACAAGGAATGCCCCATGGTCCTTAGTATTGCCCCTGGTCCTTAGTATTTTTTTTAAATTGTTTTTACTTTAATCCTTATACAACATCTGTTGTACATATACAGTGCATATCAGAAGCAGGTGTATGGAGCAGGTTCATGGGATAAACTTGCCCTCTACTTAGCAGGTAATGGCTGTGTGCTACAGAAAGGACCTGCTGCTAACAATCGCAAATGAGGTGGATCTCCACCTGTGATTGGTAATCTGTTAAATCCCACTGTCAAACTCTGACAGTGGGATTAAACACTTACCAACACAGGGTGGTGCCATGTTAAGCTCTCATTGGTGCGCTCGTAACATATTCACGGGTCGCTGATGGATTCCTATGACAGAAAGGGGTCTGCTAAAGACTACCATGCTTGTCATAGCAAAGCTCCTTTGAAAACCTGCCTGTAGCCGGGCTTCAAAGGATACCATAGTTTTTTTTCTCTATACAGCAAAGCTATGGATTGCTGTATATAGCACAAACAATCAGATGATCATAGGTTATAGTCCCCTAAGGGGACTAATAAAAACAGTGAAAAGCTGAAAAGTGTATTAAAAAATGTGAAAAAACCCACAAAATGTCAAATTAACCCCTTTTTTGCCCCATAAAAAATAAAGATTTTAAAAAAAATACAAATAAGTTTTATCGTTGTGGTCAGAAAAGTCCAAACTATCAAAATATTAACATTAACACAATTGGTAAACACTTGAAACAAAAAATTTCAAAAAATCAAAAATTTCATTTTTGGGTAACTGCAATACCCCAAAAAAATGGGTAACAAGCATATCAAAATGTTATACCTATCCCTAAATGGGATCAATAAAAATGTCATGTTTCATCGCAAAAAAATAAACCATCACACAGCTACATCAATGGAAAAATGAAAACATTAAGGGTCATGGAAAATGGACACACAGCCAGCAAAAAAAACTGATTTTTTTTTTTCACCGCTAAAATAATTAAAAAAGAACTGCCCCTGTTTGGTATTGCCATAATTGTACTTATGAAAATAATCATATTGCAAGGTAATTTTTATCACAAAAATGTACACCATTAAAACAATTTCCACCCAAAAAGGTCAAAATTGTGTCTTTTTTTCCACAATTTTTCCACATTTGGAATTTTTTCCTCATTCTACAGTACGCTATTTGGTACAATGAATGTTGTCAAAGCCATCATATGTCTATGTATACGGGAAACTAAATAAGTTTTTTCTTGAGAAGACAATAAGAAGGAAAAAACACAAAACCAGAAATTGTCGGCGTCATGAAGGAGTTAATATAAATTGAGTGTAGATTGGGTATGTGTAATAAACTGCACTGATGTTATTTGGAGGGATTCAAGATATTGCAGATAAGTTTCACTTAAATATCTTATCTTAAAAGTCTATTAAGTTTTATTAGCTTCTATCCAAGATGTCAGCTAGTGATTACCTAACACACAGGCTCATGACAAGATTTTTTTCTATAAGAAATTAAGAATAGTTGCTCCACATGATAGTGGTCTGGTCATAAATGTTATATTAAAGGCATCTGTGAAGAAACATTTCTACAAAACTATATGGCGTGTTGCATTGCATATCCAGATTGTCATTTGTAATCTTATTAACAAAGGCCCACACATTTCCTTACATGTTGGGTGAGGTGAAAACATATTAAATCAGATATAAAGTTAAGCAAAATTGATCTTTTTATTTATAAACAGTTAAATCCTTACAGGGAGGTCTTAATTTAGTCAGTCAAGTAAACATCTTTTACGTATCTACACTGATGAGCAAAAGGGTAACAATGTTTTGATCATTTGGTTTTCAGGCTCCATATCTCACCATCCACTATAGCTTCGAATATGAAACTATCTTCATTTTATACTCTTGGCTATCTCATATATAAATTTGACTTGCAATCATTTAGCTTCTGATTTGTTATGCAGATTCTTGTCATGTCACTGCATTGTTACTGTTTTGCTCCTAAGAATCAAAATTTTAATTTTTATTATTTTGTTAATCCACCTTTGTCTTTCAATATTGTGTGAATCCTTCTTGGCATGCTGTCAAACAGATTCAAGCATGTCTCGACCAAAATATGATCTCAGATCTCTTCGACCCGTTTCCTATGTTGGTACATACTGGTCGACTCACTTGGGTATGTATACAGCTTTTTCTTCAACTCTATCCACAAGTTTGATTGGGTTGAGGTTTGGGGATTGTGGGGGGAGGGGGAAACTATCACCTCTATTTCATTATCATTGAACCATTTCTTCACCAATCTCAAAGTATGCTTTAGGTTGTTGTCCTGCTGGAACACTGTCGTCCTTTTCATACTCATAGTACTCAAGTATACAAAGTAACTCCTTTTGTATGATACTCATATATACCTCAGCATTGAGACCACCATTGATCCTGAACAAGTATCAAATGACTTTGGCTGTGAAAAAACCCCGATATCATCAGGCTTAGTCCACCAAACTTGACAGTTCCTTCAATTTCTTGATCCATTAGCCCCTTTAGCCTTTTTTTTTCAAGACCCATCTGCACCCATCAGAGCCTATTCTATTTACTTCGCCTCATCACTCAAATTATCTGTTTCCAATTTGTTGCTGTCAACTTTCCGTACATTTTTGCAAACTCGAGCCGATGCTTTTTATGACAATATTGAAGTTGAAGCTTGTTCCCCTTTTTTTGGACCACCTTTCTAGACTTCGGGAATGTGCTTACTTGTCTGCAAACTCACTATTGTCAAGCATGCAAGTTACCTCCTGCAGTGTTTGTCACATCAGAACTGAAAGACCTTGTGATGAGCTAACATGTTGACACTGATATTTTGCCTTGATATCCACCTTTCGGCTATTGAATGGATGGACCGACTTCATTTCATATTCATGGCACTCTCATGGTGCAGTTTGGTAATTTTATTGGCCAAGAGACTGCTATCGATGAGCTGAATGATGCTGTTTCTCTTTTTTGGGGAAATCTTCTTCATGGTTGCTCCTCGATTCAAACCAGTAATCACTCATTTGGGAATCAACCTAATAAAACACTGTGCTCTTGTGGAACATGAGAACAGGTTGTAATTTGTAGTATACAGGAAGAAAAAGATTTTTCCACCACTAAAGCAAAACCATAACAATGGAGTGACATGAGAAGAATTTGCATAACTAATCATGCTAAATTGTTGCAAGTCAAACTTATGTATGGTTGTTTATAAAATGAAAATAAACTCAGATTCGAAGGTATAGTGGATGGTGACATATGGAGCCTTAAAGTCAGAAGTTCAAAACATTGTTACCCTTTTTTTGTCAGTGTATATACCTTTGGAATAATTTCCATTTATTTTTGCTCCTGAAATGTGCGAAGATTAGAAAAAGATATACCTTTTTCATTTGAAGGCCAAAACCAAAGTCAGGTAAAGTTGAATGGAACAGAAAATCCAGCATGAGCTCTAGCTCTTCTCTTATTGTCAATGGTAGAAATTTTAATATAGGGTGGCTCAGTGGTACAGTGGTTAGCACTACAGTCTTGCAACACTAGGGTCCTGGGCTACCAAGGACAACATCTACAAGGAGTTTGTATGTTCTCCCCGTGTTTGCGTGGGTTTCCGCTAGCTACTCCGATTCCCTCCCACACTCCAAAGACAAACTAATAGGTACTTTAAATTGTGAACCCCAATGGGGACAGTATTACCATTATATGTCTATGTAAAGTGGTGTGGAAATAATGGCACTGTAAGAGAAAATAAATATTCTTATTATAATAGCCTAATGCAGCACTATAGATTCACAAACATGACCGCCCCTCCATTCAAATCCTCATGCCTGTGGTTTCCTGGCCAAAAGAGATCCAGGGGACAATGAGACATAAGTCTTATCCTCTGGCTATCAGTGGGCGACCCCATTGATTTAACAATTATAATATAGCTTGTGGATAGATAATAATTTTTGTAGGCTGAAATTCTATTTTAATGAAGCAAAAGGCAGGTGCAGTTTATGTGATCAAAATACATGAAATACATTTCTTATTTTCCTCTAAAGAGGATCAATTTAATGAGATTTTAGAAAAAAACATTAGTACATTACATTTTATGTGAGACCCACAAATGCACTGTAGTTAATTGTAAAACAATACAGGGACATAAAATACACTTAAATGATTAGAGACCATTTAGCCTTCAATTCTAAATGAATTCGACTTTATCTGCCAAGACATACATTCAGGCCTAAAAGTATTCAATAAATACAAATAAGTATGAACACAAATTGTTGACTGAATAGAAAGCAATAAAAAAATGCTGAACACATGTAAGAAAATATTTCTGCTAGCGGAACACATTTAAAAGAAAGAGTTGCATTCATAATGTGCTGCTATTTTAAAGATGGGGAGGTTCTGGAATTTAATATCCTGTTATTGTGAGAAATCTATACAGCGTCTGTGCCCAGAGCAGAAAAGCAAAACTACAAAGTAGAAAGTACAAAGTCAGAATAGAGAAGTTTGTTACTGAAATTGAACAGATCTGCAATGGCCTGCCAGAGAAGCTCAGAAAAATTTCCCATGATCCCTAAATCTGCACACTCCATTCAGGCTTCACTTTGTTTCCAGGTTTATTTTTCTTTGATCTTAGTACAGTGGAAACGTGAAGGCAATGACTAATCCATAGATGAAGCCATTCAAAGTATCTGCCCTTGGTGTTCAAATAGGAGCCCCCAAAATGGACAACCTGGATATGATTTAATATGTTGAGTTTTTCAACACATCCTAAAATCCACAAATTCCTTTCCCCGAGGCAGGGACTTTTCAGAAGAAAACATTTGAAAGCTTAAGTTGTGCAGCCTCGATTTGATTTCTAACTTTGTAAGAGAAGAAAACAAGGTATCTTAAACAGAATGAAACAGAATCAATTCAAATAGTTTATCAAGATCAATATTTAGTTTCAATCCTTCCAAAAACTTCATGTAATAGAAGCTAATGGGCTTCTGGTAGTTGAGGCACCTTAATCCCTTTCTCGACCTTTGACATGCTGGTATGTCCTAAGTCGTGTCCATTGCTTTCGTGCAGGCTCGCGTGCCGAGCCTGCATCGTTTACAGCACATGTCGGTTGTGTTTCAATATTTTTATTACATAACAATCATAGAATTTTAAACACTCATGTAAATATATCCGAAAGTAGATAAGTAATCATAAAGACGTTTACCGATTGTCATTTAAGGGGGAGGAGGGTATTGGAAGGGAGGGAGAAAAAATAAGGAGAAGGGCTTTTATTGGGGGAATTTTGGAAATACAGTCAGGGCCAGAAATATTTGGACAGTGACACAAGTTTTGTTATTTTAGCTGTTTACAAAAACATGTTCAGAAATACAATTATATATATAATATGGGCTGAAAGTGCACACTCCCAGCTGCGATATGAGAGTTTTCACATCCAAATCGGAGAAAGGGTTTAGGAATCATAGCTCTGTAATGCATGGCCTCCTCTTTTTCAAGGGACCAAAAGTAATTGGACAAGGGACTCTAAGGGCTGCAATTAACTCTGAAGGCGTCTCCCTCGTTAACCTGTAATCAATGAAGTAGTTAAAAGGTCTGGGGTTGATTACAGGTGTGTGGTTTTGCATTTGGAAGCTGTTGCTGTGACCAGACAACATGCGGTCTAAGGAACTCTCAATTGAGGTGAAGCAGAACATCCTGAGGCTGAAAAAAAAGAAAAAATCCATCAGAGAGATAGCAGACATGCTTGGAGTAGCAAAATCAACAGTCGGGTACATTCTGAGAAAAAAGGAATTGACTGGTGAGCTTGGGAACTCAAAAAGGCCTGGGCGTCCACGGATGACAACAGTGGTGGATGATCGCTGCATACTTTCTTTGGTGAAGAAGAACCCGTTCACAACATCAACTGAAGTCCAGAACACTCTCAGTGAAGTAGGTGTATCTGTCTCTAAGTCAACAGTAAAGAGAAGACTCCATGAAAGTAAATACAAAGGGTTCACATCTAGATGCAAACCATTCATCAGTTCCAAAAATAGACAGGCCAGAGTTAAATTTGCTGAAAAACACCTCAGGAAGCCAGCTCAGTTCTGGAAAAGTATTCTATGGATAGATGAGACAAAGATCAACCTGTACCAGAATGATGGGAAGAAAAAAGTTTGGAGAAGAAAGGGAACGGCACATGATCCAAGGCACACCACATCCTCTGTAAAACATGGTGGAGGCAACGTGATGGCATGGGCATGCATGGCTTTCAATGGCACTGGGTCACTTGTGTTTATTGATGACATAACAGCAGACAAGAGTAGCCGGATGAATTCTGAAGTGTACCGGGATATACTTTCAGCCCAGATTCAGCCAAATGCCGCAAAGTTGATCGGACGGCGCTTCATAGTACAGATGGACAATGACCCCAAGCATACAGCCAAAGCTACCCAGGAGTTCATGAGTGCAAAAAAGTGGAACATTCTGCAATGGCCAAGTCAATCACCAGATCTTAACCCAATTGAGCATGCATTTCACTTGCTCAAATCCAGACTTAAGACGGAAAGACCCACAAACAAGCAAGACCTGAAGGCTGCGGCTGTAAAGGCCTGGCAAAGCATTAAGAAGGAGGAAACCCAGCGTTTGGTGATGTCCATGGGTTCCAGACTTAAGGCAGTGATTGCCTCCAAAGGATTCGCAACAAAATATTGAAAATAAAAATATTTTGTTTGGGTTTGGTTTATTTGTCCAATTACTTTTGACCTCCTAAAATGTGGAGTGTTTGTAAAGAAATGTGTACAATTCCTACAATTTCTATCAGATATTTTTGTTCAAACCTTCAAATTAAACGTTACAATCTGCACTTGAATTCTGTTGTAGAGGTTTCATTTCAAATCCAATGTCGTGGCATGCAGAGCCCAACTCGCAAAAATTGTGTCACTGTCCAAATATTTCTGGACCTAACTGTATATAGGAAAAACCATGGGAAGGGGAGGGAAATGGGAGAATATATAGGATTAACCTATTTACAAAGATTGTATGAGACTTGTGAATATAGTAGACTTGCAAATGTTGACACCCTTAACATTTTCTATTGCTTACTTCATTATTTGACTGTGTGAAGACATATTCAGATGCAATAATAAGCAAATAATGTAAAAGAAAAGAGAGAGAGAAAAAGAAGAAAGAAAAAAAGAAGGGAGGGGGAGTGGTTCATCCCATTTACATTGAGGCATTACTGATGTTTGTTTATTAAGCAACTTTTAACAGTAAACTGGAGAAGTAACGTTATTTCCACCATCTCTGAAATAATTAAGCTCATGAATAAACACCAAGAATATGAGAGAAAGCATGCAATATACAATAATCTTTTCAGTTCATACTACAAAAGATGACGTTTATGGCCTACAAACATCAGTACTGCACACTTCGGTTGATCTGATCAGCCATTACATGCCTCTAAAAGCCATAGGTAGATGGGAAATCCGCACACCTATGTTAACTATTTAAGTCCCCGCTTCTATTGGCGCTTCTTTGACACTATCACGGGGCACCAAAGGGTTGCCATAACAGCCAGGGGTCAGCTGATGACCCCTGTGTCTGTCCTGACGATCTTCCTGTGAACGCTGGTTGGAGGAGATTGTGATTTTTTAGCACAGTGCTGATGCACCACTCTGTATAGCAGCTGCAAGTTTCCTAAAGATATTAGTAAATACAAAAAGATGTAAAAAAAAAGTTTTTAAAAATATAAAAAAACGAAAACATGAAAATAAAACAATTAAAAAAATACACTGATTTGGTATTGCTGAGTTCAGAAAGGTCCGGTCTATCAAAATATAAAATATGTTAATTTGATCAGTAAATGATGTAATGAAAAAAATATCAAAATGCCTGAATTATGTTTTTTTGGCCACCACAATGTTACAAGACAATACATTAAAAGGCAATGACTACATTATTATCTACCCAAAAATAGTATCAGTAAAATGTCAGCTTATGGCACGTAAAATGAGTCATCACTGAGCGCCAGATGCCGAAGAATAAAAACGTTATGGTTCTCGAAAAATGGTGCAAAAACATTTTGTTTTTTACAAACTTATGCATTTTTGAAGGGGTATTAAAAAGTTAAAGTGATCGCAAGGGTCCAACCTTCATGTCCACATGAAAAGTGGAAGAAAAAACATAATACACTACGGTACTTTGCTCCTACTATAACGGCTACAATCGGAGAAAATTGAGATCCCAGCAAATAGGTTCATAAAGTGGTAAACCAAATGAGGCTTCCATAGAGACAAGAAATATAATTACAGTATGTGGATATTTTGCTACTCAATGCGTGAAAAAAGATTTTTCCAATGTGAAAATTACATATTACTATTAATATTTCTATTGCTTAGCATGTCTTAAAAATTCATATTATCCTATTGATTTTCCACAATTACTCAGATTGTCTGTGAATCTTGAACCAATCTTATGTCCCATATATTTATACCTATTTTGATCAATGTTGCATACCTTCCAATTAAAAGGAAAAGACCAATACTAGAATCTTTTTTATCAGCTTATATGGGGGAGGAATGTTTAGGTAGAATAGATATATTTCTTTGTGTACCATACTGTTTCACTATTTGGTTGCTATACTGTTTTTTCTCTATGCTTTTTTTTGCCTCAAAATAAAAGAATATCAGCTTGCATGCAAAAAGATGTGTTGGTAGACTATGCGCGAATCGTTAATTGTAGTAAAGATTTATTCTAACTCCAGATGTTAACGTGCAACCATATTTAATATTTAGAAACTCTAAATTTATGCTTCCTCTGCTTAACAAATAGTTAATAAATTGCTTACAAATCTACTACATTAGTCAGGTAATTTATTCAGATGTGTCATAGTCCTGAAGTGATGCCAGATCCCTTAATCAGATCCTCATAGTATGCTGGTGCTCGTTTATTGAGAATATGTAATTTGTTAAATCTTACAACATACTAAATCACTAAGTCATACAGTTGTCATTAGTTACTGTACATGTGGAGACTGAAGTCACCAACTTAAGAGCTTGAATACAATATTTAGATTTTTAGTACTTTAAGTCAACCCACTAATGACCTAGCTAGTGTAATTTTGTTGAGTTTTTTTCTTCAACCTTTTCTAATTTTAGAAGAGTTGCCCTGTGAAAATTGGTAAAACCCAAGTTGGCCAAGTACTGTAAGTCAACCCACTATTGACCAAGCTAGTGTAGTTGTTTTGTTTTTTTCCATCAACCTTTTCTAGTTTAAGAAGAATTGCCCTGAGAAACATGGCAAAACCCAAGTTGGCCAAGTACTATGAGTCAACACACTATTGACTAAGCTAGTGTAGTTGTGTTTGTTATTTTTTTCTTCAACATTTTCAAATTGAAGAAAATTGCCCTGAGAAACTTGGTAAAACCCAAGTTGGCCAAGTACAATAAGTCAACCCACAATTGACCAAGCTGGTGTAGTTGTGTTGATCTTTTTTCTTCAACCTTTTCTAATCGAAAAAGAGTTACCCTGTACAAATTGGTAAAAATCAAGTTGGCCAAGAACTACAAGTCAACCCACTAGTAACCAAGCTAGTGTAGTTGTGTTGGTTTTTCTTCTTCAATTTTTCTAATTGCCCTATGCAAATAAGTAAAACCCAAATTTGCCACAAAAATGTATCTGCTGACAGTGGCCATTTTTCACCACTCTTGTTGGTCCCTTCTAATGACTACTGTATCATCTTTATATGTGATTAAAGTATTGATACACATGTACTAATTGGTTAAAAAAGTAATAGAAATTAAAATTCAATCAACATTGCAAATCATATGGGAGACTACATGTGCTGGATTTTCCACTCTTTAAATAGTACATTGCTTTCTTTTCTCTTTCCTGTAACCATCTTTTTCATCCAGACCATCGTTTGATGTGGAATTTCACTTGCTATTTTTTCCAGAGTTGAGAAATGCTGAGATTTGCACATTTTATAGCATACTTTTAATTAAACTATATTTGTTCCCTTTTGGCTTATGTTTCATATTTGGTTGTATATTTTCAAGTTGTGCAAATTTTGACATAATATAATAAATCTCTTCATTTGGAGCACAGTGTTCCTGAGATTCTATTAATTCTGCATCCAGTCAAAATGGTTTTTAAAAAATAAGTATCCAATAGTTTGGAATTCCAAGGTCCAATCTGTTAGGCCTCATTAAGACATCAGTTTTTTTCACTTAAGAGAAAAATGGACCAAATTTCGTCAGTGATTTTCATTAGAATTTCATCCCACTTTCATCAGTGTGTCATTAGAGTGTCCTCAGTTTTTTAACCCTTCAGCTTAACACAAATCTACAACTCTGTGATTACCGTTGCATTTCTGAGTTCTAGACTCCCTTTTTGCGTTATAATGTCCAAAATATTTTGTTTTGTTTCCTTTTTACTTTTATCTTTTCGCTTTTAATGTACATATTGTAATGAAATTTGAAATGCTGTACCTTCATGATATTGCATACTATATTTGGATGCATTAATCTTTAAATTTATTTGCCGTTATTGTAACGCTCAATAATCCCATCAATTTTTGAAATACAGCGGGCGGTCCTCTGACGTAATTGTACATATATATACATAGGCTCTGTTCTGGCATTATAGATTGTTGATGTTTTCTTTGATGTCCTGATGAAGGAGACAGTGATCTCAGAAATGCGTTGACCTGAACAAAGAATAAAGAGATGAAATAATCAACATTGATTTCTCTGGTAATAGTACGGCATACACCCGATTTCCCCTACTTGACTTTGTATCAGTTTTTTAATGGATGAGAAAAAAGTTTCTTCACCTTCTATCTCTTTGTCTGTGAAAAAAAAATGTTGTCCAATTTGCTCATGGACCCACAACCTTGGATCAATATCAGATGTGTCTTCACAATTTCACATAAACCATTTGGTCTTGATCAAATTAATGACAAATGAACAGCCCCATATACTATCACTGGTACGAGTGCTATTGGTAAAAAAAACCTCATAGCACTCGAGTGTGAAAAACTGAGGTTTCAATGAACCTAAGGCCTCTTTCACACATCCGTGAAAAACCACGCACGTTTTTCACGGACGTGTCAAGGGTGCGTTTTGCCCTCAGTGAGCCGTGTTTATGGCTCACGTGTGTTCTGCCGCAGTGAAGTGAATATGCAATGAGCATAATGAGCGGCGGTTGGAAGCAAGTGACAGCTGCGGCAGAGACTGCAGGGCTGGAGAAGGTGAGTAAAGGTTTGTTTTTTTTCTTGCAGATACATGTGTTTTCTCCAGTGCGTGTGACATGGAACACATCCGTGTGGTCCATTTGTGTTACGTGTGAGCCATTTACGTTCCGTGTGACACCCATGATGCCGGAGAAAACGTGGACATGTCTACGTGTGGAGTACACGGGCACACGTATGCTCCACACGTACACACGGTTCATGGCAGAATACGCACGTGAACGCAGACCCATTGATTTTAATGGGTCTACGTGTGCCCGTGTCTCCGGTACGTGAGAAAATAGACCATACACGGACCGGAAGCACGGACGTGTGAAAGAGGCCTTAAGCTGTATGAAATGGGAACTGCTGGTTTATTAGTGACCAAATAACAAAGAAAATGTGTTTTTAAGCTGGAAAGAACAATCAAAGATGCCATATGATCACCTGCAATACAGCTTAAAGACCCAGTTGCCTAGAATAAACTTATGGCACTTTAATAAACCTTGATGTGCAAGGCATTAACACTATGATTGCTAGGATGAATACTACAGCTCGCAGTCGTTAAGGAGTTAAGTTACAGTATAACCATTTACAGTGGCATGTAAAGGTTTGGGCACTTCTGGTCAAAATTACTGTAATTGTAAACAGTTAAGGAATTGAAGATGAAATGATCTCTAAAAGGTATAAAGGGAACCTCTTCACCCCTGAGCAATTTTCCTTTTTTTTTTTTGCTCCCCTTCTTTCGAGAGCCGTAACTTTTTTATTTTCCATCAATCTTGCTATATAAGGGCTTATTTTTTGCGGGATGAGTTGTACTTTTAACATAAACCATGAGTTTTACCATATAGTGTGCTTGAAAACAGCAAAAAAGCGTCCAAGTGCGTGAAAATTGCAAAAAAGTGCGATTGCATAAATGTGTTTTGGGTATTTTATTCACTGTGTTCATGATATGGTAAAACTGATGTGTCTGTGTGACTCTTCAGGTGGGTATGAGTTTGAAGACACTAAAGATTTATAGGTTTACTTTTATCTAAGGGGTTAAAAAAAATCCATAAGTATGTCCAAACAAAGTGGCACACTTTTTGCTCCATATTCCCAAACCAGTAGCGTTCTCATTTTTCAGGATATGGGGCTCAGTGATGGCTTAATTTTTGCATCTTGAACTGACATTTTTAACGGTAGCATTTTTGCGCAGATGTTGCATTTTTATCTCCTGTTATTGCATTTTGCGTAAAATTTTGTGGTTACCAAAACACATAATTTTGGAATTTGTTTGCTGCTATGCCATTTACTAATCACGCAAATTGATTTTATATTTTGATAGATCGGGCGTTTCTGAACGTGGTGATACCAAATGTGTGTATATATTTTTTTTATCCCTTTAATTTCCAATGGGGCGATTGGAGGTTGATTTGAACTTTTAGGTATCTTATTTTTTTAATTTTTAAAACTTCTTTCTTACTTCTTTTTTTACTTTACTAGTCCCCTTAGGGGGCTATAAGGATCAGCAGTCTGATCACTTGTTCATTTCTCCTGATCATAGCTGCACAGATCAGACCAGGAGAAATGTTGCTTTTCTCTTACATTCAAGGCTCTGCTGGAAATAAGAGGAAGTAAGTCATGATAGCTACAGGAGTCATCACATGACCCTGTGCTATCATGGCAACTATCTTCTCCCTGTGATCATGAAATGGGGCCTCCGATGGCGGGGAAAGGCGTGTTCCCCACCGCTGCCATTTACATTGCACTTTCACATTTTGACAGCGCGATCTAAGGGGTTAACAGGCGTGAGTGGCCTGATAGCCGCACATGTCAACTGTTCAAATCAGCTGACATGTGCGGTGATTATACCTGAAACAGCTATGAAATACTCAGTACGTCATATGTTGTAAAGAGGTAAAAGATGACACATTCCCTTTATGTCTCAATAAAAAAAATATATTTTCATCTTTTAGATTTGAAAATTAACAAAAAGAAAAATGGGTCAATGCAAAAGCTTAGGCACCGTACATGGTTAGTACCTAGTAGCACCCACTTTCCCTTTGGCAAGTATAAAAGCTGTAACCAGCCAAGAGTATTTCAATTCTTGTTTGAGGGATTTTCATTCATTTGTCCGTGGAATAGTCCAATTTTGTGAGATTCCTGGGTCATTTTGCATGCTCTGCTCTTTTAAGGACTAGCCACAGATTTTCAATGATGTTTAGATCAGGGGACAGTAAGGGCCATTGTAAAACCTTCAGCTTCCACCTTTTGAGGTCGTCTATTGTGGATTTATTTTTCAAAGGTTTTTTTTTAAGGATTTTAAACAATAACTAGGAAAAGGCGGGGGGGGGTCTGGGAACATTCGAAAATAAAAAGGAAAAAATACCCAACAACAGTATTAATACCCTTTTAAGGGTCTAAATATAACAATTCACATATCAACTATCTAAAAGGAAAAAGGGAAGGGGTAGAAAGCATGGGACAAAAGATAAGAAAAGGAAGGATAGGAGGGGGAAGGAAAAATGGGAAGAAAGGGGAACTTGGAGAGCAGGGGTAGGGATCATAATAAAAGATCACGAGTCTGAAAAATCACTAAAATCAAAAGATTTGAAATATATGCACTGTGGTTGATAATAATATAACTAACAAACAATAAGGTTTATTGCCAACATGGAATATCCTTATTCAATGGCAAAAATTGAGTTCCAAGAAGCCCATCTAGCATGGTATTTTTCATATTATTATTCTTTAAGGCAAACAACAGTTCAAATAAATTATGGGTGGAAACAATATATTTAATGTTAGTGATTGATGGAATTTCTGCTGATTTCCATTTGTAGCAAATAAGGTTTTTTTGTAACTGCAAGGATGAGTGTGTAAAGCTACGTATTTTATCTCGGTTAGGAGAACTTTAGCCTGGAGGGAAAGGAGAGACAAATGGGGAGAAATATTAACAGTGTCCTTCTTAATATTGTTCAAGAAGACATTTATTTCTTTCCAAAGAGGTCTAATTATTGAACATGACCAAAAAATATGGATGATGTTGCTTTTGGGCCACATTTCCTCCAACATGAGTCTGATTGATTTAGGAAAATCTTACAGAGTCTAGCTGGTGTGTAATACCAGTGGGAGAAAATTTTAAAATAGTTTACATGTAAATTAGCATTTGTGTTGGAATTATAGGTATACTCAGTTGCTTGTTTTCCAAGTTTTGGAAGGAAATGTTTGATTTAGATCTTCTTCCCATTATAAAATCACTTTAGCTTTTTCATCTATTGTGGATTCTGACCAATGTTTAGGATCATTATCCATTGGTAGAAGCCATCCTCTTTTCAACTTCAGCAAGATCTTCTTTTCTAGAAATTCTGTTCCCTTTTTTCTCCACACATACCTTTGATTATTGTGGCCAAAAAATTCTATTTTAATCTCATCGGTCAACAGGACTTGTTTTCAAAATGCAGCAGACTTGTTTAAATGTTCTTTTGCATACCTCTGGGGCTGAATTTTATGGTGAGGATGCTTGAGAGGTTTTCTTCTGATGACTCTTCCATATTTGTGCAGGTGTCTCTGAACAGTAGAACACTTTACCACAACTCCACAGTCTTATAAATCTTCTTGAAGGTCTTTTGCAGTCAAGGGGGTTCTGATTTCCCTCTCTAGCAATCGTATGAGCAACTTTCACAGACATTTTTCTTGGTCTTCTAGAAGACTTTATCTTGATCTTGACTGCTTCTGTTAACTGCAATTTTTTAATTACATTTTGAACTGAGGACAGCGCAACTTGAAAACGCTTTGATATCTTCTTATAGCCTTCTCCTGTTTTTTGGGCCTGCACCATTTTTATTTTCAGAGTGCAAGGCAGTTGCTTAGAAGAACCCATGGCTGCTGTTTTTTGGCATAAGGTTAGAGAAGTCTGGGTTTTTATAAAGCTGTGAACTTTGCATCACCTGGCCTTTCTGAATGATTATAGGGAATAAGCCATAACCCTATCAAGCTAATTAAGGTCAAAGTTATCTGAGCACACAAATCTTCAAGGGTGCGAAAACTTTTGCATTGGCCCAATTTCCTTTTTGTAAATTTTAAAATGTAGAAGATGAAAAAAAAATTGTGCCTAAACTACAAAGGAAATGTATCAAGGTAACTTATGCCTTTTAGAGATCATTTCATCTTCAACTTGCTTAATTTTTTACAATAACAATATTCTTGACCAGGGGTGCCGAAACGTTTACATGCCACTGTATACTTTGAGGAACATGCCTACTTTTTTTTACCTACATCGATTGCTTTTTGGAAGTACAAATTTGTTTTGTGGCCACATGGGAATGGACAAAATATGATCCAATTTTCTACTTTATATTTTGGCTGAATATTTTGCAGGTACATACTAAATATGCAGGCTATGGCATGATATGAGCCTTGTTACCATAAAAATCTGTCAAAATGTTTTACCATGTTGCTGCTTTAAGGGTCATCCAAACAACACCATACCCTCTGTGTTTAGTTGTAATGTTCCATTTTTAGCTTTGGATTGTGATCAGTTAGTCAGCAGATTGGCATGGAGTATGTGGTATATTCTGCCTCTGAGTATTTATATGTATTGGCAAAGTCAATAGGTTAACAAACATTTCTCTAGTGTGGTCTTGTGGTTAGAGCAATATGTCATATATTTTACTATTGAAATGTAAAAAGAATATCTTTTTACAATTCCTCTATTAGGAGACACTGGAAAAAGCAAAATATTAATTTTGATCTTTTGTCTTTTTTGTGAAGCCAGATGCAGACTATGGTTTTACATGGATAGCCTAGGGCTCATACAACACATATGCTTTTATTGGTGCGTTATAAAATGGAGGGGGTTAGGCCTTATCACCATTTGTAGCTTTTGATTACCAATGTAAACACGTTCAGTGTTTTTGATCTTTTTGATACCAAGCCAAGATAAAGCCCGACAGCTGGGGGCTAGTATTCTCAGGCTAGAAAGACCCATGTTTATTGAGCCCCCCAGCCTAAAATAGCAGCCTGCAGCTGCTCAGGGTTGTTGCATTCAATAGATTCAACAATTCCAGCACTTATCCCAGCTCTTCCTTATTGCCCTGGTGCGGTGGCAATCAGGGATCTAAGGGGTTAATGAGGCCCCCATTACTAATCTGCAAGTGAAAGAAATAAAAATATACACAGAAAAAATCCTTTGTCTGAAAAAAAATACAAAAAAACCCCTCTTTCACCATTTTATTAACCCCCAAAAGACCCAGATCTGACATAATCCATACTTGGCTGTGATGGGCAGGGAGAGGATGTTTTTCTCCATCTGAACATTTACCAATCCTTGGGAAGATCGCTGACTTTTGTGGTAAATGTTCGGATATCCACTCCTGATCCAATCTTGCCAAAGATCATATGATTTTAACAATTTACGCTCTTTGCCGATCAGGATCGCTCATCTCTAGTTGTATCCCTGTTTTTTTGTTGAATAGTAGCCTTGTGATCAACTGACTGATCTTCCATTGTTTCTTTAAAGTAAAGCTGGGTTCACACATAGCAACAGCGACGTCGCTGTTACGTCAAGATTTTCTGTGACGCAACAGCGACCTAGTAAGTCGCTGTTATGATCGCTGCTTAGCTGTCAAACACAGCAGACGCAGCAGCGATCATAACGACACGCGTCGCTGTGGAAGCCTTGCTGCACTTGGTAACTAAGGTAAATATCGGGTAACCATTACCCGATATTTACCTTGGTTACCAACGCACACACTTTGCTCTGGCTCCCTGCTCTCCTAACCAGGGTACACATCGGGTTAATTACCCGATGTGTACTCCGGGTCTGGCTACATGTTCAGGGAGCCAGCGCTAAGTGGTGTGCTCACACGCTGCCAGTGCCGGCTCCCTGCTCACGTAACTGGAGTACACATCGGGTAATTAAGTGGCTGTGTGCAGGGAGCAGGGAGCCGACGCTGGCAGCGTGAGAGCGGCTGTGCTAGTAACTAATGTAAATATCGGGTAACCAAGGAAAGGGCTTCTTGGTTACCCGATGTTTACCGTGGTTACAGCTTACCGCAGGCTGCCAGACGCCGGCTCCTGCTCCCTGCTTGTGTCAGTTCGTCGCTCTCTCGCTGTCACACACAGCGAAGTGTGCTTCACAGCGGGAGAGCGACAAGCAAAAACTGAAGCAGGACATTCAGCAACGAGCGGCGACCTCACAGCAGGGGCCAGCTCATTGCTGGATGTCACACACAGCGACAGCGACGTGACGTCGCTGCTACGTCACAGAAAATGGTGACTTAGCAGCGACGTCGTTGTCGCCGTCGCTGTGTGTGACACCACCTTAAGATTCAATTAGCCCTTCAGCGATACCTGGAGTGATTACAGGTTCAATACTAGAATGCTGTATGTAAAGTGTTTTTTATCTCTTTTTTTTCTAGTGTTCTATATGTACTCTTCATTAACCTCTAATTTCAACTTTTAATTCTGCTGTCAGCTGCCACATGAAGAGATTTTATTCTAAAATTTATGAAGAAATTTTATAATAAAATTGCCTAAATAAAATGTGAATTTTAACAAAACAAAAGAAAAAAATCACATTTTACTTAAAGGAGTATGTTGATATTCAATTTTCTTAGAGGTACATATCTTTCTGAATACGCCACAGCTGATTTATGACTGTGTTCCCAGACTTTTCTGTTCCCAGACTATAAATCACATTTTGGTCGTATTATTATGAGTGATTATTTATATTTTGGGTGTGGTGAGTAACATAACAATAAACATTTTTCCAGTGTTCTCAAATGGGATATTTTCCACCATTATATTAGTCATGTATGTTTCCGAGAAACCACAATTTTTTTAGGGTCAATATTTTATAGGCTTTTAAATACTGCAACTGCATAAATCCTTTAAGAATAGAAAAAAAAAGAGTAAATGCATGTTTAAATATTTGGACCCACAAATAATTGTGTATCAAAAGAAGAAGTAGAGTATTGTGTATCATAAATGAATTTAAAATGTTATTTTATTAAAATCACAAATTTTTAAATATTTTCCAGGTCAGTCCGAGTCATCCGCACATCTTACAAAATTAATTAGCCTCCACCCTGTTTAGCTTTTTGTACTTCATGGCATATATGAAACTGGTAGATCATTACGAGGAAACAATTTCTGAATTGTTCCTACTCGAGATAGTAGCACAAGCCTCTCAGCAATCTGAGGCAACTTCATTTCTGATGTCAGAGTTCTATTTTAATCAGATATATTAATTACCATATTTATTATTCTAAATCTTTTCAACCCCACCCATTGGGATCCTTGCTCTGGCACTTCCTGATTGCCAATTATTTGTGCTTAAAGTGACCATCCACCCCCCATTTTAAATTTGATCAAACAATTTTAAAGGGAACCTGTCAGGTCCCATGTGCCTTGTAACCTACAAGCAGGGTGATGTGTGGCCTAGAATAATAATAATAATAATAATAATAATAATCTTTATTTCTATAGCGCCAACATATTTCGTAGCGCTTTACAATTTAGGAGGATCATATACAAACAAGTAACAGTTATAGAAATACAATATTTAGAGGGGAAAAAAAAAATAGTGTATAGTGTATACAAAATACAAAAAAAAAATACAACCCTGCTCGTGAGAGCTTACAATCTACAATGAGATGGGGGGAGAGGCAAGGTTCAAGTGCTTATTTACAATGACAATCCAACCATCTCACGGAAATGGGGCTGGATAATGGTTTCCTGGACCAGTGGGCCCGAGAGCCTTGAGATGCCTTTGGGTGCCATGGAGTTTGATGTGGAGCTAAGTTGTGAGAGGTTGTAGAGGGACTATGTGAATCGAATCTGATTAGGGAGTGTGATAGGCCGCCCTAAAAAGATGCGTCTTTAGTGTGCGTCTGAAGCTGAGTAAGTTGTGATTTGTCCTAACTTCTTGGGGTAGAGCGTTCCAGAGGGTTGGTGCAGCTCGGAAGAAGTCTTGGATCCGGGAGTGGGAGGTTCGAATTAGTGTGGATGTTAGTCGAAAGTCGCTTGCAGAGCGTAGAGAACGGGTGGACTGATAGACAGAGAGGAGGGTGGAGATGTAGGGGGGTGCTGCACTGTGGAGAGCTTTGTGGGCGAGAACAAGCAGTTTGAATTGGATCCTATGATATATGGGCAGCCAGTGCAATGACTGGCACAGAGCAGAGGCATCCGAGTAGCGGTTAGCCAGATAGGTGACCCTGGCTGCTGCATTAAGGATTGACTGTAGAGGAGAGAGTCTAGTTAGGGGGAGACCAATTAATAGAGAGTTACAGTAGTCCAAGCGAGAGTGGATCAGGGCCACGGTGAGGGTTTTTGTCGTTTCCATTGTGAGAAAGGGGCGGATTCTAGAGATGTTCTTGAGGTGCAAGCGGCAGGTGCGGGCAAGAGATTGTATGTGGGAGGTGAAGGAGAGATCAGTGTCAAGTATAACCCCCAGGCAGCGGGCTTGCTGCCTAGGACTTATCGTTGTGCCACACACAGAGAGGGAGATGTCAGGTTGAGGAAAGTTGGAAGATTGAGGGAAAAGAAGAAGTTCAGTTTTGGAAAGGTTAAGTTTCAGATAGAGAGCAGACATGACATTGCAAACTGCAGTCAGGCAGTCACTGGTGTTCTGTAGTACAGCGGGGGTGAGCTCAGGGGAGGAGGTGTATAGCTGTGTGTCATCAGCATAAAGATGGTACTGAAAGCCAAATCTGCTGATGGTCTGACCAATTGGGGCAGTGTAGAGGCAGAAAAGAAGAGGGCCAAGGACTGAACCTTGAGGGACCCCAACAGTGAGAGGAAGAGGAGAAGATGTGGAGCCAGCAAATGATACGCTGAATGAGCGGCCAGAAAGATAGGAAGAGAACCAGGAGAGCACAGTGTCCTTTAGGCCGATAGAGTGGAGCATAGAGAGAAGGAGATGGTGGTTGACAGTGTCAAAGGCAGCAGAAAGGTCAAGAAGAATAAGCAGAGAATGGTCACCGTTACGTTTTGCTGTCAATAGGTCATTGGTCACTTTGACAAGGGCAGTTTCTGTTGAGTGTAAAGGGCGGAAGCCAGACTGTAAAGGATCTAGAAGAGAGTGAGAGGAGAGGTAGCGGGTGAGGCGAGAGTAGACCAGGCGCTCCAAGAGTTTAGAGATGAAGGAGAGATTGGAGACTGGTCTGTAGTTGCTTGTGCAGGACGGATCGAGAGAAGGTTTTTTTAATAATGGAGTAATGATAGAGTGTTTGAGGGAGGAGGGGAAGATACCCGAAGAGAGAGAGAGATTGAAGATTTTAGTTAGGTGAGTGGCGACAACCGGAGAGAGGGACTGGAGTAGAGGTGTGGGGAAGGGATCAGTAGGGCAAGTTGTAGGACGAGAGGAGGATAGGAGCCTGGAGACTTCCTCCTCTGTGACTGGGTCAAATGTGGAAAGTGAGCTGGATGGGATATGGGGAGGGATGGGATTCACAGGGCTTGGTGGCTGGGAGCTGATCTCTTGGCGGATGTTTTTAATTTTCTCTGTGAAATACGAGGCCAGGTCATCAGCATGAAGGGCTGTGACAGGGGTCTGTACTTTGGGACTGAGGAGGGAGTGAAAGGTGTCAAAGAGTTTTTTTGGATTGTTGGCAAGTGAGGAAACAAGGTTGGTGAAGTAGGTCTGTTTGGCAAGGTGAAGGGAATAGTTATAGGTCCTTAACATGAACTTGTAGTGGATGAAGTTTTCTGGTGTGCGGGTTTTCCTCCATAGGCGTTCGGCGCTCCTGGAGCATCGCTGGAGAAATCGAGTTTGTGATGTGAGCCAGGGCTGTTTTACTCTGTGTTTGGTCTTTCTGAGGGTGAGGGGCGCTACTTGGTCTAGCGTAGTCCTGAGTGTGTCATTGTAGTGCTTTACAGCCAGATCAGGACAGGAAAGTGAGGATATAGGGGACAGTGATGCGTGTAAAGAGTCTGAAAGTGTCTGAGAATCGATGGCCTGTAGGTTTCTGAATGTGTGATTGGTGGGAGTGTGCTGGGGCGGACGAGGGTTTGTGAGCTTGAAGGAGAGGATGTTGTGGTCAGAGAGGGGAAGAGGTGAGTTGTCAAAGTCAGAGATTGAGCAGAGGCGGATAAAGACCAGGTCAAGGGTGTTACCATCTTCATGTGTCTCAGAGGATGAGAGCTGTGAGAGGCCAAGGGAGGTGGTGAGAGATAGAAGCTGGGATGCAGATGGGGAGGAGGGGCTGTTCATGGGGATGTTAAAGTCTCCTAGGATCAGGGTTGGTAACTCTGAGGACATGAAGTGTGGCAGCCAGGCTGAAAAGTGGTCAAGGAACTGGGTGGGTGAGCCTGGTGGACGGTATATGACAGCTACTCTGAGGGGAAGGGGGTGGAAGAGCCTGATGGTGTGGACCTCAAAGGATGGGAATGAGAGTGATGGAGCTGGGGGGATGACCTGGAAAGTGCACTGTGGGGACAGTAGTAAGCCTACTCCACCACCATGTCTGTTTCCAGGTCTTGGTGAATGGGAAAAGTGTAAACCACCATGAGAGATGGCAGCAGGGGAAGTAGTATCAGAATCCTGAATCCAGGTTTCAGTTAGGCCTAGTAAGTTAAGAGAGTTATTGAAACCCCTAGAAACCCCTTCCTACCCATACCTGTGTTGTAATATTGTGTAAAATGAATTTATAAAAAAAGTTTTATAACTTATGTGTTCTCTATGTAAATGAGCATAGGGACTAGTCCCCAGGGCGTCACTTAACCCCATCTAGTTTGCCTTCTTTCCATGGTATCACTCCCCTGTGGCCATGATACCATGGATTTACATGAGCGACGTCATCGTCAGCTTATGGAGATCCCGCGCGTTCACACTTCTCATTCACGCAGCCTTCTTAACCGGGTGTTTGCTTGCCGGATTAAGATGCGTGCTGCGCATGACCGGAACTGCAGGAGTCTTCTGAGAATGCGCAGTGCGCGTCTGAAGCCGACAAGCATACACCCGGCTAAGATGGCTGCGTGAATAAAAAGCACGCATGCGCAGGATCTCCATAAGCTGACGATGACGTCACTCATGTAAATCCATGGTATCACGTCCACATAGGTGTGATACCACGGAAAGAAGGCATATTAGACGGGGTGAAGTGACGCCCTGGGAACAAGTCCCTCTGCTCATTTACATAGAGAACAGTTAAGTTATAAATCATTTTTTTATAAATTCATTTTACACAATATTACAACACAGAGATGGTTAGGAAGGGATTTTTAGGCCACACATCACCCAGCTTGTAGGTTACAAGGCATATGGGACCTGACAGGTTCCCTTTAATAGTCACTCTACTTACAGTACTGCATTTTGCAGTTGAAGTTTTGTCTCTGAGATCAGTATTTGCAAAGTAGCCACTGCATAGGCATATAGAACAGTGTGGAACAGTGTGGAAATTCTGATTCATGTCTCCCCTTTCCATAAGTTTGGGATGAATTAGAAGCGCACAGTTAGATGAAGTATGGCTCAGACTGCAGTGGCCATTTTGCAAATAAAGATGTGTCACCAATCTAAAAGCTGAAGGCAGCAGCAGAATGCAGGACAGTAGACTATTAGACATGAGCGGATCAATTCATGGAGGATAAAGTTTGAGAATTTCTGGAAAATCATGGTTTCACGTGAATTCGATCATTTTAAGATTTGCTTCTCAAAAATATACTTGCCTGGCTCCATTTCCCCAGAGATTGTAAGCTTTCAAGCAGCGCCCTCATTCCTACTGTAGCTGTTGAATTATGTGCTATTTTGTCTTGTTTTTGTCTGTACAAGCCTCCACCTGATTGTAAAGTGCTGCGGAATATGTTGGTGCTATATAATAAACTTTATTATTATTATTATTATACTACTGAATCATCAGAGAGCAGGGAAGTTTAATTTTTCAAAGCCATGCGGGTTGCTCGTAAAACACTGCAGCTATGACATCTTACTAATATCATTCCTTGTTCAGTGGTGGTCAGTACCTGAACCATAAGAAATTAGCAGATCCCAGTGGAACATAGTTTGTATAATTTTTCATCTCCAGAGTCTCTGGGTAAGTCACTCTTCCCTTTGGAGCATAAATTCTTATGTCCAGTAGTGTCCTCTCTCTTTCTCACTTGTAAAATGCAAGCTCTTATGATCAGTGGTGTAACGCCAATACCAGCAATCTCCCTGCTGTTCTGCCACCCTCTCCCAGAGGGGACATGAATTCTCTCACCTGCTCGGCTGTCCTGCGATGGCTGCTCAATCCTTGTTTGATATTGTTGTCTCCAGGGGCCTGCACACACCACACAGGTCTCCTGGGAATGTCCACAAGGTGCGAGAATTGCCTTGTCCTTTTTTCCTTTTCTGAAAGAACCAGTGTGCCCTGGCCCCTGACCTTTAAGTGCCTCTCAGGTCAGCTGAGAGGTTTCAGGTATTTAAGGCACCTTCCACTTTAGGTAGGTGCCTGGGCAATGAGTTCCTAATGTTGCTAGTTCTCAGGTCCCATTGTGCTGGTGGTGTCATTGTGCTGAGTTCTGCTGCTGATTCGTATCTGTGTTTCAGTGCATTGCCAGTCAGCTTCTGAAACCATCCAAGCCGGTGAGCTACCACAATATCCACTGCTGTAAGTAACCACGTCAGCCTCCTACTAGAGTACCTGCTGCCACAAGTGTACTCATCGGCACTGCAACCACATCCATCTCTCCATCCTTAGCGGCTAAATCCAGAACTCAGGATCAGCAGCAGCAGCCGATCTTCAGAGACTGTCTATGTCTGTACCCCTGGGGCCAGCCATAGCAACATCAGTCTTCCCAAGTGGCACCCTGTCTCACACCTGCAGTGCAACACCCTCACCATTAGAGGCTCTCGGGAAAACCAGGTGTAGTTCCGCAGTCAAGTCCCTCTGGTTTTTCTGTGTGCTGTGGCCCAGTAGGTCCGCTAATCTCTTGCTCGCCTTGCGAGCATAACAAGTGGTGTCCTCTTCTGTACAGTGTAAGCTCTTATCAACAGCAGAGTGCTCTCTCTTATAGACTTTAATCTCTTATGGTCAGTGAAATCCTCTCTCTCACCTGTAAATTGTAAGCTCTTATGGTCAGTTGGGACTTCTCTTTTTCACCTTTAGTTTATAGCTCTTATGATCACTGAGGTCTTCTCTCTCTCTCTTCTCAGCCTCGCATGGATTTTCTGAGCAATTACTAACTTTCAAGTATTTCAATTTTTGACAATTTATGCACCACAAATCATTTTTTGAAAATTTGGCAAAGTAGTCAAATTTGAGCTTTAAAAGATTTAACAATATTTTGTGATATATTTTGTCATATATAATAATGTATACTCACATTTTTTATAATGGTTAAACAGTAACCATAGTAACCATAGTTTTTTAATATTTATCTAATAAATCAAAAACACACATGAAAATAACAAACTTTATATTAGATTTTATCAGATAAATCTGCCTCTTCTTCTAAGACTGCACAAATCTGAATTCATGGGTAAAATCTGTATTCAGTGAAAATAGATTGTCCCATTACTGAGATAGGAGATGGCAGTTACTACTGATAAGATTCTTTAGAGAAAGAAGGAGGGAAGATGGGGCAGAGCTAATCCTCTAGCTTCTCCCTCTGCTTCTAGCCCCTCCCTCTGTCTCTAGCTCCTCCTTTTGCCTCTAGCTCCTCCCTTTGCCTCTAGCTCCTCCCTCTGTCTCTAGCTCCTCCCTGTCTCTAGCTCCTCCCTCTGTCTCTAGCCCCTCCTTCTGCATCTAGCTCCTCTCTTTGCCTATAGCTCCTCCCTCCAGTAACAGCTGCCATCTCCTATTTCAGTAATGGAAAGTCTTTACTGAATAAAGATTTTACCCATGAATTGGGAAGTTTGAGAATGAATGATCAGTCCTGCTGGAGAAAGAAGCAGATTTTTCTCATGAAATACAGTATATTACAAAATTTAATATTTTCATGTATTGATTTATTGAATAAAAATTTAAACCACAATTACTCTTTAACAGTGCCTTTATCTATAGTGTAGCTTTGTATTGTCTTTACTGCTGCTACTCTATGTAATGGTCTTACACATATACTTGACTAGTTTTGTTTTTTTTATTATCATTATCATTATTATTATTATTATTATTATTATTATTATTATTATTAATACTACTACTACTACTACTAATAATAATAATAATAATAATAATAATAATAATATCATCCCTATTGTGCTAGTTTCTTTTTCCAGTCTTATTCCCTGTATATTCTATTCTGGAAGACAGGCATACACAATATCTTTTGTACTTTTTTTTATATGTATGTCTTTGTTTTTAAAGCTAATGCCTATATGTGTCATTTTTTTATTTACTTTCTGCGACATTTTATTTGGGGAGGGTCTCAAAAGGGACAGAAGGATAGCCCTGCAGTCAGCTTTTTTTTCACCCCCCTGCCCTCACTTCTCCTGATACAGAAAGTTATTGTCAGGGACAGATGTGTAACTTATTGCTAGGGGACACAGGAAACCCTATGCAGACCCTAAGACTGGAGTCCCTGAGTTCACCCTCACATCCGGAGGTACCCTTAAAGGTAGGGAGGTCCGGGCCCCCGACCTGGCCCTGCCTCCTGTCCTGGACCTGATGACAAAGTCTTCACCACCCAGGCGACCAACCAGGACAGAGATACCAAAACCACCACCAACAATTAAAAACAGACGGAACAACCAAGGATATATGGGAAGGGATAGCAAGGTAAGAAGGTAGTACAAAAACAAACACTTCCACAGCAGACAGCAACAGCAGTAACCACTACATCCTCTCTACTCACAGGCTAGCTCCTAACTGAATAGAATAACAAGCAACAAGTGCAGGAAGCAGAGGACTTATATCCTGGCTGGAAGTGATTAACTGCTGCCAGATGAGCAAGTCTGCTACTGCACCAGAGAAGGAATTAACCCTAATGTGCCCACAGGAAAAAACTACATTCAAAGTGCATGGTCCCAGATAGTAAGGTAAAACAAGCCCTGAGCCTGTCCCTATACATGTGACAGTTATCAGATTGCTTCAGTCACTTACCACAGTTTCTGCAACTGGTTACCTGACGATGTGCTGTTCCAGGCGGTCTGATGGAGAAATGACTGCAAATTCAGTAGCCTCTGTTGCAGTTCATCTATTCTGTTAGCCGCATCTTCAGTGGCTGCAATTCTTACCCCACTGCCTGCATCTTCAATTGTTGTCACCACAGTTTCTGATTCTTACACTATTGTATCTTTACTTGAAAAAATACATCATCAGGGGGCAGTGATGTAAGCACAGTGACAGCAGCGCCACTGCATACAGAACTATTTTGTAATGTGAACCAAGCCTTACTGATACATTTTTACTTTCAGACGTGGACCGATCTTTAGCTATCAGCTTCTGTCCCGGGTTTGACATCTTCATTTTATGACAGGAGAGCAGTCTCTATGCTGTTACATTATATGGAGAGAAGCTATGCACACCAGTGACTATGTAAGGGGAATACATGGAATAGCAGAAACTGCTGTGTGAATACTGACATGAAAAATCCAATAGCTATATGTACGAATGAAAATATGAAAAATGGAATCTGCATTACTGCCATGAACATATGAATAAAGAGAAATTTAGCTACTGAATTGATCAATGCAACAGAGCCCCAACACTACGCCAAAGTATTTCTCTACGTTGGGGTCCCTAGCTTGTGTGTGTCCTCTCATGCAGTTAAAAAACTTACCGTGTATGGGAAGCTGAGACCCAGGCTATATATGCGTATAATGTGAACTGGCAATAGATGTGGGTGGGGCCGGGTTCAGACTCAGAATGGTATTCCAGACGTTATTCTATGCTGTTACATCACCAGATGTGTGTTACGGGGAGCTGTCTGTCTGTCCTTTTGGATTTCTAAGTCATCCACTTTTCTTTGCTTTGATTAGGACAACTTATTTAACTAGCAAAAAATGCGACATCTTTGAGATATTTCATTTAGTCATATCGGAGTCAAAACTTCGGTACTGAAAGAAAACATTTCTAATCAGTGAGCCACCAACACAATATATTTTTTACTACTTTTCTTTCCTTTCTTTCGATATCAATCTCAATCATCTACTATTTCAAAAGCATTTCCATATGCCCTATGTGAATAACTTACCAAACTTTCAAATTTATTCATTAGCATTTACACAAGTCTTTTCTGAGTCCAATCTCATGCTTAAGCGTAAATCCTATTCATCACTTTTGGCTGCACCGTTCTTAGTTTGTGGAAACAGTTTGTATAGGATGGGATAAGAGGTTTGACCTATAAAATATATTTTTTATTAAATATTATATTTGATGATATCCCACTCAAAATTATCTCAAATAAAAGTGAACAACTTCCAAGTTATGCATTCTTTATACACAAAGTACAATTATTTATAGTTACTGGTAACTGGGAATTTTTTTGTAACTGGGAAGAATCTGGATTTGATTCATAGTCAATGGAATTTCAAATCTGTAGCCGGATCAAAACTTTGTTAGTGTACCTAACACGATAACTGAATACAGTCGTTACAGCCTGTCAGGTTGCTTTATGAAATATTGTTTAATACAAGGAGTTATTGGATGCAAAGCACTGGGTTTATACTGCACTGTGTATACAATAGAATTGTTGTCAGTTTCCTTTTTATTGCTATTTTGTTTTAAAGTGAATTTGTCACCAGGATTTCATACACCAAAATATTTAAAAGTGTTTGTAGTTTTTTCAAAGACAAGTCAAGAAATACACTAATAAGCAAAAGGGTAACAATGTTTTGAACTTTTGATTTCAGGCTCTATATCTCATCATCCACTACAGCCTCGAACATGAAATTACCTTCACTTTATAGACAATCAGTTTGGCTATCTCATACATAAATTTGACTTGCAACCATTTAGCACATGATTAGTTAGGCAGATTCTTGTCATGTCACCGCATTGTTACTGTTTTACTCCTGTTGGTGGAAAATCTTTTTATTCCTGTATACTACAAATCACAACCTTCTCTCACATTCCCTAATGGCTTAGTGTGTTACTAGGTTGATTTCCAAGTGAAACGTCACTGATTCAAACTGAGGAGCAGCCATGATGATTTTAAAAAAAAAAAGAGAAACAGCATCATCCAGCTCATCGAAACTGGTTTCTTAGCCAAGAACATTGCCAAACTGCATCATGTGAGGCCATGACAGATGGAATTATATGAAATGAAGTCCATTCACCAATTCAAAAGTCAAAAGGTGGACATCCAGGCAAAATATTGGAGTCATCAAATTGTCTCATCACAAGGTCTATCAGTTCCGGCAAGACAAACACGGCAGTGGAGGTGGATCAAATGCTTTGTAATAGTGAGATCACAGATATCCATGCAAAAACCATGCAACGCATGTTATACAAGTCTGGAATGATGGCCAGAAAAAAGTGAAGAAGCTTAGTCTTCAATATCGTCATTAGAAGCATTCACTTGAGTTTTCGAAAAGTAGGAAAAGTGGACAGAAGATTAGAAATAAGTGATTTGGAGTGATGAGACAAAAGTCAATAGACTAGGCTCTGATTAAGAAATGGAAGAAACTGTCAGGTTCAGTGGAGAAAACCAGATGATATGGGGTTGCCAAATGCATTGGACACTTGACCGGAATCGATGGTGGTTTCAATGCTGAGCTATATGTGAATATTCTACAATACAAATCACTTCATATTGTACACTTGAGTACTATGGATATGAAAAGCATGACATAGTGTTCCAGCAGGACAATGATCCGAAGCATATATCGAGATTGGAGAAGAAATGGTTCAATGGCAATAAAGAAGACGTGTTAGATAAGCCCCCATAGTTCCCAGACCTCGATGTAATCAAATACTTTTGCGAACATTTGAAGAAAAAGTTGTATACATACCCAAGTGAGTTGATCAGTATGCACCAACACTGGGAGCATTTAGAAGAAAACGCGGATCAAACTCATGACTGATCAAAAGTATTCACAGAATTATTCAGGCAGTGTTTAAAGTCAAAAGTGGATTTAAAAATACTAAGAAAATAATAAAAATTAAAAATTAAAATCTAGATTTTTAGGAGCATAACAGTAACAATACAGTGACATAACATAAATTTGCATAACTAATCATATGCCAAATAGTTGCAAGTTAAATTTATGTATGAGATAGCCAAGATGATTGTCTATAAAATTATGGTAGTTTCATCACATTCATTGCTGTAGTGGATGGGGAGATATGGGTCCTGAAAGGCAAACGTTTAAAACATTGTTACATTTTTACTTGTTAGTTTATCTTTACAAGGCCAGTTCGTTCCTCCATAAATGAAAAAAAACAGTATTTGAATTGATATGCTAATGAGGCTGAAATAAAATTTGTAGATCTAAAACCTCTGTTACTCCAGCTCTATTCCCCACCCAGCACTGCCTCCTCCTTCTCGACTGATTGCTCCTTTAAATTCACACAGCATAAGGCCCCTTTCACACGTCAGTGATTCTGGTACGTTTGTGCTTTTTTTTAAATGTACCAGAATCACTGACATACGCAGACCCATTATAATGAATGGGTCTGCTCACACGTCAGTGATTTTTCACTGCACGTGTCTCCGTGCGGCGTACCCGCGTATGCGTGTTTGCCGCACGGAGACATGTCCATTTTTTTTGGCATCACTGATGTTCCACGGACCACGCAGTGGTGTGGTCCGTGAAACACGTGCCAGAAAAAAACGTGCTTTTAAAATAAAAATCATTTTAACTCACCCGGCGTCCAGCGATGTCCTCTGCAGCCCGTTCTCCCTGCTGCTTCTGAGCCGGCTCATTATTGTCGCGCATATTCATTATGCGCGACACAGCCGACCCGGAAGCAGCTGCTGCGGGGGTCACCGCCGGCCGGATGCTGCACCGCGGGAGCGATCAGCACCATGGACAGCGGGAGCGCGCACAGGTGAGTAGCTTTCTAAGTGCAATCACGGGCCACGGAGAATGGAGCCCGGATTGCACTTAGACAACCCACGTGTGCCGTGATTCACGGCACACGCAGGGACATGTGCGTGTTTTACACGCCAGTGAAAAACGTCACTGTTTTTCACTGACGTGTGAAACGGGCCTAAAGGCTATCATCCAAACAAGAGGAGGTGGTGCTGGGAGAGGCATAAAACTAGAGTGACTGAGGCTTCAGATATACAATAGCTCTTCAACCTCATTGCATATCAATTCAAAAGCTGATTTATCAGTAAAGGTGGAATGGAAAGTCCATGTAAATGTATTGCTGGTCTTTGAGAAAGCTACACGAACATCTAAACAGTTTGGGCAGTCAAATCTTGCCAACAGATTCTTTTTAAGGCTATATGCTACTTTTTAGCTCCAAATTTTATTTTTTTTATTTTTCTTTATACTTGAGTCTGAACTTTTTTTAATTTTCTACTTCACAATAGTGTCTTATCTGTTGTGAGACATATTTGTAGCCATTTACGCTCAAACTTAGAAAAGAGACATACATTACAAGAAAGTCAGTTTGCAGTAATATAATGAGAAGAAGTTTGACATACTACATATGTACTGTATATTCCATGCAGGCACTGGTGTAAGAAAATTGGTATAATTTTAGCCACTGTTAAAATTATTGCTGGTGATATACTGATGTATTCTTCCCTACCTTTCTGTAGCCTGTTATATACCGTGAGTGATGCTCAATGATAATTTTTTGAAAAATAACCCAATTTTGTGTTGTGTCTGGAGGTTTTTTTTATTCTATTCCCTCAATTCATCATGGTGTTTACGCCAAAATTCTGTTGCAAAGCACATCCAGACATCACAGAATATTTGCACAATATGAAGCTGTGCAAAAATGTAGCAATTTTTAGAGTTGTCTCTCTAGTTTTGGGCAGCTCTACCAATGTAGGCAGAGCTGAGGAAAGCGGGGTATAGCAACACCCACCCTACACATTCATTATAAGTGATGGTGTTCCTTACATTAAAAATGCTACTTCAGTCTGCGAATGCAGCAACATTTCTTGTGAGACACATCTTATTGCTTCATACCCAGCATTAAGAATGGCATGCAAAATACTAAACTTAATGAATTGGGGCTAGAGATGAGCAAATAAATTTGAGTGAAATTGAGTTATACTTAAATTTTTTAAAACTTTCGCAAATATGCAGATTTTTTTGTATTTTGCTTCTAAGCATATACAGCAAAATGGTAGATGCTGCCCGCATTTCTCTGAGCCGTTGTAGGCCATCAAGATACCCTTACTGCTCACCTCTCATTCCCCTCCGAGTCACCTGTCTGGTGATCGTTGCTGCTGGCGCTGAAATCTCAGGCCCTTTCACACTGACTAGGACTTCCGGCTTTGATGAGGAATGGGAGGATTCTGCAAGCACAAAATCTTCCCAACCCTCAAAAAAGGCAGAAGTGGCAGCAATCTTAAAATGTGGAGTCTGAGGTCCTGACGTGTGTCGTTAATGAGTAAGATGCAAACAAGATTGCTCTAGAATCACTGCATTGAGAAACACATGATGGTGTCTCCGCGGTGTGGATGTTGATCTCCTTAAGGTCAACCATCCGTGCCTAGGTAATGAGTAAGAGGCCAAAGGGGTAAGCGGTAAGGTGAGTATAAGTATTTTTCTATTTTTTTTTTACATATTACTGATATTATTATTCTCTAGGGTCAGAAAATATAACAGAGCATAATGAGCAGCACATTAAATATGAAGCGAATAATTTCTCCACAAATTGAATTTACAGGGAAAATTTGTGCGAACAGATGAATTAAAATTTTACCTGACCTGCTTATCTCTATTCAAGGTCAATGTCTCTAATTCTGGACATCCAATGATTGTGCCATATACAGTAGCTTGTGAAAATGTATTGCATAAGTATTGAGAGAAAATAGGAGTGTTAGTGAAATACCTAACAAAAGTATTGTAAATTTAATGAAGACTTATCTCTATGTTAAACGCTTCAGGACCGCCGACGGTATATAGACATCGGCTTCTGCTGGGCTTTGTGCAGAGCCGAAGTTTATCAACGGTCTGAGGTCAGGAAGGGATCACGACCCCCTGCATGCTGCTATCAGCAGATTTCCAGTGTAGAAAGGTAGTTCTGCCCGGAGACATCACCGGGATCTGATTGGATCAGGTCCAGCTGATGTTAACCCTTTGTGATTGCCTATGTTCAGCGTTCAATAGTGATCATCGGCACATAGAAGTTTCAGAGGTACAGAGAGCTACTTCTCTTACCTCTCCCGGGTCTCCTGTGTCATGATCATGCAGGACTTGAGGGTTATCATGGCAACCGGAGGTTAAATGATGACCTCCTGGTCTGCCATGTACGGTAGCCTTTAGCAGGGTCTGATAGGTGATCTGAAGTGTGACACTGCCAGTATAATGCATTACTATGCTGCTACTGCATGGCAATGCATTCAACCAGCAATCAGACTAAGAAACATTAAAGTCCCATATAGGGACCAGGTAAAAGATTTATGAAAAGCAAAAAAGAAGTTGCAAAATGTAAAAAAAAAGAAAAAAAATATATTTAAAAATAGATTTAGTTATATGAAAACAAAAAATAAACAAAAAAAGTGCACGTATTTGGTATCACTGCGTCTGACCCGACCTGATCTATAAAACTGCCATGCTATTTAACCCCTTCAGTAAACAGTTTTAAAAAAAAACATCAAAAAATGATTTTTCATCATACTGCAGAAAAAAATGTGGAATAAAATGCAATGAAAAAGTTGAACATAAACAAAAATAGTATTACTGAAAACTACATCTTGTCCCGCAAACAACGAGCCACCACACAGCTCCATCATAGGAAAAATAAAGAGAATACAGCTATGCAAAAAAAATATTTTTTCTAAAAAATTGTTTTATTGCATAAAAGTGGCAAAACATAAAAAACATGACATAAATGTGGTATTGCTGTAACTGTAATGATCAAAGAATAAACCTGTGTTGTTACTTTTACCGAACAGTGAACTGCATAAAAAAAAAAAAAATCGCAAAAAAAATTCCTGAATTACTGTTTCATCATAATTCTATCTACCAAAAATGAGAATAAGAAACAATCCAAAAATGTTATGTGCCCAAAAATGGTACCAATAGAAACATCAACTCATCCCGCAAAAAGCAAGACCTCACATGGTTGGCTCCCCAAACACGATATGGTGTCCGCTATCTATTCCAGACAATTGTGCGCTCTAAAATTCAAATGGTGCTCCTTCCCTTCTGAGCTTTGCTGTGTACCCAAACAATTGATTTCCACCAGAAATGGGGTATCGATGTACTCAGGAAAAACTGCAGAATACATTTTATGAATTTTTTCCTGATAGCTTTTTTTCCACAAGGGTATCTGGTTGAAATAACAATTTTGTGGTAAAAATGCATTTTTTCATTTTTCCACCTCCATTGTTATAAAATTCTGTGAAGTCCCGGGGGGTTCAAGGTGCTCACCAAACATCTCGATATATTCATCAAGGTGTCTAGTTTCCAAAATGGGGTCACTTGTGGAGGGAGCTCCACTATTTAGGCAGGGATTCTCCAAATGCAACATTGCTTCACTTCCGAGCCCTGCTGTGCACCCAAACTGGAGATTTGCACCACATATGAAGTATCTGCGTACTTAGGAGAAATTGCACAATATGTTTTATGGTGCATATTTCCATGTGAAAAAGAAAACTACCTGGTTGAAGTAATAATTTTATAATTATAATTTATTTTTTAATTTTCATGGGTCAATGTTAAAAACTTCTGTGAAGCCCCTGTGGGTTCATGGGGCTCACTAAACATTGAGATAAATTCCTTGAGGGGTCTAGTTTCCAAAATGGGGTCACTTGTGGGGGAGATCCACTGTTTAGGCACCTTAGGGGGTCTCCAAACGCTACATTTGCCTCGGCTAATGATTCCAGCGAATTTAGCTTTCAAAAAATAAAATGGCGCTCCTTCCCTTTCAAGCCCTGCTCTGAGCCCAAACAATTGATTTCCACAACATATGAGGTATCAGCATGCTCAGGAGAAATTGCACAATACATTTTATAGTGCATTTTTTTCTTTTACCCTTGTGAAAATGCAATATGTGAGGCTAAAGTAACATTTGTGTGGGAAGTAAAATTTTCATTTTTTTCCTTCCACATTGCTTTGGCTACTGTGAAGAACCTAAAGGGTTAATAAACTTCTTGGATGTGGTTTTGAGCAGTGTAAGGTGTGCAGTTTTCAGAATGGTGTCACTTTTGGGTATTCTCTGTTACATATGCCTCTCAAAGTCACTTCAAATGTGATGTGGTCCCTAAAAATATGGTTTTGTAAATTTTGTTGGAAAATTGAGAAATTGCTGATGAACTTCGAACCCTTCTTACTTCCTAAAAAAAAAAAATATGTTTCAGAAATTGCACTGATATAAAGTAAACATGTGGGAAATGTTATTTAGTAGCTATTTTTTTGTAGCATAACTTTCTGGTTTAATGTCATAAAAATTAAAATTTTGAAAATTGCAATATTTTCAAAATGTTTCCCAAATTTCCGATATTTTTACAAATAAATACAAAAGATATTGTCTTAATTTTACCCCTATCCTTCAGTACAATATGTGACTAAACACAATGTCAGAATCACCGGGATCCGTTGAACTGTTCCTGAGTTATAACCTGTCAAAGTGACACTGGTCAGAAATAAAAAAATATTGGCCCTGTCAAGAAGGCAAAAACGGGCTCTGGCATGAAAAGGTTAAGTTAGATTTATCAAATGAGTTGTAGTCTGACATAAACATGGCCTAGATTTAAATTGGACCTCAGGAAGAATTATTACTTTTGATAAATGTGGGTCATTGTCTTTGCAGGGTATTTAGAGCTCTCTCTAATAAAAAAGAACTTTGATCGCTGCTACAAAGAAACAATCGGAAATTCATCTCCACTGCATTTTCAGGTCCTAATTCACTTTAAGGCAATGGCTTGATAGAAATATTTGATGCATGATACCCTTTCAACTGACAATGATAAATATAAATAGGGTTATTGACTAACTATAAATTCCTGATCGGTCTAATTTTCTTTACAGTAAACAAGAAAAAAATAAAAATGATCCTTAATATTTGTGAGGCTGCTGGTACTTGAAAAGGTCATTTTGATTCTAATATTCTGAGCTCATATTGGGATGGGAACCTGTATGAACTATATCTTCCACCAGTCATGGTTTTTCAATTTGTTTGAGATGCTGGCTGTTTGTAGTTTTCAGTAAGTTATCTAGAAAACAAAGGATAAAACAAGGTTGTCAACCTTAACAGTACAAAGAATTGTCCTGTCATTTTGTTTGGCCTACTGATAGCCCAGTGTTCTGATTAATTTAGGCAGATTTATGGAATTCTACTTTACATGGCAAACCAAAAGGTATGAAAGTATACAGTAAAATAGAGTAGCAATAAAAAATATATATACAAATTTTAAAACTATAATGAAAGATTCCATAACGGTAGATATACGGTAGAGAAGTTAAAGAGGTTGACCACTACTTTTACATTGATGGCCTATCCATAGGATAGGTCATCAATGTCTGATCAGAAGGGTCCAACACAAGGCATCCCCACCCTGTGTTTGGTCCCATCGGCGGCAGCACACAGCTGTAAATGTTCAACTGTAGTTTCTTAAATACATTTCAAGCTTGTTAAAAATATTTATTTCAAATATATGCTTTTGAATAGAAAACAATTATGAATCAGTATTCACTAAGTCCCAACTGCATTTTACAAAAAGGTACCTCTTCTCCAAATACATGTCTACTGGTCTTGCTCAATACATCTGCCTTTTGGTTTTCCCTCTTTCAGCATACATATTTCACAGTCTCCTACATACATCATCTCTCACTATGATTTAATTCACAGCTCTCTTAACTAGTGTTAGTGAAATTAGTAAAAAAAAAAAGTGTGTACCTCTACATTTTTCCCTATCCTAAAGTAATTTCTCCCAAAAACAATATATAAATTAGTATCATTTAATGCAAATTGTCCAGTGAATTATATATTTTATGGTGATTAATCTTCAAATAATTTTTGTTTGGTTCATAAAGTAAACTTAAAAGTATTTTTTTTTAAAAAAGAAATAGAAAAAATAATATATATATATATATATATATATATATATATATATATATATATATATATATAAACACACACACACACAAATATTTACATGGTTTTCCACCTTTGTAGGTAAATATATTTCCTAAGGTGCTATTGATTAATTTCTCACCAGATGTTGGTAATAATTCAACCTATTCACGCAGGTAAAGAAATCGAACCATAGATCTCCATAAATTTAGTGATGTGTAATAATGAGAAATGACACAGGGAAAAAGTATTGAACAAATGAAAAAAGAGAGAGGCAAAACCGGATAGAAATCAAAACACCAGATGAAATCTATCAGTAATTAAAAAGCAATTCTGCCACATAGTGATAAAATAATATAAGCTCTTCCAACTGATGGCCTATGAAAAGTGTATAAAACGCAGTGTAGACTGTTTTCCGTCACATGAAACACCCACCCCGATTTGGCCTCTACTTTTAGATAACTGCAATGAACCTTGCATATTGATTTTCTTCATCCCTTCTCATCAGAATATGCTCCTGCTCAGGTGTTAACTACCAGTGTCATCCTAGACATCTCAATGAGATGCTTGTAGTTTCATTTTTGTTAATTTTTTTTTTATCACTTTTGCTACAGTATTCTGACTGATAAGTAAAGCTTTGCTGATTTTTTTGTTGCCTTCACCTTCTACCTGTGTTAGGAGATTATTTTCTTTCTCTGGTCTTGTGACATTTCTCTTTCATGTGGTGCCATTGCTGACAGTTTGTAATGGGAATGGGGTTTCTTTGCTAAGTAACGCCCTTTTATTCGTCAACTATCTGCTGGACACTGTTTAATGAATAATTAGACTTACATGTGGCTGAATTCTTGTTAACTAGAATTTGGTAGTCTAAGCTTTAGCTGTGTTCTTAAGACTTTCATTGGGGTGTACTCATTTTTTCAACACGCTCTTGAAGGAATTTGTTAGGAAAATTATTTTTTTGTAAGTGAAAAATTACCAATCTTGTTTGCAAGCAATGGCCCACATTTGTGGGAGTATTTTGCAGTATGTTATCTGATAGAAAATGTTGATTCTGAAAGTAAACTAAAGGTTTTCTCATAAATCTGTTAGTGTGTATTAATAATAATAATAATAATAATAATAAAGTTTATTTATATAGTGTCAACATATTCCGCAGCACTTTACAATCAGGTGGGGGCTTGTATAGGCAAAAAACCCCCAAAATAGTACATAATTCAACAGCTACAGTAGGAATGAGCATCCCTGCTCGAAAACTTACAATCTATGTACTCAGTTCTGCAAATCACTATGTGTATATGTGTTCTTTTTCTTCACAGACTGAACATACATATTAGTCCGGTTTCACACATCCGGCATTTCACTGGATGCCGGATCTGGCACGCATGCAGTACAGTAGATTCATTTACAGTGGAAGCGCGACACCATGCGGACAAATGTGGTTGTGCATGAAGCACACAACCGCATGGTGTCGTGCTTCCACTGTAAGTTAATGTACTGTACTGCATGCGCGTGCCGGATTAGGCATCCGGCAAAATGTCGGATATGTGAAATGGGCCTTAGCAGGAAAGCACATTGAATAATAATTATGTCTGTTAAAATTTTCAATACAAAATGTGTTAAAAAGAGAATCCATCCATCCCATGCATCTAGTGAACCAGACCTGTACTATTCACTGCTGAGAAAATGAGCATAACTTAACAGTCTATTTTACTATAGTTGTAAGCTGTTAGTTTCTTGATTGTTGCAAAATTGTGACAAAATGTTGAAGATTGAAAAAAAAGTTGCTGCAAAAAAAAATATATGATTGCAATGTGTCACAAGTACAATACATGCTGGCTGGAGTTGTTCGTATAAATGCTGTTTAAGACTTTTATTGGGCACTTCTAAGAGCAGTGTGGTAGTGGCAATGTCTACATAGTTTAATATAAACAGTAGAATGATTCTCCCAATTATACATTGACTTATCTGTTATTAGACTATAATCAATGGGGATATATCAGCTCCTATAAATCGTAAGGGTGAACTAAGGATAACAGGTTTAGCTGAATTAACACTGTCAGATAATCGTGTACAATTATTCTTTAATAAGCTTGTTTAACAATTATTTTATCGCCCAATGAATGAGTAAAACATTTGTTCATTGGGTCAAAAGATCTTTTACGTAGTAAAAATTATAATTGTTCTCGGAGGTGCATTGTCCTCTGTAAACAGGACTCATCAGGGTTCGACTCTGAAGTTTGATCCAGTGACCTCTGGTTGTGTGGTCGCTTTTAGAGTTGAGCGCGGTTCGTCGCAGTTCGTGGCTCTCCATTTCTCGGATCGGGTGATTTTGGGAGCTGTTCTAGATCGAACTAGAACTCGAGCTTTTTGCTAAAGCTCGATAGTTTTAGTTACGTTCGAGAACGGTTCTAGCAGCAAAAAGCCAAGCTAATTACTAGCTGGCTTTCCGCTGTAATAGTGTAAGTCACTCTGTGACTCACACTATTATGAAATTTCAGTGTATATTGTGCGGGTACAGCGCATTCAGATCGCTGCTGCTGGGATAATGGCGATCGCCATTTTTTTTTTCCTTGTCTTCCTTCCCTAAGCGCGCGCGTGTAGTGGGGCGGGCCAGCATGTCAGCCAATCCCAGACGCACACACAGCTAAGTGGACTTTTAGCCAGAGAAGCAACGGCATGTGTGATAGGATGTCCATGTCACATGTCCCTGCATTATAAAAACGGGTATCTGCCCGTCCGGACGCCATTATCTCTTCTGCGTCTGGGTGTCAGTCACCGCTGGCGTAGCTCCTGTCTCTGATACTGCTGTGTACGATCTACACACAGCGCTATACAGAATAGGGATAAAAGCTTCTATTAGCCCTTGTAAGGGCTAATAACAGCAGGCTCAGAGCCATAGGTGACAGTCAGGTCCGTGGAAACAGATTTTAACAGCCACAGATAACAGCGTCTGTGTAGCTAAGGTCAGGGACTTCCTTGCTGCATTTCCCCATTAGGAGGGATAGAAAGTGAGGCTTCCTTTCCTGTACACTGACCCACAACCCTGCCACTGTACCCTCCTGCCCTTTGCACACTCAAGCTCATTGTTACTAAGCCATTATATTAGCAAACACTGAGTAAACTTAGTGGCATCCTAAAAGTGGCTGTTGGATTCCATTAGTGTCCCACTAGTGCAAATCTATTTGCAGCACCTCTGCATTGCACACTCAAACTCATTATTACTAAGCAATTATACTAGCAAACACTGAGTAAACTTAGTGGCATTCTAAAAGTGGTTGTTGGACTTCTGTATTGTCCCACTAGTGCAAAGATATTTGCAGCAAGTCTTCCTGCATTGCACACTCAAATTCATTGTTACTAAGCCATTATACTAGCAAACACTGAGTAAACTTAGTGGCATTCTAAAAGTGGCTGTTGGACTTCTGTATTGTCCCACTAGTGCAAAGATATTTGCAGCAAGTCTGCCTGCATTGCACACTCAAGCTCATTGTTACTAAGCCATTATACTAGCAAACTATGCTGCCAGTTTAAGGGCCGTAGCTGCATTGTCAGGGATAGTTATTGTTGTTTATTCTCCTGTTAATAAAGATAGACCACCACTGCAATCTACACCACCTCTCAATTTTTACTACCACATTTTAAGTGCACAATCTTGTCGCAATCAAAATGAGTGGCAAAATGACAGATGCTGGTGGAAAGGGGAAGAGGCGTGTTGGAAAAGGAAAAAAAGGGTTTGTCCGTGGGGAAGGTGGCAAAGCTCTATTAACATCTGCTGAAGATAGACCATCTTCCAGCAAAAGTAAGATGTCTACTACTTACTGTGGACAATCCGATGTGCTCCCTTTTTTATAGACACGAACAACTGGAACAAAGGTAGATGATGGCCAAAAAAAGAAAATGCTTGAATGGATCTCAAGTTGTCCAACAAGTGCCCTCTCCGCCACCTCAACTACCGCATCCAAAAACCACCAGTCCTCTGAGTTGTCATGCCAATCACACTTGCTTTCTCCCAGCTCTGAAGTCGCAATCCGCCCTGCACAGTATGGTGGAACTGAGATGGCTGAGTCTGCAGAGCTGTTTAGTCACACTATAGCCTGGGAATCAGAGGTCTGCTCCCAAGCTACAGTGAGTACAGACCAGGAAATGGTCTGCAGTGATGCCCAGAACCTTTGTGACTCTGATTCAGGCCGTGAGGACCAAGTTTCTGAGCATAATGTTGACCATTATTCACAAACTGTAACACCTGTTGTTATAGACAATGAGGAACATACTGATGACGATGAGTCGCAGATACTAGATTGGGATGACAACTTAAATATTCATTCACGTCAGGAAGAGGCTCGGTCTGAGGGTGAGGAGAGTGCAAAAACAACGCTTGATGAGGAAGTTCTAGATCCCACCTACTGTCAACCCATAGTCAGGCACTCGAGAAGGTCAACAGAGGCGGTGGAAGAGGATGCTATTGACGACGAAGTTACCTTGCGCCTTCCTGGACAAAGGAGTAGTACTGGTAGCACATCTACAACTGCATCCTCAGCCACCACTCTGCCTCTGAGCACTAGTCGGGGGGCTCAGCAGGTCGCATGCCCTCTAAGCCTTGCCTAGCCTGGACCTTTTTTGACATAGCAAAAGATCGCCCAAATCATATATGTAAAATTTGTTGTGATTCTGTTAGTAGAGGGCAAAACCTCAGGAGTTTGACAACTTTTTCCATGAATCGTCACATGAATAAATATCATATGTCCCAGTGGGAAGCTCACCGTGCTGCAATGCGGTCTAGTGGAGCGAACCATCCACCGCCTGCCCCTTCAAGTGCATCCGTGCGCTCTTCATCTTCTAGGACTGTGGGGACAGCTGTCACACCTGGTTTTCCACGCACAACTTCCACCACTGTAAACGCAACAGGCAGTTTGCTTGGTAGGTCGTCATTTGGTTTGGAAGGGGAAACAAGTTCGTGTGTACAGCTCCCTCAGACATCGATAGCATCAACGTTGGATGAAGGCAACATCATGTCTATGCCTGCACTTTCCTCACAAACCTGCATTTTTTCACGGACACCCTACTCACCACTGTCTACACACAGCAGCCAGATCTCTGTCCCTCAGATGTGGACAAATAAAAGGCCATTTTCTGCGACCCATGACAAAGCTAAGAGGTTGACTTTATCCCTCTGTAAGCTCTTGGCTACCGAAATGCTACCTTTCCGCCTGGTGGACACACAGGATTTTAGAGACCTTATGTCTGTCACTGTGCCCCAGTACCAGATGCCCAGTCGTCACTACTTCTCTAAGAAAGGTGTGCCTGCGCTACACCAGCATGTTGCACACAACATCACCGCTTCCTTGAGAAACTCTGTGTGTGAACGGGTGCATTTCACCACCGATACTTGGACCAGTAAGTATGGACAGGGACGTTACATGTCGCAGACTGGACACTGGGTAACTCTGGTGATAGATGGTGAAGGGTCTGCTGCACACATCTTGTCATCCCCACGACTTGTGTGTCAATCCTCTGTCTGTCCAAGTTCCGCCACTGCTTCTGCCTCCTCCACCTCGTCTGGGTCCTCCACCTCCGCCCCAAGCCTGCCTGGTCAGGCCACCAGTGTTGTAACTGAGCAGAAGCAATCATGCACCCCTCATTACTATGCTGGCAGCAGAGCGCAACGGCATCAGGCGGTCTTTAGCTTGAAATGTCTTGGAAATAAGAGTCACACAGCGGCTGAGTTGTGGGCAGCTCTGGAGACTGAGTTTAATAAATGGTTGCCTCCACTCAACCTGCAGCCTGGTAAGGCCGTGTGAGACAATGCTGCAAACCTGGGTGCAGCCCTTCGCCTGGGCAAGGTGACACACGTGCCTTGTATGGCTCACATGTTGAACCTTGTTGTCCAGCAATTTTTAACACACTATCCCGGCCTAGATGGCCTTCTGAACAGGGCACGAAAACTGTCTGCTCACTTCCGCTATTCAACCACCGCTGCTGAGCGACTTGCATCGCTCCAGAAGACTTTCGGCCTGCCGGTTCATCGCCTGAAATGCGATGTGCCGACACGCTGGAATTCGACTCTCCACATGTTACAACGACTGTGGCAGCACCGTCGAGCCCTGATGCAATACGTCATGACGTATAGCCTGGGCCAACGAGATGCAGAGGTGGGGCAGATCACCCTGATGGAGTGGTCTCAGCTCAAGGACCTATGCACCCTTCTGCACAGTTTCAACATGGCGACGAATATCTTTAGCACTGACAATGCCATTATCAGCATGACAATTCCAGTCATTTACATGCTGGAGCACACGCTAAACACTATTCGGAGTCAGGGGGTGGGACAACAGGAAGGGTAGGAACTACAGGAGGATTCATATGCGCAAGACACAACAACATCACCAAGGTCCAGACGTTCATCATTACCAACGCGGCAGGCATGGGACCATGGGGGACAGGGATCAACAAGGGCGCATAGTAGCAGGCGAAATGTTGAGGAAGGTGCAGGAGAACATGAAGAAATAGAGGACGAACTGTCCATGGACATGGAAGACTCAGCGGATGAGGGAGACCTTGGTCAAATTTCTGTTGAAAGAGGTTGGGGGGAGATGTCAGAGGAAGAAAGAACGGTTAGCACCTCTATGCCACAAACACAGCGTGGACTTGGTCCGCATGGCTGCGCAAGACACATGAGCGCCTTCTTGCTGCACTACCTCCAACATGACCCTCGTATTGTCAAAATTAGAAGTGATGATGAGTACTGGCTTGCCACACTATTAGATCCCCAGTACAAGTCCAAATTTTGTGGCATAATTCCAGCCATAGAAAGGGACGCACGTATGCAGGAGTATCAGCAGAAGCTGTTACTCGATCTTAGCTTGGCTTTTCCACCAAACAACCGTGGTGCAGGGAGTGAATCTCCCAGTTGTAACTTGACAAACATGGGCCGGTCTCGTCATCTTCAACAGTCTACCCGTACCAGTAGCACCGTATCTGGTGCTGGTAACAGCAATTTTATGGAATCTTTTCATAATTTTTTTAGACCATCCTTTGCAAGGCCACCAGAGACAACAAGTCTGACACATAGTCAACGTCTGGAGAGGATGATACAGGAGTATCTCCAAATGAAACATCGATGCCATGACTTTGCAAATGGAGCCTTGCTCATTTAGGGCTTCAAATCTTGAAAAATGGCCAGAGCTCTCCACTGACGCCTTGGAGATTTTGTCATGTCCAGCTGCCAGCATTGTCTCTGAACGTGTCTTCAGTGCTGCTGGGTGTGTGCTGACAGATAAGCGCACGCGTCTTTCCAGTGACAATGTGGACAGACTGACGTTCATCAAAATGAACAAGTCATGGATCCACAAGGAATTTACTACCCCTGTGTCATCCTGGGGAGAGTAAATGCTTGTGGATTTTGAATGTGCTTGATGCAAATCTACCTGTGAAGTGTACAACTGGGGCACAAGTGCTGCCACTGAAGGGGTGGGTGTGTGTGTGGCCCAATTTTTGGAAAAAAGGGAGACTCTGCTTGGAGTAACCCTTGCTTGCTGTGTTTTTTAAAAGGAGCCAAGATGAACAAGTCATGGTTCAGCAAAGACTTTGCTACCTACCCCGGGGTCATCCTGGGGACGGTTAAGGATGGCGTATTTTTGAATGTGCTTGATGCAAATCTACCTGTGAAGTGTACAACTGGGGCACAAGTGCTGCCACTGAAGGGGTGGGTGTCTGTGTGGCCCAATTTTTGGAACAAAGGGAGACTCCGCTTGGAGTCACCTTGCGGTGTTTTACATGATTTTAGAAGGGCATGCCATGCCTATATCTGTGCCTCCTCCTCTTTTTCCTTGTCCAGCTCTTTTGTTTTCGCATGAGTATATGTCCTTGTCACTTTCCCATGTGTTTGTGTTGTGTTGTGAGTTGTTTGTCACCTTTTGTACACCTTTGAGGGTGTTTTCTAGGTGTTTTTATGTGTTTGTGATTGCCTCCCATTGTTTCCTATGCGGTTCGAGTGGTTCGCCGAACCGGTTCGCCGAACCGAACTCGGACGAGACCTCCGTTCGGTGAACCGAACTCGAGCCGAACTGCGACCGGTTCACTCATCTCTAGTCGCTTTCCCTCTCTCTTTGACCACAGCCTATTTTGTCTTTGTCCAACTGCTATTAGTTATTTTGACTTTCTTTCCTTTGCCTTGCCTTTTTGTTTTATTTCTATTCAGGTGTGTTAATTTCCTTGTTTTGTTTAACCCTATCACATCTTTGGAGGTGCTATTTATACTGCTTATCATGCACATGCCTTCAGTGCTGGCTATATTCCAAAGTTGATGGATGTTTGGAGTCCCAGCTCCTCAGTTTAGAATAATCTTGCTGAGTAATCGCTTTTGCGTTTTTCCTGCTTTTTGTTTGTGTCTTTCCCTTTCCAGCATTCTCCTATTCTGTTTCATTTAGGATTTGGAGGGGTTCCACTTATTCCGTTAATGCATTTGGGTTTCATTCAGTTTCCTCTGTCTTCCTTGTATGACTGTGTGAACATATCTTTAGCCCTGTGTTTCACCTCTCTTCCTGTGTACATTTATTTTATGTTTATTGGTGTTTGATGTTAGTTTGTTTATAGTTTAGTGCACAAAGGACATTCAGGGTGAGCCGACATTGAGTGGGGGCCCAATTTTGTAACTTTAAGGTGCCAACCTCCGGCAGGGATCAAAACATAGTCAGATTTAGAGGTCTCCTAGTCTGTATAGGGACCTGAGGTTAACATCTCTCCTGACTTGTTGAGTGGAAGGGCTTGGTCGTAACACTCGTGCTGCCTCGATCCATGGCACCCTTTGTGCACTGATCAATCTATTCAGATCATTGAGTGCATTTTGATACTGCGGTATGTCTGTTTTGACATGCTGTTAAACAATCACTGATCTGTAAAGTTTTACCGATAGTCGGTTGTATCGGTCAGTCCTTGTAAACCCGCATATAAAGACCCCTATGTGAAATGGAAATCTATTGGCATAGGATGCCTTCCGGGCAGTACTTCTTATGCAAATTAGATCTTCTGAACTGACTATTGCCTTCTGGAGGAAGGCTAATCTGCATACCCTTTGCTAAGACACACTGTCTGTAAGAGTATTATCTTTACAAATATACGTATAAAGCAAGATCCATTTTTGCAGAGGATGCACTACACTGATTGAATAACGTGACACCATGACTATTGCATTTGCATAGAACTGTTGCTTTGTACCAATAGTAAAGTTGTCCTAAGCTCCTACCTCTATTTTTGTATGTACAGCAGATGTGCTATTCAAACAGATGCAGAAAACTTCACGCTGCGGTGGATGGCTTGCCACTGGCCACATCTGTATCTTCTAAGTAGTGTACTACAGTGCCTACACATAAAGCACGGGAAAGCAAATAGTAGAGTCCTGTCAAGCTAAACTAGATATATAGCAAATGACAGTCAGTGCTATGCAAGGAATGCAATCGATATATATATATATATATATAGATATATATATATATATATTCATATATACAGTATGCTAAAATATATCATTTTTTGCAGCTTAAAACGTGTTAATATTTTGCCCTGGAGCATGTCCAAATTGTAACAGATACACAGAGCTGCACCCTGTTGCTTTGTGCATTGCATAATTGTTTTCTTTCCTCATTATTTTTATTGTAGGGTCATTTGTAGAAGATGACCTAATAGCAGCTTTCACAACAATCTCCGTAATGGATCCCAGGACATATTGTAAAATGATTTTACATTAGAGTATATCTTTCCTATTTAAACACAATTAAAATGCTTATTTTTCTCTATACAAATGCCTCAATACCCTTTTTAGAAATGCAAATAAGTAATAAAGTTTTCTTTGGCTTGGAAATCTTCCAGTGTTCTACAACAAGAAAAACAATTGTTAAGTCTCGGTCCTTTTTTCTTTCCTTCCAGAAAGAGGGATATTCATCATGTAATGGAAAATATTTTTTGTGCACATTATGCACATTTTTTTTATATTTTACAAATATAATTATAATTTATTATTATTATTATTTTATTATAGCGCCATGTATTCCATGGCGCTTTACTAGTGCAAAGGAGTACACATAATGGGAACAAGAACAATAATCAAACAATACAAGGCACAGACTATTACAGAAGGAGAGAGGACCCTGCTTGTGAGGGCTCACAGTCTACAGGGAATGGGTGGTGGTACAACAGGTGAGGACAGAGCTGGTTGCGCAGTGGTGTACTGGTCTGAGGGTTATTGTAGGTTGAAGGCTTGTCGGAAGAGGTGGATCTTGCTTTATCTCACTTATTATTTATATGTATCTAACAAGTTAGATTTTGGAGATCAATGACTGCCCTTAGGGTTCATTGAGGCATCAGTGATTTTTCTCATACACAAAAAATGGTCGGAGTTTTATTAGTGCTTTTTATCAGATTTTTATCAGAGTTTGGTCAGTGTAAGTTTTTACCATCAGAGTTTCATCAGTTTTTCTCGTATGACAAAAATTGGTAAAAGTTTCCAAAGCATCTGCTATAAAACAGTCCATGAAAAATGAATAGCACATGTATAGCAACTGAGTTTAGTGCAATTTTTTCATGGACTCATAGACTTACATTAGCGAACTTGAACCAAGACTCAGATCAAAATCAGACATGTCCACTTGGTCCACAAAAATACAGGGACATGTTAAAAGACCCTAAAACTATAATAAGCACAAGTTCTGTGACAACCAAAGATAAAACTCGAAAGTGAAAAACTGAAATCGAATACTTCGATTATCCGGCTTTGCGAATATTTTCCGAATACCTCGCCGCTATTCGACTATTCGATGCGCAATGTAAGTCTATGGGAAGCCCGAATAGTTCCGAATAGTTGTTATTCGGGTTTCCCATAGACTTACATTGCACATCGAATATTCGCGAAGAGTCGAATAGCGGCGAGGTATTCGGAAAATATTCTCGAAGCCGGATAATCTAAGTATTTGATCATCCCTAGTCCTTACATTGGTCCATGTCCAAATAAAGTAACACGTTAGGGCCAATTGCATCCAAATATTAGAAGGCAAAAGTGGCACACTCCATCCGTAAAAAATAGAATTTATTGAAGCAAAAATAAATAAAAAGTGCGGGAGGAAGCAGGACGCTGAAAGACAACAGCCATTTCACATTATGCATGCTTCAACATGTCACACATTTGGGGTGGCTCTGGTTGAAGTGCGCATAACATGAAATGGCTGTTGTCTTTCAGCATCCTGCTTCTTCCTGCACATTTTATTTAATTTTTTGCCTCAATAAATTATAATTTTGCGGATGGAGTGTGCCTCTTTTGCTTTTTTCTAATGTTTGGATACCATTGATGACTTTCACGAGTGGGCACCTCAAAATTCCAATGATAGCCCAAGTGACCCCCACACTTGGATCCTGATTGCCTTTGTACTGTAAGTAGTACCGAAATTTCTTTCCCCTTGTTTTCTTGGTTCATTAGTAGAGTTGAGCAAGTACCTAACTATTCGTACTCGATATACTCATAACAAGTACTGTATAATACTCGTGTATTTTTTTCGAATAGCATGTGCAGTGCAAGTCACTGGGGAACAACTCGTAATGTATCAAGTTACCCGAATTCGGCACTATTCACTACTAGCACGAGCATTACAGCATTCAGGTTTCTTGTTACATTGTGACTTTTTTCCCCATTGATATGCATTGCACATGCTATTCATAACAAATACGTGAGTATTAGACAGTTTGCGTTATGAGTATAGTGATTACGAATGGTTAGGTACTCGCTCAACTCTATTCAATAGGGCCAATTGAAACCATTAGTGGACTTAAAGAAAATCCAAAAAATAAATATTTTGCCATTTACGGTATCTTTACAATTCGAACCTGGACTGATCCCTGTGTTCCTGCGTTTGACCGTGGAGACCCTAAAATTTGTTATGATGACTGGACAACTCGATCTATTAAAACAGATACCTAGTCCCTTTCTGACATCTATTGTTTTTTTCCCTATGTATATGCTGTGTTTATGTCAACCAAAAGGAAATCTGTGCTACAAATGAAATTACACAAGTTTAGTAGTCTCCAAATTAAAATTGACCTTTTTTTGAAAAATGCTGCCCAAAATGAGCTCGCGAATAGATTCCAATGCTGCCAAATTTGGTAAGAGTTAGCAACTGATAAATTATCTGTGTTTCATCTTTTTCTTTTGTTAGCTGGTGGAATATGAAGTATATGGCTAAGTTCACACACTGCGTTTTTTTGACGCTGCGTTTTTGTGCATTTTTTGCGGCAAAAAACGAACAAAAACGCACCCGCAGCAAAAAAATGAGGCAAAAACGCGTGCGTTTTACCTCATTTTGGTGCGTTTTTTGCTGCGTTTTTGCTCACTGCATTTTGATGAGTTTTTTTATCAGTGAACAATGTCATTAAAAGATTGTTTAAAAAAAAAAAGGTCTGATGTCATTTCCTTCTTCAATATGTTCTTCATTCTCCACTAGTGTATGCAGGAGAGCAGACAGCTGCAGAACTACAAGGCTCAGCATGCTCCATCCAGGACTGTATGCTGGAGGGAGAGGCAGGGGGAGCAGAACTATAAGGCTTAGCATACTCCATCCACTAGTGTATGCAGGAGAGCAGACAGCAGCTGCAGAACTGCAAGGCTCAGCATCCTCCATCCAGGACGCTATGTAGGAGTTTTTTGCCCCCCTCCCCCCCCCAAAAATGACGTGGGCTTCGCCATATTTTTGTATGCTAGCCAGGTACAGCAGGCAGCTACGGGCTGCCCCCAACCCCCGGCTGCCTATTTGTACCCGGCTGGGAGCAAAAAATATAAGAAAGCCCTTTTTTTTTTAATTATTTCATGAATTGCATGAAATAATTAAAAAAAAAATGACATGGGCTTCGCCCAATTTTTGAGTCCAGTCAGGTACATCTAGGCAACTGGGGATTGGAATCCGCAGTGCAGAGTGCCCAAGCTTTCTGTGCACCCCCGCTGTGAATGGCAGTCCGCAGCCACCCCAGAAAATGTCGCTTTCATAGAAGCGCCATCTTCTGGCGCTGTATCCAACTCTTCCAGCTGACCTGGTGATGGGTGGCTCGCTAGGTAATGATAGGGTTAGGGCTAGCTGTATATTATCAGCTGGCCCTAAGCCCGAAATTCATGGTGTCACGCCAATATTAGACATGGCCACCATGAATTTCTAGTAAAGATAAAAAAAAAACCAACACAGAAAAATATTTTTATTAGAAATAAAATACAACACAATTAGTTACTCCATCTTTATTGAAATAAAGAATCCCCCTCCGCAATAATCCTGGGTCAAGGGTCCTGCGCCGCCCAATCCGGATCCAATATCATCTGATCGGTTTGCTGGAAGGCAAAGCGATCAGATGATGTGTCAGGTTCAAGGACGTGAATCACATCACACATTAGCTAATTGTATAGAAGCCGTTTATACAATCAGATGCTGCATCGGTGCAAAAAAAAAAAAATATACACACTTCTGTGCTAACTCCTGTCCGATCGCTGCAGGAGCTGCCGGTAATCAGTGAAGCGGTTTCCTGACGGCATCAGCTGATAGTTTAAGCTGGCCAGGTGGTAAAAAGCCGGCGTCACAGCGAGACTTATGATCAGCTGATGCGTCAGGTGCCGCATCAGGTGACTGCATCAGGTGATCACCGCCTGCAGCTATCAGAAGTCTGCACACAGATGGAGTGGCGGTACTGGGAAGAGGAGATGGGAGTGGACATGGCACCGGGACTCTGCAGACAGGTGAGTGTTACGAGGGGGACCCGGGGAAGCGTGCCAAGATGGGAAATGGACTGCTTCCGCCGGTCAAGGTCCACTGTGCGGTGTAAGGGACCGCCGCTATGGTGGGTGAAGAGTGAGCGGGTTGCTGCTAGCGATCGTCTGGAATGTCACAGACGATCTATGTACACCGATCTGCCCTAACCCGTGAGGGTTGTATGGCACAGATCTCACGGCTCGGTGTACCTGTTGCACGGGGAAGCACAGAGGTGCCCACGCACGTGTGCCAGTGGAAGTCACGAGAATATGGCACGAGGGTAGCACAGAGGTGCCCACACACGTGTGCTTTCAATAACCAGGTGAGTCCGATGGAGACTTGAGGAGCTCACCTGGGACAGGAACACGGCCTGTTGACGGGGGTACTGCCGGAGCAGCAAGGCAGGAACACGGCCTGCAAACGAGGTACTGCCAAAGCAGCAAGGGCCAAGCCCACAGAAGACAGTAATGCCTGAGCAGTGGCGTGGCAGCACGCTGCCAGACATCCAAACATAGAAGGACGGTTGCGCGCCGCCATGATGGCAGGAGGAGCTTTTAAGGAGGTGTCGTTCCACCCAAGGGCGGGCGCGAGGAGGAGATGATGGACTTGACCCAATCAGGGTCTACGACGTCCCAGCCTGGCCAGTCAGGATTCACCACGTCACCAGCCTTGTCATCAAGCCGTGTGACGTCAGTGGGCGAATCAGAACCCACCACGCATTGCACATGCTCACCCTCCTGCCTCTGGGAAATAGAGGCGGGATCCTCGGTCTCACAATGTGCAGAGATAACGGGAGTCTCACTGCTTCCCTGAGCAGTAAACCTCTGCACATTGCGCAACCTCGCAGACCTTCGGGGCCGCTGAGCAGGAGGGTCTGCGGCAAGCCAGGAATGGGAGACCGCTTCACTCCTTGTAACAGGAGAACCACTAGGTGTCACCCTTCTGCTGCCTCTCTGAGAAGGTATCTCCTGCACACTGCGCAGTCTGGCAGACCTTCGGCGCTGCTGAGCAGGTGCGCTCATGGCAGGCAAGGAATGGGAGACTGCCTCAGGAGAGCCACGAGATGTAACAGGTGAGTATGATTTTTGTTCTACTGTTCACTTTTGATTTCGCAGCTGCTTCCACCTCCTGTCCAGACATGGCGCCACACGGGAGCGGACATGGTGCCTGGACGGGAGGTGGAGGCAGCGGTGGCGGTACCGGGAGGATTCACGCTTCTGTGTTTATGGACAGAAGGAATCCTCTTCCTGTACATGTCACTTTACTACCCCCCCTTGCGTTTATAGCTGTGTTTTTAGTCATAGAACGCAACGCTATATTTTCAATTTGCGTTTTTCATTGCTTTTTTGAACATTTCATTGAACTCAATGGGTGAACAACTCAGTGAAAAACGCAAAAATAATTGACATGCTGCATTTTTGTGGCCACCACAAAAACGCAGTTAAAAAAAAAAAGCTGTGTGCAGACAGCAAAAATGAAAACTCATAAGGGTGCTTTACACGCTGCGACATCGCTAGCGATTTCATTAGCGATGTAACATGCCAGATCGCACATACGATTTGCCGAGATCGCACATGTGACCGGCGCTACAAAATGACCTATGTGCAATCTTGGCAATTCTTATATGCGATCTGGCGTGTCACATCGCTAACGAGATCGTTAGCGATGTCGCAGTGTGTAAAGCACCCTATAGACTTTGCTGGGGAAGCAAAGTCATGCAGTTTTCTGAGCAAAAACGCACCTGAAAAACATGCAAAAACGTTGCGAAACATGCACTGTGTGAACTTACCCTATAGGACCTGGGTCTGAACCTATTTCATAAATGTAGAGTTCTGGCTCCATTTGCAGCTTATATAAGTCAATAACTGTAGCAATTAGAGTATTTTAACACCTTAGATTCCGCTGTCAATAGCGCCTACAGCATCTAAGTAGTTGGACAGAGGGGGGCTCCCTCAATTAACTCATTCCCACCACTTCAATATGATTGAGGGCTATTTATAAGGTGACATGGCAGCCACCGGCCTCCTGAATATTAGTAGATAAGTAAAATTAAACACCCACTAAAAAAAGTTAATACAGTTAAAAAAAAAAAAAAAATTACAACACAAAAATAAAGGTCATATCAGCACTTATGCAATTTCCTAAGTAGCAAAAAGAAAAAAAAATGGATATTGTTACTTTCATCAAAGTCCAAACAGAGTAGTAAAAAGTAATCAGACTTATCAATTGCTGGTTTTTGTGACACCACTTTTCCTAAAAGCAATGGAATAAAAAGTGAACAAAAAGTTGTGCGTATACCAAAATAATACTTACTATAGCTTGCTCCCTTAAAAAAAATCCTTTAATTACGACAATTCAAGCCATTTTTCTTAATGTACTACACCAAAACAGAACAAAAGAAATATAATTAAGACATAACCAAACTGTCCAGCAAAATAAAACTCATATGTAACTATGGCAGAACTGCCATTCCACAAAAAAAATGTAAATAAAATGGTGCAATTTATGAAATGCAACTTGTCCTAACAAAAAGTTCTCATACAGCCATGTTAATAACTCTCCCCCAAACAAAACAAAAAAAAGTTATGGGAAAAAAACTAAAGTTAATACATATACATATGTGAAAAAAAAGAAAAAAAAGGAAAAAAAGGAGCCAGCACGATCTGAAATTGGCATGCATCATATAAAAAGTGAAAATTCACAGATTTATTCCAACTGTACTATAATAAAAAAATGAGATTTTTAGCAAATAATTGATCAATTTTTTGAGCCACCCCTGCCAACGTCACGGCAAATCTCAATAGGGGGGTCCTACTCTATATTCTGTATTTCATGTGCCATGCGGCCTCCTAGATAAAGTTAAAAGCAGAACCATAATGGAGCACACATGCCTGTAACCTGTATATATAACCGTTTCTATGTTGCAAAAGAGGCAATTGTGGATAGAGGCCAGCCCAGGTCCCAGCATGTGGAGCAAGCTCTGCACCATACCAGGACTATATCAGAACTGACCCTCCCAGTGCCAGACTGCAACCATTGATAAAGGCGGACCAGATCCAAGTATGGTGCTTAATTAGCATTGCCTGTGGAAAGGGGTGAGGTAACTGAATCTGAACAGTCACCAACAGGAGGAATACATTGCAAACCAAAATCAGGCGTGCATGGTATGGTGATGGTCAGTCACCAGAAATTGTAGCATAACTACAGTCATAACAGAGAAAAAGGAGCCAGCACGATCTGAAATTGGCATGCATCATATAAAAAGTGAAAATTCACAGATTTATTCCAACTGTACTATAATAAAAAATGAGATTTTTAGCAAATAATTGATCAATTGCATATACATATGTGCTTAATCATTTATTAATTACCCTATAATGGTTTCCAACATTCAAGGATGTCTATCAGAGCCTGAAAAACAAGTAGTACTATAGGCTTGGTGTTCCCCCATATAGGCTTTAGTAATATAGGCTTGGTGCTTTACCATACAGGTTTTATTAAAATAGGCTTGGTACTCTACCATACAGGCTTTAGTAAAATAGGTTTGGTTCTCCACCAAATAGTCTTTAGTAGTATAGGCTCGGTGCTCTACCATATAGTCTCTAGTGGTATAGGCTTGGTGCTCCGCAAAATAAGTTTTAGGAATTGTTCGCACGTAAATGCTGAATATTCTGCAGCGATTTGACAGCTCATATGCACTTCAAATCGCTGCAGAAACACTGCATAATGGATGCAGTGTTTCAGAAAAAAAACAATAGCCGATTTCATTGCCTCGGGATGCTGCCCCCACCATAGATAGAGTGGGAGCTGCATCCAAAGCGCACGGAATAATTGACATGCTGCTTTTATGAACGCATGGATTTGGGTCAAACTTTTAGCATCCAAACCTCTGCGTTCAAAAAAGCAACGTGCGCACGTCTCATGCACAATCTTCATAGATTGTGCAGGGAATGCAGGACACATGCATTTACGCTGCAGTGCAATACGCAGCGTAATTGCATGTAATTATGCAACGTGCACATGAGCCCTTAGTGGTATAGGCTTCACCCTATAGGATTTAGGGTATGTGCGCACGTTGCTTTTTACCTGCTTTTTACCTGCTTTTTTGCTGCTTTTTCTTCTGCGCTGTTTAATGCCAAAATGGATGTGTTCTTCTATTCAAGCAAAGTCTATGGGAATTTGGGTTTCTTGTTCACACTATGTTGTTCAAAATGCTGCCTTTTTGTGGCAGAACTTTGGTCAAAAACTCAGCTTTTCAAAGAAGCAACATGTCAATTGTTTTTGCCATTTGGGTTTTGCACTGCAAAGCTGAGTTTTTGACCAAAGTTCTGCCACAAAAAGGCAGCATTTTGAACAACATAGTGTGAACAAGAAACCCAAATTCCCATAGACTTTGCTTGAATAGAAGAACACATCCATTTTGGCATTAAACAGCGCAGAAGAAAAAGCAGCAAATAAGCAGGTAAAAAGCAACGTGCGCACATACCCTTAGTTATATAAGCTCAGTGCTTCATCATATAGGCTTTAGTAATATTGGCTCGGTGCTTCACTATATAGGCTTTAGTAGTATAGGCTCAGTGTTCCATCATATAGGTTTTAGTAATATAGGCTTGGTGCTCCACCATATAGGCTTTAGTAATATAGACTCCGTGCTCTACCACATAATCTTTAGCATTATATGCTCGGTGCTCCACCATATAAGCTTTGGTAGCATAGGTTCGGTGCTCCACCATATAGGCTTAAGTAGTATAAGGTCAGTGTTCTGCCATATAGGCTTTAGTGCTATAGGCTTGGTGCTCCGCCATATCGGCTTTAGTAGTATAGGTCCAGTGCTCCACCGTATAGGCTTTAATAGTATAGGCTCGGTGCTCCACCATATACCCTTTAGTAGTATAGACACAGTGCTCCACCATATAGACTTTAGTAGTATAGGCTCGGTGCTCCACCATATACCCTTTAGTAGTATAGACACAGTGCTCCACCATATAGACTTTAGTAGTATAGGCTCGGTGCTCCACCATATACCCTTTAGCAGTATAGGCTTGGTGCTCTACCATATAGATTTTAGTATTATAGGCTCGGTGCTCCACCATTTATGCTTTAGCAGTATAGGCTCGGTGCTCCACTATATAGGCTTTAGTAGTATAAGCTCAGTAATCCACCATATAGGCCCAGTGCTCCACCATATAGGCTTTAGTAGTATATGCTTGGTGCTCTGCCATATAGGTTTTATACATATGACGCTGCTGTGATCATTATGAGCCCTGAAGGAAGGAAGATAGATACAGCTTGTGTCTTTATCTGATACCACCGACCATATTGCATTACAGCTGTATACCCCATATGCCACAATGTAATGCTACTGCAAACAACGCCTGGGTTTGTCCTTCATACCACACATTCAATCCCTCACCACCTCCTGTCGTCTTCAACTCAAAAATATTTCCAGAATCCGTCCCTTCATCAATTCTCAATCTACAAAAATGCTAGTGCATGCTCTCATAATCTCCCGCCTCGACTACTGCAACATCCTCCTATGTGGTCTCCCTGCTAACACGCTCGCCCCTCTCCAGTCCATCCTTAATGCTGCTGCCCGACTGATCCACCTCTCGCCTCACTACCACCCCGCTTCTCCTCTCTGCATGTCCCTTCACTGGCTCCCAATCTTCCATCGTATCCAATTCAAACTACTAATACTGACTTACAAAGCCATCCACAAATTGTCTCCTCCATATATCTCTGAACTAATCTCTCGCTACACTCCAAAACGTAATCTCCGGTCCTCCCAAGATCTCCTTCTATCCTCCTCTCTCATTCGCTCCTCATGCAACCGTCTCCAAGACTTCTCCCGAACATCCCCAGTCTTCTGGAACTCACTGCCTCAACACGTCAGATTATCTACTACACTTGCAAACTTCAAACGGAACCTAAAGACTCATCTGTTCAGAAATGCCTATAACCTTGAATGACCTCACTGCCCCACCACCGTGCGGAGCTGCCGCCCCACCACCGTGCGGAGCTGCCGCCCCACCACCGTGCGGAGCTGCCGCCCCACCACCGTGCGGAGCTGCCGCCCCACCACCGTGCGGAGCTGCCGCCCCACCACCGTGCGGAGCTGCCGCCCCACCTACACCCCACCTACTGTCTTCTCCCCATAATCCTATAGAATGTAAGCCCGCAAGGGCAGGGCCCTCTTCCCTCTGTACTAGTCTGTCTACTGTAACTTGTACATGTATTTTGTATGTAACCCCCTTCTCATGTACAGCACCATGGAATCAATGGTGCTCTATAAATAAATAATAATAATAATAATAATAATAATAACCATAATGCTGTAAAAAGGACATTTTTTCAAGGTGACACATCAAAGTATTTTCTGTGTATTTTGGAGATTTTTTTTTTACTGTATATTCTGCTGTTTATGCTGGAGACAATGATGACTAACTTGATTAGTGTAACTTTATATAAAATCAGTCTTCAAGATGTGCAGGAGCTGTTGAAGGAGCTCTGTAAACATAGAGACAGTCTGGAATGAATTTAGACGGCCTTACTGTTAAATCCCTGTGCTTTTCATCTACATGTGGTGTAGTTTATCTTGTGCTGCTGCTCACTAAAGTCAAAGCACTTGCAGTCTTATGGAAGGAAATATTTCACAGTTTAGAGATCACGGAAACCTCCTCTCACTCCCATATGACCAAGCACCAGCATAGACAGCTTCTGATAACTATTAACCCCTGATGAGCGACATGAAGCAATTATATTGTGTGTTACCTAAAGGTCTAAAATGTAAGTCCTACTGTACTGTATATAAATATAAATATATATATATATATATATATATATATATATATATATATATACTAAGATTTCATTGTGACGTCTATTTATGTCATGTTTTTCAAAAATACTGTTTGACACATTGAATCAAAAATTAACGTCAGACACTAGATCTGAAAAAAAAACCCAGATGTGTCCACTGTTGAGCTGAGTTGTGGATCAAACGTGCATTCAAGTGAATTGATCTGTCAAAAAACTGAATCATTTGGACACCGTCGGTGATCCATCTGAGACCTGTCTAAGTTTCACCCTGTTCATGGTATGAAAGCTTGGGAAAAATTTACAATGTGAGAAAAATGGATCCCAAATTGCTAGTAAAACGGACACATGGCCGAAAAATGAGCAATAATTATAATAATATTATGATTATAATCGGATCCAGCACACTAATAAAATATGGTCCGTTTTTTTCTCATACGGAAAAAAAATTCTTACATCTGAATAAAGGCTAATGAGAATTATTATTCAAAAATATATAATCGATTCACCTGGTTCAGTAATTCTAAATTCAGAAAAGAGTTGATTAATAATTAATTATTCATGGCTTTTTAATTTACTTCTTCCACATTCCACATCTTTGGATTAACATAAGCAAATCAAAACTATGCAATGAAAATGATGTAAGACCAACCCTGATAGACGCTATTAGCCAAAGAAATTAAATACGGTTAAAGAAACATGACAACAGGTATTGTTGGGTCATTAAAGGAATCCCTCAAATGAACCCCCCATACCACGCCCAAAATAAACAGACTGCACACCAATATGGATTTAATTAGCCACAGCAGCCATTTACACAACAGATATAACCTACAAAAACCAGAGGGTGTTCCTGCCGATGAGTACTCTACTGAGACTGTAGCCAGGCTGATCTTTCACCTCCAGCTGTTTAAGCACCAGCTCGGAGGCACCAGTTAAAAAACAACTTGGCTTCATATGAATGCAAGCCTCAACCCGTGGCCCATCCAGGCCTACCACAGGAATTCCTTTACCTGCCAGCATATAAAGAAGTCCACTTGAGGGGTACAGACCCTTGTGAGTTCACCCCACCATTCTGCTAAAAACCCCAAATTCCAACTTCGAGGACACTCGTCCCCCTCGCCACGCTGCTATGACAAAATACTAAGTTATTGAGTGCTCAGTTCTCTTGTAATAACACAATAACTGATAAGCAATTACTATCCTAAATGAATTATTTTTGCTAATGTAAACAGGATAAAACTTGGGAGGGTAGGTGGGAGATTGCTCACTCTCCATGCCCAAACTGGATGCCCTCACTAACAGACCAACCCTTATAAACCCCCCTTAATAGCCCCACCTTTTCCTTGACTACACCCACAAAGCTATTTCAAATCCCCTTTTGCCACACCCTCTAAATATCTTTTAACCCCTGCCTAACCCCAGTCACTTGTTCCCAGTATAATTCCCACTATAACCCTGTTATGTCTGCCTACCTTTAAAGGCAGGGCCCAGTACGGCTTCTCTCATCTTAGCAGGTTATCATATCACCTATCCGCAGGATACAAGGTAATTTGCTGATATTTGGGCATAAGGCTCCTTTCACATTGCGTTTTGCCTTACGTTCACAGGTCCCGTCGGGGCATCCTTCCGAACCGACCCTCCCCCACCCCGCAAAGCATGTTTCTGACGCATGCGTCGGCAGGGCCATTCACTGTAATTGAGCACACTACGTTAGTGTGTGCTCTGTTTTGTTCCATTTTTGCACATATACGTTTTCTGCAGACGGACTCCCGAACATAGTCGACTACATTCGGGTGTCCGTCTGCAGAAAACATATATGTGCAAAAATGGCACAAAACAGAGCACACGCTAACTTAGTGTGCTCAATTACAGTGAATGGCACTGCCGGTGCATGCGTCCAAAACACGCTTTGCGGAGTGGGGGAGGGGCAGTCCACTAGGAATACCTCCAATGTCTTGAATTAGGCACAGAAAGGTTTGGTTATAATGGTGCAGCAGCAGGGATCCAACAACCAGACCTCCAGTGCTCACCATGTTATCGGCTATCCTGTTGAAATGTGGTTGCTTAGATTGTAATAACCTTTAAGCATGTCTTCAAGTATACAGTTCCATAAACAGTGTCACAAGCAACACTCCTTTAGCATTATACCTCGTCTCCAAACATCAGGGTGAAAATCAAGCAGAAGTATTTTCAGCTCCCATTTTCTTTCTGTTGTAGGCTACGGCAGTTGGGTAAAAAAATCTGGACTCATCATCACTAGTTAGATTTTTCAAGATTTTTTAAATCATCTTTAATAATGAATGACAGTTTGAAAAAAAAAAACAAGTAAGGTTCTCATTACTTAATATAGATGATCACATTTTTTTTAAATTCATATTCGTCAGTTTTGTCATTTTTTTTAAAGCAATGCAATTCACTGTGAATCGCAATGTAAAGCCTCCAACTGCCCTGAAAAAGACATCTATGGCACCCTGAGGTCTGCTAGGACTTTATCCAACCCCTTTCAAATGGTTTAGCACAAACATTAGCAATGTCTAAATAATCACAACATAGAAACGTATGGTAACCAGGACAGTATAAATTTTTATGATTTTTAAAATTAATAGTGGTCCAAAAGTTATCCAACTTAAGCCCCCCTATACACTGTAGATAGCTGCCAGCCGAACAATGATTCGGTGATTGCTGACTCTCCTATATACACTGTGTTCTCTTTAAGAGATCTGCTACTAAATATATCTGGTTACTGCTTTTCATTAAGAGGAAAAAAAGGATTTGGCATGCTGGAAACATACATGAAGGATGTTTTTGTCCCCCAACATCACTTATTGGGGTATATGCAGGAGGCTCCCATACACATTGGACTCTCAGCTGGACCCATCAATAACTATGTGTACGGATTACTTTAATATTCATAGGGGCCTTTTGTTAAACCAGATCAGGCAGACCATTCTATGTAGAATTCTGGTTCAAACTGATTATGTCGCTGTTAGAAGTAACAACATCCTGATGTTACTGTGATAAGTGATATCCCATATATTCCATCATGCTGTCCAATTTCTCAGCACTAATATGCTTGCCAGAGGTAAAGGAGGCCAATTGTGACCTTTGTTTGGTAATACCACTGCCAGGATATCTGATGTCAATTGGGTTAGTGGTACTTTCACGCACCGAGCCGTTGGATCAAAATTGCAAGTCTATCTGTCTCTGAAAAAATTAGACAGCACTCAGTTGCCATCCAAGTACAATCCATAAAAAATATGACATGACCGATATTGACCTGAGAATCAGATTAAAATAGCCAATACAAGTCTACAGATCTGTGGGAAAATTGGACAGCACTGGGATGCCGTCCGATTGCAGTCTTTTCAGACTACTATAGGAAAAGATTAGAGAATTTCTTTTACTATTTTTTCATACATATGAGGAAACACTGATGGCACTCGGACTAAACTTTGCATTTGTGAAAAAAAAAAAGATTTCTGAATGAGCCTTGAAGCTCTACCAAAACGGATTTATCAAAATAATATATTCAAGTTTTTACTTATCAAGCAAAGAAAAAGTTTAAACTTACGGTTCACACACAGAGACAAGTATATCATGATGACAAGTGAAATTAAACATTACTACTGCACCCATCGGAGACATCTGGGACCAAACTCTACTTTCCTCCAGTATCTCCTGTATCTGGATGAAGGTAATTTCTGTCTGGTACCATGAGACAAACTATATGTTTTATTAGATGTCACATTTCTAAAGTTCAATTACAAACAGCCTCATATTGCAAAAAAAAGTCACAAACAGTACAGAACCTCTGCATCAAGTACAGCACCTACGTGTGCATAATAGCGACTAAGTGGCTGTTTAGTCAAAAGCAGACTATGGTGGGCACTGTCTCCGCTCTCTGAGCATCTTTATTCTCAACCACCATACTTAAACAGGGAAATTCCTAGACTGTTTCAATATTGTCTATGGATATTGCTAAGCAGCAGATGAAAGGAGCTTTTAAAGGAGCATGAACTCAGCATTGTAACAACACTGCATTTTAATGAATGAGGTAGAAGGAGGCAAAATAAAGTAATGAAGAAGGGTTTAAAATGTCATAACTTTTTAATGCCTGGTGGATAATTAAAAATAAAAGTTCAGTTATATAATAATAATAATAATAATACTAATTAATGCATTGGTTTATAAATGGTTTTACTCTGTGTAACCACATCCTTTCATGTACAGCAATAGAAGGATGACAATTGTCTGCTACCAATCATACTCCTATCATGCAAAGCAAAGAAAACTATAGTATTTTTTGGATTATAAGACACACTTTCCTCCCAAAACTTTGGATGGAAAATGAGGGGTGCATTTTATAATGTGAATATAGCTGACCGGGAGATGGAGAATAGCCACTGTGCTGGCTGCAGTGGGGGCTGTGCTGGCTGCAGTGGGGGCTGTGCTGGCTGCGGTGGGGGCTGTGCTGGCTGCAGTGAGGGGTGTGGCCGCTGCGTTAGGGGCTGTGCTGGCTGTGGTGGGAGTTGTGTTGAGCAGGGTGGTGCGGTGAGTGAGATGCTCTGTTGGCATTGTGGGCTTCAAATAATGGCGCCTGGAGTCAGTGCATGCGCAGATGGAGCTCTTGACTCAAAATCTCATCTGTGCATGCACCACCTCTGGCCCATTGATCTCCCAGCAGCGGACTTAAGGAAAATGGCGTCCGTGGGTGGCGCGTACGCAGATGATATCTCAGCTTGTCATTGAGCTAATAGCTCAATCTGTGCACGTGCTGATTCTGCACTCCAATTCTTTGAAACCCACACTATTGACAGAGCATCTGTGACACCCCCTGCACGGCCCTTTTCCACACAACCAGCACGGTGCCCACAGCCAGCACAGCCCCCACTGCAGCCAGCATAGCCCCCACCGCAGCCAGTACAACCTCCACCACAGCTAGTACAGCCCCTACCTCCTGTGACACCACTCCACCACCGCTGCCACCCTCCCTCCGGTAAGACTCCACTGTAACCTATTTTGTTTTCACCTTTTTTTATCTCTAAATTTGGGGGGTGCGTCTTATAATCCACTGCGTCTTATAAAGTGAAAAATACGTTATATTCTCTGGGTACTGCAAATCTACAATAGTTTCTATTATTTTTGATGAGTGTGTACCATGATATCCGGTAGATGAAGTAGTCACTGGTTGATGAAAACAGTATTTTATCAAAAACCGAAAATTCCTTTTACCTTAAAATCACAATATTTATTGGACATATATGCCACAAACAGAGTACATACAAACATAGAATAATAAAATTGTATTCAATTATTATTGGAAAGAAAGGCGAGAAGATTTTTCCCTCTCTCACCCTTCCTTACATACGGAGGTCGGCGTTCTAATAAGTCATAACGCCCCCGTTCCTCGTCGACTGAAATCCTATACTGACCCTCCACTCACTCTCAAGAGGACATACAGTGTGTCTAAATAGCAGTGGGTAAGGTGTAACACCAAAGATAAAGCCCACAAGATTATAAACACACATAAGATGTGCAGAGGAGGAAAATACGTCCGTCACTAATCATCTGTCATAGACTAGTAGGGATGGGCCAAACTATGTCCTCAAGTCGACATACAATAAAACTACATTATTGACTTAAGCTGTTTTTTGTCCAGGATTCACCCTACGTGTTTCGCCCCTTAGTTAGCAAATAGGGGCTCATCAGGGGTATAACAGCATGGATCCTTGAAACACACAGCTTCAAACCATTATAAACTCGTACCAGGACCAATAGATAATATGGTACGTCCTCCAAAGAACAATAATAAATCACCACTTCATGCACCTGGTGAAATCGTTGCTAACCGTAGAGTCTGAATGAAGTTCAGGCTAAATTGCCACTACAGACAAAGTCCATGCATCCAGAAAATTTTTCAGTCATATGGAATATGCAACCCAGGTTTTCAGAAAACAATGTAAGCAGAGTCCTAAGATAGCGTTCAAGCCCTCTGAATCGCATCAAGGAAACAGTCCCCAGGTAACGGTATGTACTCCATCTGGACGTTCATTCCAGACTCCTTCCTTAGATGCCACAATAATGTTTCTTAACATTCTACATATGAGGATTGCCTGGATAGTTTCACAGTTTCATTTTCAAATATGGACTAAACTTCGGGAATTTGATTCTAATCATGAATCGTCTAAATGATATTATTAAAATTTATTAGCACATCAACAAGTTCTATGATCTCATTAAATCCTCCGACCTGGGTAATGGAGATGAAGTATTGACACCCAGTGAAATATGATTATCGCCGCTACGATGTGATTCTTTGTAAGCTTTTATCATATTAAACAATACGAGGTCGTCAGTGCTTCATTGTATCAGAAGCAGTGTACAGGTTGAAAACTGTATTATGTACTAAGTATCCATCTCCCCAAATTGTTCAGAGTTTGGTTTGTGACAAACAAAATAGATGACTACATAGACCCAGTCTTTGAAGCTCGAGGCAATGAATGTAAAAATTATTTAAAAAATATTTAATCATTTGAAGCAGGGGGCAACTGTGTTTTAATTAGCTGGTCCCCGGGCCATTGGCTGGCTGCAGGCTTTCTCAAACAAGCACACAAAATGCACCGAATGGCTGTTTGCAAGCCTAAGGGTCAGGCTTGAGATGAAACAGATAAGATAATTGGTTTTAATGAAAACCAGAAGGTTGAGGCTTTCTTGTTTGAGCCTGGATTTGAAATGTGCGTGTGGAAGAGAGGTTTAATTCAAACCAGACCTAAACTAGGCCCGTTTCTTAGTGACTTTGATATTGTTTGAAGTTTGAAAAGTGTTTGCCACACCACTGGCATGCTGGGATGGGCCTCCCTAGCCACCTTAATTACTAAGCTTTATTGCTGACTTTACTACACAGGAAAGGAGTCATTATATGTTCCATCAACTCCAACTCCTCTAAGATTGGAGGAAAGGGCCAGGTTAAAGGCCACTGTAGGAAGGCAAAAGATTTAGTTTAAAACAGAAAGATCACTTACCAGTTTTATATTTCAGCATTTATGGGCAGTACTTTCAACAAGTGGATTCATTTTGCTTATTCATGGTTATAAATTAAAATAAAGAAAATGTATATACACATAATTATTTATATACATATACCCCTCAACATTCAACAATTCAACACCAAGAAGGAAACATGGAATTATGAAAACCAAAGGATGGACGTTATACACGTTAATAATATGCAAATGATAAAAAGATGCAAACCAAATTTTTTTAAATATTTCGATTTATTCAGTGTCAAGCACCACATGCAGAAATCACCGCACTTACATACCTTGGGATGCTATCAGTGAGGTTAATTGTGGTCTGAGGGATGTTCTGCTGCACGGAATGCACTTGGACAAATCATCAAAATCCTCTGCTAGCAGCTTTCTTTGTAATTGACAACTAAGTCTGAAAAAACTGCAGGCTATAGTAGCATGTTTAGGTCATGCAAGTGTGGCGCCCTGGCCTAGCCAGGTCGTCACAAATAACATACAAACACCCCCCACCCCCACTAGACAGGGACACCAGCCAAACACAAAACCCTTGTTGCCTCCCTCCAGTGTCTGATGTCCACACCAGGTGGGGCGGAGTCAAGCGGGTGGCCCCACCCACCGAGGAGTTCACAGGCCTGGAGGCGGGAAAAGTGACAGATAGAGTTTGGAGTTTGAAGTGAGAGGAACAAGCACTTGGATGTCTGGGTTTGTGGCCCAGGCACTGACAGCAAGGTTGGCAAATGGTGGTGGCTGTCTGCAGGAGTGGTGGAGCAACGCGGAACCGTAGGACCGGGGACAGGCGACGGCCCGCTGGTTCCGACCAGGGAGCGAAGTGAAGCCAGCACACACAGGCAGGGCCATCGGACCCCGACCAGGCTTGGAGCCGCCATCAATAGTCAGATCTGAATGTGACTGGAACCCCAGGGGTTTCACAACAGCAAAAGTCCCGATTGAAGGCAACCGCCCACACCGTGAGGGTATACAGCTACCGCCTAAGGCTAGAGACCCAAGGGCCAGCGCCTGCGGGCAAACGGGCTCCTCCGGTACCCATACACTGGGGAGCGGACTACTGTTGGGAATCCATAGTAGTCAGAAAGAGAACATTAAGGTGCAGGGAAAGACAGCCGCCATCACCTGTTTGGGCAGAAACACTGCAGCCGGCTGCGGGACCCGTCCACCGAGGAGTTCACAGGCCTGGAGGCGGGAAAAGTGACAGATAGAGTTTGGAGTTTGAAGTGAGAGGAACAAGCACTTGGATGTCTGGGTTTGTGGCCCAGGCACTGACAGCAAGGTTGGCAGATGGTGGTGGCCGTCTGCAGGAGTGGTGGAGCAACGCGGAACCGTAGGACCGGGGACAGGCGACGGCCTGCTGGTTCCGACCGGGGAGCAAAGTGAAGCCAGCACACACAGGCAGGGCCATCGGACCCCGACCAGGCTTGGAGCCGCCGTCAATAGTCAGATCCGAATGTGACTGGAACCCCAGGGGTTTCACAACAGCAAAAGTCCCAATTGAAAGCAACCGCCCACACCGTGAGGGTATACAGCTACCGCCTAAGGCTAGAGACCCAAGGGCCAGCGCCTGCGGGCAAACGAGCTCCTCCGGTACCCATACACTGGGGAGCGGACTACTGTTGGGAATCCATAGTAGTCAGAAAGAGAACATTAAGGTGCAGGGAAAGAAAGCCGACATCACCTGTCCGGGGAGAAACACTGCAGCCGGCTGCGGGACCCGTCCATCCAGCCGTTTGGTTTACCGAGGACTTTGTACTTTTCTTGCTGAGTGAGTACACTTGTGCCATCCGGCACCGCGCCGCGCTGTCCCTGCAACCCTGCACCTCACCAACCCTACCTCCTCCCCGTCACAATATCATCGGGCCCCAGGACCACCGACCCCTACCCACGGAGGGGGAAAACAACATCCCAGCAGCTCCCTACCATCGCTCCCAGGATCCCCGTCACCAGCAGCGGTGGTGCCTATCTTCACCACGACCCGTGGCTGGCATCACGGACTAAATCCCCCAAACCAACCACCCCTTTCACTCATGGGCGAGGAGCGCCGCTCGAGTCCCCGGATCCGGCCCACTGCTCGAGCCAGCGAGCAGCAGCAGCAGCCGCGGCAGCGCCGGACCCAAGCGTTAGTGAGAGCGCAGCAGCGGCGGCGTCCTCCCTGCCCGCGACACAAGCTGCACACAGTAGTACGAGCAACATGTAGCTTGGTGTTGTTGGGTTGAAAAATGGTTTCTTGGACATTGTGGAACGTAGAACATTCATCAGACAGCCATTAGTAATTTTAATGACAGCAGCCAAGATTTATAAGTGTGGGAATTTCTACACACACTGCTTTAGCCCGCTTTACACGCTTCAATATATCTCACAATCCGTCTTTGGGGTCAAGTTGTAAGTGACGCACATCCGGCATCGTTTGTGAGGTATCTGCGTGTGACACCTACGTGCGATCAGGATTGAACGCAAAACCGTTGATCGCAAACACATCGTATCTTTGTCTAGAATTGAACGTTTTGTTGCACGAACCTAGTCAATTGAAACGTGTGACATCCCTCATACGATTTTGATGTCTGAGGCTATGTGCGCAGGTGTGCGCTCTGCACCGCAGCTTAAAAAAGGTCCGCTTCAGAGCGCAGCTGAAAAGCTGCGTTCTGAAGTGCCTCACAATGTCTGTCATTCACTAATCTCTGTCAGTCGGTCACTATCTTTGTCCCTCTCACTCTGTCCCTCTCTCTCTGTCCATGTCAGTCTATCCCTCTTACCCCCCTCTCATACTCACCGATCCCCGATCTCCGGCGCGGCGCTGCACGGCATTCACACTGCTCCGGCGGCTTTTACTATTTTGAAAAAGCCGGCCGCTCATTAAACAATCTTGTACTCCCTGCTTTCCACGCCCACCGGCGCCTATGATTGGTTGCAGTGAGACACGCCCCCACGCTGAGTGACAGGTGTCTCACTGCACCCAATCACAGCAGCCGGTGGGCGTGTCTATACTGTGCAGTGAAATAAATAAATAATTTAAAAAAACGGCGTGCGATCCCCCCAATTTTAAAACCAGCCAGATAAAGCCATACGGCTGAAGGCTGGTATTCTCAGGATGGGGAGCTCCACGTTATGGGGAGCCCCCCAGATTAACAATATCAGCCAGCAGCCACCCAGAATTGCCACATACATTAGATGCGACAGTTCTGGGACTGTACCCGGCTCTTCCCGATTTGCCCTGGTGCGTTGGCAATCCGGGTAATAAGGAGCTATTGGCAGCCTTGTCCGGCATATTCCAGGATAGTCCAGCGTCGCTTTCAGCTCTGCTGCATGAAGGTGACCTGAGCTGCAGAATACACCACCGCTCCTGTCAGCTCCACGCAGCTAATGAAGGGAATAGCACAATCAGCTGAGCTGTCACTGAGGTTACCCGCTGTCACTGGATACAGCAGTGGCCGCGGGTAACCTCAGTGACAGCTCAGCTGATCGCGCGGCTGTCTTCAGTTGCTGCGTGGAGCTGACAGGAGCGGCTGTGTCTTCTGCAACTCCGGACACCTCCATGCAGCAGAGCTGGAAGCGACGCTGGACCATCCTGGATTACGTCGGACATGGAGGGCTTTTTCGGGCTTATTAAAGTGGTGAACCAGGGTATATGTTTGTGTTTTTTATTTCTAATAAAGGATTTTTTCGGGTGTGTGTGTTTATTTACTGTCACTTACAGATTAATCATGGAAGGTATCTCGGGGAGACGCCTGACATGATTAATCTAGGAGTTATTGGCAGCTATGGGCTGCCAATAACTCCTTATTACCCCGATTGCCAACGCACCAGGGCAAATCGGGAAGAGCCGGGTACAGTCCCAGAACTGTCGCATCTAATGTATGCGGCAATTCTGGGCGGCTGCTGTCTGATATTGTTAGGCTGGGGGGCTCCCCATAACGTGGAGCTCCCCATCCTGAGAATACCAGCCTTCAGCCGTATGGCTTTTTCTGGCTGGTTTTAAAATTGGGGGGACTGCACGCCGTTTTTTTTAATTATTTAATTATTTCACTGCACAGTATAGACACGCCCACCGGCTGCTGTGATTGGGTGCAGTGAGGCACCTGTCACTCAGCGTGGGGGCGTGTCTCACTGCAACCAATCATAGGCGCCGGTGGGCGAGGAAAGCAGGGAATCCGAGATTGTTTAATGAGCGGCCGGCTTTTTCAAAATAGTAAAAGCCGCCGGAGCAGTGTGAATGCCGTGCAGCGCCGCGCCGGGGATCGGGGATCGGTGAGTATATGAGAGAGGGCTGCTCAATTCAGTTACTCAGGAGTTTAGCGGTCACCGGTGAGTCCTTCACTGGTGACCGCTAATCAGGATGCGACACAGACAGTGCCGCAGCATGACAATGAAGTTGGGTGAAGTTAACCCGAGTTCATTCTGATCGTGCGGCTCTTTCTGTGTCTGCTGTCATTTGCCATTCAGCTCTGCTACATGGCTGTCTGTGTCTGCTGTTAGCGGCCATGTAGCATAGCTGAATGGCAGATGACATAGTAAAAACGCATCCCTACACATTACACACAAATTGATCAATTTAACATAGACTACTAACGCACGTGTGACAGCAAATGAACGACCTACGTGCGATCTCATTAGATTACATATGCGATCTGGGCGTGTCACATCGCAAACGTGAATGCACAACAAATTGCAACGTGTAAAGCAGGCTTTATACTCAATGCTGAATAATACATAGATACCTGTCACTGCCTCTCTCCCAATATATATATATATATATATATATATATATATATATATATATATATACACAGTATATAGTGAAATAAGTGTTGAATAAATCACCAGTTTTGTCATTAAGTATATTTCTAAAGATGCTAGTGACATTAATTTCTCACCAGATGTCAGTAACAACCCATCCAATCCACACAGGCATGGAAATCAAACCATAGATGTCCATAACTTATATGATATTATGATATGTAATAATGAGAAATGATACAGGTAGAAAATATTGAACACACTTACAGTAATTTATTTAATACTTTGTACAAAACCATTATTGATAATGACAGCTTCAAGACACCTGTATGAAGAAAACAGTTGCATACATGTTCCAATGCTGCTGAGCAAACTTTAAAAGTGCTTGAATGTGCTTTTTGTTCAGCAATGGAGTCTTGATGAACATGTATACAAGCCATGGAGGTTTAGTGCATTACTTATTGATTTCTATGAAATAATTGTACCTGCTGATTTTACGTCTCCTTGGCTCTTGTACAATTCTTCTGATAATTTTTTTCACTCCCTTGTCTGAGCTCTTGCGAGGAGCACCTGACCATGGCCGGTTTATGGTGAAATGTTCTTTACGCTTTCGGATTATGGTCCCAACAGTGTACACACACTGGAACCTTCAGTAATTTAGAAATTCCTCTGTAACCAATAATATCAGTATGCTTTGCAATAATAAGGTTACAAGGTCTTGGGACAGCTCACTGGTTTAACCATCATGAGATGTTTCTTGTGTAGCACCTTGGTAATTAGACACCTTTTTATAGGCCATCAGTTGAACCAGCCAATATAATTTTTCACTAAGTGGTAGGATTGCTGACGTCTGCAGTGGACACTACAAGGTTAAGGTAAGCGCCAGCCTCTCCCAGGATACCTCTTACTGAATCCCAACTGCACACTAAGGAAAGTCTGTTATCGACCGAAATGTTTGTGCTATGCAGTGCTCGGGATTAAAAATTCACCTTCTTTGCATCAAGATTTGAGTGTCAGGTTATTTTTGTCAGAGCTTAACTTAGTGACCACCGCAAGGCAGAATGCCAGATGACACTCCCAGGGCTGTAACCAGAACTGTGGCATCTGAGCAAAGCAGGGAGACAAGAGGACAGGTGGACATGGTCATAGACAGGATGGACAGGATGGGTTCTGACAAAACAAACATGGCAGAATAAGAAGCAGTCTGGATGGGGAACAACAGGACAGGCATAAGCAGGTAAGGAACTTCCATCATGTGTCATCAGACTCGGTTCACCAGGCAAGGGACATCTAACACAGGATATCATACACAGGTGCATCTGGGACAGAACCTCTGTAGGAACTCAGGTCATAAGGGTCCAGGTCATCAGGCATGTAAATCCAGCCATCTGGGTCCAGTTCAACAGGCACAGATCACCAGGCATGGACATCAGGCACAGGACATTGGACACAGGTGCAGCTGGAATGGCTTAGGCAAAGAGGACAGCAGGTGCGTACAGACACAGGTGAAGGACAAAGTGTGGTACCAGGGAACAGACAGGACAGGTCCAGGGAAACAGGCAGGACAAACACAGCAGAGCATAAGTGGTTGCATACAGGACTGGTGCTGGAAGACCAAAGCAGACAAGCAATACCAACACACAGACTAGACACAGGCATTTTTCTGGCCCCTCCCATCAGGGAAGGGAGCCTTAAATACCTGGTGCCTCCCAGCAATAGGCTGGGAACAATTAAGCAAGGTGTGCATTCTTCCCCTGAAAAAAACAGGAAGCATGCAAGCACCCAAGGTTTGAGACCAGGAAACCCTGTGCAGCATGTGCAGGCCCTGGGGCCTAGGCAGAAGTCTAATCTGGCCTTTATATTTTTAAGGCTGATTAAATGTTTGCACCTTCTGCTTAACCCTGTGTTTTTTCTCTCACAAAGGATTTTCTTTACGGTAGACTTACATAATGAAACACCTATTTTCTGGAAAGTGTTCTTCACTCGGGTAGATGTTGTGAAGGTTTTCTTTTCACCATGGATATCATTCTGCGATTATGTACAACTGTTGTCTTCCGTGGACATCCAAGTGTTTTTGTACGAAACTGTTGTTTTGGCCACTCCTAACATTTCTGCTATCTCTGTAATGGATTTATTCTTTTTTTCAGCCTAAAGATGATCTGTTTCTCTTCAATTGAGAGCTCTTTTGACTGCATCTTGTGGGTTCACAGTAACAGATTCCAAATGCAAATGTCACACCTGGAATCAGCTCCAGACCTTTTACCTGCTTAATTGATGATAGATTAATGAGGGAATAGCCCATGCAGCCCATTAAAGAACATTTCGGATAATTGTCCAATTCTTTTTGGTCCTTTTAAAAAGAGGCAGCTACATATTAAAGAGGTGTACTTTGTAAACCCTTACTCCAATTAGGATGTGGAAACCCTCAAATAAAAGCCGAGGGTCTACACTTTAAGTTCATATTGGCTATACAACTGTGTCTTGGAAAATAGCCAAAATGCCAAAACTTCTACTACTTTCCAAATATTTCTAAACCTAACAGTAACTTATTGCAGAAATGTTACTTCATTCCCATTTATAGCATTTCTGGCAAGGCACATGAAGTTGCACACCATTGAGAAGCTCCACCGAATTCATTAAGTAGGTTATGCCTCTTAATTCAATTTATCTTATCCACCCTCCCTCTTTTTTAAGACTGGTGTGTAGAACATCAGTTCTAATGAAGCGGCACTCATATTGTTTGTAAGTCTAGATTTTCTAAGTCCAGTAATGTGTCCATGTAGAACAACAAGTCTCAATGGCTGACGATTCTTTGTGGTCTTTACATATAACCATGTAGCTTTTAATCTAAATTTACAATAACTAATTTCCACCGCAGACAAATATTGTTTTTGCACTTTCCTTTTTTACGCCCCTTTTTCTAAGAGTCAACACTTTTTTATTGCCGTACAAGGGCTTGTTTTTTGCAGGACAAGTTGTAGTCTCTTTAATCACACAACTCATTTTCCATACAATATACTGAAAAATGGGGATAAATTCCAAGTGCAGTGAAATGGTGAAAAATAATACAATTCCTTCATTGTGTTTTGAGTTTTATTTTTATGGAGTTTAGTGCACAATACAAATGATCTGGCAACATGATTTTCCAGGTCAGTACAATTATGGAGAAAACAACTTGTTTATTGTTTTATAGTTAGTGGTTAGAAAATTTCTGAAATTGGTTTTGTAGCTCCATTTCCTTTTTCCAACGATGAGGTACATATGATTGGTTTTGTATTTGTTTTTTTTGCATTTTTTAGGCAGGTGTGCCTAAAAAAATAGCCCAAAATAGCAATTCTAGAATTAAAATCTTTTCCAGGACGCCACATGACAGCACGGTAGGAGTTGCTCCTTTGACCTTTACAGGGACAGGAAACGCAAGAGTTTAAAAGCCCCTCCCCATCCCCCTTTCCTCAGTGTTTTTCCTGTCCCTGTACAGGACGGACGCAAGTCTTACCGTCGGGATGTACGGGGTCCAGGCGGATCAGGGGGGGGGGCTTGCTCTCTCCTTCCGGCCTGTCAAGCAGCCCCTGGCCGACACCTCTAAAGGAGAGGTCCCTCAGCCGGCCGGTGGAGCAGGAGTTCCCGGCAAAAGCCGCTTCCCTCAGGTGAGGGCTCTCGGCATCCCGCTGTTTGCCGCGGCCATGTGGCACTTCCAGGTGTGCGCACGCCATGCGTTCCAGCCTGACACGCTGATGCATGTGCAGCGCAAAGTCTTCCGCATTTCCTGGTCGGAATATGGTGGCGCCCAGGAAGGCGGCGTGTGATCCGAGTCGGAACACTGGAGGCGGGAACGGGCCCTGTCGTCGCCCAAACAGGTATCAAACCTTGGGAACGGGGAAATATGCATTCTGTGTGTTTCTGTATAACGACCTGCTCACTGCTTATTACAATGGATGAAGGTGACAGGTCTGATGCTAGCCCCCCTGACGAGTCCCAGGGTCACGTAAGTGCAGGTGCGTCAGGAATCTCACCTGTAGTGGTGTGGGTAGAGCCTGATTCAGTCTCCCCTTCCGTTTAGGATTCTTCCACGGCACGCACCGGCACTATCCCTAAAAAAGTTCAGAGGAAGTCGGCCAGAATAAAAAAGTGTGCAGTCTGTCATTCACATCTGTCAGAGTCCTGCACTAAAAATGGGAAATTTAGCCTTGGAACTTTCTAAGTAGATTATGCTTCATGGTGAGGTTGCTGCCTCATGTTTTGCTGGGCTCAGCAGACCTCATGTTTAAGTTCAGAATTTACCTGTTGATGGAACCTTGTGTGGATCCTCCTGTTGTGGTTTAATAACACATTTGATTCCACTCTTATCTCACCAGACCAGGTTCTGTCTGATTTACTCCTTCTATAGGAGGGAAAATTGTGGATATAACACATTATCTCGCATTGGAACTTGCCCTCCAGCTGCACCTCAGGGTGAGTTAATTGGTTCAGGTGTGACTAATTTGGCATTTAGGATACCACTCATGCAGTAGGTGTATCCTGAAGTTCACAGGTGAATTACACTCTTAGGGGTAACTCTGATCGGGCCTCACAACTCTGGCCTCGCGCCTCAGGGTTCTGGCCTCGTGATGACTCTGGCTCACGCCTCACTGCTCTGGCCTCCTGGGGCCTCGCACCTCCTGGCTCCGGCCTCGCGCCTCCTGGCTCGTACCTCACAACTTGGGGCTCCAGCATCGCGCCTCATGGGTTTGGCCTCGGCCCACATGCCACACAGCTCTGACCACACGCTAGCTTGACGCCTTGGGACTGTCAAGGCCTCACTGCTTGACGTCTCTGGTCTTACTGTTTCTCAGCCTTGCCATTCATGGCTTGGCTTCACTGGCTTTGGGCCTCTGGGCTTGGGCCTTGTGCCTCTAGGCTTGTGCCTCTAAGCTTGTGCCTTGTGCCTCTAGGCTTGTGCCTTTGGGCTTCTGCCTTGTGCCTCTAGGCTTGTGCCTCTAGGCTTGGGCCTCTGGGCTTGTGCCTTGTGTCTCTAGGCTTGTGCCTCTGAGCTTGTGCCTTGTGTCTCTAGGCTTGTGCCTCTGGGCTTGTGCCTTGTGCCTCTAGGCTTGTGCCTCTGGGCTTGTGGCTTGTGCCTCTAGGCTTGTGCCTCTAGGCTTGTGCCTCTGGGCTTGTGGCTTGTGCCTCTAGGCTTGTGCCTCTGGCCTTGTGGCTTGTGCCTCTAGGCTTGTGCCTCTTGCCTTGTGCCTTTTAGGCTTGTGCCTCTGGGCTTGTGCCTTGTGTCTCTAGGCTTGTGCCTCAGGGCTTGTGTCTTGTGTCTCTAGGCTTGTGCCTCTGGGCTTGTGCCTTGTGTCTCTAGGCTTGTGCCTCTGGGCTTGTGCCTTGTGTCTCTAGGCTTGTGCCTCTGGGCTTGTGCCTTGTGTCTCTAGGCTTGTGCCTCTGGGCTTGTGCCTTGTGTCTCTGGGCTTGTGCCTCTGGGCTTGTGCCTTGTGCCTCTGGGCTTGTGCCTTGTGTCTCTAAGCTTGTACATCTGGGCTTGTGCCTTGTGCCTTTGGGCTTGTGCCTTGTGCCTCTGGGCTTGTGCCTTGTGCCTCTAGGCTTATGCCTCTGGGCTTGTGCCTTGTGCCTCAAGGCTTGTGCCTCTGGGCTTGTGCCTTGTCCCTCTGGGCTTGTGCCTTGTGCCTCTGGGCTTGTGCCTGGTGCCTCTGGGCTTGTGCCTGGTGCCTCTGGGCTTGTGCCTGGTGCCTCTGGGCTTGTGCCTTGTGCCTCTGGGCTTGTGCCTTGTTCCTCTGGGATTGTGCCTTGTGCCTCCGGGCTTGCGCATTACGCTTCATGCTTCTGGCATTGTGCGTCTGACATTGCGCCTTGTGCCTCTGGCCTTGTGCCTATGGCATTGCGCCTTGTACCTCTGGCCTTGCGCCTCTGGCGTTGCGCCTTGTGCCTCTGGCCTTGCACCTCTGGCATTGCGCTTGTGCCTCTGGCCTTGCGCCTCCGGCCTTGCGCCTCTGGCATTTGCGCCACTGGCCTTGCGCCACTGGCATTGTGCCTTGCACCTCTAGCATTGTGCCTTGCGACTTGGGGCTTGCGCCTTGCGCTTCATGTTCCGGCCTTGCGTGTCTGGCATTGCGCCTTGTGCCTCTGGCTTTATGCCTTGTGCCTCTGCCTTGCGCCTCTGGCCTCTGGCCTTGCGCCTCTGGCTTTGCGCCTCTGGCCTTGTGCTTTGCGCCTCTGGCCTTGCGCTTCCGGGCTTACGCCTTGCGCTTCCTGTTCTGGCCTTGCGTGTCTGGCATTGGGCCTTGCGTCTCTGCGCCTTGCGCTTCTGTGCCTCTGCACCTTGGGCCTTGCGCCTCTGCGCCTTGGGCCTTGCGCTTCTGCGCCTTGGGCCTTGCGCTTCTGCGCCTTGGACCTTATGCCTCTGCGCCTTTGGCCTTGCGCCTCTGCGCCTTTGGCCTTGCAGTGGCCTCGTCCCTTGCGCCTCGGGTTGCATACTTCGCATTGGGTCTCTCGCATCGGCTTTGGTTAGAGGGGCCTCACACTTCTGGAACGGCACTTGGCTTAGCCGTAATAGGCTGTCATGTTTGAGTTGGCCTAGTTTTCTCCTTATTATGGCTCAGACCTGGAATCTGAGTTCAGCTCCGGTCCTTCTTTTCTAATCAGTAGTATTCAGCGGTGTTTAATTGCTTAGCTCTGGTCTTTCTTTTATAACTTATGACTAAAGAGAAATGTTATCGAGTTCATCCTATGGTGGAAAGAACTGAATGTAGCCAATCATGGTAATAGCCCGTTTTACTGTGACAGGTCCTTTGATGGCAATTGGACTGGTTTTCTGGCCATTGTTCAACATCCAGAATCTCGTAAATAACCTGTGAGGTTTTCCAGCCTCTTGTGGCAGGGAACTCCATAGTCTCCCTCATAGGCTCGCTGTTCTCACGAGAAAACATCCAGGGTCTCACCACTGTCAAATGAACTATCACTCTGTGATTATTGGAGGCCCTCCCTCCTCTGGAGGATGTTCCCTGGTCACTATGGAAGACTGTGTGGTATGTTTACGCTAGTGTCCGATATAGTGGTACTTACAGGCTAATGGAGTATAGTGCATTTCTGGTTGGGTAGTCTACCCAGGTGGTAGTGGTTTTCTTTCCGCCAGCTCAGGGCAACACTAGTCTCCTGTGTTTGCTGCCACGGATATGGCAAACCACTTCTTTAAATTCCAATATATATACTGTATACAGTGTATCTATGAGGTTGGCCACCTACATTTTCTGGGACGCTTCCTCCCATCCAGATTCCATACCCCGCTGTCCTTGGCATCTGCATCTTGGGAACAATGCTTCCTTCAGGTGGTCGGATGATGTACTTGGCTTGCTAATATCGGTCGACGTGCCTTCCGGACTCCAACTCTTCACGTCTTTGGTTCATGATGGTCCTTCTCATTACTCGAGGTCCCGTAATTTATGCCTTGTCATCTTGGGCTTCTGGAGCCAGGATATGAACTCTGGCGGTACGGTGGGCTGGTCTGTGACCAGGGGTAATCGTTTGAACCTCGGAGAGCTGATGTCCGTACTGACCTGGTTTATTAAGCTCGGACATGTTTATTCTTGATCTAGCCGGTGGTCATTCTATCGGGCTGTGGTTTATTCATTCCTTGATAGGCTGTTAAGGACTTTAACTTCTATTCTATAGTTGCGGTGTTCAGAATGTTCATTAACCCATTTCGGGCATGTCTCACTGTCTCTGGTCGCTGTAGTGTAAGCTGTCTACCTCGTTTATTCTCAGTCCCAACAGGCAGAACTCCTTCGCTCTTGGACGTCAGATGAGCAGTTCTGGCATATTTAGAGGCTACCAGAGCTGGCGCATAGCTTCTGCCCTCTTGGTGCAAATTGCGGGAAAGTGCCGAGGGAAGACGGTGTCTAAGACAACTGTCTCGGTAGGTTAGGTCCGCTGTTTCAGCTACTTACCAGTCCGCGGGTCGGGACCTCCCAACTCGCATTGGGGCCCACTCCGCCAGGGCTCTGTCCACTTCTTGGGCGGAGAGGGTGGGGGTTTCCTTGGATCTGATTTGTCGTACGGCAACGTGGTCGGGTCCCCACACGTTTTGTAAGCATTATAAACTGGGCCTTCTCACCGATCAGCACATGTTGTTCAGTAGCAGGGCTTTGCAGGCTGTGGTCCCCCCCTCATAGGGATTACTTTGGCATTCTCCTACCGTGCTGTCATGTGGCGTCCTGGAAAATAAGAATTACTACTTACCGGTAATGATGTTTCCAGGAGCCAACATGACAGCACGCTTATTTCCCTCCCGTCTGATTATGTACCGTGTGTTGTGCGTTCTGCATTAATAAAATGGTGTTATCTCCCATCCTGGTGTGGTACTTTAAAAAAACACTGAGGAAAGGGGGATGGGGAGGGGCTTTTAAACTCTTGCGTTTCCTGTCCCTGTAAAGGTCAAAGGAGCAACTCCTACCGTGCTGTCATGTTGGCTCCTGGAAACATCATTACCGGTAAGTAGTAATTCTTATTTTTTGCTTTATCGCATTTATCATAGGGTAATAGTTTTATTTTTCACTAAATCAGACTTTTATGGACTTGGGAATGCCAAATATATTTTTTTTAGTTCTTTATTTTGTATTGGGGGAAAAACGGGGCTTTTATATTATTTTTTAAACTTGTTTTTACTTTTTTTTAGTTTTACTTGGAGACTTAAACCTGCTTTGATTTGATTGCTTGTATATTGCAACACTACTTTTCTAAGTAGAGGAAAAAAACAGCACCTTCTCAGGAGATCATGATTAAGACCACGTTTTTGAGGCCTGAAACGCGTAGAACGTCTACTTTTAATATTGCACTATGTTTTTATATGCATGGTTTTTGCAATAAAGAAGGGGTTTTTTGGATCTCCTGAGTAGGTGCTGTTTTTTTCCTCTACTCCTTGTGAATACTTTTGGCAAGATTCAGCCTGTTTTGGAACCGGGCATCTAATCTTTTTACCACATGAATTGCAAGGTCTAGGTGAGCTGTTGGATTTTCTTCACTACTTTTCTATGATCAGCTATATTAGCCATAACTTTTACCTATGTATAACAAATGCACAATATGGGATTACTGACATGAATTGTTATATTTTGTGAAAGATTGTACTGTATTCTCTGACTAACAGAAGGGAGTCCTCTTCCATCTTTTTCTGTGGCTAAAATTAAGCAGTAACCTAAGCATCACAGTTAGGGTTCACTTAACTCTCAAAATAAATATGCCGAGTGCAATGTGATAAAAAAAAAAATCGCATTGTACTCGCATGAATGTTAATCAGTGAAAGAGTGGGAATCTGCAAGTTTTTGAGGGAAGAGGGAAGTATCCTGTGTATGGCTATGAGACTCTGCAATGCAAGTCAATGGGTGAGAGAAAAAAAAAGGACGGTACAAGGACCATCTGCATAATGTACATTTTTTTAAGAGGAAAATCTAAAAATCACAGGGTCTTCAAGCATCCCATGACAGCAAGTTAAAACACAGGGAACATCCCTACATGACTATACGGGGACTACCAAAATCTATAGAACTCTGAATGCCAAGATGCTCCTGGTGCTGGTGCAGGAACTGCCCAAACTATGGGACACCAGGAACCTAGGCTATGTCAACAGACAGAAGAAAGATGTCTTATGGGTAAACAGTGGTGTAAACACGTGTTTGCCCCCTTCGTGATTTCTTATTTTTTTGCATGTTTTTCACACTTGAAAATAAAGGCTTCATTAGGTTATTTTTGACTGGCTCAGGTTGCAAACAGTTGTAAGGATTTGTAACTTACCTCAGTGTAAAAAGGAGTCATTCTTCAGCAGAAGTATATCTCCACAACTGTTTATTTTGGCGGGTCAGTCCTGGCAGTAGAGCTTCCAGTAAGCGGTCAAAAGTCTGAATACGCTTTCAGCGGTGTGCCGAAACCTTCTCTGGATGCTTCTATAGCTCCCCTTAGAGACATACAAAATACCCTTTTGAGGAACATTGGCAGAGGAGAGGGTAGACCCAGAATCTTCAAAATCTCCTTAGTTCAGCAATGGCTGGGCTCCTTAACCCATATTCACAGGAGAGCATCCAGCAAAAAAGAACGTCCTCAGGCTTCTCAAACAAATAATTATTGCTGGTCATATCTGGTTCAGAAAATAGAAAAATCCAGCCACAACTAAACCAAAATCTAGGTGTGTACTCCCAGCATTTGCCCTTGGTTAGGGTGTTTTTCTAGGGTTCAAAATCACTCAGCACTAGAGTTGAGCGCGGTTCTAGGTTCGAGGTTCTCCAGTTCTAGGCTCGAGTGATTTTGGGGGCTGTTCGAGATCGAACTAGAACTCGAGCTTTTTGCAAAAGCTCGATAGTTTTAGATACATTCGAAAACGGTTCTAGCAGCAAAAAGCAGGGCTTTTTACAGCTACAGTGTGCAGGAGCCATCGCTGGCAGCCTGCCAGAAGCTGGTAACCAAGATAAACATCGGGTATCCAACCAAAGCGCTTTGGTTAGTAACCCGATGTTTATCCTAGTTACGTGCAGGAAGCCCACACTTCCCTGCTCAGCTCGCTCCGCCCCCTCCTGCCCGCGGAATTTACACATACATACACACACACACACACACACACACACATGGTCCCACTCGGCTTACCTGCGGTGATGAAGTCCCACCATCCCGACCTCAGCGCTGTCACTGTCCTCCATGGCCGCCGCTTGTCACATCACCTTCTCTCGCTTCCGACCCGAAACTGACTAGCGGTGACGTCACGGGCCTCTCGCGATGCTTGGCTGTGAAGGCGCCGGTCATTGAACTCAGTGACAGGGGCTGTCAGTGTGCTGGAGATCAGTGCAGGTAATGTACCTCGCTGACAGCAGCACTTGTCATCCCCTGCAGTGACCTGGGCTGACCCATTGATGTTAGCTCAGGTCACTGCACTGCTCTCCCAGCCAATGGGGAACATCCTGCTCTTCATTGACTGGGACAGTGTGGATCGTCATGGCAACCCCTTGGATTACACCAGACCTGGATTTGTTTTTCTTTCTAATAAATTGGTTAAAGAGGGAATGTTTTGGGGAGTGTTTTTTCAAATAAAAATGTGTTTGTCGTCTATTTTTTTTTATTACTGACTGGGTTGGTGATGTCGGGTATCTGATAGACGCCTGACCTCACCAACCCCAGGGCTTGATGCCAGGTGACATTACACATCTGGTATTAACCCCATATATTACTCCGTTTGCCACCGCACCAGGGCGCGGGATGAGCTGGGGCAAAGCACCAGGATTGGCGCATCTAATGGATGCGCCACTTCTGGGGCGGCTGCGGCCTGCTATTTTTAGGCTGGGGAGAGTCCAATACCATGGACCTCCTTAGTCTGAGAATATCAGACCCCAGCTGTCTGCTTTACCTTGGCTGGTGATCCAATTTTGGGGGGACCCCTACGTATGTTTTTTTTTTTTTTAATTATTTATTTAATTTAAAATAACAGCGTGGGATGCCCTCAGTTTTGGATTACCAGCCAAGGTGAGGTTGCCAGCTGTGGTCTTCAGGCTGCAGCCGTCTGCTTTACCCTAGCTGGCTACAAAAATAGGGGGAACCCTACGTCATTTTTTTTTTCATTTTTTTGGCTAAATACAAAGCTAAGCACCCCTTAGTGCCACATGAAAGGCACCAAAGGGTGCAAAATTACAAAATGCAGGAGAGTGGGACATTATGTGTCTTTCTGCCATTATAATGACAGAAAAGACTGATATGAAGTGCACAAGCACAAGAAAATCACCAGAGCGCTCTACACTATGAAAAGCAGTAGAAAATGGCACTGGAGTGAACATGTGACTGCCTCATGTAGGATGAAGCTATGGATCCTGGGTAAATTTATGCATTTACCCTCCTTCAGTTTTTTTGCAGTACACAAAAAAAACGGAAGGCACACGGATGACAAACAGATGACATACGGACCGTCTACGGAACGGAAACGGATGCCACACGGATGCAACCGTGAAAAAAAACGGACTGTTTTTTGCAGACCGCAAAAATAGATCGGTCGTGTTAATGTAGCCTTATTCTGATCTGCCGTTTATAAACAGCAGGCAGAAATAAGTGAATAACGCCCCCCAGCGTCAGAAAATCTCCGGGGTTTCATGGCTAGCTGAGACCCTGGAGATCATGATTCAGGACGGTTTTTCCAGGCCCCGCTCACGTGATCACAGGTATACACCGTACACCGATGATCACGTTACAGTAAATGACAGCACCGGTAAAAAATTATTTATCTCCCAGCTGGCATGAACAAACACTTCTCCACTTCTTCTCCACTTCTTCTCCACTTTTTCTCCACTTTTTCTACATTTTTTCTCCACTTTTTCTACATTTTTTCTCCACTTTTTCTCCATTTTTTCTCCACTTTTTCTCCACTTTTTCTCCATTTATTCTCCACTTTTTCTCCACTTTTGCTACATTTTTTCTCCACTTTTTCTCCATTTTTTCTCCACTTTTACTCCACTTTTGCTACATTTTTTCTCCACTTTTTCTACATTTTTTCTCCACTTTTTCTCCACTTTTTCTCCACTTTTTCTCCATTTTTTCTCCACTTTTTCTCCACTTTTTCTCCACTTTTTCTCCATTTTTTCTCCACTTTTTCTCCATTTTTTCTCCACTTTTTCTCCATTTTTTCTCCACTTTTTCTCCATTTTTTCTCCACTTTTTCTCCACTTTTTCTCCATTTTTTCTCCACTTTTTCTCCACTTTTTCTCCACTTTTTCTCCACTTTTTCTACATTTTTTCTCCACTTTTTCTACATTTTTTCTCCACTTTTTCTCCACTTTTTCTCCATTTTTTCTCCACTTTTTCTCCATTTTTTCTCCACTTTTTCTCCACTTTTTCTCCACTTTTTCTCCACTTTTTCTACATTTTTTCTCCACTTTTTCTACATTTTTTCTCCACTTTTTCTCCACTTTTTCTCCACTTTTTCTCCATTTTTTCTCAGCTTTTTCTCCACTTTTTCTCCACTTTTTCTCCATTTTTTCTCCATTTTTTTCTACACTTTTTCTCCACTTTTTCTCCACTTTTTCTCCATTTTTTCTCCACTTTTTCTCCACTTTTTCTCCACTTTTTCTCCACTTTTTCTACATTTTTTCTCCACTTTTTCTCCACTTTTTCTACATTTTTTCTCCACTTTTTCTCCATTTTTTCTACACTTTTTCTCCACTTTTTCTCCACTTTTTCTACATTTTTTCTCCACTTTTTCTACATTTTTTCTCCACTTTTTCTCCACTTTTTCTACATTTTTTCTCAGCTTTTTCTCCACTTTTTCTCCACTTTTTCTCCATTTTTTCTCCACTTTTTCTCCATTTTTTCTCCACTTTTTCTCCACTTTTTCTACATTTTTTCTCCACTTTTTCTCCACTTTTTCTCCACTTTTTCTCCACTTTTTCTCCGTTCTTTTTCTATGGTCGGTCTACCCATTAGCTCTGCCATGCATAGTGTAGCTCTACACCTACTGCACATGTTACTTTATGATTGACATCTCTTTCGTACCAGAGCTGTCTAAGCCTACTCTGACCCCATATTTGTCATTACTATATTGTCCTTGTACTGTATTATGACATTTGTATCATGTGTTTCATTTCTTGCTGTGTTGCAATTTTTTTGCTGCATCCCAATTGTCCCTCTACATTGTTCGAGTTTATGTTATTGTTCTCTCACTCTTATGTGATACTGATTATTGTCATTTTTCATGATTACATGCAGATAAGTCCAATCTGACGAAGGCTCAGGCCGAAACGTCATTTGTAACTTGTTTTGGACAAAAACATATATGCTTATGAAAAAATTTTTTTTCTTAATACGGACCAATAAAGAGTGATTTTGCATTACTATCCGTTGTGACTTACTGACTTAGTCTGGGAGATTTAGAGTGCCGAGGTTACTCACTAATTTTATCTATTATTACCTCTGAGCACCTATATACCAGTGAGCAGAGCTTCCTCTACAGTAGTTCTCCTGATTAGGCATGCCCTTACCTCATGAGCAGGGCATTGCAGCTTTGGTAGCAACCATTACGACATGGACTCTGCTGCTGTGGACCCGGGGAGAGTGAGTGCAGATTCATTGCACCCACACTCCTCACATGAAGGGTCCGCACTCCTAGAAAATGGGGGATACGTTCCCTGAGTGTCTCCCCCCCCCATATTCTAGATGGTCCAGAGTCGTCGTGGGACCCCTTTATTTTTTTTCTTACAATAAATTGGTGAAAGAGGAAATGTTTTGGGGACTGTTTTTTCAAATAAATTTCTTTTGTCGATTTTTTGTTTTTGTTAGTACTGACAGTTTATGATGTTGGGTATCTAATAGACGCCATGACATCACAAACTGCTGGGCTTGATCTCAGGTGACTTTACAGCTAGTATCAACCCAATTTATTACCCCGTTTGCCACTGCACCAGGGCACGGGATGAGCTGGGGTGAAGTGCCAGGATTGGCGCATCTAGTGGATGCGCCACGTCTGGGCTGCCTCCAACCCCCAGTTGCCTATTTGTACCCGGCTGGGAACCAAAAATATAGGGAAGCCCTTTTTTTTTAATAATTTCACTTATTTCATGAAATAATTAAAAAACAAATGACGTGGGCTTCGCCCATTTTTGTGTCCAGCCGGGTACAACTAGGCAGCTGGGGATTGGAATCCGCAGCACAGGTTAGCCCAATGTTTCTGGGCGCCTCTGCTGCGAATTTCAGTCCGCAGCCGTCCCAGAAAATGGCGCTCTCATAGAAGCGCCATCATCTGGCGCTGTATCCAACTCTTCCAACAGCCCTGGAGCCGGGTGGCTTGTTGGGTAATCATGAATTAATACTGGCTTTGTTTTACTAGCCAGTATTAAGCCAGAGATTCTTAATGTCAGGCACGTTTGACCCGGCCATTAAGAATCTCCAATAAAGGGTTAAAAAAAAGACACCACACAGAGAAAAAATACTTTAATAGAAATAAATACACAGACACATTAGAGACTCCATCTTTATTACCCCCTGTCAGCCCAATAAATCCCCAATAAACCAGCGCTGATAAGAGGTTTTTAATAGAGGCTTAAATTATAAGCAGCAATTTCAGCGTTCCAAGTGCCTTTAAATGAATTTGAAGAAACTGCACTTCAGGATTGTAGTGAGTATTGTAGTGAGGATGAGGTGCCCCAGCCTATCATGGGCTGGGGCACCTCATCCTCACTACAATCCTCACTAGTGTAGTAGTAGTGACGATTGTAGTGAGGATGAGGTGCACCAGCCCATCATGGGCTGGGGCACCTCATCCTCACTACAATCCTCACTAGTGTAGTAGTAGTGACGATTGTAGTGAGGATGAGGTGCACCAGCCCATCATGGGCTGGGGCACCTCATCCTCACTACAATCCTCACTACAATCGGGAAGCAGCGTGCAGCCTTCACTCCGTGAGTGATCAGTGCTGCTAGCGGTAACAGCGATAACGCTGACAGACGCGTTACCATAGCAACGGTGCTCCCGGAGCCGCGGTTAGCGGTGACGTCACCGCTAACTGCGTTGCTATGGCAACGGTGATCTCCGTTAATGACCGGCTGTGTCAGCCGGTCCCTAACGGAATGGGGAGTCGACCGTGTGCTAGAGCATATCGCCGGTACACGGCGATACACAAATGTGCACCGTGTACTGGAGAGATGCACTCGCAGGTCCTACATGACGTGTCATAGTCATGTGACCAGTCTGTAGCCAATGAGATAATAGCCACGTGACTGGTCACATGGCTATTTTGACGTCACGATAGGTCCTGCTTCTCTGCTGGCAGTGCTGGTCACCGGGAGGATTCAGCGATCATCGGATGGAATAGCGGCAGGAGACAGAGTGCAGGAGGGATCGCGGGGACCGGTAAGTGTTATGGCAATGTTTATTAACTGTTTGTGTACATTTATCATGCATTTTTATGTGTTTGTGATTGCCTCCCATTATAGCCTATAGGTTTGAGTTTGCTTTGTCGAACGTTCGACGAACCGAACTCGAACGGGACACCCGTTCGGCGAACCGACCTCGAGCCGAACCGCGACTGGTTCGCTCATCTCTACTAGTGGCATCCAAAAAGTGGCTGTTGGACTTCATTAGTGTCCCACTGGTGCCAACCAATTTCCAGCACCTCTGCATTGCACCATCAAGCTCATTTTTACTAAGCCATTACAATAGCAAACACTGATGAAACTTAGTGGCATCCAAAAAGTGGCTCTTGGACTTCATTAGTGTCCCACTGGTGCCAAGCAATTTCCAGCACCTCGGTATTGCACCCTCAAGCTCATTTTTACTAAGCCATTATAAAAGCAAACACTGAGGAAACTTATTGACATCCAAAAAGTGGCTGTTGGACTTCATTAGTGTTCCACTGGTGCCAAGCAATTTCCAGCACCTCTGCATTGCACCCTCAAGCTCATTTTTACTAAGCTATTATAATAGCAAATTGTGCTGCCAGTTTAAGAGCCATAGCTGCATTGTCAGGGATAGTTATTGTTGTTTATTCTGCTGTCAATAAAGCTAGACCACCACTGCAATCTACACCACCTCTCAATTTTTACTACCACATTTTAAGTGGACAATCTTGTCGCAATCAAGATGACTTTTAAAATGACAGATGCTGGTGGAAAGGGGAACAGGTGTGTTGGAAAAGGAAAACAAGTTTGTGTCCGTGGGGAGGTGGGAAAGCTCCATTAACATCTGCTGAAGATAGGCCATCTTCCAGACAAAAGTAAGATGTCTACTACTTTCCGAGGACAATCCGATGTGCTCCCTTTTTTACGGACACGAACAACTGGAACAAAGGTAGATGATGCCCAAAAAAAGAAAATGCTTGAATGAATCTCAAGTGGTCCAACAAGTGCCCTCTCCGCCACCTCAACTACCGCATCCAAAAAACACCAGTCCTCTTTGTTCTCATCCTAATCACACTTGCTTTCTCCCAGCTCTCTAGTCTCTATTCGCCCTGCACAGTATGGTGGAACAGAGATGGCTGAGTCTGCAGAGCTGTTCAGTCACACTATAGCCTGGGAATCAGAAGTCTGTTCCCAAGCTACAATGAGTACAGACCAGGAAATGGTCTGCAGTGATGCCCAGAACCTTTGTGACTCAGACTCAGGCCATGGGGAACAACTTTCTGAGCATAATGTTGACCCTTATTCACAAACTGTAACACCTGTTGTTATAGACAATGAGGAACATACTGATGATGATGAGACGCAGATACCAGATTGGGATGACAACTTAAATATTCGGTCAGGGCAAGAAGAGGCTCGGTCTGAGGGGGAGGGGAGTGCAAACACAACAATTGATGATGAAGTTCTAGATCCCACCTACTGTCAACCCACAGTCAGGCACTCGAGGAGGTCAACAGAGGTGGTGGAGGAGGATGCAACTGATGACGAAGTTACCTTGCGCCTTCCTGGACACAGTCGGAGTACTGGTAGCTTGTCTACAACTGCATCCTCAGCCACCACTCTTCCTCTGAGCATTATTCGGGGTGGATCAACAGGTCGCATGGCCTCTAAGCCTTGCCTAGCCTGGTCCTTTTTTGACATAGAAAAAGATCTCCCAAATTATGTGATCTGTAAAATTTGTCATGGTTCTCTTAGTAGAGGTCAAAACCTCAGCAGTTTGACAACTTCTTCCATGAATCGTCACATGAATAAATATCATATGTCCCGGTGGGAAGCTCACCGTGCTGCAATGCGGCCTAGCGGAGCGAACCATCCACCGCCTGCCCCTTCCAGTGCATCCGCGCGCTCGTCATCTTCTAGGACTGTGGGGACAGCTGTCACACCTTTTTTTCCACCCACAACTTCCACCACTTTAACCGCAACAGGCAGTTGGTTTGGAAGGGGAAACAAGTGAGTGTGTACAGCTCTCTCAGACATCGATAGCACCAACGTTGGATGAAGGCAACATTCAACCAACAGTCAGGCACTCGAGGAGGTCAACAGAGGCGGTGGAGCAGGATGCCACTGACGACGAAGTTACCCTTTGCCTTCCTGGACAGAGGAGGAGTACTGGTAGCATGTCTACAACTGCATACTCAGCCACCACTCTGCCTCTGAGCACCCTACTCACCACCGTCTGCACACAGCAGCCAGATCTCTGTCCGTCAGATGTGGACAAATAAAAGGCCATTTCCTGTGACCCATGACAAAGCTAGGAGGTTGACTTTATCCCTCTGTAAGCTCTTGGCTACCAAAATACTGTCTTTCCGCCTTGTGGACACACAGGATTTTCGAGACCTTATATCTGTCGCTGTGCCCCAGTACCGGATGCCCAGTCGCCACTACTTCTCTAAGAAAGGTGTGCCTGCGCTACACCAGCATGTCGCACACAACATCACCGCTTCCTTGAGAAACTCTGTGTGTCAACAGGTGCATTTCACCACCGATACTTGGACCAGTAAGCATGGACAGGGGCGTTACATGTCGCTGACTGGGCACTGGGTAACTATAATGATAAATGTTGAAGGGTCTGCTGCACAAGTCTTGCCATCCCCATGACTTAAGCGCCAATCCTCTGTCTGTCCAAGTTCCTCCACTGCTTCTGCCTCCTCAACCTCATCTGGGTCTTACACCTCCGCCCAAATCCTGCCTGGTCAGGCCACCAGCGTTGTAACTGCGCAGAAGGAATCACGCACCCCTCATTGCTATGCTGGCAGCAGAGCGCAACGGCATCAGGCGGTCTTTATCTTGAAATGTCTTGGAAATAAGAGTCACACAGCGGCTGAGTTGTGGGCAGCTCTGGAGACTGAGTTTGGTAAATGGTTGTCTCCACTCAACCTGCAGCCTGGTAAGGCCGTGTGCGACAATGCTGCAAACCTGGGTGCGGCCCTTCGCCTGGGCAAGGTGACACACGTGCCTTGTATGGCTCACGTGTTGAACCTTGTTGTCCAGCAATTTTTAGCACACTATCCCGGCCTAGATGGCCTTCTGAACAGGGCACGAAAACTGTCTGCTCGTTCCGCCGTTCAATCATCGCAGATGAGCAACTTGCATCGCTCCAGAGGTCTTTTGGCCTGAAATGTGCCGACAGTCGCTGGAATTCGACTCTCCACATGTTACAGCAACTGTGGCAGCACCGCCAAGCCCTGGTGCAATACGTCATGACGTATAGCCTGGGCCAACGAGATGCAGAGGTGGGGCAGATCACCTTGATGGAGTGGTCTCAGATCAAGGACCTATGCACCCTTCTACACAGTTTCGACATGGCGACGAATATGTTTAGCACTGACAATGCCATTCTCAGCATGACAATTCCAGTCATTTACATGCTGGAGCACACGCTAAACACTATTCGGAGTCAGTGGGTGGGACAACAGGAAGGGGAGGAACTACAGGAGGATTCATATGCGCAAGGGAGAATAACATCACCAAGGTCCAGACGTTCTTCATCACCAAGGCGGCAGGCATGGGAACATGGGGGACAGGGATCAACAAGGGCGCATGGTAGCAGGTGAAATGTTGAGGAAGGTGCAGGAAAACATGAAGAAATGGAGGACGAACTGTACATGGACATGGAAGACTCAGCGGATGATGGAGAACTTGGTCAAATTTCAGTTGAAAGAGGTTGGGGGGAGATGTCAGAGGAAGAAAGAATGGTTAACACTAGTGATGAGCGAGTACTAAAAAGCTCGGGTGCTCGAGGCTCGGGCCGAGCATCCCAAGATACTCATGTACTCGGCCCGAGCACCGAGCCCAATGTTATCCTATGGGAGACCCGAGTATTTTTATGAAATGACCCCCGGCAGCATGTAGAAACCCTAACAATGTCACAAAAGTCTCAGAAGAGTGCTCAAATGACATGGCAACAGCATGGGGAAGACCCCTTGAAGCATTTATCACTCAAAAGTCACAGCTGTGAACAATTTTGTCCGCGTTTTACGCCATTTTACGAAATCACCAGAAAACCTTCAAAAATGACACCAAAATGAATTTTCATGGCGGAAATGTTAAGGGCACATACCCAATAGTGAGATAGAGCTGGTGTATGTTCCTTTTGGAGATTACATGAAAGATTTTACGTGAAAACATAGTGTGGCACTCCGATGTCCCTGAGAAGAGACGTACATGAAGGCCTCTTGAGTCTAATGTGCTAATTTTGAGGAAGTGAGTCTTTGTAGTATTTTCCTTTGCCAGGGCAGTCCAAAATTGTGAGGTTCACCAATGCCCCTGCATACAGACGTGCATGAGGGCCTGTATACCTGAAGTGCCCATTGTAAGGAAGTGGGTCTATTGTAGTATAGCCCTTTGGCAGGACAGCCAAAAATTGGGAGGCTCCACATTGTCCCTGGATAGAGACGTGCATGATGGCCTGTAAACCAGAAGTGCCCATTGTAAGGAAGTGGGTCTATTGTAGTATAGCCCTTTGGCAGGACAGCCAAAAATTGGGAGGCTCCACATTGTCCCTGGATAGAGACGTGCATGAGGGCCTGTAAACCAGAAGTGCCCATTGTAAGGAAGTGGGTATATTGTAGTATAGCCCATAGGCAGGGCAGCCAAAAATTGGGAGGCTCCACATTGTCCCTGGATAGAGACGTGCATGACGGCCTGTAAACCTGATGTGCCCATTGTAAGGAAGTGGGTCTATTGTAGTATAGCCCTTTGGCAGGACAGCCAAAAATTGGGAGGCTCCACATTGTCCCTGGATAGAGATGTGCATGAGGGCCTCAAAACATTGTTCCCATTGCAAAGGAGCGGGTCTCCTGTCGTTGTAATGCCCATTCTGAAAGAATGGGCGAAAAAATTTACCACTGGGGGTATACCTGAAACAACGGCCTAACTATTGTAACGGTCATCATGATGGCGCATGAGGAGAAGGAGGAGTAGTCCAGCGATTAGCCAAAGTCCAGAAGTGTGTACCCATGGGTGAGTGGAGATACATGGCAAATTCCCGTTACAAACTTTAAATTCCGCTCTCATTTGCTGGTGGTGTGGTGAAGTCTGGTCCAATCCAACCCTTGTTCATCTTGATCAGAGTCAGCCTGTCAGCATTTTCAGTTGACAGGCGGGTGCGTTCATCTGTAATGATTCCACCTGCGGCACTAAAAACACGCTCTGACAAAACGCTAGCGGCAGGGCAGGCCAGGACTTCCAAGGCGTAGAGAGCCAATTCATGCCACGTGTCCAGCTTGGATACCCAATAATTGTAAGGCACAGAGGAATGTTGGAGTACAGTTGTTCGATCTGCAAGGTACTCCTTGAGCATATGGGCAAACTTAGGATTTCTTGTGGCACTACCCCGCACCTCAGGGGCTGTGGTACGTGAGGGGCTGAGAAAACTGTCCCACATCTTAGAGACTGTTCCCCTACCTCTGGCGGATTGGACTTGTGCCCCTCTCGGCTGTACGCCTTGGTTGTCCACTGATTCCTGACCTATGCCGCTAGCGTTTTGTAAGGGGAATGCTTTGCCTACTTCCGTGACTATGGCCTTCCGGAACTGCTGCATTTTGGCTGACCTCTCCGCCTCGGGAATAAGAGACATAAAGTTCTCCTTGTAGCGTGGGTCTAACAGTGTTACCAACCAGTAATGATTGTCGGCCAAGATGTTCTTAACGCGAGGGTCACGAGACAGGCAGCTTACCATAAAGTCAGCCATGTGCGCCAGACTCTTAACAGCCAGTACTTCAGTATCCTGACCAACACGATGACTGAACATGCTGTCCTCCTCCTCCTCCTCCTCCTCATCTACCCTGTCCTCTGGCCAGCCACGCTGAACCGAGGATATGACTGGTGTGCATGTCATATCCTCAATTTGGCCGGAGAGTTGCTCCATGTCTTCATCCTCCTTCTCGTCATAGTCCTCCACTGCACGTTGTGATGAGACGAGGCTCGGCTGTGTGTTATCACCCACTACTGTTTCTTGCTCCAACTCATCGCGCTCCGCCTGCAATGCATCATGTTTGTTTTTGAGCAGAGACCGTTTTAGAAGGCAGAGAAGCGGTATGGTGACGCTAATAATGGCGTCATCCTCACTCACCATCTTGGTGGAGTCCTCAAAGTTTTGGAGGATGGTACATAGGTCGGACATCCATCTCCACTCCTCAGGTGTTATGTGTGGAGTTTGACCCATTTCCCGACGGCTTAGGTGATGCAGGTACTCAACAACTGCCCTCTTCTGCTCACATATCCTGACCAACATGTGCATAGTTGAATTCCAACGCGTGGGGACATCACACACCAGTCTGTGAGCCGGAAGATGCAAATGGCGCTGAAAGCCGGCAAGGCCGGCTGAAGCAGTAGGTGACTTTCGAAAATGTGCAGACAGGCGGCGAACTTTTACCAGCAGATCAGACAGCTCTGGGTATGACTTTAAAAACCGCGGAACCACGAGGTTGAGCACATGGGCCATGCATTGAACATTGGTCAGCTGGCCTCGCCTCAAAGCCGCCACCAGGTTCCGGCCATTGTCACACACGACCTTTCCTGGCTTTAGGTTCAGAGGTGTGAGCCAGTGATCTGCCTGCTGTTTCAGAGCTGTCCACACCTCTTCTGCATTGTGGGGTTTGTCACCTATGCAGATTAGCTTCAGCACAGCCTGTTGCCGCTTCGCCGAGGCAGTGCTGCAGTGCTTCCAGCTTGGGACTGGTGTGGAGGGTAAAGTGGATGAGGATGCGCAGGAGGAGGATGAGGCTGAGGAGCATGACATTCCGGAGCTGTAGAGTGTGGGTGAAACCCTGACTGAGGTAGGGCCTGCAAACCTTGGTGTGGGAAGGACGTGTTCCGTCCCTCGCTCAGACTGGGTCCCAGCTTCCACAATATTAACCCAGTGTGCCGTCAACAAGATGTAGCGGCCTTGCCCACAAGCACTTGTCCACATGTCTGTGGTTAGGTGGACTTTGGCTGAAACAGCGTTGTTCAGGGCACGTGTGATGTTTTGTGACACGTGGTTATGCAATGCGGGGACGGCACACCGGGAGAAATAGTGGCGGCTGGGGACCGAGTAACGTGGGACAGCTGCCGCCATCAGGTCGCGGAATGCTTCTGTCTCCACCAGCCTAAAAGGCAACATTTCCAGCGCAAGCAGTCGCGAAATGTTAGCATTTAGAACTGTGGCATGTGGGGAGTTGGCAGTGTATTTGCGCCTGCATTCAAAGGTTTGATGAATGGATAACTGAACGCTGCGCTGGGAAAAGGACGTGTTTGATGATGGTGTTATTTCTGCGTAGGCAACTGCAGGTGCAGGGCCGGAGGAGGCTTGTTCGCAGGCAGCATGGACAGGGGATTGGCTCGCATGCACAACAAGCGAAGACGTAGCAGTGACATCAGCAAGCACTGCTCCTCGACTCTGTTGTACCTCCCACAAAGTCGGGTGCTTGGCTGACATGTGCCTGATTATGCTGGTGGTGGTCAGGCTGCTAGTTTTGGTACCCCTGCTGATGCTGGCATGGCAGGTGTTGCAAATGGCCTTTTTAGAATCACCTGGAGCCAACTTAAAAAACTGCCAGACTCGGGAAGACCTAACATTTGTACAGGCACCTTGTGTCGTGTTGTTGTTCCGGGGAACGGTTGCCTGACTTCTGCCTGGGGCCACCACCCTGCTTCTTACTGCCTGTTGGGATGCTACGCCTCCCTCCCCCTGTGCACTGCTGTCCTCGCTCTGCATATCCTCCTGCCAGGTTGGGTCAGTTACTGGATCATCCACCATGTCGTCTTCCTCTTCCGCACCCTGCTCCTCCTCCTGACTTCCTGACAATTGTGTCTCATCATCGTCCACCCCTTGTTGAGACACATTGCCAACTTCGTGAGAACGTGGCTGCTCAAATATTTGGGCATCTGTACATACGATCTCCTCATGACCCACTTCAACAGGAGCTGGCGAGAGGCCAAAATGTGTGAATAGAAACGTGAACAGCTCTTCCGAATGTCCAAATGTGGGATCAGTAATGTCCGTGGACGTGTACTCAGCCTTGTTGTAGGAAGGAGGATCAGGTTCTGAAATGTGCGGTGCAGTATCACGGCTACTGACACTTGACCGTGTGGAAGACAGAGTGTTTGTGATGGTGCCAATCTGACTGGAAGCATTATCCGCTATCCAACTAACAACCTGTTGACACTGGTCTTGGTTCAAGAGCGGTGTACTGCTGCGGTCCCCAAGAATTTGGGACAGGACGTGCGAGCGAGTAGATGTGGCCCTTTGTTGTGGCGAAATTAGAGCTTGCCCACGACCTCGGCCTCTGCCTGCACCACCATCACGTCCACTTCCTTGTTCGTTGCCAACGCCCTTGCGCATTTTTCAATGCTGTGCTGACGTGTATTCACTAGACTTGTGCGTTATATCCAAGTTTGTGCAAAACGCACACAAGTGCACCTGTACGCTGCCACCGACAGGCACACACGTGCGGTTTTTAAATGCAAGCACGGACGCACTAAGAACCTAACAGGTTTTTAGGAGCGACAATTACTGAGAAGTTTTACACTATCAGACTCTGCTGACTGACGTGTATTATTCACTAGACTTGTGCGTTATATAATAGTTTGTGCAAAACGTGTACCTGTACGCTGCCACCGACAGGCACACACGTGCGGTTTTTAAATGCAAGCACGGACGCACTAAGAACCTAACAGGTTTTTAGGAGCGACAATTACTGAGAAGTTTGACACTATCAGACACTGCTGACTGACGTGTATTATATTCACTAGACTTGTGCGTTATATCCAAGTTTGTGCAAAACGCACACAAGTGCACCTGTACGCTGCCACCGACAGGCACACACGTGCGGTTTTTAAATGCAAGCACGGACGCACTAAGAACCTAACAGGTTTTTAGGAGCGACAATTACTGAGAAGTTTGACACTATCAGACACTGCTGACTGACGTGTATTATTCACTAGACTTGTGCGTTATATACTAGTTTGTGCAAAACGTGCACCTGTACGCTGCCACCGACAGGCACACACGTGCGGTTTTTAAATGCAAGCACGGACGCACTAAGAACCTAACAGGTTTTTAGGAGCGATAATTACTGAGAAGTATGACACTATCAGACACTGCTGACTGACGTGTATTATATTCACTAGACTTGTGCGTTATATCCAAGTTTGTGCAAAACGCACACAAGTGCACCTGTACGCTGCCACCGACAGGCACACACGTGCGGTTTTTAAATGCACGCACGGACGCACTAAGAACCTAACAGGTTTTAGGAGCGACAATTACTGAGAAGTTTGACACTATCAGGACTGTTTTAGACTGTGTACACCAGCCCCAGATATGATGAAGGCTGGTATACGGTCACCACTAGGAATGGCTATATACCCTGCCTGCCTGCCTGTATACAGCTACAATAGTCCTGAGAAGGACTCTTCTGGTCACTAGCCTGTATTCTGACCTGGCTATACCCTGCCTGCCCTGCCTGTACACAGCAACAATAGTCCTGAGAAGGACTCTGCTTCTGTACTCCGACCTGGCTATACCCTGCCTGCCTGTATACAACTACAATAGTCCTGAGAAGGACTTCTGGTCACACTGTTTGCAGCCCTGCTACGGAAATAACTATAAATGGCCGCAAACCTTTCCCTGAATCAGAAACACTCTCCCTGCACTGACTGTCTGGATGGCTGTGTGCAGAGCACAGCGCGCCCGCCGGTATAAAGGCTCGGTCACGCTGTGCAGGCCGGCCAATCACTGCAATTCCACAACTAACAGGGCTGTGGCATTGCAGTGGTCTGCCAGCCAATCCCTGCATGAGGGCTGGCTCTCAAAAGAGCGCCAACATGCAGGGATGAAGACCACGAGTACAGCACGAGTATCGCGAGATTACTCGGTCCCCGCCGAGTAGCCCGAGTACAGTGGTACTCGTGCGAGTACCGAGTAGTGACAAGCATACTCGCTCAACACTAGTTAACACCTCTATGCCACAAACACAGCGTGGACTTGGTCCGCATGGCTGCGCAAGACACATGAGCACCTTCTTGCTGCACTACCTCCAACATGACCCTCGTATTGTCAAAATTAGAACTGATGATGAGTACTGGCTTGCCACACTATTAGATCCCCGGTACAAGTCCAAATTTTATGACATAATTCCAGCCATAGAAAGGGACGCACGTATGCAGGAGTATCAGCAGAAGCTGTTACTCGATCTTAGCTCGGCTTTTCTACCAAACACCCGTGGTGCATGGAGTGAATCTGCCAGTTGTAACTTGACAAACATGGGACAGTCTCGTCATCTTCAGCAGTCTACCCGTACCGTATCTGGTGCTGGTAACAGCAATTTTATTGAATCTTTTTATACTTTTTTTTGACCATCCTTTGCAAGGCCACCAGAGACAACAAGTCTGACACATAGTCAACGGCTGGAGAGGATGATATAGGAGTATCTCCAAATGAACATCGATGCCATGACTTTGCAAATGGAGCCTTGCTCATTTTGGGCTTCAAATCTTGAAAAATGGCCAGAGCTCTCAACTTATGCCTTGGAGATTTTGTCGTGTCCAGCTGCCAGCGTTGTCTCTGAATGTGTCTTCAGTGCTGCTGGGTGTGTGCTGACAGATAAGCGCACGCGTCTGTCCAGTGACAATGTGGACAGACTAACGTTCATCAAAATGAACATGTCATGGATCCACAAGGAATTTACTACTCCTGTGTCATCCTGGGGAGAGTAAATGCTTGTGTATTTTAAATGTGCTTGATGCAAATGTACCTGTGAAGTGTACAACGGCGGCACAAGTGCTGCCACTGAAGGTGTGTCTGTGTGGCCCAATTTTTGGAAAAAAGGGAGACTCCGCTTGGAGTAACCCTTGCTGTGTTTTTAAAAAGAAGCCAAGATGAACAAGTCATGGTTCAGCAAAGACTTTGCTACCTACCCCGGTGTCATCCTGGGGACAGTTAAGGATGGCGTATTTTTGAATATGCTTGATGCAAATCTACCTGTGAAGTGTACAACTGGGGCACAAGTGCTGCCACTGAAGGGGTGTCTGTGTGGCCCAATTTTTGGAAAAAAGGGAAACTCCGCTTGGAGTCACCTTGCGGTGTTTTACATGATTTTAGAAGGGCATGCCATGCATATATCTGTGTCTCGTCCTCTTTTTCCTCGTAACGCTGTTTTGTTTTCACATGAGAATTTCTCCTTGTCACTTTCCCATGTGTTTGTGTTCTGTTGTGAGTTGTTTGTCACCTTTTGGACACCTTTGAGGGTGTTTTCTAGGTGTTTTTATGTGTTTGTGATTGCCTCCCATTGATTACTATGGGTTTGAGTGGTTCGCCGAACCGGTTCGCCGAACCGAACTCGAACTAGACCTCCGTTCAACGAACCGAGCTCGAGCCGAACCGCGACCGGTTCGCTCATCTCTAGTGACTACTTCAGGGTTAGGCGTCGGTGATGGGTATTCGTATCCGTTCACACCTGTACCTTGGTACAGTGAGGGTCAACCATTGTCCTACCAGTGTGTATGTGATTTAGGGCTAGGCGCCGGTACTAGGTATTCCTATCTTGGTACACCTGTGTCTTGGCACGATGAGGGTCAGGGTCCACATGGTCTGTCGTGCTCCCTACGCACGTAACCAGTCTGCAGTGTCAGTGGCAGACTTGTGTGTGTATACCAGTCCTCAGGTGCTCAGTGACGCTAACTGGGTAGCCTATTCGGTCTGACGTGCCCTGTAAGCATGTGACTGATTCCTTTGTACCAGTACACGGTCTGACGTGCCCCTGTATGCACGTTACCGGTTCAGCGGTAACGTCCTAGGCTCCCAATGATGTTAACTGGGTTACCTCTCGGTCTGACGGGTTCCTACACCCGTGACCAATACCTGTTGCAATTCCTTTTGGTTTTCACGTGTCCCTACACACGTGACCATTACCCGTGTACCTGTGAGGTTAACAGGGACACGCTACACGTTGGGGTGTACCCTTAAACATCCCCTTTGTTTCCTTTGGGTTTTCCTGAGTTGCTGTATTTCGTTCTCCTGTTCCATTGTGGCTTTAATTCCTGCCCGGCGGACTTTGGGTGACAATTGATATCATACTATTTTACAGTGCCTTGTTAAAGTATTTTTTTCCCCTTGAATTTTTCAACCTTTTCCCACTTTTCCAACTTCAAACATAAAGATAAAAATGTTAATGTTATGGTGAGGAATCAACAAAAAGTGGGTCACAATTGTGAAGTTGAACAAAATGTATTGCTTATTTTAAAGTTTTGTTAAAAAAAAATAACTGTACATTGGAGCGTACAATATTATTAGTCCCCTTTAAGTTAATACTTTGTAGCACAACCTTTTGCACTCATCCAGAGTGATCATGGGCCTCTTGGCTGCATCTCTAATCAGTCTTCTCCTTGTTTGAGATGAAAGTTTGGATGGACGGCCGGGTCTTGGTAGATTTGCAGTGGTATGATATTCCTTCCATTTCAATATGATCACTTGCACAGTGCTTCTTGGGATGTTTAAAGTTATGGAAATCTTTTTGTAACCAAATTCGGCTTTAAACTTCTCCACAACAGTATCACGGACCTGCCTGTTGTGTTCCTTGGTCTTCATGATGCTCTATGTGCTTTATACAGAACACTGAGATTATCACAGAGCAGGTGCATTTATACGGAGACTCGATTACACACAGGAGGCTTATATTTATCATCATCAGTCATCTGGACAATATTGGATCATTCAGAGATCCTCAATGAACTTCTAGAGTAAGTTTGCTGCACTGAAAGTAAAGGGAACGAATATTATTGCACGCCCCAATTTTCAGTTATTTATTTTTTAAAAAAGTTGAAAATAAGCAATAAATTTTGTTCAACTTCATAATTGTGTCCCGCTCTTTGTTGATTCTTCACCATAACATTACATTTTTTATGTTTATGTTTGAAGCCTGAAATGTGGGAAAAGGTTGAAAAATTCAAGGGGGCCGAATACTTTCGCAAGGCACTGTATATCCAATCGTCCCCTCTGTAACAATATATTAGACACATAAAGCTTTCATGTGATTTGTTACCATAGAAACAAAAAGAATCACAAAGCCAAAGACTTATCAGCAGCCCCTCGTATATGAAGATGTGAGTGAACCCTTATAATAAGACTAAAGTGGTGATTACTGGAATAAACTACTAAAATAGTTGCTTTCATAAGTAGTGATGGGCGATCCCCCTGATGGTTGGGATCAGGGAGACTCGACGATCATTTTGAAAAGATCGAGATCGGGATCGAGGTAACATGATCTTCCATCCAATCACCGATCTTGGATTTTACAGTTATGGGATGGGGCGGAGAGGGCTGTGAAATAAAGAATACAGTTAATAATAAACATTGTCATTATATTTACAGATCCGGCGACGTGTCCTGCAGACTCTGTCTCCCAGCCGCTTCGTGTCACAGCCCATGACACGAAGCAGCCGGGAGACAGAGTCTGCAGGACGCGTCGCGGGACCTGTAAGTATGATCAAAATGTTTTTTAATAATGTGCTTGTTTTCAGTTCCTGGATCTGATCTGGACCCGATCTATAACACAACCTTCTCAGGAAAGCTTGGGATCGGGAATGTGTGCACGATCACTTTGTGATCGGTACGATCCCCGATCTTTACAGTTCGGGATTGCCCATCTCTACTCATAAGGTCTTTAGAAAAAAAATCTGTGGAAGATGAATAATAAAAATCTCCATTCATCTGTTAAGAGTTATCAACTGTTTGGAGTCTGTCCTCATGTATAAAGGGAGCAATTCCACACACAGAAATTTCTTTCCAGACGCCAAGGTTATAGTTTTTGTGAATACCTCTGGCTGTATGTTTCCTATGTGTTAGGTCTTGTTATTACACATTATATTTAATTTTTGTCTATTTTACTGTTTACGTGCAGGTATATATCTTAGGAATTGCGCTCCCATCAGATCATAGCCGCAGGTTATTTCATTCACAAGCCATGTTTCAGCGTGCCCCCCGTCGTCCCTTGAACATATAAACAGACGGTTGGATAGTACGGCTTGTGGAATGATGTTGTCAGAAATTCCTGGTTGTCCGTGGAGTGGGGATTACATTTATATTATCCGGCTATGTTCTGTATTTACAGATGTTACAGTCTATATTATGTAATAGATTTCATCAGCAAAATATCTATGTGACGGGGAAATTGTATATGTGCTATGCATGCAATAGAAACTTAATATTGAATATAGAGCTTTCATAACCATTCTGCGATTGAAGCTAAAAGTTACTTGCCTATAATTCAATATTGAGCTGAAAGCGGAGGCTCGGACAGAGCAGAGTCCTTGTATTACACATGCCTGAGATAAGTGGGACTGAACACGTGTATGTTACATAATGGTAATAAGCCTGAACCTCTATCTCCCAGGCACTACGATTCAGTGTCTAATGTCTTCATATAATCAGATCTATTTATACACAATGGCGATACCAGCAACCTAATTAACACATTAGAATATCCATTAGTCTAAATGTTGTGTAGCGAACTGGTAATACATATTTATGATCAAATAGTAAAATATTTGGGGTCGGATTATTTGCACCGAATATCTAGTACTATTCCAGGGAAGGGATATCCAGCAGGCACGCTCTGTCTGGGTGGCCTCTTGAAGATGGGATGAGCTGGATAATCCTTTTTGTTTATATTACTAGTACTTTTCCAGTGTTCCCCACGAATAATGAGCCTAATGCAAGTCAATGGGAAAACCAATCATTTTTATTGAAGAGTTCCCAGAAAAATGTTCGGGTTTGCAATTGACTTGCATTAGGTTCATTATTTGTGACAAACACTGTAAGGCTATGTGCGCACAGTGCGTTTTTCGCGGCGTTTTTGCGCGTTTTTCGGGTGCGTTTTTGGCCTCAAAACTGCATGACTTTGCTTCCCCAGCAAAGTCTATGAGTTTTCATTTTTGCTGTTCGCACACAACTGTTTTTTTAAGCTGCGTTTTTGAGCTTAAAAAAAAAAATGGACATGTCAATTCTTTCCTGCATTTTTCTGCGTTTTCCCCCAATGCAATGCATTGGAAAACTGCAGAAAAAGGCAGAGATCAAAAACGCAGCAAAACGCAGCCAAAAATGCACCAAATCGCGGTAAAAACGTATGCGTTTTTGCCGCGTTTTTTTGACACGGGTGCGTTTTTGTGCGTTTTTAGAGGCCAAAAACGCACAAAAACGCAGCGTCAAAAAAACGCAGTGTGTGAACTTAGCCTAGTAGTACTAGCTAGTCTGTATGAATAATCCAAACCCAAGACTTCTCAACATGTCAGATTATTTTCTACATTTGTAAGCTTCAAACGGAACTTGAAAACCTATCTGTTCAAGCATGCCCGCAGTCTCCAATGACCCCACCGCCGTACCACCGCCGGAGCTGCCGCCTCACGACCACCAGAGCTGCTGCCTCACCACCACCAGAGCTGCCGCCTCACCACCACCCCTCCACTGTCTCCTCCTATTATCCTATAGAATGTATGCCCGCAAGAGCAGGGCCTTCTTCCCTCTGTACCAGTCTGTCTAATGTAACCTGTATTTTGTATGTAAGCCCTTCTCATGCACAGCACCATGGAATCAATGGTGCTCTATAAATAAATATTATTATTATTAATAATAATAATAGCCTAAATATTTTACTATTACTACGCTCATCGTTAGTAATTAACTATTATGTACTTGCTTATCTAGAACATAGATCAAACTGTATTACCCTTTATTAAATCCATGTATATTTAGAACTATGTAAATGTATTTTGTCATGACATACAAAACTGTTAAATATTCAGCAGGCTGGCTGGGTACAGATTTGTCTCCTTTTAGATTTGATTGTTTTCACCATTTTAAAGTGTATCTATCACCAATTAGACCTGTTGATGCCGGAGTACTTACTTTGAAATGATTTTCTAAAGCAAGAGTTATCTACCTGTTGCTCGGGAGCCACATGTGGCTCATGGGCCCAAGATGTGTGGCGCGTGACTGTCAGACAACTTGGAGCAGTATCAACAGGTCTAGCAACCAATTATGAAGAAAAGGTCTCCAGATGGTGGCTTTTGTGAGTAGCTTTAAACAGAAGAGGAGATATGGGTGTACATATACTGGCAGGGGACATGGGGGGAGTATTGCAAACTGGATGATACTGTTAGTGAGAGAGGTTTTGAAGCTGGATACAATAATGTGGCTAGGTTGCCTGATATGCCTGACATGGGAATTGGGGTCAAGTGGGTACCCCTGGATGCATTCTAGCTAAAAAGGAAGGGGCACAAAGTCTCAATGTGCATTCTGTTGGAAAGCTCTGGCTATCATCACAATGGTAATGGTGGATTCTGAATGTCCCTACTATAATTATCTCAGAATTGAGTGTGGCTCTCAAAGTAAGAAAGGTTAGGGTGCCCTGATCTAAAAAGTGAGAGATTCATGAGTCCAAGTATAATTAATCTCTGGTGACCTAGCCCCACTGAGAACTGCAACTTATACTGAACATATGTTCTCAACAGCAGCAGGAAGGAGGGTCAGTGAGGAGCTCTCAATCAGGAAAGTGGCTGGAGATTGTACTTAAAGGGAACCTGTCAGGTGCAATATGCACCCACAACCAGAAACAGTTATGGGTGCATATTGCTAATCCCTGCCTAACTGTCCCAGTATCTAGTAGCATAGATAAAAAGATCCATAGAAAAAGTATTTCTAAAGATCCTTTATGATATTCTAATGAGCGCAGGGACTAGTCGCAAGGGCATTATTTCCCTTAGCTAGTTGGCCCCTTAGCATGTACTCAGGCCCCTGTGGGTGTGCTAACATGCTAATGAATGCACAGCGTCAGAGGCATAGTCGTACTTACCTCTCTGCTGCCACAACTGGTTTTTGGCTCAGTGCGCATGATCAGAAGTCCTCGGACTTCCAGCGCACTACACCAGTTTGAAACCGGGATGCGTACACCCGGCTTCTTAGTGCGCATGACCGGATGTTCAGGGACGTTCTGAACATGTGCACTGGGCCGAAAACCAGTGTCGGCAGCAGAGGTGAGAGCGACCATGCGTCTGACATTGCGCATTCATTAGCATGTTAGCACGCCCACAGGGGCATACTTACATGCTCAGGGGGCCGACTAACCAAGGGAACTAATGCCCTTGTGACTAATCTCTGCTCTCATTAGCATGTCATAAAGGATCTTTAGCAATACCTTTGCTAGACTGTAGGATGGTAGGAATAGCTCAGTGACTTATTTTGTAAATGATTGACCTATGGGCTAAAATTAGCAAAGAGGGGAAAATACCTTTAAGTCAAATTTATTTAAGGCAATTCCAAACGTGAGGATAACCAAGTGGTCAGCACAACAGTACTGTTGGCTCTTTGACTATCCGGTCTTTGTATTAATAAAGTTGATTGTTTCAGTTATGTATGATTGTAAATTATAGAAGAGTATATGGAGGGCTGCAATGTAGTACATACATATATGTCGTGATTAACATGCAATTAATGTATAACAGAGTTCTTCCTAATATGTCTACATCTCTGAGGCACCACTACACTCTACATGACTCATGTAATGGAAAACTACTCTCGGGGGAGTTTAATGAAATGTTGATTGATTGGGATGACTAAAGAAGGTTCAATAGCTTCAAGCAAAATAAATACCCATAAGAATTGCATGCCTTTCCAAATAATAAATGCATTTTATTAGCTTATATAGTACAAATTATGTGTTGGCTTGTCAAATTTTATCCTGTGGGACAAATTATGTTTCTTATTTTTAAATAAAAGTAGATTATTTAAATTCAAATGAGACTCCTGGATGAATTTGAAAATGTAAAATTCAGACACAAGTGCATGGGAGTATTCATCTACAATATGGTGTGTTCAGTGCTTCATAGCAATGGACTCCAAAGATTCTTGCTGCTAGATAAACCATTGATGAGAGTCTTAAAAAGTATAGTGGTCTTACTTATTGTTTTTGTTTCATTCTTTTCATAAAACCTCATTAGATCATTATATTCATCATCCAGTTGGGTCCTAATTTAGAAGCAGATACTTGACCTTGTATCATGCATGCATGTATCATGTGCTGCTTATTATTCATTCATATACAGGGTCATTTATTGGGGCTAAACATGTTCTGAACAATTGTTATATCATACTCTGGTACTTGTTTCAAGCAGAAAATCTGCCCTTGTAAAATTACCCTAAGGCTATGTGCTCATGGGGAAAGTGTCCTGCGAATATATCCGCAGGACATTCCGCAGGAGCGCCCAGAAAACCGCAGCACAACTTTGTCTGTTTTGTGCTTCGGATGTATTGCGGAATGTCCTGCGGATATGGTGCGGTGATTCTGCATTGAGGATACAGTACCATGGCTTGGGCACTGCATCCTCAATGCAGAACAAGTGCTGGAGCATACGGGGCGTTCATACCTCCATCACGCAGCACTTCACTTTCCGGCCGTGTCTATCTGCACTTTGCAGGAAATGGTGGGCGGGCCTGAACTAGCGCCGGCTGTCACATGAACGGAGCTTGTGCAGGCCCCGCCCACCTCCTGTTGCCCGCTCCTGGCTCCACCGTGCTCCTCTGCAGCAGAGAAAGTGACTCCGGTATCTTCAATCAAGGCAGGTAAGTATAGGATCGCGCAGAAAAATCCGCAGGAATAATTGACATGCTCAAGATTTTTCCGCAGGGAAATCCGCACTATTTCCGCTGCGGAAAAAAACTCAGCATAGGTACAACAGTTCCAAAATGCCATAGTAATGGCTGGGAACTAGCTGTACTGCAGATTTTTGAGAAATCCACGGAATTTCCGTGAAAAAATTGTGGCAAATTTCGCAGCGGGGGCACATAGCCTAAAGGTAGCAAAATACATTATATTGAAGTAGGTTTATAATTGCCCCAACCCTTGATTGATCACATAAGCAGCTGTTCTGTGGATGTGGTAGTACAGTCACGGGTCATTCAAGTTTCCTATACTAGTTCATTGCCAGGATGGATAAACTCTGGGAACAGTCTAAGGCCCCCTTCACACGTCTGTGAAAATCACGCATGTGTTTCACGGACGTGTCAGAGGTGTGTTTTGCCCTCTGTGAGCCGTGCTTATGGCACTACGTGTGTTCTCCATGTGTTATCCATGATAACACACGGAGAACGAGAACTTTCACCTCACCTGTCCCTGGCGTTGCTGTTTGTGGTGCTGATCTTCGGTCTCCTGCCCTGCCGACTCCCCGCTGCTGCAGCTTCCGGCCGCAGTGAAGTGAATATTAAATTAGCATAATGAGTAGAGATGAGCGAACCAGTCGCGGTTCGGCTCGAGGTCGGTTCGCCGAACGGGGGTCCCGTTCGAGTTCGGTTCATCGAACGTTCGACGAACCGAACTCGAACCAATAGGCTATAATGGGAGGCAATCACAAACACATAAAAATGCATTATAAATGTACACAAACAGTTAATAAACATTGCCATAACACTTACCGGTCCTCGCGATCCCTTCTGCACTCTGTCTCCTGCCGCTATTCCATCCGATGATCGCTGAATCCTCCCGGTGACGGCACTGCCAGCAGAGATGCAGGACCTATCGTGACGTCAAAATAGCCATGTGACCAGTCACGTGGCTATTATCTCATTGGCTACAGACTGGTTACATGACTATGACGCGTCATGTAGGACCTGCGAGTGCATCTCTCCGGTACACGGTGCACATATGTGTATCGCCGTGTACCGGTGACATGCTCTAGCACACGGTCGACTCCCTGTTCCGTTAGGGACCGGCTGACACAGCCGGTCATTAATGGAGATCACCGTTGCCATAGCAATGCAGTTAGCGGTGACGTCACCGCTAACCGCGGCTCCGAGAGCACCGTTGCTATGGTAACGCGTCTGTCAGCGTTACCGCTGTTACCGCTGACAGCCAGCACTGATCACTCACGGAGTGAAGGCTGGACGCTGCTTCCCGATTGTAGTGAGGATTGTAGTGAGGATAAGGTTCCCCAGCCCCAAGTGATGAGCTGGGGAACCTCATCCTCACTACAATCGTCACTACTACTACACTAGAAAGAAAGAAGACAGAAGAGCAGGATCGTGGAGGGCTGACAGGGGGTAATAAAGATGGAGTCTCTAATGTGTCTGTGTATTTATTTCTAATAAAGTATTTTTTCTCTGTGTGGTGTTTTTTTTAACCCTTTATTGGAGATTCTTAATGGCCGGGTCAAACGTGCCTGACATTAAGAATCTCTGGCTTAATACTGGCTAGTAAAACAAAGCCAGTATTAACTCATGATTACCCAACAAGCCACCCGGCTCCAGGGCTGTTGGAAGAGTTGGATACAGCGCCAGATGATGGCGCTTCTATGAGAGCGCCATTTTCTGGGATGGCTGCGGACTGAAATCCGCAGCAGAGGCGCCCAGAAACCTCGGGCTAACCTGTGCTGCGGATTCCAATCCCCAGCTGCCTAGTTGTACCCGGCTGGACACAAAAATGGGGCGAAGCCCACGTCATTTGTTTTTTAATTATTTCATGAAATAAGTGAAATAATTAAAAAAAAACGGGCTTCCCTATATTTTTGGTTCCCAGCCGGGTATAAATAGGCAACTGGGGGTTGGAGGAAGCCCGTGGCTGCCTGCTGTACCTGGCTAGCATACAAAAATATGGCGAAGCCCACGTCATTTTTTTGGTGGGCAAAAAAATTCTGCATACAGTCCTGGATGGAGTATGCTGAGCCTTGTAGTTCTGCAGCTGCTGTCTGCTCTTCTCCATACAGACAGACAGCAGCTGCAGAACTACAAGGCTCAGCATACTCCATCCAGGACTGTATGCAGAAGTTTTTTGCCCCCTGAAAAAATTATGTGGGCTTCGCCATATTTTTGTATGCTAGCCAGGTACAGCAGGCAGGTACGGCTGCCCCCAACTCCCAGTTGCCTATTTGTACCCGGCTGGGAACCAAAAATAAAGGGAAGCCCTTTTTTTATTATTTCATGAATTTCATGAAATAATTAGAAAACAAATGACGTAGGCTTCGCCCCATTTTTGTGTCCAGCCAGGTACAACTAGGCAGCTGGGGATTGGAATCCGCAGCACAGGTTGGCCTGAGCTTTCTGGGCCCCACTGCTGCGAATTGCAGTCTGCAGCCGCCTCAGAAAATGGCATTTTCATAGAAGCGCCATCTTCTGGCGCTGTATCCAACTCTTCCAGCACCTGCCTGCTATACCTGGCTAGCATACAAAAATATGGCGAAGCTCACGTCCTTTTTTTGTAGTTTTTTGGCAAAAAAAATAAAAAATGCTTCCCTGGATTTTCCATTGCCAGTGAAGGTAACACCAAGCAGTGGGGGTTAGCAGCCAGTAGCTTCTTGGATTACCCTTAGCTAGCAATACAAAAAATGCAGCGGGAGCCCATATATATATTTTTTAATTATTTATTTAAATAACTAAAAATAAAATTGGCTTCCCTGTATTTTGATTGCTGGACATCACAGTGCTGTAAAAATAAATCTTTAAAAAAATGACGTAGCGCTCCGCGGTATTTTTGATTCTCAGCGCAGATAAAGCAGACAGCTATGGGTCGCCACCCCCATCTGCCTGCCGTTACCTTGGTTGGCAATCAAAATACAGGGAAGCCCATTAATTTTTTCTATTTAAAAAATAGTTAAAAAAAAAATGACGTTGGGTCCCCCCATTTTTGATAGCCAGCTAGGGTAAAGCAGACGGCTGTAGCCTGAAAACCACAGCTGGCAGCTTTACCGTGGTTGGGGATCCAATGTGGAGGTCCCCTCAGGCTCTTTTTTATAATTATTTTATAAATATTAATAATTACACAATAAAAGTAAAAAGTAGGGTCCCCCCCAAATTGGATCACCAGCCAAGGTAAAGCGGACAGCTGTGGTCTGGTATTCTCAGGGTGGGAAGGTCCATAGTTATTGGGCCTTCACAGCCTAAAAATAGCAGGCCGCAGGCACCCCAGACGTGGCGCATCCACTAGATGCGCCAATCCTGGCGCTTCACCCCAGCTCATCCCGTGCCCTGGTGCAGTGGCAAACGGGGTAATAAATCGGGTTGATACTAGCTGTAAAGTAACCTGAGATCAAGCCCAGCAGTTTGTGATGTCATGGCGTCTATTAGATACCCAACATCATAAACTGTCAGTACTAACAAAAAAAAAATCAACAAAAGAAATTTATTTGAAAAAACAGTCCCCAAAACATTTCCTCTTTCACCAATTTATTGTAAGAAAAAAAATAAAGGGGTCCCACGACGACTCTGGACCGTCTAGAATATGGGGGGGAGACACTCAGGGAACGTATCCCCCATTTTCTAGAAGTGCGGACCCTTCATGTGAGGAGTGTGGGTGCAATGAATCTGCACTCACTCTTCTCGGGTCCACAGCAGCAGAGTCCATGTCGTAATGGTTGCTACCAAAGCTGCAATGCCCTGCTCATGAGGTAAGGGCATGCCTAATCAGGATAACTACTGTAGAGGAAACTCTGCTCACTGGTATATAGGTGCTCAGAGGTAATAATAGATAAAATTAGTGAGTAACCTCGGCACTCTAAATCTCCCAGACTAAGTCAGTAAGTCACAACGGATAGTAATGCAAAATCACTCTTTATTGGTCCGTATTAAGAAAAATATTTTTTTCATAAGCATATATGTTTTTGTCCAAAACAAGTTACAAATGACGTTTCGGCCTGAGCATTCGTCAGATTGGACTTATCTGCATGTAATCATGAAAAATGACAATAATCAGTATCACATAAGAGTGAGAGAACAATAACATAAACTCAAACAATGTAGAGGTACAATTGGGATGCAGCAAAAAAATTGCAACACAGCAAGAAATGAAACACATGATACAAGTGTCATCATACAGTACAAGGACAATATAGTAATGACAAATATGGGGTCAGAGTAGGCTTAGACAGCTCTGGTACGAAAGAGATGTCAATCATAAAGTAACATGTGCAGTAGGTGTAGAGCTACACTATGCATGGCAGAGCTAATGGGTAGACCGACCATAGAAAAAGAACGGAGAAAAAGTGGAGAAAAAGTGGAGAAAAAATGGAGAAAAAGTGGAGAAAAAGTGGAGAAAAAGTGGAGAAAAAGTGGAGAAAAAGTGGAGAAAAAGTGGAGAAAAAGTGGAGAAAAAGTGGAGAAAAAATGGAGAAAAAAATGGAGAAAAAGTGGAGAAAAAGTGGAGAAAAAGTGGAGAAAATGTGGAGAAAAAATGGAGAAAAACATGTAGAAAAAGTGGAGAAAAAGTGGAGAAAAAGTGGAGAAAAAGTGGAGAAAAAGTGGAGAAAAAGTGGAGAAAAAGTGGAGAAAAAGTGGAGAAAAAATGGAGAAAAAAATGGAGAAAAAGTGGAGAAAAAGTGGAGAAAAAGTGGAGAAAATGTGGAGAAAAAATGGAGAAAAACATGTAGAAAAAGTGGAGAAAAAATGTAGAAAAAGTGGAGAAAAATGGAGAAAAAGTGGAGGAAAAGTGGAGCACCCTTTGGTGCCTTTCATGTGGCACTAAGGGGTGCCAAAAAATGCCAAAAAAATGAAAAAAAAAATGACGTAGGGTTCCCCATAGTTTTGTAGCCAGCTAGGGTAAAGCAGACGGCTGCAGCCTGCAGACCACAGCTGGCAACCTCACCTTGGCTGGTAATCCAAAACTGAGGGCACCCCACGCTGTTATTTTAAATTAAATAAATAATTTAAAAAAAAACACGTAGGGGTCCCCCAAAATTGGATCACCAGCCAAGGTAAAGCAGACAGCTGGGGCCTGATATTCTCAGACTAGGGAGGTCCATGGTTATTGGACTCTCCCCAGCCTAAAAATAGCAGGCCGCAGCCGCCCCAGAAGTGGCGCATCCATTAGATGCGCCAATCCTGGTGCTTCGCCCCAGCTCATCCCGCGCCCTGGTGCGGTGGCAAACGGGGTAATATATGGGGTTAATACCAGATGTGTAATGTCACCTGGCATCAAGCCCTGGGTTGGTGAGGTCAGGCGTCTATCAGATACCCGACATCACCAACCCAGTCAGTAATAAAAAAAAATAGACGACAAACACATTTTTATTTGAAAAAACACTCCCCAAAACATTCCCTCTTTAACCAATTTATTAGAATGAAAAACAAATCCAGGTCTGCTGTAATCCAAGGGGTTGCCATGACGATCCACACTGTCCCAGTCAATGAAGAGCAGGATGTTCATCATTGGCTGGGAGAGCAGTGCAGTGACCTGAGCTAACATCAATGGGTCAGCCCAGGTCACTGCAGGGGATGACAAGTGCTGCTGTCAGCGAGGTACATTACCTGCGCTGATCTCCAGCACACTGACAGCCCCTGTCACTGAGTTCAATGACCGCCACCTTCACACCAAGTATCGCGAGAGGCCCGTGACGTCACCGCTAGTCAGTCTCGGGTCGGAAGCGAGAGGTGATGTGACAAGCGGCAGCCATGGAGGACAGTGACAGCGCTGAGGTCGGGACTTCATCGCAGGTAAGCCGAGCAGGACCATGTGTGTGTGTGTGTGTGTGTGTGTGTGTACGTGTGTACATGCCGCGGGCAGGAGGGGGCGGAGCGAGCTGAGCGGGGAAGTGTGGGCTTCCTGCACGTAACTAGGATAAACATTGGGTTACTAACCAAAGCGCTTTGGTTGGATACCCAATGTTTATCTTGGTTACCAGCTTCTGGCAGGCTGCCAGCGATGGCTCCTGCACACTGTAGCTGTAAAAAGCCCTGCTTTTTGCTGCTAGAACCGTTCTCGAATGTATCTAGAACTATCGAGCTTTTGCAAAAAGCTCGAGTTCTAGTTCGATCTCGAACAGCCCCCAAAATCACTTGAGCCTAGAACTGGAGAACCTCGAACCTCGAACCGCGCTCAACTCTAATAATGAGCGCCGGTCGGCAGCAAGTGACAGCAGTGGCAGAGACAGGAGGGCTGGAGAAGGTGAGTAAAGATTTGTTATTTTTTTCTCTGCACGTGTTTTCTCCGGCGCGTGTAACACGGAACCGCATCCACACTACATCCGTGTGGTCCGTATACGGGCCATGTGACACCCGTGATGCCAGAAAAAACTTGGACATGTCTACGTGTGTAACACACGGACACGCGTATGCTCCACATGTACACACGTTCCATGGCAAAACACACACGTGTGCGCAGACCCATTGATTTTAATGGGTCTACGTGTGCCCGTGTCTCCGGTACATGCAGGAACGGACCTAACACGTACCGGAGACACGTGCGTGTGAAGGGGGCCTAAGAAGAATTTTTCATGGAAATATCCTTAAGGGACTAAGGACTGGGCAGCAGGTGGCTAGTACAGTCAGTACAGAAGTGGTTAGTACTGTCCATTGGTAGCACTGACATCCGGGTTCAAATCCCACGAAGGACAACATCTGCAAGGAGTTTGTATGTTCTCATGTTTGCGTGGGTTTCCTCTCGGTTTTCTGGTTTGCTCCCACACCCCAAAAACATACTGATAGGGAATTTAGGTTGTGAGTCTCAATGGGTACAGTGCTGATAATGTCTGTAAACGGCTGTGGAATGCAAAAGTATAATAACAATAGTAACTATCAGGTAACTTCCTATTAAAGGATGGCTCCTATTGTTCTGGCAAAAAAGTGCATTTAAAAAAAAAAACTGTGAAGGAAATGTATTAAAATTGGTCATTTTTTAGCAGTCATAATAGAAAGCAAGCTGTGTGTGAAACCAACCTTATGGATTAGTTCCAATGCAGAATTTGCTTGTAAAAATATTTTAGCTCATAATACTGATCTTCATGAAGCCTCTTTGTAGGTTATTGAAGTAGTATCAAGTATCAAATAGTAGATATGAACAGATCTGACAAATTCCAAATTTGCTAAATTGTGTGGATCTTACTGGGAAATTTGATTTGCATCGATTATCACAATGCTCCTCACTGCATCTCATTTCCGTTGTCTTCATTTTAGAACAAGAAAGCCATAGAACCCATGGGGTGAAGGGGTGACATGACTAGAGGGAAGGGAAGGAGTGATGGGGTTAATAGGGACAGGAGTGTGGTTTGAACGATACAGAAATAGGATTGGTGGGAAGGAGGAGCTTTTAGGAGGAAGAGGGGGTCAGATGAGGGGTAGTTAAGAGAGGAGATTTTGTCTTACCCTCCTATTGACTTATGGACGTGGATCGATCCCCGACCACCCTCCCTTGTTCTTGAGTACAGAGTGGGAGTACTAGGATGGGTTGTTTTTATTTTTACAGCAGCGGGGGGTAGGTCTGGTCCAAAGGTGGTTTGAAGGGAATTGTAACTGGTCTGAGAGACACTGTCTTGGTATGTTGGCTCCAGGTTCCAGGATGTTGCAGGCACAGGGTTCTGCAAAGGTTTGAGGGTATTAATCCGTGGGTGATTAATACCTCATCTCTGGGTCGGTGTGTTGTGGCCAATGATATTGGGGTGAGAAGTAGTTCCTGGACTGGGCCTACCCAGGGTTATATTTACTGTATTGGTTACTGTGTTACCTATTGTTATTTGTTGGGGTCGCCCGTTGGACAGCTCCCCTTGTGTTAAGAATGTAAATAATATTAGGTAATAAAGGCTGCTGTGGCCAATTTGAACCAAGTCGCATGCAGTCCGTGTATTATTTACAGATGGTTTAATGGTGGGCAACACAGACATCACGACTGGAGAATGCTTCCTCAATGGTCATGACTTTGAAGCTCGGAGGTTATGCCATGTCATGACGTCACGACATTTCAACACACTGTGACCTTTGAGGTCTGGTGTCTTCCCTCTAGAACAGGACTTAAAGCCTTTGTTTTTTAACCTTTTGTCAGTCCTCAACAGTTCAACAAAATGGTGGTTGCACTGGTTGCTGTTTTGCTGAATTTGCACATAAATAACAAAACATAGGTACTCTAAAGAGGACGGATTTTTGTAACATTTTAGTACACTTCAGTTCCACTAGACGTTTTACCATCTCTAGTGAATAGGCCTGACACTAAAGAAAAGACAAGTGCAATAGCAGAAATGGATGACAGAAAATGAAGGGTTAAAAATTACTCTGCTGATGGACAAGATGCACAGGATGTAAAAAGGGCAAGCCAGGTAAGTATAATCCAAGTAGTTTATTGGGTCTACTCATTTCGAAGTATAAAACGTCTTCTTCAGGTCAAAAAATTACTATTGGGGGCCCGTGATTGTCGTCCTACCTCTCCCCCCCGATCAGGACTAAAATGGGTCAGTGACATAGCGCTCCTGTTTGAGCGTTCCCTTCCTGAGATTTTCCTCTCTAATGTACACTGGGTACTCTATTGGTATGACTATTGAAGTCTGTATATGGTATTACTCTGATGTTGGCATTTGATACATGCATCTAGTGATCATATGATGTAGCCAACTTGTACCAGGGGGATACCTATACAGTACACATGTTATAGGTTGATGTATAGAGCAGGGATTTTTTGCTGTAATTTGTTGCTGTGACCTTTTGCTGTATTCTATTTATGTCACTTTTTCCCTTATCTTACTATGTGGTGGGTGGGAGAATGTTGTGTCGCATTTACTGCCTAACCTACCACTTTAGCTCTTCTGTTTTTATTCTGTACTGTCCTTTGTTTTTTTTATTAAAAAAACTTTTGCAATTTTTGAAAATATATTGAAATTATGTCGATTTTTGGACTAGTTACTCTATAGTTTCTTATAGGATATATTAAATTCCGGAGTTATATTCTATAGCTTTATATATGGCATTTTTTCGGAGTATGATCAAAAACTACTATCAATTTTTGTCCGGAAGAAGAAGTTTTATTCTTCAAAATGACTAGACCCAATAAACTACATGGATTATACTTACCTTGCTTGTCCTCTTCACATCCTGTTCATCTTGCTCATTGGCAGAGTGGATTTTTAACCCTTCTTATCCTGTTATCCATTAGTAAATAGGCTTGGCAAAAGTTTGTCAAGAAGTGCTAATGATTGTTCTTTAAAATTACATCTAAAAGATGGAAGTCTGCTTGCATGTCCCAAATGTATGGTAAAGTGAATTATAATAAAAAATTTAGTTCAATTGCCATAATGTTGTTGTTTTACCTCTTTATATTAATAAAGTCTTTTTTTTTTCCTTTATATTATCATTTTGTTTAACATACTTTAGGAAATTGAACAATTGAGCTGTTTAGTACAGGCCTCCAGAATGTGAGTCTTCTGAGACACCGAGGAGGTCATGTTTCTGGAATCTCAAATTTACATACATATAAGAACTTTTGTTGCAGTTGATGTCATGTGCATATAATGATACTTATTTGCATGTAAATGTGTTATGTGGTATAATTTAGTTCCCAACAACTGACCTTTTAAAGACGAAAGGCCCAAGAGACAGGTTCTTGGAAGCCTGTGATTAAAGAATAGATTATTGGCTTTAGCCCAACAGTATTTTAAATCTGCCAAGTGCTTGTGAAGGAATGAAGTGCTGGTGATTTGACGAGACCGAAGTGTAAAATAATCCACACTACCATCCTTTGTTCTAAAAACAGAAACGAACACAAGGAGACACATTTTTTTACGGATGGTGAGAAGGAAGACAGAAAATGAAGTGACTTCTTAGTGCTAATGCAGGAAATGATGCATTATGCATCCATGGCTCTATTGAATCAGTAAAAATATTTGAACTATATCTCGTATATTTTCATAGGCTACAAATTTCCTTTAACAAAAACATGACTATGGATTAGTGATGGATCCAGTATAATTTAAATGCTCATTATGGCTTCAATAATCTGTTCAAATCAATAGTATAGGTAAATGTAAGCTACTTTGAAATTTCTCTTTCTCCACTTATGAGCCACTTTCTCTCTTCCTTACTGCCTCCATAACTCTTAAAAATAAAATAGACTGCCAGTGGCAGTTTACTAGGTGATAAGATTACAGCTGCCAGTTTAAGTCTATGGAGAGTTGAATGGAAAGTGGAGGAAGGAGCAGAGTGAAAGAAAATGGCACAAATATGTTACTGATGCTTTTTATTCAAAGAAACTAGTTAGTTGATTCATGCTGCCTTAACCAGGAGCAACATGAATTAAAGACTGACTCCTGCATTCTGTAAATCTATGTTTTATATTACAATTCTGTGACATTTCCAAGAAAAATATAATTTAAAGAGTGATCAGGGAGAATTAGTCTAAGATGCAGGTTACTGTTGTCTTTTCCTTATTGCTCAGCTAGACTGACAGGTCTCTGCCTATTAGAGATAAGCGAGCCTCTGAAGGCTCGAGTTCGGTTCGTCGAACGGAGGCCCCGTAAGATTTCGGTTCGATGAACCTCTCGAGCCCCATTGAAACCAATGGCAGGCAAACACAAACACATAAAAACACATTATAAATGTACACATACAGTTAATAAACATTGCCATTACACTTACAGGTCCCCGCGACGCGTCCTGCACTCTGTCTCCCGCTGCTTTTTCTTCCGATAATCGCTGCATCCTCCCGGTAACCAGCACTGATGATAGGACCTATCGTGACGTCAAAATAGCATGTGACCAGTCGCGTGTCCATTATCTCATTGGCTACAGACTGGTCACATGGCTATGACGTCATGCTAGGTCCTGTCAGTGCATCTCTCCGGTACGCGGTGCTCATTTGAGCATGTCCATGTACCGGCGAAATGCTCTGGCACATGGTCGACTCCCCGTTCCTGCATGTGCGCGCTCTTTACAGAGTCAGCCACATGCAAGGACTAGCTGTTACAGCCAGTAAATAGTGGCATTGGGAATCACGTGATCGGAGCACCGATGCTATGGTAACCCGTCTGTCAGCAGTGACGTCACCACTTACAGCACGTAGCTTCTCCTCAGTCACTGAGTGATTAGACTGCACGGGAAGCAGCAGCATTCGTCCTCCCATGCAGTGCTGTCTGATGTAGCAGAGCTGCATGGGTTGAAGGAGAAAGAAGACAGAAGAGCAGGATCATGGACGGATGACAGGGAGTAATAAACATGGAGTCTCTAAGTGTGTCTGTGAATTTATTTCTATTAAACTATTTTTTCTCTGTGTGGTGTCTTTTTTTAACCCTTTATTGGAGATTCTTAATGGCTGGGTCAAACTTGCCTGACATTAAGAATCTCTAGCTTAATACTAGCTAGTAAACCAAAGCTAGTATTAACTCATTATTACCCAGCAAGCCACCCGAGTTGGATACAGCGCCAGATGATGGCGCTTCTATGAAAGCGCCATTTTTTGGGGTGGCTGCGGACTGCAATTTGCAGCAGAGGGGCCCAGAAAGCTCGGGCTAACCAATGCTGCGGATTTCAATCCCCAGCTGCCTAGTTATATCTGGCTGGACACAAAAAGGGGGCGAAGCCCACTGTTTATTTTTTTTCAATTATTTCATGAAATTCATGAAAAAATTAAAAAAGGGCTTCCCTATATTTTTAGTTCCCAGCCGGGTACAAATAGGCAGCGGGGGGTTGGGGGCAGCCGTACCTGCCTGCTGTACCTGGCTAGCATACAAAAATATGGCGAAGCTCACGTAATTTTTTTTTTTTTTTTTTTGTATTTTTTTGGCAAAAAAAATGCTTCCCTTTATTTTCCATTGCCAGTGAAGGTAACACCAAGCAGTGGGGGTTAGCAGCCAGTAGCTGCTTGGATTACCCTTAGCTAGCAATACAAAAAATGCAGCTGGAGCCCATATATTTTTTTTTAATTATTTATTTAATGGGCTTCCCTGTATTTTGATTCCTATTTGATTCACAGTGCTGTAAAAATAAATCATTAAAAAAAATGACGTAGCACTCCGCGGTATTTTTGATTCTCAGCGCAGATAAACCAGACAGCTACGGGTTGCCACCCCCCAATGCCTGGCGTTACCTTGGTTGGCAATCAAAATACAGGGAAGCCCATTAATTTTTTTTATTTAAAAAAATAGTTAAAAAGAAATGACAGCTTTACCGTGGTTGGGGATCCAATGTGGAGGTCACCCCAGGCTCTTTTTTTATAATTATTTTTATAAATAATAATAATTACAAAAAAAGTAGGGTCCCCCCCAAATTGGATCACCAGCCAAGGTAAAGTGGACAGCTGTGGTCTGGTATTCTCAGGGTGGGAAGGTCCATAGTTATTGGCCCTTCACAGCCTAAAAATAGCAGGCCGCAGGCGCGCCAATCCTGGCACTTCACCCCAGCTCATCCCATGCCCTTGTGCACTGGCAAACGGGGTAATAAATGGGGTTGATACTAGCTGTAAGGTCACCTGACATCAAGCCCAGCAGTTTGTGATGTCATGGCGTCTATCAGATACCCGATATCACAAACTGTCAGTACTAACAAAAAAATAGACAAAAAAAATGTACAGTGGTACCTCGCATAACGAGTAACCCTCTTAACGAGAATTTCACTTAACAAGCAAAGCTTTCTGAAAATTTGTAACCCGCTTTACGAGAAAGCTTTGCTGTACGAGCGAAATTCTCACCGCTCACACTTCCGTTTTTGTCCATCCACCACACTCTGACCCGCACTTGCAGTCCACACAAACACACACTTTTACGCACAAACACACATAAACACACACGCACGCACACACATACAGTATTATTCTCACCTTACCTTCCGTTCCACCGCCGGTCTCATGGTTCTTGTAGTTCCCGGGTACATCGCGACATCCTCGTGGCGAACTATAAGACCCAGGAGGCATGCGATGGAACAGAAGGTAAGGTGAGCATATAATATAACATAATATGTTTACCTTTCGTTTCATCGCCGGCCTCCTGGGTGCTGTAGTGCGTTGCTCCGCTCCAGTCCACGCTGTGTATCTGCATCCATAGCGACGAGGGAGGAACTTCCTGTCATCGCTAATGAAAGGCAGAGCGCTGGCCAATCAGAGGCAAGCTGCTCTGCCTTTGACGTCAGCACTCTGGCCGGGAACTTCCTGCCTCGTCGTTATGGTAACGCGTTACACAGCCCGGCCCCGTACCAGAGAACAGCAAGTCCCAGCAGACCGGCGATGGAACAGAAGGTAAGGTGAGCATATAATATGTGCGTGTGCGTGCGTGCATGTGTGTTTGTGTGAGTTTGTGTGAATTTGTGTGAGTTTGTGTGTGTTTGTGTGAGTTTTTGTGTGTTTGTGTGTGTTTGTGCATGTGTGGAATGATAAAATAGGGGACCAGGATGGGGCATTTTAGAAGTTGTGGAACGGATCGTCAGCATTGCAATGTTTTCCTATGGGAAATCTTGCTCTGCTGAACGAGTACCTTGATTAACAAGCACAGTCCCAGAACGGATTGTTCTCGTTAAGCAAGGTACCACTGTATTTGAAAAAAACGCTCCCCAAAACATTCCCTCTTTCTCCAATTTTTGTAAGGAAAAAAAAATAAGGGGGTCCCACGATAACTCTGGACCATCCAGAATATGGGGGACACGCTCAGGGAACATATCCCCCATTTACTAGGAGTGCAGACCCTCTATGTGAGGAGTGTGGGTGCAATGAATCTGCACCCACTATCACTCTCCCTGGGTCCACAGCAGCAGAGTCCATGTCGTAACTGTTGCTACCAAAGCTGCAATGCCCTGCTCATGAGGTAAGGGCATGCCTAATCAGGAGAACTATTCTACATTTCCACATACTGGTATTTGCTGACATTATTGCTATTCCACCTACTATTTATTGGGAATATGATCTTGGAGATGGAATACCCCTTTAAGTCCAGTTATCCAGCTGAATGAATACTAAACAACAGAACTCGCTATTTAGATATGTTTTCTTGTGGCATTTAATGGACTCTCATGATTGGTAGTCGTTCAGCAGGGCAACTATAAAATCGAATACCTCCATTTGGAAATGTAGTATAGCTCTCCTGATCCACTATGCTCCTTACCTCATGAGCAGGGCATTGCAGTAGCTTGCAGATGCATCTGAACACAGGAAGCTGAACTGACAGCCGCTCTGTGCATGCAGCAGCGTCTATTGTGATGGAGGGGGCCGCGGGGGATCAACGCTGTACAGGTATCGTGGGAAACCGGGGAACACCGGTGGGGTTATTGGGGGGGACCTGGCAGGGCCTGGGGAGGAGTTTTCTGTCGCATGTGTCATGGCACATGCAACAGAAATCAGAGGAGTAGGGTGAATGCGGCCGGTGCGGAGCTGTGCGCGTGGCCATCTTGGATTTCCGGGAGGGGGTCGAGAGGGGCACTTTGGCGACACCGTGGGACCAGAGGGAACCGGGGAGGAGATTTATCTCCCATCTGACATGTTTGTTCATGCCAGATGGGAGATAAATAATTTTTTACCGGCGCTGTCATTTACTGTAACGTGATCATCGGTATACGGTGTATACTGATGATCACGTGAGCAGGGACCGTAAAAACCGTCCTGAATCATGATCTCCAGGGTCTCAGCTACCCCCTGAAACCCCGGAGATTTTCTGACGCTGGGGGGCGTTATTCACTTATTTCTGCCTGCTGTTTATAAACGGCAGATCAGAATAAGGCTACATTCACATGACCGACAGTCCATTTTTTTCACGGATGCATCCGTGTGGCATCCATTTCCGTTCCGTATACGGTCTGTATGTCATCCGTTTGTCATCCATGTGCCTTCCATTTTTTTGCATACTTCAAAAAAACTGAAGGAGGGAAAATACATAAATTTACCCAGGATCCAAAACTTCAACCTACATGAGGCGGTCACATGTTCACTCCAGGGCCATTTTCTACTGCTTTTCACAGCGTAGAGCGCTCTGGTGATTTTCTTGTGCTTGTACACTTCATATCAGTCTTTTCTGTCATTATAATGGCAGAAAGACACATAATGTCCCACTCTCCTGCATTTTGTAATTTTTCACCCTTTGGTGCCTTTCATGTGGCACTAAGGGGTGCTTAGCCTTGTATTTAGCCAAAAAAATAAATAAATTAAAAAAAAATCATGTGGGGTTCCCCCTATGTTTGATAGCAAGCTAGGATAAAGCAGACGGCTGCAGCCTGCAGACCACAGCTGGCAGCTTCACCTTGGCTGGTAATCCAAAACTGAGGGCACCCCACGCTGTTATTTAAATTAAATAAATAATTTAAAAAAAAACACTTGGGGGTCCCCACAAAATTGGATCAGCAGCCAAGGTAAAGCAGACAGCTGGGGTCTGATATTCTCAGACTAGGGAGGTCCATGGTTATTGGACTCTCCCCAGCCTAAAAATAGCAAGCCGCAGCCGCCTCAGAAGTGGCACATCCATTATATGCGCCAATCCTGGTGCTTCGCTCCAGCTCATCCGTTGCCCTGGTGCGGTGGCAAACGGGGTAATATATGGGGTTAATACCAGATGTGTAATGTCACCTAGCATCAAGCCATGGGGTTCCTTATGTCAGGCGTCTATCAGATACCCGACATCACCAACTCGGTCAGTAATAAAAAAAAAATAGACGACAAACACATTTTTATTTGAAAAAACACAACCCAAAACATTCCCTCTTTCACCAACTTATTAGAAAGGAAAACAAATCCAGGTCTGGTGTAATCCAAGGGGCTCCCATGACGATCCATACCATAGTCAATGTCCCAGTCAATGAAGACCAGAATGTTCCCCATTGGCTGGGAGAGCAATGCAGTGACCTGAGCTAACATCAATAGGTCAGCCCAGGTCACTGCAGGGCATGACAAGTGCTGCTGTCAGGAGGATAGCAAGGTACATTATCTGCGGTGATCGCTGCACTCCTGATAGCAGAGCTGTCACTGCAGGGCATGACAAGTGCTGCTGTCAGGAGGATAGCGAGGTACAGTACCTGTGGTGATCGCTGCACTCCTGATAGCAGAGCTGTCACTGCAGGGCATGACAAGTGCTGCTGTCAGGAGGATAGTGAGGTACATTACCTGCGGTGATCGCTGCACTCCTGATAGCAGAGCTGTACTGAGTTCAATGACCGCCACCTTCACAACCAAGTATCGCGGGTGCCTGTGACGTCACCGCTAGTCACAGTCTCGGGTCGGCAGCGAGAGGAGATGTGACAAGCGGCGGCCATGGAGGACAGTGACAGTGCTGACGTCGGGAGGGCAGGACTTCATCACCGCAGGTAAGGAACTTCACTAACCTCCTGACGGCAGCGCTTGTCATTCCCGCGGCTGCTGTTAGTGCAGTGTGGGCAGCTGTGGACACCATACAGTGCGGGCAGCTGCAGACACTGCTGAGCGGGCAGCTGCGTACACTGCCGAGTGGGCAGCTGCGGACACCGTACAGTGCAAGCATACGCTGACACTGCAGTGTGGGCAGCTGCGGACACCATACAGTGTGGGCATATGCTGACACTGCAGTGTGGGCAGCTGCGGACACCATACAGTGCGGGCAACTGCGGACACTGCTGAGCGGGCATCGGCAGGACTGGAGCTGGAGTGGGACACAGACTGCAGAGCATCCGACGGAAGTCACACAGAAGTGCTTCTGTGTGGCTTTCGGGGATCTTTGCACACGTAGCCAGGGTAAACATCAGGTTACTAAGCAAAACGCTTTGCTTGGATACCCGATATTTACCGCAGCTTACCACAGGCTGTCAGCGATGGCTCCCTGCACACCTAGCTGTAAAAAGCCAAGCTTTTGGTGCTCGAACCGTTCTCGAACGTTACTCGAACTGTCGAGCTTTTAGCAAAAGGCTCGAGTTCGTCGAACGTCTCGAACACCCCCCAAAATCACTCGAACATGTAATTGGCAAACCTTGAGCCTCGAACATCGCTCATCTCTACTCCCTATGGCCTCTTTGACATGTCTGTGATAAACACACACATTGTGCACGGACGTGTAAAAGGTGCGTATAGACTTCCGTATGCCATGATTTTGGCACATGAGTGTTCTCTGTGGGATAACACATGGAGAGCAGGAACTTTCTGCTTGCCTGTCCATGTCGCTGCTGTCTGTGGTGCTGATGTCTTCCGCTCTGCAGTCTCCGGCCCTACTGACTCCTCGCTGCTGCTGCTTCCGGCCCCAAATGCAGTGAATATGTGACGGGCACAATGAGCGGGGGTCGGAAGCAAGTGATAGTAGTGGCAGAAACAGCAGTCCTGGAGAAGTTGAGTATAGAAATTTATTTTATTTCACAGATATGTGGTTTTCTCCATGTGGTCCATGTGACATCCGTGCTGCTCGAAAAAACCAAATTTGGCTATGTGTGGCGCACACGGACACACGTATGCTCCACACAGACACATAGTCTATGTGAAAACACACACGTGTGCGCAGACCCATTGATTTTAATGGGTCTAGTTGTGCTCATGCGGTGCGTGTGAAAATGGACATCACACATTATGGAGACATAGATGTGTGAAGGGGGCCTATGTGTGTGTGTCCTTGCAGAGATCTACAAGTCTAATCAAGCAGGAGAGACCTGGTCATTGGATGACTCATGTTCATATTAGCCTTTGCTACACCTTCAAAAGGCACATCTCACTCATTATCAAAGTTTTTCAAAGAAACCACTCCATTTTAGCATATGAAACCAGAAAGGACAGGAGTTTTTATAAGGCAAAAATGAGAAATTTATTTATTGATACAAAAGGTCACACACGTTTAAAAGCATGTATTAATAGAACATACAGGTAAAAGCAGTGCTACAAGGGGGAAACACCCAAAGATAAGTGGGGCAGAGAAGCACGCTCATAAGTTTATCAAAGACATGGGTATATACATCAGGCCGTTTTGTTTTTTTTTGTTACAGCATTTCAGATTAAACTCTATATGTTTAAAATGCAGGAGCCAGTCTCTGATTCATACTGCCCATGGTTCAGGCAGCAAGAATCAGCTGAAAATAAATAAAAAAAAATAAACTAAAAAAGTAAATCAATTCTAAAATAAATAAAGTAAAAAAGAAGCAGCAACATTTTTCTGTCTCTCTCACTCTACTTCTCCCTCCTCTTTCTCTTCAACTCTCCATAGAGAATCAGCTGTATTCTGATCTCTTAACATGCTGGCACTGGCAAACAATCTTGTTTGTAAGAGTTCCTGAAGTGATAAAGGGGCAGCAGTTGGAAAATTCCCTTGTTGTGTTTATTTTACCCCATTGCTGGATTCACAGCAATACTGCTTAGTAACCTACATAATGTTCGTTGCGGCTTTTGTGGGTCTTCTGCAGAAAATAAAGAAGATCAGAATACAGGAAAGTAGTTATTAAATGGTCAGCTAAGATGGTATTCCTCATACATAACAGCTTATTCTAAAAATTTACCAGTAGCAAGAGATATTTTTTAAAGGCATTAATAACCCTACTGATGATCTTCAATCCTGAAATAAAGTATAGTGCCGGCCCCTGAAGAATCTTACCATTCCATAATTCTTTACATGCCATCATACTATATTGCCGGCCCCTGAAGGATCTTACCATTTCATAATTCTTTACATGCCATCATACTATAGTGCTGGCCCCTGAAGGATCTTACCATTCCATAATTATTTACATGCCATCATACTATAGTGCTGGCCGCTGAAGGATCTTACCATTCCATAATTCTTTACATGCCATCATACTATAGTGCCGGCCCCTGAAGGATCTTACCATTCCATAATTATTTACATGCCATCATACTATAGTGCTGACCGCTGAAGGATCTTACCATTCCATAATTTTTACATGCCATCATACTATAGTGCCGGCTCCTGAAGGATCTTACCATTCCATAATTCTTTACATGCCATCATACTATAGTGCCGGCCCCTGAAGGATCTTACAATTCCATAATTCTTTACATGCCATCATACTATAGTGCCAGCCCCTGAAGGATCTTACCATTCCATAATTCTTTACATGCCATCATACTATAATGCCAGCCCCTGAAGGATCTTACCATTCCATAATTCTTTACATGCCATCATACTATAGTGCTGGCCCCTAAAGGATCTTACCATTCCATAATTCTTTACATGCCATTGTCGTGGAAACCTTGCTATACAAAAAAAGCTATAGGAGAAAGACAAATGGTCTCACACGTTTGCCAGTGTTAACTAAATCAAGTTGGTCGATCGATCGGAGAACAAGGACACACACACAGCCAATTGTGTCAGTGTGCTAGGCTTGTCTGAAATCTCAGATGCCCAAGACACTAGTTTTATTACTGTCACAAAGAAAGGGGCATGACCTAATAGATTACCTTAAATGGGTATATAGGTTGACAATAACAAGATCGTAAATGATGGATCCTGCTGCATTCCTAAAAATCTAGTTCTGTCCAGCTTTCTGGACATTCATTAACAAAGACATTTGAGACAAGAGAAGCTTTATAACAAAGAGTACACCCTGTGTTATTGCTTTTATGAATAACACTTATGAAGCTAATATAAAAGTACAAAATTATCAAAGATATATAGATATATAAATTGCTTAAATGATAATCTAACTTAATATAAAATATTAACCATAACAATTCCTCCCTTTTTATTATTTACAGACAATTTATCCACCAGCTATATCCCCATGCTGTGACAGCATGGAGGGGCCAACCCCGTTCACCGATAGATATCTTGTTTGTAAACTTCATCATATATGTTTACCAAGGGAGCACTTTGATGTTTTGCAGATGTGTTAACTGACGGCCTGTGATGTTTGATCTTACGAGTCTCTTTACATAATGTTGTCACAACAAATATACCAATTCTTGCAGCTACATACACTAATAGTACCAACATTCCCATCTGTAGGATGCCTTGCAGAATGCCCATCAGCCACCCACCTATACCCTTAAACCAATTAGCGGGATTAAGAAATGAAAAAGTATTGTTCCACCAAGAGTCCTTGTTTTCATGGTGTTCCTGTAACCATTTGTCCCTCATTTCTTTAATTATTTCCATCTTGGCCTTTACTTGACGGAATCAAAAGTCTCTTCGTGGAAACAGCTATAGTTGAAAACCTCTTATGGAGTCAGAGGCACAGCGAGATATTGCATAGAATTAGAGGCTATTGGGCTATGAGTGCATATCCAGCAGTTCTTAGGGCGGTCTCCAGAGTCCATGTCTCGGAGCAAGACTTGGTGATGCTTTATCAGTTTATTATCCCAGTCCTCTTTTAGCTCCTCATTGAGAGACCAGGCAAGGGACACAATTGACATCAGCATGGTCCAGAGGGGCAGGGTCATCATTTCTGCTTTTACCAGGGTTCAGGATCTTTTTGCAGTGGCTCGCATGGATCCAAGTGTCTTTGCCTTCGAGCTTGACAGAAGTGGCAGTGGTCAGTATCACTTGAAATGGCTCACTGTATCTAGGTTCCAGTGGTCTCCTTATGTGTCTCTTGACCACAACCCAGTCTCCTGGTGCCAGTGTGTGTGTGCCACGCATACAGTTGGGGTCTGGGATGGAGGAGAGAACACATTTATGAGTGACATTCAAATGTTTATGCAACTCAAGGACATACTCAGTGAGAGTACCATATGAAGCCTGCAATTGCTGTGGAAAATACAATCCTGTCTTAGGAACACCACCAAACAGTATTTCATATGGGGACAGCTTCTCTATACCCCTTGGGGCAGTTCGCACTGAAAACAATGCGATGGGCAAACAATCTACCCAGGACAAGTGTGTTTCCTCCATGCACTTCTGGATTTTTAATTTAAGGGTACCGTTAAGGCGTTCCACCTTCCCACTACTTTGTGGGTGATAGGGAACATGGAAAGCCTGTTCTATCTGCAAAGTAGCCATGATCTGTTTCATTAATTCCCCAGTGAAGTGAGTACCCCTGTCACTTTCTATGGTTTCGGGAACCCCATATCTGCAAACCACCTCACTTATCAACTTCTTGGCAGTAGTTTTTGTATTTGCTTTGGATACTGCCCAAGCTTCCGGCCACCCAGAGAAAAGATCAATGCATACCAGGGCGTATTCATAAGTACCCACCTTAGGTAGCTGTATGTAGTCCACCTGCAGTCTCTGAAACGGGTAATCTGGTTTTGGTGTGCATTTCTGTGGGACTCGAATAGGCCTACCGGGGTTATGTTTTGCACAAACAAGACATCCCTGAACATACTTTGCAGCCGCATTCGGGAACCCTGGGGCACACCAGTTTTGTAACACTACTGCACACATCACACCCTTTGAATTATGCACCGGGGAATGTGCAAGGGCAGCCATCATGGGGAACAGGCAGCGTGGGAGGCAAATCCGGGTGTTTACCTGCCATACCCCTGACTCTGACCGTACAGCGCCCACTTTGACCCACGCATTCTGTTCGTTTGAGGGGGCCTGGGTCTGGAAGACCTGCAACAGTTCACGATCAACGGCCACTGGGGCCGGTACGGTGCCAGCCTCATTTGCTGTAAGGGGGCACCCCGCACTCGTGGTCACTAAGCTCCCTGAGAGGGCTATGTCTGTTATGGCCAGTATGTCTGTCAGAGGTAGTCTTGCTGCTTCTTTAGCCGCCTTGTCGGCCAGTGCATTCCCTACTGCAAGGGGAGTTTGTTCCCGTGTGTGTGCCGATACTTTGACTATGGCTGCCCTTCGGGGAAGGGTGAGTGCTGTCAGTAGCTGCTCTACCGCCTGCGCATTCTTTATGGGTTTGCCAGCAGAGGTCAGGAAATTACGGCTTTGCCAAATGGCGCCAAAGTCGTGTGCTACCCCAAAAGCATATTGTGAGTCAGAAAATACATTAATCTCCTTACCTCTTCCCAGATTGCACGCTGCAGAGAGTGCTTTCAGCTCAGCCTCTTGCGCAGAACTGCTGGAGGGGAGTGGTTCTTTTATTACTGCCTTACCATCGTGGACTACTGCATACCCGGTGATGAACCGTCCTTGATCATTGTCCCAAGCTCTGGAACCATCTACAAAATACTCAGCTGAGGGGTTAGTGAGTGGTACATCAGTGATATTTGCCAAGCCCTTTGTTTCTGCTTCCATCAATGCCTGACAGTTATGTTCATGTGTCATGTCTACCTTCGCTTCCACGTCTTGGCTCACAGTCTCTCCCTTTTCCCCATCCTGAACTTTTCCTCCCTTTTCTAAATCCACTGGTAATAGTGTGGCTGGATTTAGAACATTACAACGTTTGATAACAATATGAGGGGGTGTGAGAAGGGATACTTCATATTTTGTCAGTCTGGATGCTGACAGATGGCGGGTCTGAGCCTGTTGGAGTATTTCAGATACAGCATGAGGAACCTGAATTGTGAGAGTGTTGCCTAACACTATGTCCTCTGTCTTTTTAACGAGTTCTGAAGCAGCCGCCACAGCTCGTACACATGAAGGGGAACCCATAATGACTGAATCTAGAGTTACAGAGTAATATCCTACAGGGCGTTGTCGCCCACCATGTTCTTGAGTGAGGACGCCAGATGCATGGCCTGCCTGTTCGTGACAGTAAAGAGTAAAAGATTTGTCATAGTTTGGGATACCAAGAGCTGGTGAGGCAGAGAGGGTGGACCTGAGGGTGTGGAATGCATCAACTGCTTCAGGGCCAATAGTAAAAGGTTCAGTTTTAAGGCATTGGAACAATGGGGCCATGACACTAGAGGCATTTGGAATCCAAAGCCGACAATACTGGACTAAGCCCAAGAATGCTCGTAAGGACTTAGTAGATCTGGTGAGAGGTACTTTTAGTATTGCCTCAATCCTCCCTGGGCTGAGATGCTTGATTCCTGGAGACAGGCAATGCCCCAGAAAGATAGCTGTGGACTCACACAATTGGAGTTTGTCTTTTGAAGCTTTGCACCCATTTTCTGCTAGAAATATCAACAGAGATTGGGATTCAGTCTGACATAACTGATCTGTGGTACAACAAAGGAGGAGGTCATCCACGTATTGTAACAGAACAGTAGAAGAATCAAGGGGGCACCAGTTATCTAAGACTGTCTTTAAGGACGTGGAGAACAAAGAGGGCGAGTTAGCTGCTCCCTGAGGAAGGACTGCCCAGGCGTACTGGGTACCTCTATGTGTGAAAGCAAAATATGAGATACATTCAGTGGACAGACAAACAGAGAAAAAAGCATTGGCCAGATCAATTACTGTAAAACAAGTAGCTGTACTGGGGACCTGATTCAGGAGAGTATGTGGGTTAGGCACAAGGGGAGTATCCACTATGGTTACTGCATTGACTGCTCGGAGATCATGAACCATACGATAAGCGACTGGCTGCCCAGGTGGGGTTTTCTTTTTGACTGGGTACAGTGGGGTGTTAAATGGGGAGGTTATAGGGACAATAAGACCTTTTGTCAGGAGCTCTTGGACATTTTCATGTATTGCTGCATCCTGGGCAGCACTTAACGGGTACTGCTTTATACAAGGGGGCTGGGCACCTGGTTTAAGTTTTACAGTCACTGGGGGAACAGTTAGTTTTCCCACATCAAGTTTGCTATTTGCCCACAGTTTGTTGGGTACATTTTCAAGCCAAGTTGGCAGGGACTGGGGTTTAGAGTGGTCAGTGTCCAGGGTAGTGGGAATAGTCAGAGACAGGAGACTACATAGAGTGCCTTCATCAAAGGGGGTGGTCATCTTGGGGCCATTTGGAGTGAATTCTATGCAGGCTCCAATCTTCTGTAACACATCTGTCCCTAACAAATTAAAAGGTACATCAGGGGAGACTAAAACCTGGGTCACAATTGAAAGTGAGTCATGCAAATTCAGTCGGAGAGGCTGAGTCATTTGTAATTTAGTAGGTCGTCCCTCTACCCCTTCGCAAGTCACAAATTCAGGCGACAATATGTCCTCCGGAACATGTTCTTGCATTAATACTGTACGGGCTGCTCCAGTGTCTACCATGAATGTAACAGTTTGTCCCTCCCCCAGAGAAATAGGAACAGTAAGTGTAGGTCCCTGAGGGGTGACAACGGGGCAAAGGGAGACATCTGGATTGCCAGTTTCCTATGGAGGGGTCAGAGTAGTAGCTGTTGATTTCGTGGGACATTTGGCAGAAAAATGCCCTTTTTTCCCACAAGACCAACATTCTACATTTCTGTAGTCTCTATCCCCTGATTGTCGACAGTTTCCTCCTCTCCCCCTCCCCCTTCCTCTTCTGGGCTGCATAGGGGCCAAATTAACCCTTTTTTTTGACATGGCTTCTAGTTCAGCACCCCTGGCTATTTCTTTCAAATCAACCCATTGCATATTGCGCCATTCTGGGCGACTAGTACGCACAGCAGTCTGTACTGTAGGTCTAAGGCCATTCATGAAACACTGCAACAATAATCGGCGATCTTTATCATCATTATGCTCATACCCAAAATCTAACCATGTTTGTTCTAACACAGAGGCATATTCTGAGACTGACTGCGTTTTGTCCTGCACTACAGTCTGCAACAGATCTTGTTTCTTATCCTGTTCTGCACGAGCCCAGTGCAGCAACCTCTGTACAAATTCTCGTCCTGAATCTGTTGTGTTCTTAATAGCAGGTTCCTGCCCTGGCATCATTTGAGTAATTTCCATGAGTAAGGGATCGCTCCCTTTCTGTAAAATGACTGAAACAAGATCATCCCACGTGGCCCGATATGCCTCTTGGACACCCTGAAGGCGCGTTCTAAATGTAAGGGGGGTTTTTCGGGGATCGAGGAGTTGAGTAGCAAGGGCAATAAGCTCACTGGGGGACCAGGGCCGATATGTTTCTATTGGCCATACCTGAGGGTGATGGTGTACTGGTTGGTTATTCCCATCCACTCCCGGGGGTGTAAACTGTACATGACTTGTGGTCCTCATTGGGAACAGAGGCACCTTGTGCATTATTTCTGGGCGTGGGGACCCACAAGACAAACAATAGTTAGCCCCAGGGGAGTTCTGTTGACCACAAGACCTACATGCCCATCCCTTTGATCCTGTATAAGGTGGGGGTGCTGAAGGGATTGTAGGTTTTACATTCAGTATAGGGACTTCCAGAGTTTCAGGGTTTTTAATACTATCATAGATTTGATAGACAGTACCATGCTTGGTTTCTTCTGATTTATGCTCACTCATAGAGAGACGCTTGGCTACATCTAACCACATCCTAGCCTGTTCAAACTTGTTCTTATCTTTCAGCCATCCTTCCCAGTTGCAAATACACTTCTCCCATTCCCCCTCTTCTAGATTACCCCACTTGCCCATACCAAATTTCTTCAGTATAACTTCACATCCATCTACTGCTTCCTTTCCTTTCAGCCTCTCCACTATCTCACATGCTGGAACTGGGACAATGACCGTTGAGTTAGTGAATTCCTTACTGTTGCCAGTCCCCATGACTGCAACACCTGTGCCTGTGCTGAGTTAACCGTAGAACTCCTTTTTAGCACAGCTTGAGTCTCTCAGACTCTCAATTTAATCCTGTCCCAGTCTTCTTCAGGACTCGCAAGACGGATTCTAAGGAAGCACTAACACCGGTTGTCCAGCCCTGTGAGCTAGAGAGATTCTGACACACAACCAAATGAACAGTAATACAAACCCTACTGCACCAAAAACAATTGTAACAGTCTCTATGGGTTCATATAACATTTCCTGAGGTAATCTGTAATTATTCAATAGCCGCCTCTGCAGCTTCTCAGTCAACTGAATCAATTCCTGGACAAAAGAAGGATGTCACCCAGGTGGGGGCGTAGTGATGTGTATTTACTACCCAGTTCAAAAGCTTTCCTTCAACTCCCTGTAATGGCACTGCATGACAATTATATCTACAGTAAGTTTTACTTCTTATACTGTATATTTCCTGGTCTGGGTAAATAGGCTGAGCAAAAACTTCAACTACTGTGATTTTTCCTCTCTTGAGTTCACACAAAACAGAACACAGACACTGAGGACAACGATTCTGATTCATCAACACAACTTTACAATACGTCAGTTACACAATCCACACTTCCACAGTCGCTGGTATTAATACTCCTGCTGTATTCAGGTCAAAGCTGCATTCAGCACCTCTTTCAAGAGAGTACCCTTATCAATTTACAGGAGAGATTCAATACCCTCAGAGTACTACCTTACCATGAAGGATTCCTCTGTTATGGACAATTATACTTCCCTGATCCTGATAAGGACCGATTTTTCTCTTCACCACATGTAAAGGAACACACCTAACGGGATCCCTTATCAATCAGAGACCGTAGTCCCTTATTAGTCACTCAAAGATCAATCAGTCCCACATTCAAGGATCCTCATAGTTTACAACCACATCAGTCCAGACATAACAATCACATAGACAATGGAGACAACATATAACAATCCTCCGACTCCTGAAATATACAGGTAGAACTGCGGAGGTTCCTGTCCAGAATCGTTGGGCAAGGTTGGTTACTTGTCACTTCATTCAATTTTCATTCATCCATCATTCAATTCAATTATACATCTAAAAACACATTGATACATAGAACAGAGAAAAAAATAATTCAAACACTGGCAAAGGTTCAACAGAGATTGTCTTGTTAGGACCACCAATTACCCGTCCCAGAGCCCTCTAGGTAACACTGAATTATTTGTAACACAATGGGTTACTCACCGCGGTTTTATTCAGTGGTCCCCAGAGAGATCCTTGTAGTCGGGTCCAAAGAAGGTCCAGTTTGACAATTCCCAGGTTTCAGGCACCATGTAATGTCGTGGAAACCTTGCTATACAAAAAAAGCTATAGGAGAAAGACAAATGGTCTCACACGTTTGCCAGTGTTAACTAAGTCAAGTTGGTCGATCGATCGGAGAACAAGGACACACACACAGCCAATTGTGTCAGTGTGCTAGGCTTGTCTGAAATCTCAGATGCCCAAGACACTAGTTTTATTACTGTCACAAAGAAAGGGGCATGACCTAATAGATTACCTTAAATGGGTATATAGGTTGACAATAACAAGATCGTAAATGATGGATCCTGCTGCATTCCTAAAAATCTAGTTCTGTCCAGCTTTCTGGACATTCATTAACAAAGACATTTGAGACAAGAGCAGCTTTATAACAAAGAGTACACCCTGTGTTATTGCTTTTATGAATAACACTTATGAAGCTAATATAAAAGTACAAAATTATCAAAGATATATAGATATATAAATTGCTTAAATGATAATCTAACTTAATATAAAATATTAACCATAACACCATCATACTATAGTGCAAGCTCCTGAAGGATCTTACCATTCCATAATTCTTTACATGCCATCATACTATAGTGCTGGCCCCTGAAGGATCTTACCATTCCATAATTCTTTACATGCCATCATACTATAGTGCCGGCCCCTGAAGGATCTTACCCTTCCATAATTATTTACATGCCATCATATTATAGTGCTGGCCCCTGAAGGATCTTACCATTCCATAATTTTTTACATGCCATCATACTATGGTGCCAGCCCTTGAAGGATCTCACCATTCCATAATTCTTTACATGCCATCATACTATAGTGCAAGCCCCTGAAGGATCTTACCATTCCATAATTATTTACATGCCATCATACTATATTGCCGGACCCTGAAGGATCTTACCCTTCCATAATTCTTTACATGCCATCATACTATATTGCCGGCCCCTGAAGGATCTTACCATTCCATAATTCTTTACATGCCATCATACTATAGTGCCAGCCCCTGAAGGATCTTACCCTTCCATAATTATTTACATGCCATCATACTATAGTGCTGGCCCCTGAAGGATCTTACCATTCCATAATTCTTTACATGCCATCATACTATAGTGCCGGCCCCTGAAGGATCTTACCCTTCCATAATTATTTACATGCCATCATACTATAGTGCTGGCCCCTGAAGGATCTTACCATTCCATAATTCTTTACATGCCATCATACTATAGTGCTGGCCCCTGAAGGATCGTACCATTCCATAATTCTTTACATGCCATCATACTATAGTGCTGGCCCCTGAAGGATCTTACCATTCCATAATTCTTTACATGCCATCATACTATAGTGCCAGCCCTTGAAGGATATTACCATTCCATAATTCTTTACATGTCATCATACTATAGTGCCAGCCCCTGAAGGATCTTACCATTCCATAATTCTTTACATGCCATCATACTATAGTGCAAGCCCCTGAAGGATCTTACCATTCCATAATTCTTTACATGCCATCATACTATAGTGCCAGCCCCTGAAGGATCTTACTATTCCATAATTCTTTACATGCCATCATACTATAGTGCCAGCCCCTGAAGGATCTTACCATTCCATAATTCTTTACATGCCATCATACTATAGTGCCAGCCCCTGAAGGATCTTACCATTCCATAATTCTTTACATGCCATCATACTATAGTGCTGGCCCCTGAAGGATCTTACCATTCCATAATTCTTTACATGCCATCATACTATAGTGCCAGCCCCTGAAGGATCTTACCATTCCATAATTCTTTACATGCCATCATACTATAGTGCCGGCCCCTGAAGGACCTTACCATTCCATAATTCTTTATATGCCATCATACTATAGTGCTAGCCCCTGAAGGATCTTACCATTCCATAATTCTTTACATGCCATCATACTATAGTGCCAGCCCCTGAAGGATCTTACCATTCCATAATTCTTTACATGCCATCATACTATAGTGCCAGCCCCTGAAGGATCTCACCATTCCATAATTGTTTACATGCCATCATACTATAGTGCCGGCCCCTGAAGGATCTTACCATTGCATAATTCTTTACATGCCATCATACTATAGTGCCGGCCCCTGAAGGATCTTACCCCTCCATAATTCTTTAAATGCCATCATACTATAGTGCCGGCCCCTGAAGGATCTTACCATTCCATAATTCTTTACATGTCATCATACTATAGTGCCAGCCCCTGAAGGATCTTACCATTCCATAATTCTTTACATGCCATCATACTATAGTGCCAGCCCCTGAAGGATCTTACTATTCCATAATTCTTTACATGCCATCATACTATAGTGCCAGCCCCTGAAGGATCTTACCATTCCATAATTCTTTACATGCCATCATACTATAGTGCTGGCCCCTGAAGGATCTTACCATTCCATAATTCTTTACATGCCATCATACTATAGTGCCAGCCCCTGAAGGATCTTACCATTCCATAATTCTTTACATGCCATCATACTATAGTGCCGGCCCCTGAAGGATCTTACCATTCCATAATTCTTTATATGCCATCATACTATAGTGCTGGCCCCTGAAGGATCTTACCCTTCCATAATTCTTTACATGCCATCATACTATAGTGCCGGCCCCTGAAGGATCTTACCATTCCATAATTCTTTACATGCCATCATACTATAGTGCCAGCCCCTGAAGGATCTTACTATTCCATAATTCTTTACATGCCATCATACTATAGTGCCAGCCCCTGAAGGATCTTACCATTCCATAATTCTTTACATGCCATCATACTATAGTGCCAGCCCCTGAAGGATCTTACCATTCCATAATTCTTTACATGCCATCATACTATAGTGCTGGCCCCTGAAGGATCTTACCATTCCATAATTCTTTACATGCCATCATACTATAGTGCCAGCCCCTGAAGGATCTTACCATTCCATAATTCTTTACATGCCATCATACTATAGTGCCGGCCCCTGAAGGATCTTACCATTCCATAATTCTTTATATGCCATCATACTATAGTGCTGGCCCCTGAAGGATCTTACCATTCCATAATTCTTTACATGCCATCATACTATAGTGCCAGCCCCTGAAGGATCTTACCATTCCATAATTCTTTACATGCCATCATACTATAGTGCCAGCCCCTGAAGGATCTCACCATTCCATAATTCTTTACATGCCATCATACTATAGTGCCAGCCCCTGAAGGATCTTACCATTGCATAATTCTTTACATGCCATCATACTATAGTGCCGGCCCCTGAAGGATCTTACCCCTCCATAATTCTTTAAATGCCATCATACTATAGTGCCGGCCCCTGAAGGATCTTACCATTCCATAATTCTTTACATGTCATCATACTATAGTGCCAGCCCCTGAAGGATCTTACCATTCCATAATTCTTTACATGCCATCATACTATAGTGCCAGCCCCTGAAGGATCTTACTATTCCATAATTATTTACATGCCATCATACTATAGTGCCAGCCCCTGAAGGATCTTACCATTCCATAATTCTTTACATGCCATCATACTATAGTGCTGGCCCCTGAAGGATCTTACCATTCCATAATTCTTTACATGCCATCATACTATAGTGCCAGCCCCTGAAGGATCTTACCATTCCATAATTCTTTACATGCCATCATACTATAGTGCCGGCCCCTGAAGGATCTTACCATTCCATAATTCTTTATATGCCATCATACTATAGTGCTGGCCCCTGAAGGATCTTACCCTTCCATAATTCTTTACATGCCATCATACTATAGTGCCGGCCCCTGAAGGATCTTACCATTCCATAATTCTTTACATGCCATCATACTATAGTGCTGGCCCCTGAAGGATCTTACCATTCCATAATTATTTACATGCCATCATACTATAGTGCTGGCCCCTGAAGGATCTTACCATTCCATAATTCTTTACATGCCATCATACTATAGTGCCAGCCCCTGAAGGATCTTACCATTTCATAATTCTTCACATGCCATCATACTATAGTGCCGGCCCCTGAAGGATCTTACCATCCCATAATTCTTTACATGCCATCATACTATAGTGCCGGCCCCTGAAGGATCTTACCATTCCATAATTCTTTACATGCCGTTGTCTTCGCCTTCTTTAATTTATCTTTATTTATTGAATTTTGAGAGAATAGTGATACAATCAATAGGCACTGTATGTGCCAAGATAACAAAACACCAATAGAAAATAAAATTAGTTTTGTAGTATCATTAAGAACTGAAGTAATTGCATCACTCCTGTCAGTCTCCAGCAGTCTTTACAGTGTTTGCTTCAGCAACCTTGACATCAGTTTTTAATGCAAATCTATGAGAGCCTTGTTCTTGCTTGAATAGACTTACATTAAGCATTTGTGACAGTTACCTCTGACTTCCAGTAGTCGGAAGCCGCTGTTACAAGATGGTGCCGCAGGATTGGAGCAGAGCTGATAAAAGGTGAAGACGTCGATGGTTAAGTATTATACCAGGATTAAGGACCTTAGATTAAAAGCACCAGTCCAGTGTTGCAAAAAGCAAACTCTGGAGTGGTGCTTTAGACAAGTCCTCATCTGCCATGCAGATAATTTTCAGTAATCAGTTAAAATGAAAGCTCCTTTCTGAATATTAATAACATCTCTTCCCTCTAAATTACAATTGCATGTTTTGTCCAATTACAAAATCAATATAATTTTTATTTGTGTTTTCCATTGCCAGGTATCCCGGACTAGAAATAAAATACACATTTGTTACATGATATCGAAATAACTAGAATGTAATACAAATATCATTTCCAAGAAATTACAAAACCCTCAGATGTCATATAAAACTTTATATGGAGTCTATTATTAATATTCTACACAATTCTTTGTCAAGACTTTCAAACTTGTATTCCCAGTTTTATGAAAGTAAATTGGCATTACCATGAGGTATCTTTGCAACGTTCATTCCTCAGAGTCCTGTAAACATCATCCTTTGTTTTTGCCAAAGTCTCTGTTAATGTTGTTTAGTGTAATAGGCATTACCATGAGATAATGTGATCCATTCCAGAACATCTGCAATGTTGTATATATGTTTTATTATTTATATAGTAGCCATTTGGGATTTATATTCTATCACTAATATACACCCCATCTTTCAATAGCTTCCTACCACTAAAGTTTTTCTACACTGTTTTAGCCTCCTTTCCCTGCAATAACTTCAGGTCAGGTAGACCTGCAAATAACTCTTTCTATTAGTTATAGGTGAGCATGCTCAGCACTGCTTGATGCTTGTTCAAGCATCGGTGTGCTCTAGATGCTCTTTACTCTATGATGCATCCTGGTATTTGGGCACCATGCTCGAGTTCCTATCCCTCATGTTTCGCAGCTCTTTTCTCAGCCACTGAACATGTGGGGATTGCCTGCCAATCATGGTAATGCTGTTCACTATTGGCATTACTGTGATTGGCCAGTGACACTATGTTTGGTGCACTGTACTCCAAATTAATGTAGGGAGTGGTTCTGCTGAAGACGGGACAATGTGTTATAGCAAAACAGTACCTGCTTGTGCAACATTAAACTAACGGTCCTTTTCAGGGCTAAAGGCCCTGTCACGCACAGAGATAAATCTGCGGCAGATCTGTGGTTGCAGGGAAATTGTCGACAATCAGTGCCAGGTTTGTGGCTGTGTACAAATGGAACAATATGTCCATGATTTCACTGCAACCATAGATCTGCAAAAGATTTATCTTTGTGTGTGACGGGGCCTTAAGTCTATAATAACACCACTCCTATCTGCATTTAGTGTAGAGCAAGCTGCTAGAGAAGGGATAGTGTATTAAGGGCACTTAGGCAGGTATTCTAGCCTTACAGACCTTGCTGCTGCTACCTAAAACAATATATTCTCTAATAATACCTCTCTTATCTGTATTTAGTCTAGGGCAAGCTCCTGGAGAAGAGATAGTTTATTAAAGGCATGTAGGCAGGGATTCTAGCCTTCGAGACCTTGCTGCTGCAACCTAAAACCAAAATTCCTCTTCAGATCTACATCTATTATTTTCTTTATAAATACCACTATTATTTGCATTCACTGTAGGGATATCTGCTGGAGGAGGGATAGTTTTGGATAAGAGGCATATAGTCAGGGTACATTGCTTTACAGTCCTTCTACAGGTATACTGTTGCAACCTAACTGCATTGGTCAGGGCACGGGTGATGTTATGGCACACTTGCAGGTGGGAGGCGTGAAATGCATACCTGTAAATATGTTGGCGGCTGGGTCCTAAGTACTGCAGGACAGCCATCATCATCAGGTAGCGGAAAACCTCAGAGTCCACAAGCCTAAATGACAATATTTTAAGGGCAAGCATTCAGTATATGCAAGCATGTAGCAGCCTGTATACCTTTTCCATTTCCACAAGGTCAACATGCAAAATCCTCTTTAGTTGTGAGTAGAGTTGAGCGTGGTTCGCGGTTCGTGGTTCTCCAGTTCGCGGTTCGAGTGATTTTGAGGGCTGTTCTAGATCGAACTAGAACTCAAGCTTTTTGCTAAAGCTCGATAGTTCTAGTTACGTTCGAGAACGGTTCTAGCAGCAAAAAGCTAAGCTAATTACTAGCTGGCTTTCCGCTGTAATAGTGCAAGTCACTCTGTGACTCACACTAATATGAAATTTCAGCGTGTAGTGTGCGGGGACTGCGCATTCAGATCACTACTGCTGGGATAATGACGATCGCCATTTTTTTTTTTTCCTTGTCTTCCTTCCCTAAGCGCGCGAGTGTAGTGGGGCGGGACAGCATGTCAGCCAATCCCAGACACACACACAGCTAAGTGGACTTTTAGCCAGAGAAGCAACGGCTAAATGATAGGATGTCCATGTCATATGTCCCTGCATTATAAATACGGGCATCTGCCCGTCTTGACGCCATTATCTGCCTTCTGCGTCTGGGTGTCAGTCACCGCTGGAGTAGCTCCTGTCTCTCATACTGCTGTGTACGCTCTACACACCGCGCTATACAGAATAGGGATAGAAGTTTCTATTAGCCCTTGAAAGAGCTAATACCAGCAGGCTCAGAGCCATAGGTGACAGTCAGGTCCGTGAAAACAGATTTTAACAGCTACACAAGATAACTGTGTAGCTAAGGTCAGGGACTTCCTCGCTGCATTTCCCCATTAGGAGGGATAGAAAGTGAGGCTTCCTTTCCTCTACCCAGACCCACAACCCTGCCACTGTACCCTCCTGCCCTTTGCATACTCAAGCTCATTGTTACTAAGCCATTATACTAGCAAACACTGAGTAAACTTAGTGGCATCCTAAAAGTGGCTGTTGGACTTACATTAGTGTCCCACTAGTGCAAATCTATTTGCAGAACCTCTGCAGTGCACACTCAAACTCATTGTTACTAAGCCATTATACTAGCAAACACTGAGTAAACTTAGTGGCATCCTAAAAGTGGCTGTTGGACTTCCATTTGTGTCCCACTAGTGCAAATCTATTTGCAGAACCTCTACATTGCACACTCAAACTCATTGTTACTAAGCCATTATACTAGCAAACACTGAGTAAACTTAGTGGCATCCTAAAAGTGGCTGTTGGACTTCCATTAGTGTCCCACTAGTGCAAATCTATTTGCAGAACCTCTGCATTGCACACTCAAACTCATTGTTACTAAGCCATTATACTAGCAAACACTGAGTAAACTTAGTGGCATCCTAAAAGTGGCTGTTGGACTTCCATTAGTGTCCCACTAGTGCAAATCTATTTGCAGAACCTCTGCATTGCACACTCAAACTCATTGTTACTAAGCCATTATACTAGCAAACAATGAGTAAACTTAGTGGCATCCTAAAAGTGGCTGTTGGACTTCCATTAGTGTCCCACTAGTGCAAATCTATTTGCAGAACCTCTGCATTGCACACTCATACTCATTGTTACTAAGCCATTATACTAGCAAACACTGAGTAAACTTAGTGGCATCCTAAAAGTGGCTGTTGGACTTCCATTAATTGAATAGGATAACTGAAGTGACTCTCCCACGACTAGTAGAGAGTGTGAACAATAGATACCATTACTATATTACACCTATTTTGGTGGTATAATAGAATACCCCCATATGTTCACCTCTCCCATGGCTATTGATAACAACTATATTGTACATTTTTATCACAGTGTATGCCCCCCTTGATTCAGTGGTAGTTTTTAACTTTCCTTTATTTGCTGTGTTGCGTTTGTCTTTTTTTGATAATAATAAAAAATTTCTATTTGCATATACACTCGATTGTTCTCCTTTCTTGTATATAACTGAATAGGATAACTGAAGTGAGCACTAATATATATATTCTGAGTGCAAGCCAAAAAAATACATACTATACAAGGATAAGGCTGCACATCAAACTTAGATAATGGTATAATGCCTCAAGCATATGGAAAAATATTGGAAAAATACAATGAAAAATGCTACTTGCTAATTTGAACATGTGAATAATGAATTGCATACCTGCCATGAATATTAGGAAAAAGGAGATATTTAGCAATCGCATTGATCAATGTAACTGAGCCCCAAGACCTCGTCAAGGTATATCTCTATATTGGGGTCCCTAGCTCTGTGACCCTAACTGTGTGTCATCTCATTGCAATTAAAAACTGCTGTGGGTGGAGAGGGGTAACTAAGGACTTTCTTATATAGGAGATGGAAAAAACATGGCCGAAAGGGGCGGAGCTGTGTTCACATTCAGAAAAAAACTACATATAACTGAATAGGATAACTGAAGTGAGCACTAATATATATATTCTGAGTGCAAGCCAAAAAAATACATACTATACAAGGATAAGGCTGCACATCAAACTTAGATAATGGTATAAAGCCTCAAGCATATGGAAAAATATTGGAAAAATACAATGAAAAATACTACTTGCTAATTTGAACATGTGAATAATGAATGACAACTTAAATATTCGGTCAGGGCAGGAAGAGGCTCGGTCTGAGGGTGAGGGGAGTGCAAACACAACAATTAATGAAGAAGTTCTAGATCCCACCTACTGTCAACCCACAGTCAGGCACTCGAGGAGGTCAACAGAGGCGGTGGAGGAGGATGCAACCGACGACGAAGTTACCTTGCGCCTTCCTGGACAGAGTCGGAGCACTGGTAGCACGTCTACAACTGCATCCTCAGCCACCACTCTGCCTCTGAGCACTAGTCGGGGTGGATCAGCAGGTCGAATGCCCTCTAAGCCTTGCCTAGCCTGGTCCTTTTTTGACATAGCAAAAGATCGCCCAAATTATGTGATCTGTAAAATTTGTCGTGATTCTGTTAGTAGAGGGCAAAACCTCAGCAGTTTGACAACTTCTTCCATGAATCATCACATGAATAAATATCATATGTCCCAGTGGGAAGCTCACCGTGCTGCAATGCGGCCTAGCGGAGAGAACCATCCACCGCCTGCCCCTTCCAGTGCATCCGCGCGCTTTTCATCTTCTAGGACTGTGGGGACAGCTGTCACACCTGGTTTTCAATGCACAACTTCCACCACTGTAACCGCAACAGGCAGTTTGCTTGGTAGGTCGTCAGTTGGTTTGGAAGGGGAAACAAGTGCGTGTGTACAGCTCCCTCAGACATCGATAGCACCAACGTTGGATGAAGGCAACATCATGTCTATGCCTGCACTTTCCTCACAAACCTGCATTTTTCCAGGGACACCCTACTCAACACCGTCAACACACAGCAGCCCGATCTCTGTCCCTCAGATGTGGACAAATAAAAGGCCATTTCCTGCAACCCATGACAAAGCTAAGAGGTTGACTTTATCCCTCTGTAAGCTCTTGGCTACCGAAATGCTACCTTTCCGCCTGGTGGACACACAGGATTTTAGAGACCTTATGTCTGTTGCTGTGCCCCAGTACCAGATGCCCAGTCGCCACTACTTCTCTAAGAAAGGTGTGCCTGCGCTACACCAGCATGTTGCACACAACATCACCGCTTCCTTGAGAAACTCTGTGTGTGAACGGGTGCATTTCACTACCGATACTTGGACCAGTAAGCATGGATAGGGACGTTCCATGTCGCTGACTGGGCACTGGGTAACTATGGTGATAGATGGTGAAGGGTCTGCTGCACAAGACTTGCCGTCCCCACGACTTGTGTGTCAATCCTCTGTCTGTCCAAGTTCCTCCACTGCTTCTGCCTCCTCCACCTCGTCTGGGTCCTCCATCTCCGCCCCAAGCCTGCCTGGTCAGGCCACCAGCGTTCTAAATGCGCAGAAGGAATCACGCACCCCTCATTACTATGCTGGCAGCAGAGCGCAACGGCATCAGGTGGTCTATAGCTTGAAATGTCTTGGAAATAAGAGTCACACAGCGGCTGAGTTGTGGGCAGCTCTGGAGACTGAGTTTAATAAATGGTTGTCTCCACTCAACCTGCAGCCTGGTAAGGCCGTGTGCGACAATGCTGCAAACCTGGGTGCGGCCCTTCGCCTGGGCAAGGTGACACACGTGCCTTGTATGGCTCACGTGTTGAACCTTGTTGTCCAGCAATTTTTAACACACTATCCCGGCCTAGATGGCCTTCTGAACGGGGCACGAAAACTGTCTGCTCACTTCCGCCGTTCAACCACCGCTGCTGAGCGACTTGCATCGCTCCAGAAGTCTTTCGGCCTGCCGGTTCATCGCCTGAAATGTGATGTGCCGACACGCTGGAATTCGACTCTCCACATGTTACAGCGACTGTGGCAGCACCGTCGAGCCCTGGTGCAATACGTCATGACGTATAGCCTGGGCCAACGAGATGCAGAGGTGGGGCAGATCATCCTGATGGAGTGGTCTCAGATCAATGACCTATGCACCCTTCTGCACAGTTTCGACATGGCGACGAATATGTTTAGCGCTGACAATGCCATTATCAGCATGACAATTTCAGTCATTTACATGCTGGAGCACACGCTAAACACTATTCGGAGTCAGGGGGTGGGACAACAGGAAGGGGAGGAACTACAGGAGGATTCATATGCGCAAGAGACAACAACATCACCAAGGTCCAAACGGTCATCATCACCAACGCGGCAGGCATGGGACCATGGGGGACTGGGATCAACAAGGGTGCATGGTAGCAGGCGAAATGTTGAGGAAGGTGCAGGAGAACATGAAGAAATGGAGGACGAACTGTCCATGGACATGGAAGACTCAGCGGATGAGGGAGACCTTGGTCAAATTTCTGTTGAAAGAGGTTGGGGGAGATGTCAGAGGAAGAAAGAACGGTTAGCACCTCTATGCAACAAACACAGCGTGGACTTGGTCCGCATGGTTGCGCAAGACACATCAGTACCTTCTTGCTGCACTACCTCCAACATGACCCTCGTATTGTCAAAATTAGAAGTGATGATGACTACTGGCTTGCCACACTATTAGATCCCCGGTACAAGTCCAAATTTTGTGACATAATTCCAGCCATAGAAAGGGACGCACGTATGCAGGAGTATCAGCAGAAGCTGTTACTCGATCTTAGCTCAGCTTTTCCACCAAATAACCATGCAGGTGCAGGGAGTGAATCTCCCAGTTGCAACTTGACAAACATGGGACGGTCTCGTCATCTTCAACAGTCTAGCCGTACCAGTAGCACCGTATCTGGTGCTGGTAACAGCAATTTTTTTGAATCTTTTCATATTTTTTTTAGACCCTCCTTTGCAAGGCCACCAGAGACAACAAGTCTGACACATAGTCAACGGCTGGAGAGGATGATATAGGAGTATCTCCAAATCAACATCAATGCCATTACTTTGCAAATGGAGCCTTGCTCATTTTGGGCTTCAAATCTTGAAAAATGGCCAGAGTTCTCCACTTACGCCTTGGAGATTTTGTCGTGTCCAGCTGCCAGCGTTGTCTCTGAACGTGTCTTCAGTGCTGCTGGGTGTGTGCGCACAGATAAGCGCACGCGTTTGTCCAGTGACAATGTGGACAGACTAACGTTCATCAAAATGAAAAAGTCATGGATCCACAAGGAATTTACTACCCCTGTGTCATCCTGGGGAGAGTAAATGCTTGTGGATTTGGAATGTGCTTGATGCAAATCTACCTGTGAAGTGTACAACTAGGGCACAAGTGCTGCCACTGATGGGGTGTGTGTGTGACCCAATTTTTGGAAAAAAGGGAGACTCCGCTTGGAGTAACCCTTGCTGTGTTTATTAAAAGGAGCCAAGATGAACAAGTCATGGTTCAGCAAAGACTTAGCTAACTACCCAGTCATCCTGGGGACAGTTAAGTATGGCGTATTTTTGAATGTGCTTGATGAAAATCTACCTGTGAAGTGTACAACGGCGGCACAAGTGCTGACACTGAAGGGGTGGGTGTGTGTGTGGCCCAATTTTTGGAAAAAAGGGAGACTCCGCTTGGAGTAACCCTTGCTTACATTGTTTTTAAAAATGATCCAAGATGAACAGAGCTGGGATCAGGAAAGACTTAGCTAACTAGCCAGTCATCCTGGGGACGGTTAAGGATGGCGTATTTTTGAATGTGCTTGATGCAAATCTAGCTGTGAAGTGTACAACTGGGGCACAAGTGCTGCCACTTAAGGGGTGGGTGTGTGTGTGGCCCAATTTTTGGAAAAAAAGGGAGACTCCGCTTGAAGTCACCTTGCGGTGTTTTACATGATTTTAGAGGGGCGTGCCATGCCTATATCTGTGTCTCCTCCTCTTTTTCCTTGTCCAGCTCTTTTGTTTTCGCATGAGTATATGTCCTTGTCACTTTCCCATGTGTTTGTGTTGTGTTGTGAGTTGTTTGTCCCCTTTTGGACACCTTTGAGGGTGTTTTCTAGGTGTTTTTATGTGTTTGTGATTGCCTGCCATTGTTTCCTATGCGGTTCGAGTGGTTCGCCGAACCGGTTCGCCGAACCGAACTCGAACGAGACCTCCGTTCGGCGAACTGAACTCGAGCCGAACCGCGACCGGTTCGCTCATCTCTAGTTGTGAGCAGCGAGCATTTGAGTAGACACAGAAGTGAGATGGTTACACTGTTTATGGCGTCATAGCCGCTCGCCGTTTTGGTTGATTCCTCAAAGATTTGTCAGTTGAGTGAGGGCCACCTGATGACCCTCCAATATTATGAGTGAGTGCTGGCTCTAAAAATTGAGTGAGGGCCGCTTGTTTGCCCTCCAAAAATTATGAGTATAGGCTGGCTGTTGACCCTTTAACAATTGATTGAGGACCGCCTGCTGGCCTTCCAAAAATTAGGAGTATGGGCTGGCTGTTGACCCTTTAACAATTGATTGAGGACCGCCTGCTGGCCTTCCAAAAATTATTAGTGTGGGCTGGCTGTTGGCCCTCTAAAATTTATGAATGAAAGCTGACTGCTGGCCCCTCACAAATTATTAGTGAGGACCAGCTGATGGCCCTCGAAAAATTTGGAGCAATCATTGCATGATAACCTTGTTGATATGGTGCAGAAAGAGGAGAACCAGAAAAAAAAAAAGCATTAATCGTAAACCCTTTTTGGGGTGGGGAGAGGTGCATGGAAAGACATCGAGAAAAAAGGAAAATTTTAAGTTGGCTTTCAATTCCATTGCAGTCATTGACTGGGGTTAAGGAGTCAGGGTCTTGTTGATTTTGAGAATAGTTAGCTTTTCAATATTTTCAGTTGATCGGTTATTATGCCCCCAGTGGCACTAAAAACTCACTCTGAAAAAACACTAGCGACATCGCTGGTCAGCACCTCCAGGGCTTAGAGGGACACATTAATGCCACTTGTGCAGCTTGGATACCCAATTGTATTATGGTACAAACAAATCACAGAGGATGCTGTTATTGTTGGCTAGGTTATTTTGAGTCAAAATAGTTTTTGCAACTGGGATTCATTACAAATATTGCACAGATTTTCTTTTAAAGGCTTTGTGTTTCCCTGCAAATTCACTTTTAATTTGGTATTTGCCCATAAATCAGCAGAGAGGAGCTCATAAAAAAGCAGATAAAAAAAAGAGTTGCAAACTTTCCTATTAGGCTGGAGTCACACGAGCATATGAAAAAACGGTCCCATTCTCATCCAGGACAGTAGGACGATTTTTTTCTCACTTGTCATCAGCGTGCTGTCCATGTCCTGTCAGTATGCTGTCAGTCTGCTGTCCGTGTGCAATCCGTTTTTGTCTCAGCAGCTATTAGTCATTTACAGGACCATTTACAGTGTTCTGTGCTCCATGATAGTAATATATCCATAAAAACGTAAAAACGGACGTGACTAGGCTGGTCCGTGTGCTGTCCGTGTGGCATTTATTTTTTTCTCACAACCATTGTCTTGTATTGGCGAGACTCACACAATTTCGGCAACAAATCGCAGCATGTTGCGACTTTTTGCTCCTCCAGAATTTGGATGAGAAAAAAGCTGACAATCTGTTCTCCCTCATTGACTAACATTGGTCCGAGGACAATGCAAGATTTTCTCCATTGCACTCGCGTGAGTCATACGGTCATATGCGCGTAGCCTTAAACTGTAAGAACAAGCTCACTGAGAGATTCTCAGGTAAACAGGTCTGTCAAGTTCTTTTGTTAGTGTACCTTTTCTCACAAAATTGACTAATGCTTCTTTCCCATAAATGTCTAGTGGTGCAGGCACATTTGAGTCCACCTGCCTTCACCAACAGAAACATAGCTTGCCTATGTGAGTTGTTTTACATTTCGATGAGGCTGATGGACTGGCACTGGTCAGTTTGTGATGAACGCTGCATTAACAATATAAAGTGACTATCACATTTACTTGAGAATCTGTCTGTGAGCGTGTTGTAAGTCTAAACGGAAAGTTTGTAACTTCTCTTTATCTGTGTTTTTTAAGAGCTCCTTTCCTTATGATCACAGACCCAGGGGTGTTGCTAGCATAAAAAATCCAGAGTTCCATCCCTAAACTTTGTACCGGGACTGATCTCCTATGACCGCTGCACTGATTTGTGTCAGTGACACCAGTTCAATCTCATGATAGAGCAGCGAGTCACAAGCTTTCTGCTGTATCACTGTCCGTATTCTAATATAGATAAGGATGGTTGACCTTGGGGAGATCAACATCCAGCACCGCGGAGCACCATCACATTTTTTCTCAACGCAGTGATTCTAGAGCAATGCCCCCTGGCTAATATGCAAAACAAGGTGCTGGTTGTTGATCTCCCTAAGGTCAACCATCCTTATCTATATAGTCTTCTACTAGGCATTGCTCCCACTAGCCAGTTTACTACTCCACACTGATGAGGGGCAAATACCCTGAAACAGCTGTCTGTGGATGGATACCATGTTTTGGCATAGGTGGTTTCCATGACTGGAGACTGCCCTTCCCGTGGTTTTTCCTTCCCGGTGAAAGACCTGGCTAGTTACCTGCCAGCGTTGAGAAACATGTGATGGTGTCTCCGCGGCTTCCTTGTTTTGCATATTTCCCAGGGGGTATTGCTCTAGAATCACTGTGTTGAGAAAACACGTGATGGTGTCTCCGCAGTGCTGGATGTTGATCTCCCTAAGGTCAATCATCCTTATCTATATAGTCTTCTACTAGGCATTGCTCCCACTAGCCAGTTTACTACTCCACACTGATGAGGGGCAAATACCCTGAAACAGCTGTCTGTGGATGGATACCATGTTTTGGCATAGGTGGTTTCCATGACTGGAGACTGCCCTTCCCATGGTTTTTCCTTCCCGGTGAAAGACCTGGCTAGTTACCTGCCAGCGTTGAGAAACATGTGATGGTGTCTCCGCGGCTTCCTTGTTTTGCATATTTCCCAGGGGGTATTGCTCTAGAATCACTGTGTTGAGAAAACACGTGATGGTGTCTCCGCGGTGCTGGATGTTGATCTCCCTAAGGTCAATCATCCTTATCTATATAGTCTTCTACTAGGCATTGCTCCCACTAGCCAGTTTCCTACTCCACACTGATGAGGGGCAAATACCCCGAAACAGCTGTCTGTGGATGGATACCATGTTTTGGCATAGGTGGTTTCCATGACTGGAGACTGCCCTTCCCGTGGTTTTTCCTTCCCGGTGAAAGACCTGGCTAGTTACCTGCTGCATTAACAATATAAAGTGACTATCACATTTACTTGAGAATCTGTCTGTGAGCGTGTTGTAAGTCTAAACGGAAAGTTTGTAACTTCTCTTTATCTGTGTTTTTTAAGAGCTCCTTTCCTTATGATCACAGACCCAGGGGTGTTGCTAGCATAAAAAATCCAGAGTTCCATCCCTAAACTTTGTACCGGGACTGATCTCCTATGACCGCTGCACTGATTTGTGTCAGTGACACCAGTTCAATCTCATGATAGAGCAGCGAGTCACAAGCTTTCTGCTGTATCACTGTCCGTATTCTAATATAGATAAGGATGGTTGACCTTGGGGAGATCAACATCCAGCACCGCGGAGCACCATCACATTTTTTCTCAACGCAGTGATTCTAGAGCAATGCCCCCTGGCTAATATGCAAAACAAGGTGCTGGTTGTTGATCTCCCTAAGGTCAACCATCCTTATCTATATAGTCTTCTACTAGGCATTGCTCCCACTAGCCAGTTTACTACTCCACACTGATGAGGGGCAAATACCCTGAAACAGCTGTCTGTGGATGGATACCATGTTTTGGCATAGGTGGTTTCCATGACTGGAGACTGCCCTTCCCGTGGTTTTTCCTTCCCGGTGAAAGACCTGGCTAGTTACCTGCCAGCGTTGAGAAACATGTGATGGTGTCTCCGCGGCTTCCTTGTTTTGCATATTTCCCAGGGGGTATTGCTCTAGAATCACTGTGTTGAGAAAACACGTGATGGTGTCTCCGCAGTGCTGGATGTTGATCTCCCTAAGGTCAATCATCCTTATCTATATAGTCTTCTACTAGGCATTGCTCCCACTAGCCAGTTTACTACTCCACACTGATGAGGGGCAAATACCCTGAAACAGCTGTCTGTGGATGGATACCATGTTTTGGCATAGGTGGTTTCCATGACTGGAGACTGCCCTTCCCATGGTTTTTCCTTCCCGGTGAAAGACCTGGCTAGTTACCTGCCAGCGTTGAGAAACATTTGATGGTGTCTCCGCGGCTTCCTTGTTTTGCATTTTGTCCGTATTCTAAGTCGTAGACTCCAGTATACTGCGGCTCATGAGACTTCAGCGTGCCCACACTTTGTGCTGCCTTCACATGCCCGCTATTTTTCTTGTCCCTTGTGTGTCTCTTTCTACAGATTATGTTGCTCCTACCAAACTACTGTCTAAACCCTCTCGGTTATTTGTCCATATGGTCTCACCTATTGTACCATCACCCATTCCCTGTAGACTGTGAGCTATCGTGGGCAGGGTCCTCTCTCCTCCTATACCAGTCTAGTTTGTACTGTTAATGATTGTTGTACGTATACTCTCTTTCACTTGTAAAACGCCATGGAATAAATGGCGCTATAATAATAAATAATAATAATAATAATATAGTGCATATTCTGTTGTTTCTATGTATTATATTGTAAATATGTAAATATGTCACTCATACACCAATTATTATTTTGTTATTTACATCAATTAGTGAGCAAGGCCTAAAGTAAGGCCAAAACGTTTATACAGTCGCAAACTTCACAAATAAAAAACACATTTGAAAATAATCTCTGGAGTGTGCAGTGGTTTTCTTTATTTATAGAAAAGGAGACATAGACTGCAGTGTCAGGAACAAGGACTAGGTGAGTATGATCCTTATTGGTTATTTATATGATTGGGTTGTGGACACCTTTCCTGTTCCTTTCCGAATAATAAACTCACCGTGATTGAAGCTTTATGAGTGAGGCCATTCTATCCTCCCTGTGGATTTTCTATATGGACTATCTGCTCTGGACTCTGCACCTGTTTCTCAAGCGGCTTAAGAAGGATCCATTAACCAGGATTCATCAGCAGAAACAGCAGTGCCCGGTTACTTCTCTCACCTTTTTTCTTACAATAAGGACATGACATTGTGCATATAGATTCATTCCATATTGGAACGCGGGTTTAGTCTAATAACCAAATTTAATGTAGTGTATAATCCCTGTTTGTACTGTGGGGGAAAGGTAATTAGAGGATATCACCAGAAACCTCCCCAAGTCCCCATCGAATACATACATCACAACATTACCTAGTATTGATACTTTGCGATTCAAATAGAGGGATGTAATACAGGTGATAATCACTTGCACTTTGTCACTTTATTTTCTATATGTGTATATTTAATACGTAGTAATTAAAGGTTACATTTTATAGTAACTCTTATTTAGCTGCTATGTTTTGAGATAAGTATATGAGAGATTCATCCACTGTTTGTGTACAACTTTTGCTATTTTGATTAGATTTCTCATTTGTTCAATCAGTTTATTTGCTAAAAAAGTTATTAATAGGGATGAGCGAATGTATTCGCCACTATTTGGTATCTGACGGATAATAGGCTATTCGCAACATTCGGTATCCGACGACTAAAACATCATCCGCTCCAATACTTTAATTTTCATTTCTGACTTCCTGGCGCCTGTTTTCCAGCCAATGAACACGAGAAAAAGAGAGAGAGAGACACGAGGCATGGTCCGACGTGACTGTTAGGTCCGCCGTGAAATTTTTCTGGTTTCCCATAGACTTACATTGGGCATTGAATATGCGCGAATAGTCGAACAGCGGTGACGTATTCGCCGGATATTCGGCTAAGCGAATATTATGGTATTCGCTCATCCCTACTTATTAACTCTAGTTTACATCTTAATATTTCATCGATTTTTCACTTTTTTTCCCAACAAAAAACAAAAATTGAAAGCATGGAAAGTTTTTTATTTGAATTCGTCATCTGCATTTAGGAACCAGTACCGTATTTTTCGCTTTATAAGACGCACTTTTGTTCCCCCAAATTTTGGGGGAAAGTAGGGGGTGCGTCTTATAAGCCAAATATATGGGGGGGTATATATATAGATGTACACTGCAGGGTCCAGGGGAGGTGGGGGCGCTGCTGGGGACAGGTGAACGCTGCGGGCTGCAGCCTTTGATCTCCTGCTCCCGCTCATATAATATGCACAGCCGCTGTCCATCTCCGGTGGTGCTGAAATCGCACTGCAGTGAGGGGCTGGGGCAGCGGTGCATATTATATGTCTCTGCGCCCCCCTGTGATCGCACATGCCCCCCCCTGTGTTAGATTTGGCCCCCATGCTGCTGCTCATTCTAAAATAAAAAAGCTTTACTTACCCCCTCCAGCGTTTCTCCCCGTGTCCCTGCTTCGCTTCCACTGTGATCAGGCACACAGAGATCTCAGTCTGCTGTGCCGATCACATGACCGCACTGAGAACCAGGAAGTGGAAGAACAGAAGCACGGAGGGAGCTCAGCGCTGGAGGAGGTAAGGAAAGAGTGTATTATTTTACTATGGGCAGCAGCCTGGGGGCAATATCTAACACAGGGGGACTTGTGCGATCTATAGGGGCCATGGGCAGCACTATGGGGGCAATATCTAACACAGGGGGACTTGTGAAATCTATATAGGGGCCATGGGAAGCACTATGGGTGTGATATCTAACACAGGGGGACTTGCGTGATCTATATAGGGGCCATGGGCAGCACTATGGGGGCGATATCTAACACAGGGGGACTTGTGCAATCTATAGGGGCCATGGGCAGCACTATGGGGGTGATATCTAACACAGGGGGACTTGTGTGATCTATATAGGGGCCATGGGCAGCACCATGGGGGTGATATCTAACACAGGGGGACTTGTGCGATCTATATAGGGGCCATGGGCAGCACCATGGGAGCGATATCTAACACAGGGGGACTTGTGCGATCTATAGTGGACCATAGGCAGCACAGGGGAATGTATGCAATCCATAGGGGGCCATAGGCAGCGCAGGGGAATGTATGCAATCCATAGGGGGCCATAGGCAGCACAGGGGAATGTATGCAATCCATAGGGGTCCATAGGCAGCACAGGGGAACGTGTGCCATCCATAGGGGGCTATATTCATTATAAGGGGGCCATATCCAGATTAAGGGGGCTAATTTTAGGATGGGGGGCTATGAGGGACATATACCCTATATGATTTGTTAGAGGGACACTGGCATTATAAGATGGACCCCATTTAACATTAAAAAAAAAAATTCTCTTTTCCTTCACCAAATTTGGGGGTGCATCTTATAATCAGGTGCGTCTTATAAAGCGAAAAATACGGTACTTGTTTTGGCTTTAAGAGACTTTGTGACATTCAACATACTTGGCAGCATCTTATCATGCAGATAAAGCAAAGTATTAGTGTATAATTATCAGAAAACATTCAGTGTAAGGCCTCATTCACACATCAGTATTTGATCAGTAGTTGCCAAAACCAGGAGTGTCTCAAAAACCCCAGAACAGGTGTCAGTCTTTCTATTATAGATTTTCTTTGGAAGTTGCACTCCTGACTTTGGCTTACAAATAGAGATGAGCGGATCCATGGACGTTCGGTTCGTCGAGTGCAACCAAACTTTAAATTAAAGGAAACCTGTCAGGTCCAATATGCACCCAGAACAACAAGCAGTTCTGGGTGCATATTGCTAATCCCTGCCTAACCATCCCTATATACACTAGCATAGATAACCACTGGACTACTAAGGCCAAAAAAGGAAGTATTGAAATACATAAATTGCAAGTTGCTATAAATTAATTATTTTCAACAAAAATCTAATATATAAAGCTGAATGTGTATGTGTGTGTGTGTGTGTGTGTGTGTGTGTGTGCATGCATGCATGCGTGCGTGTGTGTGTGTGTGTGTATATGTATGTATGTATGTATGTGTGTGTATGTCCGGGATTGGCATCCGCACCATCATAGCTACAGCTACAAAATTTTGCACACTCACACTTCTGGACCCCGAGAGCGTCATAGGCTATGTTTTGAGGGGAAATTTTAACCCCGCACTTCACAGTTATTCACCAAAATACCTGCCTCCATTAAAGCGAATGGAGCTGGGAGCCACAGTGCAGCCAGCCAGCACTTCAGAAGAATGTGCAGCCACACCCTTAAATGGAATGTTGGCGTGTCACAGTGCAGCCAGGGAAAGAGGCAAACACAGACAGGGAAAGAGGTAGACACAGACAGGGTAAGAGACAGACACAAAGAGACAGACAAAGAGACAGACTGACAGGGAAAGAGACAGAGGGAAAGAGAGGAAAAGAGAGAGACTGGTTAAGAGACCGACACAGACAGGGAAAGAGACAGACACAGACAAAGACACAGAGTCAGACACAGGGAAACAGACAGACAGGGAAAGAGAGGGAAAGAGACAGACAGGGTAAGAGACAGACAAAGACAGGTAAAGAGACAGACAAAGAGACAGACACAGGGAAAGAGACAGAGGGAAAGAGACAGACAGGGAAAGAGAGGGAAAGAGACAGACAGGGAAAGTGACAGACAGGGAAAGTGACAGAGATAGATAAACAGACAGGGAAAGAGATAGCTAGACAGACAGGGAAAGAGATTGAGACAGACAGAGAAAGAGACAGAGACAGTCAGAGACAGACAGGGAAAGAGACAAACAGACAAAGAGAGAGAGAGAAAGAGAGAAACAGAGAGATATATACAGAGGGGGAGACAGACAGAGAATGGGAAAGAAACAGAGAGACAGTTACTATCCCGTGCAGCGCCGGGTGCTACAGATATAATATATAAAGCTGAATGTGTGTATGTATGTATATATGTATGTGTGTGTGTGTGTGTGTGTGTGTGTGTGTGTGTGTGTGTACGTCTGGGATTGGCATCTACACCGTCGCAGCTACAGCCACAAAAGTTTCCACACTCACATGTCTGGACCCCGAGAGCCTCATAGGCGGGCTTTGCACACTACGACATCGCAGGCCGATGCTGCGATGTCGAGTGCGATAGTGCCCGCCCCCGTCGCAGCAGCGATATGTGGTGATAGGTGGCGTAGCGAAAGTTATCGCTACGCCAGCTTCACACACACACTCACCTGCCGTGCGACGTCCCTGTGGCCGGCGACCCGCCTCCTTGTTAAGGGGGCGGGTCGTGCGGCGTCACTGCGACGTCACACGGCAGGCGGCCAATCAGAGCGGAGGGGCGGAGATGAGCAGGATGTCAACATCCCGCCCACCTCCTTCCTTCCGCATATCCTACGGAAGCCGCAGTGAGGCCGGAAGGAGACGTTCCTCGCTCCTGCGACTTCACACACAGCGATGTGTGCTGCCGCAGGAGCGAGGAACAACATCGGACCATGGCGTCAGCGTAATTATGGATTACGCCGACGCTGTACCGATGATACGATTACGACGCTTTTGCGCTCGTTAATCGTATCATCCAGGCTTTACACACTGCGACGTCGCATGCGATGCCGGAAGTGCGTCATTTTCAATTTGACCCCACCGACATCGCACCTGCGATGTCGCAGTGTGCAAAGTGCCCCATAGGCTATGTTGTGAGGCGAAATTTTAACCCCGCAAATTCCAATTTACCAATCAATTTTGCCCCTATCTACATAATGGGTAAAAAGTGAAACAAAAAGTGGATCCGCACCGTCGCATTTACAATCACAAAATTTTGCACAGACATCTCATGTGACCCAGGGAACGTTGCAGACTATGTTTTGACAAGAAAATTTAACCCTGCGCTTTACAGTTACTCTCCAAAAAATATGCCTTCATTAAAGTAAATGGAGCCTGGAACTACAGGTTATTAGAAGGAGCTGTGATTGGTTGCTATAGGAAAAAAAGACACTCATAGTATAAGAAGCTTATATGTGAGGTAATAAGATGTCGGTGGGGAGATGGATAGAGAGAGGCAGAGAAAGACAGACAGAGAGACAGACAGACACAGACAGGGAAAGAGACAGACAGAGACAGACGGTGAAAAAGACAGACAGAGACAGATGGGGAAAGAGACAGACAGAGACAGACCTGGAAAGAGATTGACCTGGAAAGAGACAGAAGGGGAAAGAGACAGACAGACATGCAGACAGGGACAGAGACAGTCAGACAGGGAAGGAGGAGACAGCCAGAGAGACAAAGATAGATGGGGAAAGACACAGACCTTGATAGAGACAGACGGGGAAAGAGACAGAGAAATAGAGCCAGACAAAGACAGGCAGACAGAGAAAGAGACAGACAGGAAAAGACAAAGAGATGGGGAGACAGACCTGGGAAAGAGACAGACCTGGGAAAGAGACAGACCTGGAAAAGAGACAGACCTGGAAAGAGACAGATGGGGAAAGAAACAGAGAGATAGAGACAGACAAAGAAAAAGACAGAGACAGGCAGACGAGAAAAGAGGCAGACCTGGAAAGAGACAGACAGAGACAGACGGGGAAAGAGACAGATCTGGAAAGAAACAAACGGAGCACATTACTTGGCCAATTTAGTTAAATCTGTGTGGAATATCTGTGTTGTTGAAATATATGTTGTGAAATGCTTCTATTAGCTTAGTTTTTGCCTTTTAATAATTACATTTCTATCTATTTGTTTTGTGGTTTTTGTGTGCAGAATACATTTTTGTTAATTCATTCTATTTTGTTAACAGCAGTTATTAACTCAGGCGAAGCCGGGTAGTCCAGCTAGTATCTATATAAAAATCTGCTCAGCTTCTGCTGCTCTATAACAAATTGCCCATAAATTGGCTGATATATTTAGTAGGAAAAGTTCCTAAAATATAAAAAAGGCAAAATGCTCCCGAAACATGCAAGTGTGAATGATGTATTTCATTATAATTGATTTCATGAGGTTTCAAGCTTTGCCGAATACTTTTTTTCATTAATTAAAAAAGAGAACAGGAGTATTGCGTGCAACATTACATGGTTTTATTAAACAAAAGTTGGATCGCAAACAGAACAATCAATAAAACATTGTTTATTAAAAATCAAGTATGAAGGGTAGTGTGGTAGAATATAGGTTCAGTAAAGAGTGTAACATAACCAACCACATGAATGGTTGACACAGATGAATGGAGGATAAGAGCAAAATTGCTATCAAATATAAATATCCTCAACTCCTGCCTCAGGCACAGTAATGAGATACAAATGTTAGAAAAGTTAAATCTAAAGTGCCAAGTGCAGAAGAGCTTAGAACACAGTGGATGGAAAGGGTGGTAAAAATTACCTGACCACACCCCATCATGGCACAGCAAATTTTGGGTGTGCATGCACAGACAGACCCCTAATGGACAAGTCCCTGTGCCCGTGCTCTTCAGTTCCTTTGGCTTGCCTGTCCGTCGGGGGTCCGTCTGAGCATGCGCACCAAGAAGTAACGCGGAAGTAACCTTTGTGATACCAATGCACGTTTTACGTGGCTGCTCTCACCTGTCAGCCATCAACTCCATTTTGGAGCTATTTAAAATGATAGAAACCAATACACCAGCAGGATCTCCCTCCCTGATGAAGAAACAGATACCTTAGCGAAACGTTCATTGGGGGTCTCCAGCTCCTCTGGGGGATAGCTATGATCGATTAGAGCTCTTCCTGTATACCATCCTGCACTAGGCACTTTAGGTAATATATACATTCTACCTCATTTTGTTATTTATAGTGCTGTGCCGTGATGGGTTGTGTTCAGGTGATTTTTACCACCTTTTCCACCCTCTGTGTTCTAAGTTCTTCTTGCACCTGAGAGCAGACACATAAAATGTGCATTGGTATCGCAAAGGTTACTTCCACATAAATTCTGGCTGCACATGCACAGACAGACCCCCAGTGGACAGGCAGGCCAAAAGAACTGAGTAGCACGGACACAGGGAAACGTCTGCCAGGGATCTTTCTGTGAATGCGCACCCAGAATTTGCCGTGCCATGATGGGCTTTGGTCAGGAAATTTTTCCACCCATTGTGTTCTAAGCTCTTCTGCACTTGTCACTTTAGATTTAATTTTTCTAAGATATATATCTCATTACTGTGGCTGAGGCAGGAGAAGTTGAGGATATTTATATTGATACAAATCTATTTGATAGCACTTCTGCTCTTATCCTCCTTCATCTGTGGTACTTATTCATGTGGTTGTGTTACACTCAGTGTTGAGCGAGTAGGAAACTATTTGTACTCGCATAGCGAGTATGAATAGTTAACTACATGCTCAACACTAGTTACACTCTTTACTAAACCTATGTTCTGCCACACTCCCCTTCATGCTGAATTTTAATACATGGTGTTTTTATTGATTCTTCCGTTTGTGATCCACCTTTTGTTTAATAACACCATGTTATGTTGCGCGCAATACTCCTGTTCTCATATTGAATTATTGTTCTCTGAGTAGTGCATAGCAATGGTTTAACCTTACTTGGCACACCAATTGCTATTGTATTTTAAATAACAATAAAATAAGGGTCAGCGCTAAACCCAATGTTTCAATGGTTCTGCATCACATATCACACGCTTAAATGATATGTGATGTTTTAGTAGAGTTTATATTATATATATTTTTTTGGTGTGAGTGGAGAATAAAACAAAATAAAATACTATTCCTCAATACATTGTTGTGGTTCAGCGCAAATTTTATATATAGGTATCTCTATATATTATACATATGATGCTATTGTATTTTGCATCACTTGAGAATTTTTGTATCCATTTTATTTCTCATTGTATCTTACTGTACACAGTGGTGGTTATTTGCTGACATTCTGGAATACTTAGTTTGACCTATAAAACAGGCGTGAAAGCGGGACAGTCTATAAAGCACCTAGATGGGTCAAATTCTTTTAACAGTGTAAAATCTGGCTCCGCTACGTTTTCAGTAGTAGTTTTCAATACAGTGTGATATCTAGAGAATTGAAAAATTTGATGAATGTTTTCTGCTAAGGAGATAACTTCTTAACTAAGCAGAGCAACACAAGAGGCAAGAATGTGAAGTTCCTATAAAGTTCTTGCCTAACCTCCAGTAGAAACTGTTTCTAATTATGGACGTTCACAGCAGACATATTATGTGATTATGTGACCTGGATTTTACTTTGCACACTTTGTCGACATCTGTTGTATCTTTAGAAATTTGCTCCTGGCTATGAAGCTGAATCCCACTGCTTCTTTAAAATGCATGTTTTCAAAAGGAATGTAGTAGTGTGATGTTTCTCTGCTAGGAGGTATTGCATCATGGCGGAGGGTTCACAACCCTTTCAAGGTCCCAGGGTTAAGAAATGTGTACGAGTGATGCAAAAAACAATTTATTCATCTATATCTGAAGTGGGCAACATACTGAGTGTCAAAGAGACCTGGCAGAAACGAAGGAAAAAAGTAACAAAAATGGAGGCAATACAGCAAATGTCTAGGCACCTTGGCCACAATGACTATTCAGGTATTTAGGCAATGTTTCATGGTCCGTTATTAAAAGTGGCTCACATTCCAGATGCATTGAAACTGAAACGAAGAGTCTGCTAAAAAAAAAATACTCCAAAAAATATATAGAATCAAAATAAACAGATTACTGGAGAGGAGCATGATACTCATGCGTTATAATTAGATTTTGCAAAGGTCTAAACTAGGGGATAGGGTATAGGTATTATATGGTTTACTTCTGACAAAATAAAAACCTTCATGGGAAGAAGCGGAGGTATTTGCTGAGGCAGTTCCTTACGCTGTATGCCATAGGCTAATCATCAGCCTGCTGACATTCATCTGTCCATTGGAGTGGCATGGTGGCTCAGTAGTTAATACTGCAGCCTTGGGGTGCTGGAGTCCTGGGTTCATATCCCACCAAGGACAACATCTGCACGGAGTTTGTATGTTCTCCCCATGTTCGTGTGGGTTTCCTCCAGTTTCCTCCCACATTCCAAAGACATACTAATAGGGAATTTAGATTGTGAGCCCCAATGGGGACACTGTTGTATGTAAAGCACAGCAAAATATGTTGGCACTGTATAAAAATAAAGATTATTATTATTCATTTATGATCTGTCCCTTTAAACTGCTCACCACCCGGGTATTTTCCGTTTTTTGTTTTCTTCCCCCTTTTTTCCAAGAGTCATAACTTTTTTTATATCAATATAGCCATATGAGGACTTGTTTTTTGCGAGACCAGTTGTACTTTTAAATAACACCATTCATTCAGCCCCATATTGTACTGAAAAATGGGGAAAAAAATTCAAGTGCTCTAAAATTTTTTAAAAAATGCAATCGCAAAATTGATTTTGGGGCTTTTTATTTACCTTGTTCCCAATATGGTAAAACTGACCTAATATAATTTTCCACGTCAGTATGAGTTCGTAGTAGATACCAAACATGTAAAGTTTTACTTTTATCAAAATCGTGAAAAAAAAATTGTCAAAAAAAACAATTGAGCTTTTGTTGCCATTTTCTGAGACTCGTTCCGTTTCCGTTCTCATTTTTCAGGGTCTGTGTCTTGAGCTGCCATTTTGAATTGTACCATTTTTGAAGAATGTCAAATTTGAATTTCAAAAAATGCGCTCATCTCTAGTCTGCAGCCTTTATATAGTCTGCACATAAAATCTAACTTACCTAAACTGGCTTCACAGTGAAACTCTCACTAAATCATGTGCATATGTGCACTGCTAATCAGGTACAGTAGATAATCTAAAGGGAAAATGTAACTTTTAATAGATACCTTCAAATAATGAAATAAATATTATACAAAGCAAAGGACTGAATCAGTATGAGTCACATTACTACCTTGCCATATAAGAGCACTAGACCCAAAAGGGCCAACCATGATCTTTTACCTAACCTAAATGCAGCCCTGAATTGTAAAATTGGTACAATTTTTCAGTACCTAATTATTAGACATGAGAACATTTATCTGAATGGAACTATCATCTTTTCTAAAAAATTGTGTTCTTCAGAATCAGATTTTGCATAATTTGCTCCAAGTAAATTTAACAAAATGGAAACAAACAGCTATAAAAAAATGAATAACACTCACCTTATCGGTCGCCTCTCCTGCCATTCCTGCAGCCCGCCATCTGTTCCTTGACGTCTCACTTTTCCCCTTCCCTCATCATCTATATTATTTTTCGACTCTTCACTCCAGGTTATGGCAGCAAGGAAGGCGGGAAAGGTAAGCTGTAAGGTGAATATTTTTTTTTTACATCTTATGTTTATCTCAAAAGACCCCATACTAAACAACAATTAATTTGTGGAAAATAACTTTGCTGAAAACTGAATTTCCCCATAACATCCAAGCAGATATGTGAATTTCAATCTTGACAGATTCATTCATCTCCACCAAATAGTAAAAAGTTAAGGGGGTGCTCCTAGGTACTAACGATGCAGGGTGCCCAAACTTTTGCATCAGCCCATTTTTCATTTTGTAGTTTTTAAAATGTAAAAAATGAAAAACTATATCTTTTTGCCTAAAATACAAAGGAAATGTCATCTTTAACTGTATGCCTTTTAGAAATCATTTCATCTTCAACTTGCTTAACTGTTCAAAATAACAGTAATTTTGACCAGGGGTGGGCAAACCTTTGCATGCCATTGTATGCTATCAGCATAGCACAATATTCAACTAAATAGTAATAGCAACTTCTGTGATATAAAAATAAAGCACCAATATACCCTGCACAAGTAATGTAGCTTGGCAGGTGTGAGAACACAAGAAAAGCGAATGTATCCGAATGGAATTGAATTTTGGAATATTAGAAAAATTGTTTTTTTCAAAATAATATATATTTTTTTTCCAATTTGGTCCTCTTGAATAATGGTCACCATTTACCTAGGCAGTAGAAGGCCAAGCAAATGATTAAATAAAATTAATACACAAGGTAGATGAAGGTCCGGCACCAATTCCAAAAACAGACCTAGCTCCACTTAATAGTCTCCAAAGAAGAATAGACGGAGCTGAGGTGATATCAGTATTCAAGTACAGGGAGGTGCTCCACCTAGCAATCAGCACAACAGTCCAAATCCAAAAAGGGAGAAAATAAATGGTGGCACTCACCCTTAGTAGAAATCTTTTATTTCATCAAAAAATTAATTGGTGTGCCCTGCGTCTTGGACATATCCTGCATCCCCCTCCTGTAATTGTTTTTAATTTTTTGATGAAATAAATCAAGATTTCTACTAAAAATGAGTGCCACCATTTCTTTTCTCCCTCTGTATAAATATAATTAGAATCATCATTCACTTGCCCTGCCATCCCCACAGCCCACTGTCTGGTCCTCTGTCCCACTTCTTTTCCTCTTACCCCATTGTGCACATCGTGTTTGGCCTTTTCATTCCAAGCCTTGGCTTCTGGCATGACTGGGCTTTTGACTTTACTGTGTGCCATGCCATTGTAGCGCATGTTGTGACTACATGGAGCATGTTATGATATTATGTCAGTTTTCGTCCTAGTGATGTCAGAGTTGTTTTTGCGCCTTGAGTAAAATGGCCAAAAAAGGTGCAACCGGCAATGGGAAAATGAGAAATAAGGAGTTGCGGAGGGATGGAAGATGGGCTTCAGAGACAGCAGAATAGGTGAGTGTTGACGAGAATATTAGTTTCTATTTTTTTATATCCAACATTTATTATGCTTTGGGGTCTGGACAAACTCCACAGTTTAATAAGGAACATTCATTTCACAATGAATAACTTCAATGCAAAATGAATTTTCCAGGAAAATCCAGGTTAGTATGCGAATTTGAATCTTGGCAGATTCAATCATCTCTACTTCTGACACATTTTCCTCATCCAGACATAGGTTCCTCAGGGAAACTACCAAGTGACGATGCCACAGTATCAAGTTAAACTTAGCGCACCAACTGGCAATTTGTAAAGCCTTTCGCTTAAAAAAAATAATGTACCACAGGTTATAACTGTATAAAGACAAAGAGGCAATATATTACAAAGAGAAAAGAACTAACAGGGCAAATGGCAGGCGACAATACTAGTGAATATCTCATAATATGTCACTCATGAGCTCACCAATACATTAGATGTAACTTCCAAGGACACTTATGCTCTAAATTTAATCTAATGAAGCAGATTCTCTCGAAAATTTTGCTGAGCCTGAGACGAAATTTACCCATATTAAAGTTTTTCGTGTTTTTTAAAAATGTGTTGATAGGGAAATTAATACCATGGTAGAGTTGCCTTTTTCCCTTCAGTCATCTTTTAAACATATGAAAGTGAATGTTAAAGAGAACTCCAGAATATTCAACTTTCCTTAAAACTTTTAAAAGTTCTATTAGTAGCTATGATCAGAATGCGAAAAAGTGACTTGTCTCCTTGCGGTTTATACACAGAACATAACACTCAGATTAAGTAATCAAGTAAAACAGTAAAGATTCCATTTAAAAAATAAAGTTAAAATGTGATTAGAGGAAATAGGAAATAAGATCACTTGGAGTGAAAGATTATCCTTCTGCTTTCTCCTTTAGATATTATGTACTCAAGAAAAATTAACTTCCAGCAAGCTGGTGACAGATAGCCTGATTCTTATATTATGCCAACATGTGTCAACTTAGGTTTCTGCAATTAGCCTCCTTCTAGTCTGCACCAAAAACCACAGATATGTTTACACCCTATTTCAGCTTTTTTTTTTAATGTCAGCATTTCCTTAACTGGAGAAATGATTGCTCGTTTTCTGTTTTTCTAGTCTAATTAAATATCTGTTCCCGCAAGTAGTGATTTATTACTTTATTCTCATTGACTTTTATATTTTTAAATACTCGGCATGGGAGTCTGATACCTAACTTTTCGCCATGGACTTTTGTGCCAACAGTTGACAAGTATGAACATTAGATCTGCGCTCTTGGCTTATGTAAGTTTTGTCTCCCACTTCAGCACTTCATTGGGTGGTTCGTCCAAATTATGCTTTTCCTACCTACAAAAGAAAAAGTGAAGTGAACACACAAAAAGCTGAATGAGTGGAAGTGTAAATGTGCATAGCAGGATAAAGCAAATATTGCACATATGGTAGGAACATTTGCTTCAATCAATGTTTGTAATGGCAAAGTTATTATAATATAATTATAGAGCCTTTTGTACATATTATGTTCCACTCTTTGCCCTATGCTCAAATTTTCATATAACTGTATAAAACAAAGTGATATTTCAAGGGCATTAATATCATTAGTCTCCATCTACCGTATTTTGTGGTTTATAAGACGCATCAGATTATAAGACACACCCCAAATATAGAGGAAAAAAAAGAAAAGGGGGGTCCGTCTTACAATCCGATGGTGTCTTACTGAGGAGGGATGTCAGCGGTGGTGGAGTGGGGTCACAGGAGGCAGGGGCGATGGGGCAGTAGAGCGATGGTGCGGGTTGTGCGGCGAGTGTTGCAGATGCTGGCTGCGGCCGCTGTGAGTGAGGCAGCCAAGATCCAGAAACCATTGGCGATGCGGGCTTCAAAGAAATGGTGCCCAGAGTCGGTGAGTGTGCAGATTAAACTATCGGCTCAATGACAAGCTGAGATCTCATCTGTGCGCGCACCACTTCCGGGTGCCATTTTTATTAAGTTGGCTGTTGGGAGATCATTGGGCCAGAGGCGGCGCATGCACAGAGGAGACCTTGAACCGAAAGCTCCATCTGCACATTCGCCAACTCTGGGTGCCATTATTTTCAAGATGACCCATGCCAGTGTTTCACCACCCGCAGCCCCAGCAGCAAAGCACAGCTCCTGCAGCCCCAGCAGCACATCACAGCTCCTGCAGCCCAGCACCCGCTGCATCACCGCTACCTCCTGCTACTCCTCTCCACTACCTCTCGGTAAGCTACATTTGGATTATAAGATGCACCCCTCATTTTCCTCCCAAATTTTTAGGAGGAAAAGTGTGTCTTATAATCCAAAAAATACAGTAATTACCTTTTCTGGTTGAACTACAACTACAAGCACTTTTATTATGTCCCCATTACATCATACAATTATCTAAAATATTCCATATTATAACATATGTATACTAGTAATGAGTGAACATATTCGCCACAGCTTGTTTTTCAATGGAGCCTCGAACATTGGACTTTAATATTGCTTGAGTTTTCCATTGGCTTCCATTTTACTTGGTACTCGGGTCACGTCAATCGAGTGACGAGCAGTTGCAAGCACGCTCTCTCATCATCACTAACATTTACTATTAATTTAAAAAGTAAAGCATACTTTTATTTTAAAATCTATAGTTAATATTAACATTAACACGTGGAACCTTATAATATAACTGTAATAAAATTATCTACTTGCACTTTTGCAGTTCAGTTCGTTGCCTGATTTTGCTGCTTTGTTCTTTGCTGGTGATTTACTGACAGAGATGATGAGGGATCTGTCATGACAGCTAGATAGACTTCTGACTGTACAACTAGCGATATCAGTCAGTTGTCTGATTGTAAAATGGGTTCACCATTAGTGATGGGCGAACCCCCTGATGTTCGTGTTCGGGAGACTCGTCCAAACCTTTTGTAAAGTTCGAGTTCGGGTTCTGAGATAACGCAAACTTGCGTACGAACCCTGAACTTGAACTTTACAGTTATGTGATGGGGTGCGGGGTCTGTAAAAGAAAGAATATAGTTTATAATATATATTGTCATTATACTTATCGCTTCAGCGACGCGTCATGCAGACATGCTCAGCCACTGTCTCCTGGTCGCTTCTGCTTTTGGGTCCAATCATTAACTTCCGGTGGTATTCACTGCACTGCTCATCACCCGGCAGTCTTTGGTTGTTTTCGGCCATGTTCGTGGTGACGTCAGGGTTCACCCGAGTCAATGAGCCATGGACTCGATTGAAATTTGACTGTCACTGTGCGAGTCTCACATCGGTATCATCTGACATGGCGCACAATCTCCTTACAGGAGCGGGTCAGCTGCATGTATTTCCATGCAGCTGAGGCGCTCCTGTTAAGAGAGTGTGCACCGAGCTGGGTGATACCGACTTGCAGGAGTCATACGCAAGTGGAATCATACCCTCAGTGTCAGCCTGCAACTCGCTCTGTATAGACATTTGTCTATACAGAGCGATGAAGCAGAGCTGACATTGCTCTACCTGTGGACTATGTCGGACAAAGGATTTTTTTTATAATAAAGATTGAGTCTCTAAATGTTTTTTTGTTTTATTTCTAATAAAAAAAATTTCTGTGTTGTGTTTTTCTGTTTACTAGAAATTCATGGTGGCCATGTCTAATTTGGCATGACACCATGAAATTCATGCTTAGTACCAGCTGAGAATACAAAGCTGGTATAAACCCCTTTATTACCCAGCATGCCACCACCATCAGGGCCTCTGGATGAGCCAGGTAAAGCACCTGGAAATGGCGCTAAGAAACAATGCACCATTTCCAGGGGCGGCTGCAGAGAACCCAGCCCCCAGCTTCCTGGTTTTAAATGACTAGCGATCAAAAAACAGCAGGAGCCCACACGTTTTTTTTTAATTATTTTTTTTAAATAATTAAAAAAAATTGAATGGGTTTCCCTGTATTTTGATTGCCAGCCAAGGTAAAGCCAGGCTGATGGGGGTGGCAGCCTGTAGCCGTCCGCTTTATATGTGCTGAGAATCAAAAATACCTCGGAGCGCTACATCATTTTTTTAAATATTTATTTATTTTTACACTACTATATGTGTGAGGGAGCCCACAGCCAATCTCAGATGCTGTCACGCAGAATGGGCGTCTGTGATTGGCTGTTGGAGTAACCTGAAATCTGCCCATATATTCTAGGTGCTAGAATGTATGGGCTGGTTTTAGGTTACTCCAGCATCCAATCACAGATGCCCGCTCTGTGACAGCATCTGTGATTGTCTGTTATTTTAACAGTAAAATAAAACAACAAAGAGAAAAAAATATTTTATTAGAAATAAAACAAGACATTTAGGACTCCATCTTTATCACCCAAAAAAAAACCTCCGACGTAGTCCAAAGGTGGGCAAGCATCTTCAGCTCTGCTACATCTGTGTGAGAAGACAAACAAAGGAATGCTTACACAGACTCAGCTGAGAGCTGTCAGACCCTTCACCCGAGTGCACAGCTGAGGCTTGTGTATGACTCGTGCAAATCTCGCATCGGTATCACCTGGCACGGCGCACACTCTCCTGACAGGAGCGCCTCAGCTGCATGGAAATACATGCAGTCGACCCTTTCCTGTAAGGAGAGTGTGCGCCGTGCCGGGTGATACAGATGCGAGACTTGCACAGTCACAGTTAAAGTTCATTCGAGTCCATGGCTCATGGACTCAGGTGAACCCTGACGTCACTATGAGCACGGCTGAAAAAAGCCAAAATCTGCCAAGTGACGAGCAGTGCAGTGAATACCACCAGAAGTTAATGATCGGACCCGGAAGCAGAAGCGGCCGGGAGACAGAGTCTGCAGGATGCGTCGCAGGAGCAGTAAGTAATCATAATGTTTTTTAATAATGTGCTTTTTTTTACAGCCCCTGGACCCGAACTGGACCCGAACTGTAACACAAGCTTCCCAGGAAAACTCGTGTTCACGATCGTGTGCACGAACACAATGTGTTTGGTATGGATCCCAAACTTTACAGTTCGGGTTCGCCCATCACTACTCACCATACATTCAGAGATCCTTGCAAGCCTCTAAATACCTAGAGGTAAATACCTCTAGGTCCAGAAATATTCGGATAGCGACACAAATTTTTGCATTTTAGCAGTATATGTATTCAAGATACAGTTATATAATCCATGTGGGATTATAGTACAGACTCTCAGTTTTAATTCGACTGTGTTCTCATCCTAATTGGAGTAACGGTTTAGGAATTACAGTTTATTAACATTTTTTTCAATGGACCAAAAGTAAATCAACAATTATCTTAAAAGCTCTTTAATGGGCTGCATGGGCTATTCCCTTATTAATCCATCATCTAATAAGCAGTTAAAAGGTCTGGAGTTGATTCCAGATGTGGCATTTGCATTTGTAAGCTGTTGCTGTGAACCCACAACATTAAGTCAAAGGAGTTCTGAATTGAAGAGAAAGAGACCATCTATAGGCTTGTAGCAATCCATCAGAAAAATAGTATAAACGTTAGAAGTTGTCAATTCAACAGTTTGGTACAGTCTGAGGGAAAAAAGGGCTCACTGGCGAGCTTGGAAATTCAGAAAAGCCTAAACATCAGTAGTGGATGACCACAGAATCCTTGCCATTGTGAAGAAATACCCCTTGATAACATCCACCATCCACCCTACCAAAGAGCACATTTCAGAAAGTACATGTTTCTGAATCTAAGGGGCACTTTGCACACTACGACATCGCAGGTGCGATGTCGGTGGGGTCAACTCGAAAGTGACGCACATCCAGCCTCGCTGTCGATATCGTAGTGTGTAAAGCCTTTTTGATACGATTAATGAGCGCAAACCTTACCTGCCCGGCGACGTCGCTGTGCGAACCGCCTCCTTTCTAAGGGGGCGGTCCGTGCGGCGTCACAGCGACGTTACTGAGCGGCCGCCCAATAGAAGCGGAGGGGCGGAGATGAGTGGCCGGAACATCCCGCCCACCTCCTTCCTTCCTCATAGTGGCCGGGAGGCAGGTAAGGAGAGGTTCCTCGTTCCTGCAGCGTCACACATAGCGATGTGTGCTGCCGCAGGAGCAACGAACTACATCGTTACTGCTGCAGTAACGATAATCGAGAATGGACCCCATGTCACCGATGAGCGATTTTGCACGTTTTTGCAACGATGCAAAATCGCTCATCGGTGTCACACGCAGCAACATCGCTAATGTGGCCGGATGTGCGTCACAAATTCCGTGACCCCAACGACTCCGCATTAGCAATGTCGCAGCGTGTAAAGCCCCCTTAAGTCTACCATAAAGAGAAAACATGAAAGCAAATACAAAGGACTCACACACAAAATATGCTGTGAAAGTGTTACGAGGGGGACCCGGGGAAGTGTGCCAAGATGGGAAATGGACTGCTTCCGCCGGTCAAGGTCCACTGTGCGGTGTAAGGGACCGCCGCTATGGTGGGTGAAGAGTGAGCGGGTTGCTGCTAGCAATCGTCTGGAATGTCACAGACTATCTATGTACACCGATCTGCCCTAACCCGTGAGGGTTGTATGGCACAGATCTCACGGCTCGGTGTACCTGTTGCACGGGGAAGCACAGAGGTGCCCACGCACGTGTGCCAGTGGAAGTCACGAGAATATGGCACGAGGGTAGCACAGAGGTGCCCACGCACGTGTGCTTTCAATAACCAGGTGAGTCCAATGGAGACTTGAGGAGCTCACCTGGGACAGGAACACGGCCTGTTGACGGGGGTACTGCCGGAGCAGCAAGGCAGGAACACGGCCTGCAAACGAGGTACTGCCGGAGCAGCAAGGGCCAAGCCCACAAGAGACAGTAATGCCTGAGCAGTGGCGTGGCAGCACGCTGCCAGACATACAAACATAGAAGGACGGTCGCACGCCGCCATGATGGCAGGGGGAGCTTTTAAGGAGGTGCAGCTCCACCCGAGGGCGGGCGCGAGGCGGAGATGACGGACTTGACCCAATCAGGGTCCACGACGTCCCAGCCTGGCCAGTCAGGATTCACCACGTCACCAGCCTTGTCATCAAGCCGTGTGACGTCAGTGAGCGAATCAGGACCCACCACGCATTGCACATGCTCACCCTCCTGCCTCTGGGAAATAGAGGCGGGATCCTCGGTCTCACAATGTGGAGAGATAACGGGAATCTCACTGCTTCCCTGAGCAGTAAACATTGCGCAGCCTCGCAGACCTTCGGGGCCGCTGAGCAGGAGAGTCTGCGGCAGGCCAGGAATGGGAGACCGCTTCACTCCTTGTAACAGGAGAACAACTAGGTGTCACCCTTCTGCTGCCTCTCTGAGAAGGTATCTCCTGCACACTGCGCAGTCTGGCAGACCTTCGGCGCTGCTGAGCAGGAGTGCTCGTGGCAGGCAAGGAATGGGAGACTGCCTCAGTCCTTGCCTCAGGAGAGCCACGAGATGTAACATTACCCCCCCGTCTAGGCCCCCCCCCTGTCCGTGCTCGAAGGCCGCTATCAAACCCGGGGCGCGGATATGATCCTCCAACTCCCAGGATCTATGCTCCGGACCACGGCCGGCCCACTCCACGAGGTAGTACCTCTTGCCCTGTATGACTTTTGTCTCCACAAGTTTTGCCACCTCAGGGTCGTCGGACGGGGAGTCGGTTTGAGCCGGCAGGGACCCCGAGAATTTATTAAGTCGTACGGGTTTCAGGAGGGACACATGAAAGGTGTTGGCTATAGCCCAGCGTGGAGGGAGCTGGAGTCGATATGCCACTGGGTTTACCTGCTGTAGTACTTTAAACGGACCCAGATACCTAGGGGCGAATTTGGCTGCCTGTACCCGTAGGTTAACATTCTTAGAGGACAGCCATACTAGGTCACCAGGGGCGAAGGATGGTGCAGGGCGGCGGCGAACATCAGCCGTTGTCACCATCCGGTCTTTAGCCCTTTTAAGAGCCTCTTGGGTGTCATCCCAGATCTCCCGGGCCTTGGTCGCCCAATCCTCCACTCTAGTATCGGGTGACGTAATGGGCATCGGAACCGGGATTCTGAGATGTTGTCCGTTATTGAGTAGGAACGGAGTCTGGCCAGAGGATTCATGGACCGAATTGTTAATGGCAAATTCAGCCCAAGGAAGGAGGTTAGCCCAGTTGTCGTGGTGCGCGGATATAAAATGGCGGAGGTAAGTTACCAAGGTCTGATTAGTCCTCTCCACTAGTCCATTGGTCTCGGGATGGTATGCGGAGGAGATGTTCAGCTCTATCTGCAGGAGCTTTCAGAGCTCTCTCCAGAAGCGAGACGCGAACTGGGGACCCCGGTCGCTCACCACCTTGTCAGGCATGCCATGCAACCTAAATACATGCCGAATGAACAAGGTGGCGAGAGCACGTGACGTCGGGAGTCGTGGGAGAGGCACCAAGTGGACCATTTTAGAGAAGTGGTCCGTGATGACCCATACGACCCTGTGCCCTGCTGACTTGGGCAGATCTCCCAGGAAGTCCATCCCCACCACTTCCCAGGGACGATCCGGCACTGGCAGTGGGTGAAGAAGACCTGCCGGTCTCTGCCGGGACGGCTTATTCCGAGCACACGACATACAGGCTCCCACATATTCCTGTATGTCCTGGGGTAGTCTCGGCCACCAATAATGCCTGGTCACCAGGTCTCTGGTCCTTTTGACCCCGAAGTGACCCCCGACCTTGGAGGCATGGGCCCACGATAGCACCTCGTTCCGTAGTTCAGGGGGAACGAGGGTTTTGCCAGGTGGCACCTGGTGCAAAGAAGTGGGAGTGACCATCCTCAAGCTGTCCGGGGGTAGTATAAGACGAGGCTCCTCCTCGTCCTCCTCCAACCCAACCATACAACGTGACAAGGCATCGGCCCGTACATTCTTCTCACTGGCCAGGTGGCGGATAATAAAGCGGAACCGGGAGAAGAATAAAGACCAACGGGCCTGCCTTGGGTTCAGGCGTTGTGCTGTCTGGAGGTATGTGAGGTTTTTGTGGTCAGAAAAAACCTCAAATGGATGCTTCGCACCCTCCAGGAGATGCCGCCATTCCTGGAATGCTAGTTTCATCGCCAGTAACTCCCTATCCCCTATGGAGTAGTTCCTCTCGGCCGGAGAAAAGGTCTTGGAGAAAAAGAAACACGGATGTTTCCTTCCTCGTTCGTTTTTCTGGTACAGGACTGCACCTGCACCGACCGAAGAGGCGTCTACCTCCAGTAGGAAGGGTTTGGAGATGTCTGGACGATGAAGGATGGGAGCTCTGGAGAAGTGAGTTTTGAGAGTGTGAAATGCCTCTACCATTTCCCGTGTCCATGCTTTGGGATTAGCGCCCTTGCGGGTAAGGGCAATGATGGGTGCTGCCACCGTCGAGAAGTTGGGAATGAACTGGCGATAATAATTGATAAACCCCAAGAATCGCTGGATCGCCTTCAGCGAGCGGGGCTCAGGCCAGTTCATCACTGTCTCCAACTTCCCCGGATCCATTGCTAACCCCTGACTGGACACTATGTACCCCAGGAACGGCAAGGATTCCTGTTCAAAAACGCACTTTTCCAGCTTAGCATATAACGAATGGGTGCGGAGCCTCTTAAGTACTCGGATGACATCCCTCCGATGGGTGGTAAGATCGGGGGAGAAGATAAGAATGTCATCCAGGTATGCAACCACGGAAAGATACAAATCCCGGAAAATGTCATTCACAAAGTCTTGAAATACGGCGGGGGCATTGCAGAGTCCGAAGGGCATTACTAGATACTCGTAGTGACCGTCCCTGGTGTTAAAGGCGGTCTTCCACTCATCGCCCTTTCGGACTCGCACTAGATTATACGCCTCGCGTAGATCCAGCTTTGTGAAGACCTTTGCCCCGCGGAATCGATCAAATAGCTCAGTAATGAGGGGCAAAGGGTATTTGTTCTTGATTGTGATTGCATTTAATCCCCTGTAATCGATACAGGGGCGCAGATCCCCTTCCTTCTTCTGCACAAAAAAGAACCCTGCACCAGCCGGTGAGATAGACTTGCGAATGAACCCCTTCGCCAGGCTGTCCTGAATATATTTGGACATAGCCTCCGTCTCTGGAGCAGAGAGTGGATACACTCTGCCCCTAGGGGGCTCGGAGCCTGGCTTCAGGTCTATTCGGCAATCATATGGCCGGTGGGGAGGAAGAGTATCTGCGGCCCTTTTGGAAAAGACATCCCTGTAGGCCTCATAAGGTGTCGGTAAACCCGGCCCCTCAGTATTCCCTGAGGACCCAACCGACCTAATGGTAGCGGGTGGTTCGGTAGTCACGAGGTGCTCTCTACAGGATCCTGCCCAGGATGAGATCTCCCCTGTTGCCCAGTTGAGTATAGGAGCATGCTGTCTCAACCAGGGAAGGCCCAGTAGAATCTCATCCGTCCCCCCTGGAAGCACCAGGAAGGACACCTGCTCATGGTGTCCCGGTGGTACTTCCATCCTGAGAGGGATGGTGATCTGGGTGATAGGATCGAGTAGTATGGACCCGTCGACTACCCGGACCCTGAGTGGCTTGGGCAACAGAACCAGGGGAACTGAGTATCGGGTTGCCAGGGAGGTCGAGATGAAATTGCCTTCAGCGCCTGAGTCCAAGCAAGCCAGGGCAGAGAAGAGAGTAGTGCCGAACTGCAACTGGGCGCTGATAGTCAACCTAGAGGGAGAACCTGGGGCAGAGGAGACCACCTTGGACACCTCCATTGACTCCACGGAGTCGCCTACAGGACTGGCTGGGGGACCTGTCTGATGGAAGACGGGAGTCAGACGCTTTTTAGGCCGAGAAGGCGTGGGTGCTGAAGAGACCTCGAGCCTTCGCTCCGCCTGGCGGATGTCTATGCGAGAGGCAACCTGAATCAAGGACTCTAAAGTGGCAGGCACCTCACGTGTGGCCAGTGCGTCTTTGACAAACCCTGCCAGGCCCTCCCAAAACACAGGGACAAGGACCTTATCCGGCCAGTCCAGCTCTGCGGCCAGTGTCCTAAAGTGTACAGCAAAGTCCCCGACTGAAGCAGACCCTTGCCGAAGTCGTAGGAGGCGCAGCGCGGAATCGTGGGTGACTTGAGGCCCGAGGAACACCATTCTCATGGCCCCAAGATAAGCTGCTAAATTATTCACCACACGATCTCCGCGCTCCCACAACGGCGTGGACCACTTCAGCGCTCTCCCTGTGAGCAGGGACTGGACGAAGGCTACCTTCGCCTTCTCGGTAGCGTAAAGAGTCGCGGACAGCTCTAAGTAGGCGGTAACCTGGTTTATAAAACCACGGCACTCAGAGCTGTTGCCGCTAAAGCGCTCTGGAAGCGCAAGGCGAGGAGACCTTCCGCCCAATAGCACAGCCTGGGTAGCCACCTGGGTGGCGACTGTTGTCAGAGTAGTCTTATCGGAGGAAGACTGCTCCACTGCTGCCAATCGTGACTCCAACTGCTGCACATAACGCAGCAACTGCTGCTGCTCTTCAGCCATAGCCAGACCTTTGGCGCGACCGTAATGTTACGAGGGGGACCCGGGGAAGTGTGCCAAAATGGGAAATGGACTGCTTCCGCCGGTCAAGGTCCACTGTGCGGTGTAAGGGACCGCCGCTATGGTGGGTGAAGAGTGAGCGGGTTGCTGCTAGCGATCGTCTGGAATGTCACAGACGATCTATGTACACCGATCTGCCCTAACCCGTGAGGGTTGTATGGCACAGATCTCACGGCTCGGTGTACCTGTTGCACGGGCAAGCACAGAGGTGCCCACGCACGTGTGCCAGTGGAAGTCACGAGAATATGGCACGAGGGTAGCACAGAGGTGCCCACGCACGTGTGCTTTCAATAACCAGGTGAGTCCAGTGGAGACTTGAGGAGCTCACCTGGGACAGGAACACGGCCTGTTGACGGGGGTACTGCCGGAGCAGCAAGGCAGGAACACGGCCTGCAAACGAGGTACTGCCGGAGCAGCAATGGCCAAGCCCACAAGAGACAGTAATGCCTGAGCAGTGGCGTGGCAGCACGCTGCCAGACATCCAAACATAGAAGGACGGTCGCGCGCCGCCATGATGGCAGGGGGAGCTTTTAAGGAGGTGCAGCTCCACCCGAGGGCGGGCGCGAGGCGGAGATGACGGACTTGACCCAATCAGGGTCCACGACGTCCCAGCCTGGCCAGTCAGGATTCACCACGTCACCAGCCTTGTCATCAAGCCGTGTGACGTCAGTGAGCGAATCAGGACCCACCACGCATTGCACATGCTCACCCTCCTGCCTCTGGGAAATAGAGGCGGGATCCTCGGTCTCACAATGTGGAGAGATAACGGGAATCTCACTGCTTCCCTGAGCAGTAAACCTCTGCACATTGCGCAGCCTCGCAGACCTTCAGGGCCGCTGAGCAGGAGAGTCTGCGGCAGGCCAGGAATGGGAGACCGCTTCACTCCTTGTAACAGGAGAACCACTAGGTGTCACCCTTCTGCTGCCTCTCTGAGAAGGTATCTCCTGCACACTGCGCAGTCTGGCAGACCTTCGGCGCTGCTGAGCAGGAGTGCTCGTGGCAGGCAAGGAATGGGAGACTGCCTCAGTCCTTGCCTCAGGAGAGCCACGAGATGTAACATGAAAGTATGAGTTTAAAGTACATTAAAGTAAAGTACATGAGTTTTTAAGGCAAAGAAATTAAATATTGTGCAATGGCCGAGTCAATCACCACATCTCATCCTCATCGAGCATGCAGAGAGCTAGGAGATTCCGGTTCCCATCTTCTTACACTGGTAAATACAAAAAATAACAATGTTTTGAACTTTTGACTTTTAGGCTCCATATCTCACCATCCACTACAGCTTTAAATGTGATGAGACTACCGTTATTTTATAGACAATAATCTCAGCTATCTCATACATAAATTTGACTTATTTAGCATATATATTCCTGTCATGTCACTGCAGTGTTACTGTTTTACTCCTAAAAATCTAAATTTACATTTTCATTATTTTGTAATTTGTAAATTCATCTCAAATCACGAACACATAACTTAGTTGCAAATTGAATTTCCCATAAAGTCCAATGGATTTGGCGAATTTGACTCTCATCAAATCCTTTCATCTAGAATTATGTTTATTTGGATTGTCTTGTAGTGTTCTGAATTTGATACTTCCTAAGTTTCCCTTTTAATTAACACCTAGATTGTTTCATCTTTCCATTGCTTATAGGGAATCTGTCACCAGGTTTTTAACACCTAATCTTAGAGCACTATAGAGACAGAGATCCTGATTCCAGCGGTGGTTTAGTTTTGATAAAATCACTGCTTAGTCAGCAGTTGATTATCATTATAGGACTACTTGGCGTGCTGCAGGTAGTTCAGCATACTCATGAGCTCTGAATAAAAACATTGATATCATCAAAATGACAGTAAACAGCTCAGTAAGTGACACATCACTGGATTAAGGGTCTCTGTCTCTACATTATGCTGCTCTCAGATGGGGGAGCAAAAACCTTAAAGGTTCTTCCTCACTCTCCTAAATCATGGCTCTGCTATTCCTATCACTGAAGAGACAATTTGCATATTTCCCAAAGAAGCATGGCGGCTTAAAGTCTCTTCAACACTAGCATGCTGAAATGGTGTGTCAGTCTCTGCAAAGAGAATAGGTTCCCCTTTAGACCCCGTCTTCACCTTTCATACAGCCACGTTTACACTGAGGGACAAATGTAGCGCCCCTAAACCCGGTCAGGCACCACTGACTACTGCACCAATGCTGGGACAGTACTTCCAGGTAATTCTAAGGGCCAGAATGAGGTGTGTATGCACAGTAACATAGCAACCAGGTTTCCCACACCAGTAGATGGGACCCTTGGGTAGTCTCTAGAGAGGGCTAGCTTTCAAATGCCATCAAGGGGTGGAGCGGAGAGGCTGAGAGCTAAAGTGCAGAGGTTGTCAGGAAGAGAGGAGAGCCAGTCTGGTGGTGGAGCACGGCGGTCGCGAGGCATATACGCGCGTTCACACTAGTCAGACCCTGCGCGGTGTAGTGACAGTTGGCGGGGGAGAACGGTCACCGAGGAGTCAGAGTAAAGAGGTGCTCCTGGTGAGTAGGCACGTACGGGGAACAGGTCCCTAGAGCAGACTCAAGTTTAATTATCTGCTAAACCTGACGGTGAGGGGAACTACAGGTACCTCACAGAGTCCGAGCCTCAGCAGCAACACAGGGACCCATAAGGAGACAGCGCTAGAAGCCATCTCACCTGGTCCACGCTGCTGGCAAATGGTCCCAAAAGGGGAGAAAAGGCAGTAGCGGCTGCCTGGATAGACCCCCATGGTACTTCAGGTCAGGGGGTTATCCGAACACAGAAGTGCTAGGAAGGCGAGCTAATCTGTTACCCTCAGACTGGCCTGAAGGAGCTCCTGATCCTACCTGGTTCATCAGAGCAACGCCCGGGTCAGCTCACCATAACATCCGTGTGAGTAAAAACCAGTTAAATGACTTTTGGACTCTGTCTGAATTATTCTGGACCCGTTTTTCTACATACCTGAGCCCCTGGGACCTGCCTCACTCACGGGAGGCCACACCATCTGACTGCAGACCCCATCAACCCTAGACGCTCATAAAATCTGCAGTGGCGGTCATCTATATCCCTGACTGCAAGCCGTGAGTGGCGTCACGACACATACAAAAACTAACAGTACCTGTTGCCATACTGAAGAAGCCCTGGGGCATCCCTGAAGAGGATGGGCATCCCTGGGGCGACACACAACCATCCTGAAACACTGTGTCTGAAAATCGAGGTTCTGATCCGGCATGAATCATGTCATATGACAAGGCTCGTTAAAGTGTCACTTTTGACTTTTAGGATTACTACCTGCAATTGGTGGCACTAGAGTTCGTCTACTTCCTCACTGAGGAGACAATTTGCCTATTCCTACCCTGGTATTTACATTCTGTTTCAATTCTTATCTTGGTCCTTAAAGGTCCCATAGATAGATGAAAGATGGTTGAAACTGCCAATATTCAAGAAAATGGCCAACTATCTGATGCATATGGCAACAGCTTGACTTATCCTCAGCAGATAATTTTGAAGTAGAGAAGGATCAAGAAATTGGGTTTTTAACAGCCGATCCTTTTGTTTTTATGGAATATAAGCTGATGGCATAAGAGTCTGGTGGTGCCTTTTCTCCTATCTGAATTAAAAACAGAAACAAGCATTCACCTGTATGGAAACATCAGGAGAGATAGTTGACTGCCATATGAATGTTCAGCTGAGAGGTATCTCAACTGCATGGCCAGCTTAGGATTTTAATAAACAGAGTGACTAATGCAAAACCTGACCATGAAAATCAACAGTTTGGTTTATATCTTATTAAATGAAATGTGGTATTCTCCTCCCCTTTCAGGAGCCTGTAATTTCCATTGCCTTGTGCTTATAATTTCCCAAATTATTACTAGCTTCCTGAAGTCGTCAAAAAGGTTGAAAGCGGTAACATTAATTGAGGACAGGGAGAAGAGATGGAAAAGGAGATGTAGCTGCAGATTTTCTCTATCTTTCTGACTATGAGACAATATTATTGCATGGAGGGATAGCAGAGGAGACCACCGCCGAGTTAAAAGTACGGATTGGCTCAGAGCATATCACATACCTGAAAACAAACTCTGCACTTAAACAAATGAAAAGAAGAAAAAATACCAATTTCAAAAAACTTTTCTAATTATAGGCAAAATATGAAAACTTTTTTTCATTTATTTTTATTCATATAAAGACCCTCTTTAAAAAAAAATAGAGTTTAATATAAGCTTAAATTGTGCTATTTGTGTTACATACCATATATTTAAAAAAAAAATGTGTTTCCTTAAACTGAATCTGTCAGTAGATTTTTGCTATGTAATCTGGGAACAGCATGCTGTAGGGGTTAAAACACAAAAATAGACCATGTGCCTCTTATCAGGCTGTGTTCTCTTCTTTACTTAAACTTAAGGGTTTATTACTTGGTGATTATCATTGTTGTCTCCTGCTATCATGTTGAGCAAGACGCCCCTTCCTGTGATTGACACCTCCTTGTCAATGTACAATGTACATACAGAGCCTGGTCTGGGAGGGCTTTCTCAGCTCTGCTACTTTGCTAAATCTAAACCCTCTGATACTATCAGAATGGTTGCAGCCAGCAATCTAAGTGATACATCATTGGATTCAGAATTTCTTTGCCTACACCATGCTGCTCTCGGGTGAGGAAGCATAAACCTGCTGACAGATTTATTTTAAAGCTCCTAGTTTTTGGCATCATTGCTGTGCTGGTTATACTTGGACTTGTATCAAAATATTACTGTATATATTAGTGCCATACAGTAGCTGGCTACCTTTATAGACACCACAAGCACGGTTTACAGATTGTGTGGGATTCTGCAGCTCAATAACATTTATTTCATTGTAGCTGAGCTACAATATCAGATACAAACATATAGATAAGGATGATGCTGTTTTTGGGAGAAGCCATGTTTTTCTAATCCAGGACAACCCTTTTAAGATACACTCATGTCAAAGAAATTGTACTTAGAGTACTTATATGTACTACTTAATCATAACGCAATTACAAGTCCGAAAATTCCAAAACAGAATGATGACACTATATATCATGGTAGACAGGGTGAATCATTGGACATACTAGGAAAAACAACTGGGGGGTAGATGCCAGAATAAAATGTGTGGGTTTTTTTTTTTGGAGTTTACTTAAAACGGAAAGGAAGAGAAATAGAGTTAGAATCCTTTTTTAATATAATTACGAGAGCATTTTACTAATTCTTGGTCTGACCACAACCGGAGGAAATTTAATTTCAATAACACTTGATACAATGAATCTGTTAATAATTTAAAAGCAGAAAGCCAATAGGGCTTAAACTATAGCAAAATTAGACCATTTACCTATATATAAAAAAGTTTGTTCTTAACTTATATTGTAATAGAAATCAAAGTTCATGTAGAAATAACAAAGGCAGGGCATTGATTTCATGAATGTGATTCAACACTTTAATCACAGGAAGCTTTAAAAAATATACAGAAGACAATCTAATTTTACTCAGGTCCTTGAAATAATTCTCATTGGCCGGTTCTCTAAAATTGTAGTTCAGATTCTATGCACCATCAAAGCGCCAGAAATGCAGGTTTCCTTAGAGAGTTCATCAAAGCCTTATTAAATAAATTGAATTATATTATGTGGTAGAATGCCAGTAAGAGCTAAAAATCTGAAAATGTGAGCTGGAATGAAGAAGATGTTAAGAGCTGCAATAGAAGTATGTAGAGTCTATGTTCTCGTGTGTTCATGAACTATGGTAATGGGTTTTCATAAAACATATAATTGCATTTGTAGATTGTAAATATGTATATAGATTGTGTGTTTTAGCTGTAAAGAGGACCTTCAAAACTGTCATAATTGAATTTCTCCATATTTATCAGACTGCGATGACGTGTGATGATTCTCCCTGGATTTCTTTGCTGCCCTCCCATTTGTTCTTCAATAAAGTATTTGGATTTGAAATGATTGAAGATTTACTCTACCAGCAAACAGGTTCTAGGTCAGGTATCCCCAAGCTTTAGCTCAGGAGCCACATGTGGCTGGTGGGTCTATGATGTGTGGCTCGCAGCTGTCTGCCACCTAGGCGCCTTAACACCACATCTAGCAAATAACTATGAAAATCAAGTCTTCAGATGCCAACTTTTGTGAGTAGATCTGAATGGGGGTAAGGTGAGAACCCCTGGATCTTGATATACTGCCTCATTATGATTTAGGTGAAAAAGCTTTGGCTGTCATTATAGGGGCTCTGGTTGTCACTACTGTAAGGTGGGCGAAACCTGGATGTGGCTTGTGACCCTTCCAGAGCTGAATGTGGCACTCAAGGTCAGAAAGGTTGGGGACCTCTGTTCTAGCTTATCCTTAAGTGGGCACATGTGGATCTCCAGATCCTTCTTAATTGGTTAATTTGTGTTTTTGATTGGAAGATTCTCATTAAAACAGGTGTATCCAAAAGTAGCCTGAAGAAGAGGACATTTGAAGAAGCCCACTACCCTTACTCAACTTCTAGAAGTCTTGATGTTATTAGATACAGATATCCAATTAATAGTGGGTGGATATGGTATATGAGCTGTGATCATGTCTGTTTTATTAAAGAGGACCTGTCACGTCAAATAATGCTATTCACGTGCAGATATAGGGCTCATCTGCAGGTTAATAGTGTTACAAAGGTGTTCAGCCTCATAACTAAAGGGAGTACTGAGTTTATAAAGTTATTACTAGTTTAATTTATTATCATTTAATATATAGTATTGATTGCTATTATTGTAATAATTGGGGCTTGTGGTACCATATTCACTAGGCTTAAAAAGTTCATCCAAAAGACACCACTCCAAATATTGGGTCAGCTATTCCATTCAATTGTGCATTTTTATGCCATATTGGTGATAATGGAACCTGAAGACCCACCTCTTCAGACAAGCCTACAACCTGCCGTAACCCTCATTCTGATACAGCGCCGCACAACCAGCTCTACCCTAACCTACTGTATCCTCACCCATCCCTTGTAGACTGTGAGCCCTCGCGGGCAGGGACCTCTCCTCCTGTACCAGTCTGTGTCTTGTATTGTTTATGATAATTGTACTTGTCCCTATTATGTATACCCCTTTCGCATGTAAAGTGCCATGGAATTGATAGCGTTATAATAATAAATAATAATAGTGACAAAATGGTTAACTTCACCTTATTTTTTCAAGAATTTTAGTATAATGAGGATTTGTCAGTGTAGGTCACTGTTTTTCACTTTCCTGAAGCTATAAAAAAGGTAAACTTTAACGAGAAAGTCCAGGTCTTTGAACTGTCCTGTATTGAGGAGTTTTTGAACTTTGCAGATAAACAGTGTTCAATTACTTCTAAACTGCAACCTGAAAGGGAAAGAAAACGTATGTTCCTGGTTATATTTTCTAGGAAGAGACATCTTTTTAAAGGAAGTTTATCAATCTCCATTAGCAGTATGGTCTTGCCAATGACCCCCAGGGTTTCTGAAGATGCTCTGATCTAAATTATGTGATAGGTCTCAAATTTGTTTGTCACAGTTACTTAACTCCTAATTTTTTCCAATAGATGTGTCACATGCATCTCTGCTAACGATCATAATCCGGTTATTATGAATTTTACTGGGGAGTTTTATGAAAACATGTGTTGATCCAAACCTCCCATAATTTGTTTTCTAGATATTTGGGTAATTTATCTTTATTTAAGACCAGTGACAAGTTTAACTCCTTCACGACGCAGCCAATTACTGCTTTTGCGCTTTTGTCTCTTACTCCACTTCTTCCAAGAGCCATAACTTTTTATTTTACTGTCCACATAGATATAAGAAGTCTTGTTTTGTTTGCAAAACAAGTTGTACTTTGGAACCACACCATTCATTTTATCACACAGTGTACTGGAAAATAGGAAAAATGTTACAAGTGGGACAAAATTGTGAAAAAAGCACAATTCTGACTTTGTTTTTTTGGGAATTGTTTTTATAGTGTACATTATATTGTAAAAATGCCCTGGCAATATGATTATCCTCATCAGCCCAATTATAACAAGACCAAAGATGTCCAGTTTTTTGTTATTATTTTAGTGCTGACAAAAAATTAGAAGATTGCAAAAATTTTTTTTTTTATTTGTGTCATATTTCACCCAGAATGTTTTTATTTTTGCTGCCCCTACTCACCGGCAGTCCCCGCATCTCTGATTGGTTGCAGTCCAACACGCTCTCGCCCTGTCTGACTGCTTTCAATGAGAGGCGCTGTGTGTGCATCTCTATTGTTGTATAAATAAATCAATAAACAAATTGGCTTAGGGTCTCTCCATATTTTGATACCCAGCACAGATAAAGCATATGGCTACAGGCTGCAGCCCCCAGCCGTGCGTTTATCTTGGCTGTGTATCAAAATAAGAGAAACCTCATGCTGCTTCTTTTTAAATCTACATAAATAAATAATTAAAAAAACCTGGCATGTGGTCTCCCCCACTTTTGATACCCAGCTGTGATAAAGCCAACAGCTGGGATCTGGTATTCTCAGACTGGTGGGACCCATGCTTATTGGGCACCCCAGCCTAAAAATAGCAGCCAACAGGATTGTTGTATCTTTTAGGTGCGACAATCCTAGCACTTTATCCGGCTCATCCCAATTGCCCTTGGAGGCAAAAATTATGGAATCACCTGGCTCTGAGGATGTTCATTCAGTTGTTTATTTTTGTTTAAAAAAAGGAGATCACAGACATGGCACAAAACTAAAGTAATTTTAAATGTCAACTTTCTGGCTTTAAGAAACACTAAAAAAAAATCATGAAAACATAATGTGCTAGCCAGTAACGGTTAATTTTCCAGACCAAAAACAGGGGGAAAAAATTATGGAATCATGAAAAACAAACAAAAGAACACTCCGATACATCCCTAGTATTTTGTTGCACCACCTCTGGCTTTTATATCAGCTTGCAGTCTCTGAGGCATGGACTTAAGGAGTGACAAACAGTACTCTACATCAATCTGGCTCCAACTTTCTCTGATTACTGTTGCCAGATCAGCTTTGCAGGTTTGAGCCTTCTCATTGACCATTTGTTCAACTTCCACCAAAGGTTTTCAATTGGATTCAGATCCGGACTATTTGCAGGCCATGCCATTGACCTTATATTTCTTCTTTCAAGGAATGTTTTCACAGTTTTTGTTCTATGGCAGGATGCATTATCATCTTGATAAATGATTTCATCATCCCCAAACATCCTTTCAATTGATGGGATAAGAAAAGTGTCCAAAATTTAAATGTAAACTGGGGCATTTATTAAAGATGTAATGACAGCCATCTCCCCAGTGCCTTTACCTGACATGCAGCCCCATATCATCAATGACTATGGAAATTTATATGTTCTCTTCAGGCAGTCACCTTTTTATTGCTTATCTTTTTTGTATGTAAATCCTACTTCCTTTAGGCGGTTTTTTACAGTTCGGTCACAGACATTGACCTCAGTGTCCTCCCAATCGTTGCTCATTTGTTTTGTTGTGCATTTCCTGTTTTGGAGACATATTGCTTTAAGTTTTCTGTCTTGACGCTTTGATGTCTTCCTTGGTCTAGCAGTATGTTTGCCTTTAACAACCTTCCCATGTTATTTGTATTTGGTCCAGATTTTAGACAGAGCTGACTGTGAACAACCGACATCTTTTGCAACATTGCGTGATGATTTACCCTCTTTTAAGAGTTTGATAATCCTCTCCTTTGTTTCAATTGACATCTCTTGTGTTGGAGCCATGATTCATGTCAGTCCATTTGGTGCAACAGCTCTCCAAGGTGTGATCACTCCTTTTTAGATGCATACTAACGAGCAAATCTTATTTGATGCAGGTGTTAGCTTTGGATATGAAAATTTACAGGGTGATTCAATAATATTTTCCTCATAATTGAGTGATTCCATATTTTTTTCCCACTGTTTGGTCTTGAAAAGTAACCGTTACTAGCTAGCACATTATGTTTTCATGATTTTTTTAGTGTTTCTTAAAGCCAGAAAGTTGACATTTGAAATGACTTTAGCTTGGTGTCATGTCTGTGATCTGCTTTTTTTAAACAAAAGTAAACAACTGACTGAACATCCTCAGAGCCAGGTGAGTCCATCCTTTTTGCCAGGGGTTGTAAAAGCTCTATTTTTTGTTATACAGAGCAGATTGGCCACTTATATACAGTAATCTAGAATGCTCTATATAAGGGCTTACTGGTGGTGTCAGCTTATAAGAGAAATTCCTAATGACAGGTTCCCTTTAAGGTATCTACGGACCAGAGAGCGACACACAGGGAAGTCCTCCCAACGTTAGGAGAGAATCTACATAAGAGAAAAGTGGATCAAAACAGTATCTGAGCAAACTATAACATAAATGGGCCAACCTACCCCTATGTAAATAGTTATCTAAAATACAATAGTGGACACCTACCGAGATGGGTCAAAAATATACCATATGGGCAATATAGAAGAATCAGAAAAAACTGTACGATAGACATAGACTATATGAATGAATGTAAAATACTGAAACAAAGATTCTTGGAAAAAGGATACCCCAAAAAATTAATACAGGATGCGTACAAAAAAACAAATTCTCTGACTCAGAAAATATGTGTACAACCCAAGCTAGTGAATGACATAAATAAGGAAGAAAAAACCAAACTGCCCAAATGGAGTCTTGTTACCACATTTTGTCAACCAAGAACCTATATTGAAAAGCTAATTAAAAAATATTGGTTCATATTAAAAAGTGACCCTATATTAATAGATCATATACCAGATAGACCTATTATTATATATAAGAAAAATAGGAACCTGGGCAATATAATTGCACCAAGTAATATGATTCAAAAATCCATAGCTGTTGGGATGAGCAACCCAAATCAATGGGGATGCTTCCCATGCTATACACCGAAATGTCTATGCTGCAAGGTAATCACTAAGGGAGAAAAAACCTATATGTCAAAAACAACAGGGGAAACCTTTACAATAAAACAAAGGTATGATTGCCACTCCACATATGTAGTCTACTTATTGGAGTGCCCCTGCGGTATCCAATACGTAGGAAGAACTATTCAAGAATTACATGCAAGGTTGAACAAGCATCGGCACAATATTAAAAATGGATACCTTTTACATAGTGTATCAAGACATTATAACAATGTACACAATAGGGACCCAAAAATGAAACTTACAATAATAGATTCTATTGATAATAAAGATCCAAGGGCATTGAATAAGCTCATTAAAAAGGAGAGCTATTGGATCTTTAAATTGGGTACATTAGCTCCGGAAGGCCACAATATAATGTTAGATAATGTTGCCAAACAATGATCACATTCATAATGACTATATAATTTAGAAAATAAAACAATAGGAGGATATACTTAAAGAAAAAGCTAGTTAAGGGTTGGCGTGTATGGGTAGATGTATGTGTATGCATGCATATAGGGGGGCACATAGAATCGTGAGCGTATATGTGCATATATACATATGTATTGTGTGTGCATAGAGTAAAGGGCAAAATAGGGTTGAACAAAAAAAAAAAAAAAAAAAAAAAAAAAATTTATTTTATTATAATACATATATATATATATTTTTATAATTTTTATTTTATTTTTTTATATATATATTTATAAGAAGCTTGTGTAAACCGTGTTTTCCAATAGACATAATTGTTTTATGGTTTTAGTCATTTTATTATGTTTAGAGATTTTACTAAGAAATGTATTACAAATTTATCCGACTTCCTTTTTAAAAAATAATTTTAAAAATAATTTAAAAATAATCTTTCTAAAACAAATTATTCAAAAAAATCCTTTTTAACAATTATGGGTTTAATTATCTGTATGTATGTCACACCCATAAGCCCCACTCAAGGGGTTGTTCACCTATAAATTTCATGTGTATTAGCTCTTGTTACACCTGAGGAAAGCAAGGGGATCTTGCTGAAACGCGTTGTGAAGTGATAACAAGAGCTTTATCTTTTTAACAATAAAGCCTAATCTTCAAAAGAACATTTAGAATCTGATCCATCATTAGCGCTCAAAGACCGGTTTCATCACCATTATCTACATTGCCTACTCCTGAAGGGGAATCCGGCAAAGAGCTGCTGAGGATCACAGAATCTATCAGTTCACTTTGATTAATCCAGCGGGAGGACGGAGAGCCGACCTGAAAGCTCCAGGATCAAAGGAGTCGTGAACCAGGAGCCATCAGCGTTAAGCCTCCAGCTCCATCCAGCCAAAAGGATCAGATAACACCAGTTACCACAGCCCCTCAAAACCAGAGGAATTACACGCTCATCACCGAGGTTGTGCGAGGGCGCACAAATAAAGCAGGTGAGCAGCTTCTAACTACACTAATCTAACACAAATACATCGGGTGCTCTTAGATTGCGCTATTGATTTATTTTACAGTGAACATTGAACGCATCAAGCGTGGGATCACCCCGCACAGCTGCATGACATCACCCGAGAACTAACAGCTCACACTAAAGACTATCAGCATATACAAAAGAGTGAAAAAAAACTACATAGTTTATAAAAGGACTATATGAACTTCTAGCAAGATCGATTAAAGACTATTTATAATGGTTCTATAATATAAGTGAAATTGATCTATAGGATAAACTCTCATTGGAAACTAGGGTATATAATTATCAACCATAGAATATATTGTGCGCATATATATGTATATATATATATATATATATATATAAATTACTGAAATCGCAGGTATTTTGACTTTATAAAATTATAAAATTATAAAACTATAGATGGATTTCTTTATGACTAATAGGGTAGCACACAGGGAATCCCTTATCACCAGTCTAACAGGCAACCAGAATACCAACATCGAAATTAATGAAGATGATAATGTTAGACTAAATGAGATAGACAGGAAAAACATGGCAGACCTATTTTCTGAATACGAACGCAATTGCAAACTAGAAATCACCAATCATATTAATAAAATGTTCTTGGAAAAATATCTACTGGATAAAGTAATACCAACAGAATTTAAATTTAATCAGAAACCACCCTTCCCTAATGATAACAATTTCACAATTAAATGGGAAAAATATTTGCAAGAATGTTCACAAGGGCTTATTAAAATCACTATAGGACAAAATAATTTAGAAATTGAAAACGCATTAAAGAAACTGAACACACTAAAATTAACATTAGACCTGTACTCTCTGTCATATGATTACAAAGAAATAGACCTTATATTAAAAATTGCATTGAACAAATATGAAGAAGAATTAATAAAGAAAAAAGCTATAAAATACTTAAAAGACAGATATGAAAATAATAAGGAAAATAATAAGGATAGTGAAACCATGGAAATTGACAATAACTTCAGGAATCCAGAAATTAATAGTGATCCTATCACTTTAAATACCGATATAAAAAATTTAAGAGGAAAAACGAATAGAGAACTAAATAAAGAAAAAATTAATAAGAATAAAAATAAAAGTACCAAAAATATAAAAAATATAGAAACCAATAGCTGTTTAACATCGGAAAAACAGAGGAACTATTATGAAATTCACAAATCCAAATTAAAAAATGGCAGAATAAATAGTAAAAGATGCGATACTCCCACCATGGAAAAACCACATTTCCAAGATACCGACATAATATCTAATCACAGCAGCCCCATGAAACGCAATGGGACTACATCTACAAAAAAGGATGAAATCCCGCCAATATCATCTATCATAATGGAAAGGATTAACGATGACAGGGATGAAATCCTCAATACAAAAATAGCTAGAGTACAAAATAGTGACGATATAAATAAATCTAATGAAGAAGGAGAGAACAGTATTCAGTTACTCGATCTGTCTCTATTCACAATACACGGAGATAATGAATCACATAACCTCTAGAGTTGAGCGCGGTTCGTGGTTCGTGGTTCTCCAGTTCGCGGCTCGAGTGATTTTGGGGCATGTTCTAGATCGAACTAGAACTCGAGCTTTTTGCAAAAGCTCGGTAGTTCTAGAAACGTTCGAGAACGGTTCTAGCAGCCAAAAAACAGCTAAATCATAGCTTGGTTTCTGCTGTAATAGTGTAAGTCACTCTGTGAATCAAACTATTATCACATTTCAGTGTATAGTGTGCGTGAACAGCGCCTTCAGATCACTGCTGTTTCTATAATGGCGATCGCCATTTTTTTTTTTTTTGTTTCTTGTCTTCCTTCCCTAAGCGCGCGCGTCTTGTGGGGCGGGCCAGCATGTCAGCCAATCCCAGACACACACACAGCTAAGTGGACTTTGAGCCAGAGAAGCAACGGCATGTGTGATAGGATCTGCATGTCACATGTCCCTGCATTATAAAACCGGACATTTTCTTCACGGACGCCATTATCTGCCTTCTGCGTCTTTGGTGTCAGACATCACTGTCGCAGCTCCGTCTTCCTGAGTCCTATAGCCGATACAGCTGTATGCGCTGCATACACAGCGTTAGACAGCTTAGGGAGAGCACTTTATAGCAGTCCTTTTAAGGGCTCCAACCGGCAGGGTCAGAGAGCCATAGGTGACAGGTCCTGCAAACAGCAACAGCGTCTGTGTAGCCCAGGTCAGGGATTTCCTACCTGCATTTCACCATTAGGAGGGAATAGAAAGGCAGTCTTCCATTCCTCTACCCAGAGCACCACAATCCTGCCACTGTACCCTCTTGTCCTCTGCACACTCCAACTGATAACTAAGCCATTATACTAGCAAACACTCAGTGTACCTAGTGGCATCCTATACGTGGCTATTGGACTTTGCTATAGTCCCACTAGTGCAAAGACATTTGCAGAGCGCGTCTGCCTGCATTGCACACTACAACTCATTCTAACCAAGCCATTATACTAGCAAACACTCAGTGTACCTAGTGGCATCCTATACGTGGCTATTGGACTTTGCTATAGTCCCACTAGTGCAAAGACATTTGCAGAGCGCGTCTGCCTGCGTTGCACACTACAACTCATTCTAACCAAGCCATTATACTAGCAAACACTCAGTGTACCTAGTGGCATCCTATACGTGGCTATTGGACTTTGCTATAGTCCCACTAGTGCAAAGACATTTGCAGAGCGCGTCTGCCTGCGTTGCACACTACAACTCATTCTAACCAAGCCATTATACTAGCAAACACTCAGTGTACCTAGTGGCATCCTATACGTGGCTATTGGACTTTGCTATAGTCCCACTAGTGCAAAGACATTTGCAGAGCGCGTCTGCCTGCGTTGCACACTACAACTCATTCTAACCAAGCCATTATACTAGCAAACACTCAGTGTACCTAGTGGCATCCTATACGTGGCTATTGGACTTTGCTATAGTCCCACTAGTGCAAAGACATTTGCAGAGCGCGTCTGCCTGCGTTGCACACTACAACTCATTCTAACCAAGCCATTATACTAGCAAACACTCAGTGTACCTAGTGGCATCCTATACGTGGCTATTGGACTTTGCTATAGTCCCACTAGTGCAAAGACATTTGCAGAGCGCGTCTGCCTGCGTTGCACACTACAACTCATTCTAACCAAGCCATTATACTAGCAAACACTCAGTGTACCTAGTGGCATCCTATACGTGGCTATTGGACTTTGCTATAGTCCCACTAGTGCAAAGACATTTGCAGAGCGCGTCTGCCTGCGTTGCACACTACAACTCATTCTAACCAAGCCATTATACTAGCAAACACTCAGTGTACCTAGTGGCATCCTATACGTGGCTATTGGACTTTGCTATAGTCCCACTAGTGCAAAGACATTTGCAGAGCGCGTCTGCCTGCGTTGCACACTACAACTCATTCTAACCAAGCCATTATACTAGCAAACACTCAGTGTACCTAGTGGCATCCTATACGTGGCTATTGGACTTTGCTATAGTCCCACTAGTGCAAAGACATTTGCAGAGCGCGTCTGCCTGCGTTGCACACTACAACTCATTCTAACCAAGCCATTATACTAGCAAACACTCAGTGTACCTAGTGGCATCCTATACGTGGCTATTGGACTTTGCTATAGTCCCACTAGTGCAAAGACATTTGCAGAGCGCGTCTGCCTGCGTTGCACACTACAACTCATTCTAACCAAGCCATTATACTAGCAAACACTCAGTGTACCTAGTGGCATCCTATACGTGGCTATTGGACTTTGCTATAGTCCCACTAGTGCAAAGACATTTGCAGAGCGCGTCTGCCTGCGTTGCACACTACAACTCATTCTAACCAAGCCATTATACTAGCAAACACTCAGTGTACCTAGTGGCATCCTATACGTGGCTATTGGACTTTGCTATAGTCCCACTAGTGCAAAGACATTTGCAGAGCGCGTCTGCCTGCGTTGCACACTACAACTCATTCTAACCAAGCCATTATACTAGCAAACACTCAGTGTACCTAGTGGCATCCTATACGTGGCTATTGGACTTTGCTATAGTCCCACTAGTGCAAAGACATTTGCAGAGCGCGTCTGCCTGCGTTGCACACTACAACTCATTCTAACCAAGCCATTATACTAGCAAACACTCAGTGTACCTAGTGGCATCCTATACGTGGCTATTGGACTTTGCTATAGTCCCACTAGTGCAAAGACATTTGCAGAGCGCGTCTGCCTGCGTTGCACACTACAACTCATTCTAACCAAGCCATTATACTAGCAAACACTCAGTGTACCTAGTGGCATCCTATACGTGGCTATTGGACTTTGCTATAGTCCCACTAGTGCAAAGACATTTGCAGAGCGCGTCTGCCTGCGTTGCACACTACAACTCATTCTAACCAAGCCATTATACTAGCAAACACTCAGTGTACCTAGTGGCATCCTATACGTGGCTATTGGACTTTGCTATAGTCCCACTAGTGCAAAGACATTTGCAGAGCGCGTCTGCCTGCGTTGCACACTACAACTCATTCTAACCAAGCCATTATACTAGCAAACACTCAGTGTACCTAGTGGCATCCTATACGTGGCTATTGGACTTTGCTATAGTCCCACTAGTGCAAAGACATTTGCAGAGCGCGTCTGCCTGCGTTGCACACTACAACTCATTCTAACCAAGCCATTATACTAGCAAACACTCAGTGTACCTAGTGGCATCCTATACGTGGCTATTGGACTTTGCTATAGTCCCACTAGTGCAAAGACATTTGCAGAGCGCGTCTGCCTGCGTTGCACACTACAACTCATTCTAACCAAGCCATTATACTAGCAAACACTCAGTGTACCTAGTGGCATCCTATACGTGGCTATTGGACTTTGCTATAGTCCCACTAGTGCAAAGACATTTGCAGAGCGCGTCTGCCTGCGTTGCACACTACAACTCATTCTAACCAAGCCATTATACTAGCAAACACTCAGTGTACCTAGTGGCATCCTATACGTGGCTATTGGACTTTGCTATAGTCCCACTAGTGCAAAGACATTTGCAGAGCGCGTCTGCCTGCGTTGCACACTACAACTCATTCTAACCAAGCCATTATACTAGCAAACACTCAGTGTACCTAGTGGCATCCTATACGTGGCTATTGGACTTTGCTATAGTCCCACTAGTGCAAAGACATTTGCAGAGCGCGTCTGCCTGCGTTGCACACTACAACTCATTCTAACCAAGCCATTATACTAGCAAACACTCAGTGTACCTAGTGGCATCCTATACGTGGCTATTGGACTTTGCTATAGTCCCACTAGTGCAAAGACATTTGCAGAGCGCGTCTGCCTGCGTTGCACACTACAACTCATTCTAACCAAGCCATTATACTAGCAAACACTCAGTGTACCTAGTGGCATCCTATACGTGGCTATTTGACTTTGCTATAGTCCCACTAGTGCAAAGACATTTGCAGAGCCCGTCTGCCTGCGTTGCACACTACAACTCATTCTAACCAAGCCATTATACTAGCAAACACTCAGTGTACCTAGTGGCATCCTATACGTGGCTATTGGACTTTGCTATAGTCCCACTAGTGCAAAGACATTTGCAGAGCGCGTCTGCCTGCGTTGCACACTACAACTCATTCTAACCAAGCCATTATACTAGCAAACACTCAGTGTACCTAGTGGCATCCTATACGTGGCTATTGGACTTTGCTATAGTCCCACTAGTGCAAAGACATTTGCAGAGCGCGTCTGCCTGCGTTGCACACTACAACTCATTCTAACCAAGCCATTATACTAGCAAACACTCAGTGTACCTAGTGGCATCCTATACGTGGCTATTGGACTTTGCTATAGTCCCACTAGTGCAAAGACATTTGCAGAGCGCGTCTGCCTGCGTTGCACACTACAACTCATTCTAACCAAGCCATTATACTAGCAAACACTCAGTGTACCTAGTGGCATCCTATACGTGGCTATTGGACTTTGCTATAGTCCCACTAGTGCAAAGACATTTGCAGAGCGCGTCTGCCTGCGTTGCACACTACAACTCATTCTAACCAAGCCATTATACTAGCAAACACTCAGTGTACCTAGTGGCATCCTATACGTGGCTATTGGACTTTGCTATAGTCCCACTAGTGCAAAGACATTTGCAGAGCGCGTCTGCCTGCGTTGCACACTACAACTCATTCTAACCAAGCCATTATACTAGCAAACACTCAGTGTACCTAGTGGCATCCTATACGTGGCTATTGGACTTTGCTATAGTCCCACTAGTGCAAAGACATTTGCAGAGCGCGTCTGCCTGCGTTGCACACTACAACTCATTCTAACCAAGCCATTATACTAGCAAACACTCAGTGTACCTAGTGGCATCCTATACGTGGCTATTGGACTTTGCTATAGTCCCACTAGTGCAAAGACATTTGCAGAGCGCGTCTGCCTGCGTTGCACACTACAACTCATTAAAACCAAGCCATTATACTAGCAAACACTCAGTGTACCTAGTGGCATCCTATACGTGGCTATTGGACTTTGCTATAGTCCCACTAGTGCAAAGACATTTGCAGAGCGCGTCTGCCTGCGTTGCACACTACAACTCATTAAAACCAAGCCATTATACTAGCAAACACTCAGTGTACCTAGTGGCATCCTATACGTGGCTATTGGACTTTGCTATAGTCCCACTAGTGCAAAGACATTTGCAGAGCGCGTCTGCCTGCGTTGCACACTACAACTCATTCTAACCAAGCCATTATACTAGCAAACACTCAGTGTACCTAGTGGCATCCTATACGTGGCTATTGGACTTTGCTATAGTCCCACTAGTGCAAAGACATTTGCAGCACGTCTGCCTGCGTTGCACACTCCAACTAATTATAACTAAGTTGCATTGTCAGGGATATTTATTCTTTATTATTCTGCTGTTAATAAAGCTAGACCACCACTGCAATCTTCACCACCTCTCAATTTTTACTACCACATTTTCAGTCCACAATCTTGTCGCAATCAACATGAGTGGCAAAATGACAGATGCTGGTGGAAAGGGGAAGAGGCGTGGTGGAAAAGGCAAAAAAGGTTTTGTCCGTGGGGAAGGTGGCAAAGCTCCATTATCATCTGCTGAAGATAGACCATCTACCAGCAAAAGTAAGATGTCTACTACTTACCGTGGACAATCCGATGTGCTCCCTTTTTTACGGACACGAACAACAGGAAGAAAGGTAGATGATGGGCAAAAAAGGAAAATGCTTGAATGGATCTCAAGTGGTCCAACAAGTGCCCTCTCAGCCACTTCAAGTACCGCATCCAAAAAACACCAGTCCTCTGAGTTGTCATCCCAATCACACTTGATTTCTCCCAGCTCTGAAGTCTCCATCAGCCCTGCACAGTATGGTGGAACTGAGATGGCTGAGTCTGCAGAGCTGTTCAGTCACACTATAGCCTGGGAATCAGAGGTCTGCTCCCAAGCTACAGTGAGTACAGAACAGGAAATGGTCTGCAGTGATGCCCAGAACCTTTGTGACTCAGATTCAGGCCGTGAGGACCAAGTTTCTGAGCATAATGTTGACCCTTTGTCACAAACTGTAACACCTGTGGTTATAGACAATGAGGAACATACTGATGAAGATGAGACGCAGATACCCGATTGGGATGACAACTTAAATATTCCGTCAGGGCAAGAAGAGGCTCGGTCTGAGGGGGAGGGGAGTGCAAACACAACAATTGATGATGACGTTCTAGATCCCACCTACTGTCAACCCCCAGTCAGGCACTCGAGGAGGTCAACAGAGGCGGTGGAGGAGGATGCAACCGACGACGAAGTTACCTTGCGCCTTCCTGGACAGAGTCGGAGCACTGGTAGCACGTCTACAACTGCATCCTCAGCCACCACTCTGCCTATGAGCATTATTCGGGGTGGATCAACAGGTCGCATGGCCTCTAAGCCTTGCCTAGCCTGGTCCTTTTTTCACATCGAAAAAGATCGCCCAACTCATGTGATATGTAACATTTGTCATGATTCTCTTAGTAGAGGTCAAAAGCTCAGCAGTTTGACAACTTCTTCCATGAATCGTCATATGAATAAATATCATAAGTCCCGGTGGGAAGCTCACCGTGCTGCAATGCGGCCTAGCGGAGCGAACCATCCACCGCCCGCCCCTTCCACTGCATCCGCGCGCTCTTCATCTTCTAGGACTGTGGGGACAGCTGCCACACCTGTTTTTCCACGCAAAACTTCCACCACTGTAACCGCAACAGGCAGTTTGCTTGTAAGGTCGTCAGTTGGTTTGGAAGGGGAAACAAGTGAGTGTGTACAGCTCTCTCAGACATCGATAGCACCAACGTTGGATGAAGGCAACATCATGTCTCCGCCTGCACTTTCCTCACAAACCTGCATTTTTCCAGGGACACCCTACTCAACACCGTCTACACACAGCAGCCAGATCTCTGTCCCTCAGATGTGGTCAAATAAAAGGCCACTTCCTCCGACCCATGACAAAGCTAAGAGGTTGACTCTATCCCTCTGTAAGCTGTTGGCTACCGAAATGCTGCCTTTCCGCCTAGTGGACACACAGGATTTTAGAGACCTTATGTCTGTCGCTGTGCCCCAGTACCAGATGCCTAGTCGCCACTACTTCTCTAAGAAAGGTGTGCCCGCGCTACACCAGCATGTCGCACACAACATCACCGCTTCCTTGAGAAACTCTGTGTGTGAACGGGTGCATTTCACCACCGATACTTGGACCAGTAAGCATGGACAGGGACGTTACATGTCGCTGACTGGGCACTGGGTAACTATGGTGATAGATGGTGAAGGGTCTGCTGCACAAGTCTTGCCGTCCCCACGACTTGTGTGTCAATCCTCTGTCTGTCCAAGTTCCGCCACTGCTTCTGCATCCTCCACCTCATCTGGGTCCTCCACCTCCGCCCCAAGCCTGCCTGGTCAGGCCACCAGCGTTCTCACTGCGCAGAAGGAATCACGCACCCCTCATTACTATGCTGGCAGCAGAGCGCAACGGCATCAGGCGGTCTTTAGCTTGACATGTCTTGGTAATAAGAGTCACACAGCTGAGGAGTTGTGGTCAGCTTTGCGGTCCGAGTTTAATAAATGGTTGTCTCCACTCAAACTGCAGCCTGGTAAGGCCGTGTGCGACAATGCTGCAAACCTGGGTGCGGCACTTCGCCTGGGCAAGGTGACACACGTACCTTGTATGGCTCACGTGTTGAACCTTGTCGTGCAGCAATTTTTAACACACTATCCCGGCCTAGATGGCCTTCTGAACAGGGCACGAAAACTGTCAGCTCACTTCCGCCGTTCAAGCGCCGCAGCAGAGCGACTTGCATCGCTCCAGAAGTCTTTCGGCCTGCCGGTTCATCGCCTGAAATGCGATGTGGCGACACGCTGGAATTCAACTCTCCACATGTTACAGCGACTGTGGCAGCACCGCAGAGCCCTGGTGCAATACGTCATGACGTATAGCCTGGGCCAACGAGATGCAGAGGTGGGGCAGATCACCCTGATGGAGTGGTCTCAGATCAAGGACCTATGCACCCTTCTGCACAGTTTCGACATGGCGACGAATATGTTTAGCTCTGACAATGCCATTATCAGCATGACGATTCCAGTCATTTACATGCTGGAGCACACGCTAAACACTATTCGGAGTCAGGGGGTGGGACAACATGAAGGGGAGGAACTACAGGAGGATTCATATGCGCAAGGGACAACAACATCACGAAGGTCCAGACGTTCATCATCACCAACGCAGCAGGCATGGGACCATGGGGGACAGGGATCGACAAGGGCGCATAGTAGCAGGCGAAATGTTGAGCAAGGTGCAGGAGAACATGAAGAAATGGAGGACGAACTGTCCATGGACATGGAAGACTCAGCGGATGAGGGAGACCTTGGTCAAATTTCAGTTGAAAGAGGTTGGGGTCAGATGTCAGAGGAAGAAAGAACGGGTAGCACCTCTATGCCACAAACACAGCATGGACTTGGTCCGCATGGCTGCGCAAGACACATGAGTGCCTTTTTGTTGCACTACCTCCAACATGACAGTCGTATTGTCAAAATTAGAAGTGATGATGACTACTGGATTGCCACACTATTAGATCCCCGGTACAAGTCCAAATTTTGTGACATAATTCCAGCCATAGAAAGGGACGCACGTATGCAGGAGTATCAGCAGAAGCTGTTACTAGATCTTAGCTCGGCTTTTCCACCAAACAACCGTGCAGGTGCAGGGAGTGAATCTCCCAGTTGTAACTTGACAAACATGGGACGGTCTCGTCATCTTCAACAGTCTACCCGTACCAGTAGGACCTTTTCTGGTGCCGGTAACAGCAATTTTATGGAATCTTTTCATAATTTTTTTAGACCCTCTTTTGCAAGGCCACCAGAGACAACAAGTCTGACACATAGTCAACGGCTGGAGAGGATGATACAGGAGTATCTCCAAATGAACATCGATGCCATGACTGTGCAACTGGAGCCTTGCTCCTTTTGGGCTTCAAACCTACAAAAATGGCCAGAGCTCGCAACTTACGCCTTGGAGATTTTGTCGTGTCCAGCTGCCAGCGTTGTCTCTGAACGTGTATTCAGTGCTGCTGGGTGTGTGCTGACAGATAAGCGCACGCGTCTGTCCAGTGACAATGTGGACAGACTGACGTTCATCAAAATGAACAAGTCATGGATCCAGAAGGAATTTACTACCCCTGTGTCATCCTGGGGAGAGTAAATGCTTGTGGATTTGGAATGTGCTTGATGCAAATCAAAACATCCTGTTTGCAACTAGGGCCCAAGTGCTGCCACTGATGGGGTGGGTGTCTGTGTGGCCCAATTTTTGGAAAAAAGGGAGACTCCGCTTGGAGTAACCCTTGCTTGCTGTGTTTTTAAAAGAAGCCAAGATGAACAGAGCTGGGATCAGGAAAGACTTTGCTACCTACCCCGGTGTCATCCTGGGGACGGCTAAGAATAGCGTATTTTTGAATGTGCTTGATGCAAATCAAAACATCCTGTTTGCAACTAGGGCCCAAGTGCTGCCACTGATGGGGTGGGTGTCTGTGTGGCCCAATTTTTGGAAAAAAGGGAGACTCCGCTTGGAGTAACCCTTGCTTACATTGTTTTTAAAAGAAGCCAAGATGAACAAGTCATGGGTCAGCAAAGACTTTGCTACCTACCCCGGTGTCATCCTGGGGACGGCTAAGAATAGCGTATTTTTGAATGTGCTTGATGCAAATCAAAACATCCTGTTTGCAACTAGGGCCCAAGTGCTGCCACTGATGTGGTGGGTGTCTGTGTGGCCCAATTTTTGGAAAAAAGGGAGACTCCGCTTGGAGTAACCCTTGCTTGCTGTGTTTTTAAAAGAAGCCAAGATGAACAGAGCTGGGATCAGGAAAGACTTTGCTACCTACCCCGGTGTCATCCTGGGGACGGATAAGAATGGCGTATTTTTGAATGTGCTTGATGCAAATCTAGCTGTGAAGTGTACAACTGGGGCACAACTGCTGCCACTGAATGGGTGGGTGTGTGTGGGGCCCAATTTTTGGAAAAAAGGGGAGACTCCGCTTGGAGTAACCCTTGCTTACATTGTTTTTAAAAGAAGCCAAGATGAACAAGTCATGGGTCAGCAAAGACTTTGCTACCTACCCCAGTGTCATCCTGGGGACGGCTAAGAATAGCGTATTTTTGAATGTGCTTGATGCAAATCAAAACATCCTGTTTGCAACTAGGGCCCAAGTGCTGCCACTGATGGGGTGGGTGTCTGTGTGGCCCAATTTTTGGAAAAAAGGGAGACTCCGCTTGGAGTAACCCTTGCTTGCTGTGTTTTTAAAAGAAGCCAAGATGAACAGAGCTGGGATCAGGAAAGACTTTGCTACCTACCCCGGTGTCATCCTGGGGACGGCTAAGAATAGCGTATTTTTGAATGTGCTTGATGCAAATCAAAACATCCTGTTTGCAACTAGGGCCCAAGTGCTGCCACTGATGGGGTGGGTGTCTGTGTGGCCCAATTTTTGGAAAAAAGGGAGACTCCGCTTGGAGTAACCCTTGCTTGCTGTGTTTTTAAAAGAAGCCAAGATGAACAGAGCTGGGATCAGGAAAGACTTTGCTACCTACCCCGGTGTCATCCTGGGGACGGCTAAGAATAGCGTATTTTTGAATGTGCTTGATGCAAATCAAAACATCCTGTTTGCAACTAGGGCCCAAGTGCTGCCACTGATGGGGTGGGTGTCTGTGTGGCCCAATTTTTGGAAAAAAGGGAGACTCCGCTTGGAGTAACCCTTGCTTGCTGTGTTTTTAAAAGAAGCCAAGATGAACAGAGCTGGGATCAGGAAAGACTTTGCTACCTACCCCGGTGTCATCCTGTGGACGGCTAAGAATAGCGTATTTTTGAATGTGCTTGATGCAAATCAAAACATCCTGTTTGCAACTAGGGCCCAAGTGCTGCCACTGATGGGGTGGGTGTCTGTGTGGCCCAATTTATGGAAAAAAGGGAGACTCCGCTTGGAGTAACCCTTGCTTGCTGTGTTTTTAAAAGAAGCCAAGATGAACAGAGCTGGGATCAGGAAAGACTTTGCTACCTACCCCGGTGTCATCCTGGGGACGGCTAAGAATAGCGTATTTTTGAATGTGCTTGATGCAAATCAAAACATCCTGTTTGCAACTAGGGCCCAAGTGCTGCCACTGATGGGGTGGGTGTCTGTGTGGCCCAATTTTTGGAAAAAAGGGAGACTCCGCTTGGAGTAACCCTTGCTTGCTGTGTTTTTAAAAGAAGCCAAGATGAACAGAGCTGGGATCAGGAAAGACTTTGCTACCTACCCCGGTGTCATCCTGGGGACGGCTAAGAATAGCGTATTTTTGAATGTGCTTGATGCAAATCAAAACATCCTGTTTGCAACTAGGGCCCAAGTGCTGCCACTGATGGGGTGGGTGTCTGTGTGGCCCAATTTTTGGAAAAAAGGGAGACTCCGCTTGGAGTAACCCTTGCTTGCTGTGTTTTTAAAAGAAGCCAAGATGAACAGAGCTGGGATCAGGAAAGACTTTGCTACCTACCCCGGTGTCATCCTGGGGACGGCTAAGAATAGCGTATTTTTGAATGTGCTTGATGCAAATCAAAACATCCTGTTTGCAACTAGGGCCCAAGTGCTGCCACTGATGGGGTGGGTGTCTGTGTGGCCCAATTTTTGGAAAAAAGGGAGACTCCGCTTGGAGTAACCCTTGCTTGCTGTGTTTTTAAAAGAAGCCAAGATGAACAGAGCTGGGATCAGGAAAGACTTTGCTACCTACCCCGGTGTCATCCTGTGGACGGCTAAGAATAGCGTATTTTTGAATGTGCTTGATGCAAATCAAAACATCCTGTTTGCAACTAGGGCCCAAGTGCTGCCACTGATGGGGTGGGTGTCTGTGTGGCCCAATTTTTGGAAAAAAGGGAGACTCCGCTTGGAGTAACCCTTGCTTACATTGTTTTTAAAAGAAGCCAAGATGAACAAGTCATGGGTCAGCAAAGACTTTGCTACCTACCCCGGTGTCATCCTGGGGACGGCTAAGAATAGCGTATTTTTGAATGTGCTTGATGCAAATCAAAACATCCTGTTTGCAACTAGGGCCCAAGTGCTGCCACTGATGTGGTGGGTGTCTGTGTGGCCCAATTTTTGGAAAAAAGGGAGACTCCGCTTGGAGTAACCCTTGCTTGCTGTGTTTTTAAAAGAAGCCAAGATGAACAGAGCTGGGATCAGGAAAGACTTTGCTACCTACCCCGGTGTCATCCTGGGGACGGATAAGAATGGCGTATTTTTGAATGTGCTTGATGCAAATCTAGCTGTGAAGTGTACAACTGGGGCACAACTGCTGCCACTGAATGGGTGGGTGTGTGTGGGGCCCAATTTTTGGAAAAAAGGGGAGACTCCGCTTGGAGTAACCCTTGCTTACATTGTTTTTAAAAGAAGCCAAGATGAACAAGTCATGGGTCAGCAAAGACTTTGCTACCTACCCCAGTGTCATCCTGGGGACGGCTAAGAATAGCGTATTTTTGAATGTGCTTGATGCAAATCAAAACATCCTGTTTGCAACTAGGGCCCAAGTGCTGCCACTGATGGGGTGGGTGTCTGTGTGGCCCAATTTTTGGAAAAAAGGGAGACTCCGCTTGGAGTAACCCTTGCTTGCTGTGTTTTTAAAAGAAGCCAAGATGAACAGAGCTGGGATCAGGAAAGACTTTGCTACCTACCCCGGTGTCATCCTGGGGACGGCTAAGAATAGCGTATTTTTGAATGTGCTTGATGCAAATCAAAACATCCTGTTTGCAACTAGGGCCCAAGTGCTGCCACTGATGGGGTGGGTGTCTGTGTGGCCCAATTTTTGGAAAAAAGGGAGACTCCGCTTGGAGTAACCCTTGCTTGCTGTGTTTTTAAAAGAAGCCAAGATGAACAGAGCTGGGATCAGGAAAGACTTTGCTACCTACCCCGGTGTCTTCCTGGGGACGGCTAAGAATAGCGTATTTTTGAATGTGCTTGATGCAAATCAAAACATACTGTTTGCAACTAGGGCCCAAGTGCTGCCACTGATGGGGTGGGTGTCTGTGTGGCCCAATTTTTGGAAAAAAGGGAGACTCCGCTTGGAGTAACCCTTGCTTGCTGTGTTTTTAAAAGAAGCCAAGATGAACAGAGCTGGGATCAGGAAAGACTTTGCTACCTACCCCGGTGTCATCCTGTGGACGGCTAAGAATAGCGTATTTTTGAATGTGCTTGATGCAAATCAAAACATCCTGTTTGCAACTAGGGCCCAAGTGCTGCCACTGATGGGGTGGGTGTCTGTGTGGCCCAATTTTTGGAAAAAAGGGAGACTCCGCTTGGAGTAACCCTTGCTTACATTGTTTTTAAAAGAAGCCAAGATGAACAAGTCATGGGTCAGCAAAGACTTTGCTACCTACCCCGGTGTCATCCTGGGGACGGCTAAGAATAGCGTATTTTTGAATGTGCTTGATGCAAATCAAAACATCCTGTTTGCAACTAGGGCCCAAGTGCTGCCACTGATGTGGTGGGTGTCTGTGTGGCCCAATTTTTGGAAAAAAGGGAGACTCCGCTTGGAGTAACCCTTGCTTGCTGTGTTTTTAAAAGAAGCCAAGATGAACAGAGCTGGGATCAGGAAAGACTTTGCTACCTACCCCGGTGTCATCCTGGGGACGGATAAGAATGGCGTATTTTTGAATGTGCTTGATGCAAATCTAGCTGTGAAGTGTACAACTGGGGCACAACTGCTGCCACTGAATGGGTGGGTGTGTGTGGGGCCCAATTTTTGGAAAAAAGGGGAGACTCCGCTTGGAGTAACCCTTGCTTACATTGTTTTTAAAAGAAGCCAAGATGAACAAGTCATGGGTCAGCAAAGACTTTGCTACCTACCCCAGTGTCATCCTGGGGACGGCTAAGAATAGCGTATTTTTGAATGTGCTTGATGCAAATCAAAACATCCTGTTTGCAACTAGGGCCCAAGTGCTGCCACTGATGGGGTGGGTGTCTGTGTGGCCCAATTTTTGGAAAAAAGGGAGACTCCGCTTGGAGTAACCCTTGCTTGCTGTGTTTTTAAAAGAAGCCAAGATGAACAGAGCTGGGATCAGGAAAGACTTTGCTACCTACCCCGGTGTCATCCTGGGGACGGCTAAGAATAGCGTATTTTTGAATGTGCTTGATGCAAATCAAAACATCCTGTTTGCAACTAGGGCCCAAGTGCTGCCACTGATGGGGTGGGTGTCTGTGTGGCCCAATTTTTGGAAAAAAGGGAGACTCCGCTTGGAGTAACCCTTGCTTGCTGTGTTTTTAAAAGAAGCCAAGATGAACAGAGCTGGGATCAGGAAAGACTTTGCTACCTACCCCGGTGTCATCCTGGGGACGGCTAAGAATAGCGTATTTTTGAATGTGCTTGATGCAAATCAAAACATCCTGTTTGCAACTAGGGCCCAAGTGCTGCCACTGATGGGGTGGGTGTCTGTGTGGCCCAATTTTTGGAAAAAAGGGAGACTCCGCTTGGAGTAACCCTTGCTTGCTGTGTTTTTAAAAGAAGCCAAGATGAACAGAGCTGGGATCAGGAAAGACTTTGCTACCTACCCCGGTGTCATCCTGGGGACGGCTAAGAATAGCGTATTTTTGAATGTGCTTGATGCAAATCAAAACATCCTGTTTGCAACTAGGGCCCAAGTGCTGCCACTGATGGGGTGGGTGTCTGTGTGGCCCAATTTTTGGAAAAAAGGGAGACTCCGCTTGGAGTAACCCTTGCTTGCTGTGTTTTTAAAAGAAGCCAAGATGAACAGAGCTGGGATCAGGAAAGACTTTGCTACCTACCCCGGTGTCATCCTGGGGACGGCTAAGAATAGCGTATTTTTGAATGTGCTTGATGCAAATCAAAACATCCTGTTTGCAACTAGGGCCCAAGTGCTGCCACTGATGGGGTGGGTGTCTGTGTGGCCCAATTTTTGGAAAAAAGGGAGACTCCGCTTGGAGTAACCCTTGCTTACATTGTTTTTAAAAGAAGCCAAGATGAACAAGTCATGGGTCAGCAAAGACTTTGCTACCTACCCCGGTGTCATCCTGGGGACGGCTAAGAATAGCGTATTTTTGAATGTGCTTGATGCAAATCAAAACATCCTGTTTGCAACTAGGGCCCAAGTGCTGCCACTGATGTGGTGGGTGTCTGTGTGGCCCAATTTTTGGAAAAAAGGGAGACTCCGCTTGGAGTAACCCTTGCTTGCTGTGTTTTTAAAAGAAGCCAAGATGAACAGAGCTGGGATCAGGAAAGACTTTGCTACCTACCCCGGTGTCATCCTGGGGACGGATAAGAATGGCGTATTTTTGAATGTGCTTGATGCAAATCTAGCTGTGAAGTGTACAACTGGGGCACAACTGCTGCCACTGAATGGGTGGGTGTGTGTGGGGCCCAATTTTTGGAAAAAAGGGGAGACTCCGCTTGGAGTAACCCTTGCTTACATTGTTTTTAAAAGAAGCCAAGATGAACAAGTCATGGGTCAGCAAAGACTTTGCTACCTACCCCAGTGTCATCCTGGGGACGGCTAAGAATAGCGTATTTTTGAATGTGCTTGATGCAAATCAAAACATCCTGTTTGCAACTAGGGCCCAAGTGCTGCCACTGATGGGGTGGGTGTCTGTGTGGCCCAATTTTTGGAAAAAAGGGAGACTCCGCTTGGAGTAACCCTTGCTTGCTGTGTTTTTAAAAGAAGCCAAGATGAACAGAGCTGGGATCAGGAAAGACTTTGCTACCTACCCCGGTGTCATCCTGTGGACGGCTAAGAATAGCGTATTTTTGAATGTGCTTGATGCAAATCAAAACATCCTGTTTGCAACTAGGGCCCAAGTGCTGCCACTGATGGGGTGGGTGTCTGTGTGGCCCAATTTTTGGAAAAAAGGGAGACTCCGCTTGGAGTAACCCTTGCTTGCTGTGTTTTTAAAAGAAGCCAAGATGAACAGAGCTGGGATCAGGAAAGACTTTGCTACCTACCCCGGTGTCATCCTGGGGACGGTTAAGAATAGCGTATTTTTGAATGTGCTTGATGCAAATCTAGCTGTGAAGTGTACAACTGGGGCACAACTGCTGCCACTGAAGGGGTGGGTGTGTGTGGGGCCCAATTTTTGGAAAAAAGGGAGACTCCGCTTGGAGTAACCCTTGCTTGCTGTGTTTTTAAAAGAAGCCAAGATGAACAGAGCTGGGATCAGGAAAGACTTTGCTACCTACCCCGGTGTCATCCTGGGGACGGATAAGAATGGCGTATTTTTGAATGTGCTTGATGCAAATCTAGCTGTGAAGTGTACAACTGGGGCACAACTGCTGCCACTGAAGGGGTGGGTGTGTGGGGCCCAATTTTTGGAAAAAAGGGAGACTCCGCTTGGAGTCACCTTGCGGTGTTTTACATGACTTTAGAAGGGCGTGCCATGCCTATATCTGTGTGTCCTCCTCTTTTTCCTTGTCCAGCTGTTTTGTTTTCGCATGAGTACATGTCCTTGTCACTTTCCCATGTGTTTGTGTTGTGTTGTGAGTTGTTTGTCACCTTTTGGACACCTTTGAGGGTGTTTTCTAGGTGTTTTACTGTGTTTGTGATTGCCTGCCATTGTTTCCTATGGGCTCGAGTTCGGTTCGTCGAACGTTCGACGAGCCGAACTCGAGCCAGACCCCCCGTTCGGCGAACCGCCTCGAGCCGAACCGGGACCGGTTCGCTCATCTCTAATAACCTCCTACAACCAGATACCTCCCCCCCTAAAATAGAAAAACCGATCAGCCCCCCAAGTGAAAGCAGTCAGAATAAACCAAATAATATAAATAATATGAAAATTACTCATTATTTTCGGGTAGCCCCAGGACAACACTTCAAGAGAAAAAGAGAAGGAGAGGATGCAGAGGAGGAACTAGACGTAACCAGGGAAGAAATAATGAACGATCAGAAAACCACTCAGAAAAAAACAAAAATTCAATAGATGAATTAAAGAGACAACCAAGCACACATAACAGAGATAAATTTATATCATCAAATGGATTAGTAAAAAACCAAAAAAGCCAAACAGAAACAACTGAAATAAATGAATCAAAAAATAGAAATAAAATTAATAATAAAAATAATAATAAATCTATAAACACAACCGGGATTTTCAACATTTCCAACCATATTTTATCAGATGGGGAAAAATCCCTCTTAAGTCATGGCCTATCCTTCAGCCCAACAGCAGGATTGGACACATTTTCACTTTATCTTGATTTAAATGAATTTTTTAAAAAAATTACCATCCAAAGACACTTCTTAATTGAGGAAAAAGGGAAATTAGAACAGCAACCTGTAACAAAACAGGATAGCAATGAAACAAAAACAGAAATGAATAATAAACATGTTGCTCCAAAAAACTCAGGGAGTAATTTTTATCCGCTACACCATAAAGGATCTCAGATCGAGACATTTCAACAATTAATATTGAAGGATATCAGATCCTTCAATAACACAGTAACAAAAAAGAACCTCACTAAAGAAGAACAAAGGGCTATTACAACATTACGAGAAAATAAAAATATCATTATAAAAAGAGCAGATAAAGGGGGAGGGGTAGTAGTAATGAATAGAACATGGTATGTAGATGAAGGAAAAAAGATTCTTAGTGATAATGATTATTATACACCCCTAGACAAAGATCCGTCACCTCAAATCTATGAGGAATATAATGTGATTATAAAAGAAGCCTCACAAAAAGGAATACTAAATAAAAAAGAGAAAAAATTCTTGGATATTACAAAATACTCAACACCTTATTTCTATTATCTACCAAAGATACATAAAGACCCGATTAATCCACCAGGACGTCCAATTATTTCAGGGGTTAATTCAATAACCAGTAACCTATCCCACTATGTGGATTTATTTCTCCAAGATTATGTGATTAAGTTAGAATCCTATTTAAGAGACTCAACCCAATTAATTAGGGAAGTATTAGCCCTACCCCCATTGGGGAACAGTGTACTCCTCACAATGGACGTATGTTCACTATATAATAACATTACACACAGCAGGGGTCTATCAGCCATTGAAAAGGCACTACTAAATGATATGGAAATCTCAGCAGACCAAAGGAATTTTCTTCTAAAAGCAATAAAATTCATTTTAGAGAACAATGTATTCACCTTTGAGGGTGCCTATTACCAACAGATCAGGGGATGTGCGATGGGGACGCGATTCGCACCAAGCTACGCCAATCTATTCATGGGTGCATTCGAGTCCGTCTACATCATGAATTCCATTTTTAAAAAACATATAGCACATTACCGTCGTTTCATTGATGACCTCTTCATTATATGGAAAGGCCCAATAGAAGAAATTACAGAATTTATAGAGGACATCAACAGAAACGAATGGGGCCTAACGCTTACAGCCACATATTCCACTAAGACTATCCAATTCCTAGACTTACAGATAAATCTAAATGAAAATGGAATAATTACTACATCCACACATTTCAAACCAGTAGATGTAAATAGTTATCTAAAATACAATAGTGGACACCTACCGAGATGGGTCAAAAATATACCATATGGGCAATATAGAAGAATCAGAAAAAACTGTACGATAGACATAGACTATATGAATGAATGTAAAATACTGAAACAAAGATTCTTGGAAAAAGGATACCCCAAAAAATTAATACAGGATGCGTACAAAAAAACAAATCCTCTGACTCAGAAAATATGTGTACAACCCAAGCTAGTGAATGACATAAATAAGGAAGAAAAAACCAAACTGCCCAAATGGAGTCTTGTTACCACATTTTGTCAACCAAGAACCTATATTGAAAAGCTAATTAAAAAATATTGGTTCATATTAAAAAGTGACCCTATATTAATAGATCATATACCAGATAGACCTATTATTATATATAAGAAAAATAGGAACCTGGGCAATATAATTGCACCAAGTAATATGATTCAAAAATCCATAGCTGTTGGGATGAGCAACCCAAATCAATGGGGATGCTTCCCATGCTATACACCGAAATGTCTATGCTGCAAGGTAATCACTAAGGGAGAAAAAACCTATATGTCAAAAACAACAGGGGAAACCTTTACAATAAAACAAAGGTATGATTGCCACTCCACATATGTAGTCTACTTATTGGAGTGCCCCTGCGGTATCCAATACGTAGGAAGAACTATTCAAGAATTACATGCAAGGTTGAACAAGCATCGGCACAATATTAAAAATGGATACCTTTTACATAGTGTATCAAGACATTATAACAATGTACACAATAGGGACCCAAAAATGAAACTTACAATAATAGATTCTATTGATAATAAAGATCCAAGGGCATTGAATAAGCTCATTAAAAAGGAGAGCTATTGGATCTTTAAATTGGGTACATTAGCTCCGGAAGGCCACAATATAATGTTAGATAATGTTGCCAAACAATGATCACATTCATAATGACTATATAATTTAGAAAATAAAACAATAGGAGGATATACTTAAAGAAAAAGCTAGTTAAGGGTTGGCGTGTATGGGTAGATGTATGTGTATGCATGCATATAGGGGGCACATAGAATCGTGAGCGTATATGTGCATATATACATATGTATTGTGTGTGCATAGAGTAAAGGGCAAAATAGGGTTGAACAAAAAAAAAAAAAAAAAAAAAAAAAAAAAAAAAAATTTATTTTATTATAATACATATATATATATATTTTTATAATTTTTATTTTATTTTTTTATATATATATTTATAAGAAGCTTGTGTAAACCGTGTTTTCCAATAGACATAATTGTTTTATGGTTTTAGTCATTTTATTATGTTTAGAGATTTTACTAAGAAATGTATTACAAATTTATCCGACTTCCTTTTTAAAAAATAATTTTAAAAATAATTTAAAAATAATCTTTCTAAAACAAATTATTCAAAAAAATCCTTTTTAACAATTATGGGTTTAATTATCTGTATGTATGTCACACCCATAAGCCCCACTCAAGGGGTTGTTCACCTATAAATTTCATGTGTATTAGCTCTTGTTACACCTGAGGAAAGCAAGGGGATCTTGCTGAAACGCGTTGTGAAGTGATAACAAGAGCTTTATCTTTTTAACAATAAAGCCTAATCTTCAAAAGAACATTTAGAATCTGATCCATCATTAGCGCTCAAAGACCGGTTTCATCACCATTATCTACATAACCTACCCCTAGGAGCCTCCCCACCCTACCGGGTCCATGTGCAGATGAACCTGCTGTACATGTGATAAGTTAATCTCTGCTCAAAATGCTAAATATATGGTTTTTATTATCGCTTCCTTCAGTCCAACAGCAGTGCAACTGACATCTCTTTATAAAACTTTTTAGTTGGCTGATAAATCACTCCTTTTAGTATAACATTAGACCAAGTGCTATCTGACAAAACATCAGATAGCACTCATCCTTGGCTATATGCTTGTGCGAGTGTAGCCTTTTGCAGTAATACTAAATATATATATATATATATATTTATTTTTCCGTTATTTTTAATGAGTGAGGGAGGAGAGTTTTCTATGTTCTGTGGATAGAAACCTTCATGCTACTGTCATCTCAATCCGAATGAGGGGAGTAAAAGAGCCCTCTCTGACTCCTTTTTTCTGTGGATTGAGATGAGAGGAGTGTGAAGGCTTCAATGCAAAGCACACAGAACACCTTCTTCCCTCCTCCCTGTAGGCCGATCAGTAGGAGCTATTGATGTGTCGTGTTATGATTCAGGGACCGAGGAGGATCAAAAACTGCGGAATCCCAAATTGTAACAGTGGACTGGAACCTTAACGGACTGCAGACCTAATCCATTCCTGACACACAACTAGAAGTAGCCCTGGGACGAGCCTACGATGACCTAGTCATCTTGACACAACCGGAGAACTAAATATTCTCACAGATAGAGATATAAGAAAGCTAATCTACCTCAGAGCAGTCTCCAAAGATAGATTGATAGCCCCCCACATGTAAAGGCTACAATGATATAGAAAAACATAATACAAAGCTAGAAAAGACAGATTCAGCACAGGTGAATATGTTTCTTCACATCGATAATATGTAAATGATGACAGAATCATAAACAAGTTTGTGTCGGTTGGACCTCATATTTAATGGATTTAAGCATTATGTTTATTAACATATTTCAATTTGCATGACAACACATTTGTTCTCGAATTTGTCTAGACTCATCTATGTTACTAATCAGTAAAAAGAGAAACATAGAGTGAGACAGAAATAAGTATGTCTAAGCTCTACAGCTTGTTAGGCTTGTTCACATATTGCATTTTTGCAGTGTTTTTCTCTGTAGTGGAAAAAAATTCAGTATTTTATTATACCAGCAAAGGGAATCTCATGTACACGTTGCTCCTTTTTCCTTTTGAACCATCACATCATTTTTCGGAATCTGCAGCATTTCATTTCTTTTAGCATTTTTGCAATATTTTTCATCCATTCAGTTAAATGGGGACAATAGTGAAATTAAAAGTCCATAAAAAATGGATGAAGAACATATAAAAATGTTTTTATTTTACACAGTTTATCCTGCCAACCATCTGCCAAAAAAATCTGTTGCCAATACTTAACATGTGAACATAGTATTGAAATTATCAACTGGATAAAATCACAACTAATACTAATGTAGTGCATTCATATAAAGTAACCTGTCATCAGTTTCTTGCTGACAAAACAATGACTCTCTGGAAATCTCAAAAGGCTACTACATACTTTTAGTAATGAGCTGAGCACTTGATGAAAGGTCCAAGCATGGGGAGTGGTGGATGCTAAGCAGCTTCCCTTCCAGTATGTCTTAAATGTCAGATCCAACACAGGAAAGAGGAAAAAAAGCAGCAACTCACTGGGGGATGAGATCAAGTCTTCTTTATTGTGCAAACACAGGTAACATGTAGTGCAGGGAGGGGGGGCCGAAGCCTCGAACAACAGTGACTGTTTTGTGCTAGTGTGGCGCTTCTACGGGTCCTATATAGGATAGGACCCATAGAAGTGCTACACTAGCTCAAAATGGTCACCATTGTCCGACGCTTTGGTCCCCACTTGATCTCACCCTCCTGCTTTTTTCCTTTTTTCTGTGTTGGATCTGAATTTTTGCACTGCAGTCTGTTTTTGAGCATGCAGCTCCAATACAGGTGTCCCATGTCTGCAATAGCGGTCTGGTTTCTTAGACCAGTACTGATTGTTGCTCGTCTGTCATGCCCGGTATTTTCTCTCCACACTTGAATCTTAAATGTCAGGTCTTTACCTATTTGCATATATTTAGAGAGACCTGTCAATCAAGACGAGTGAGCAAAAAATATCCAGCACACACTTCGTTGTGTGTCTGGAGTCTGCTTGTTGTACATGGCAGGTTTCTAGAACTGTGGCCATAATTCATCAAAGTGTTTATGCCAAATATCGGTGCAAGAAAGCGCAAAACTTTTTGCAACATTTGGAACTTTTAAGACAGTTTTGACCTGCTTCACCATAATGGACAGAGCATGGATTAGGTACATTCAGGATGGTGCATGATAACACACACTAATTAATGAAGATCTATGGTGTGCTTTAGGATACAAATCTTAGTTCAGACCCCATTATTTTTTTTCCTTCTTAATGCACTAGAAAGCAGCAGCAAGACAGCACAATATTTTTTACAGGTTAAAATAAAAAAACAGAAATCAGTGTTTAGAGATGGTGTAGTTGTTAGTCATAAGTGACTGTATTGAGTTTTTGTATAGCTCAAGTAATCAATTTTTTGATGGAGAAAATAATTGTCTTTCAATAATACAAAAGATAATGTACCAAAATCCAGACATTTAGCTGCAGTTTTCTACCTCACAAAATGCACATGTTGCAAAAATCTTTTATTTGCACATTGATTTCATTTTTATAACTCTACATCACACACAAATTCAGTTTTCTATTTCAGGTGCTGGTATTTTAGTTATGCACTTTTTCTCCCATCATGTTTTGGGAGGTGGTTGAAATTTATTAATAAAATAGAAAAAATATTTAAGAAATCTTGATATTTAACTGTGTAGGACTGCATTTGCACATATGTTTTACAACTGTACATGCCACACCTGTATTGAATGCTATTTGCATACATACCTCGCATTTTTTGTTATATCCTTTTTTTGGCAAAGATTGAGTAATTGCATTTGACAAGGTGTTCAAAACTTAAATCTAGTGTTGGACAAAATCTATGATGAAAGAAAAGTGGCAATGGCAGTGTACAAGGTAGTGTAAAAGAAAAAAATGATACCTTGACTAAGAATGTGGCAGCCTTTAGCAGCAGAAGCTCCACCAGTATGTGAACCAGCCAAGTGGGCAGTAGTTCTACCAGGTTACAATTCAATTGACCTCCTTTTTTCTCACTGTCTTATTGTGTTTGTGCGTTTGTGGGGGGCGGGGGCAATAGAAGCAGAGAGCGTTATGGAATAAATTGCATGTTCCTCATCTCAGTCACATCAGGATGATGTAACTTCTGACATCAGTTTTTATTATTATTATTATTATTATTATTATTATTATTATTATTTATTTATAGAGCACCATTGATTCCATGGTGCTGTACATGAGAAGGGGTTATATACAGAATACATATACAAGTTACAATAGATAGACTGGTACAGAGGGAAGAGGACCCTGCCCTTGCGAGCTTACATTCTTTAGGATATTGGGGAGGAGACAGTAGATGGGGCATTGGTGAGGCAGTAGTTACGGCAGTGGTGAGGTAGTGGGGTCTTGGGAGATTATAGGCATTTCTGAACAGATGAGTTTTCAGGTTTCATTTGAAGCTTGCAAGTGTAGCACATAATCTGATGTGTTGAGGCAGTGTATTCCAAAAAACAGGGGATGCTCAGGAGAAGTCTTGGAGGTGGATGCACGAGGAGCGAATGAGAGAGGAGGCGAGAAGGAGATCTTGGGAGGACCGAAGATTGTGTGTTGGTGTGTAGTGGTAGATTAGTTTGGAGATATACGGAAAAGACAGCTTATGGACAGCTTTGTAGGTCAGTGTTAGTAGTTTGAATTGGATACGGTGGAGTTTTGGGAGCCAATTGAGAGATTTGCAGTAAGGTGGATCAGTCAGGTGGCAAAATTAAGGATGGACTGGAGAGGTGCGAGGGTGTTAGCAGGGAGGCCACAGAGGAGGATGTTGTAGTAATCCAGGCAGGAGATTATGAAGGCATGCACTAGCATTTTTGTAGATTGAGAATTGAGGAAAGGACGGATTCTGGAATTATTTTTGAGTTGATGACGGCAGAAGGTGGTGAGGGATTTGATGTATGATATGAAGGTCAAGGCAGAGTCGAAGGTCACTCTAAGGCAGCGAACTTTGGTTTTTGGGGAGAGCGTAATGTTATTTATTGTAATAGATAGATCAAGTAGGGAATGTAGGTGAGATAGAGGAAATATGATTAGTTCAGTATTGGCCGCATTGAGCTTTGAGTCAATGTTCTGAAAAGATCACAAATAACTAAAATGGATAATTTTTGGACAGTTTTTAAATATAAAAGAAACTTGAAAAATATGTCTATTAAATGGATGGATGGTCACAACCAGTTTAATATCTATTACCAAGGTTAGATCACTTACTAAGGTTATGCATGTGTTATATAGCTTGACAGCATTTAGATACAATTTTAGGGTCTCCAGATTGTTACACATGTCTTTTCAGGACACATGGATTATTGGGATTCACAATTAGTCACATTTTAGTGGAGAATATGTCGAACCTGGAAAATTTGAATTTCAAAAGATTCAGTCATCTCTAATCATAATCTTAGATGATTATAATTGACAGAGTAAATACTAAATAGATAGATAGACAGATAGATAGACTCTTTACATTTATTATTCATTGATAATTTAATTATTAATTTGTTAAAACATTAAGAACTTACATAAGACTCTATGTTACTTTCTGTCATTGGAACAGGGAGATTTGTTTTTAAAAGGCCCATTTAGCCTTCAGGCAGGTTTACTAGCTCCTCATGAAACACTACACCAAGCAGGATGTCACAATCTTCTTTGAACTTGATGCATCCTTTGGATATGAAGCTGCTGAATCTCCTGATTAGTTAGTGGTGCCAGTCTCCCAGTGGCACTTAATGAAGATATCCCTTTATCTACTACTTTAAAGGGGATAAGGGGTTATTTGTCTAAAATAAATGGCATACCTAACCACAAACAGAGCAAACTTAGTTAAAAAAGATATAATATTTCTGAGACAACACATATAAAATGTACCACTGCCAGACTTTACTTAAGATAAAAGGAAGGAAACTGAAGGAAGACAAAATGTTACAATCACTGGCAAAATTACAATGTCTGCTTCCCTGGGTCTTTTATTGAATTTGGGTATTAAGGAATTTAATCCTTTTTTTCCCTTCACATTCCTCCTCAAATAAATTTCTTTTAAAGGTAACACTTGTCTCTTGCATAAAATATATGTTAAATACTTTGAAAATCAATAGTTTTGTAGGCTTGTAAAAAATCAGTATCGGTGCAAACTAAATTTATAAAGTATTGATAAAATATCCAGAAAGGTAAAAAGTAATGGAAGAAAACAAAAAATTAATGCTGTAATTTACTACTGTAACGTCTTACTGTGTATGCTAAGGCATTGAATATGTTAATGCATATTTGATGGATTTATATTAAACATGTTTTATAGATAAAGCCGTCTGCTGGAATTGTTTTTAGTTGATTGATGTAGTATATTATTAGAGATGAGTAAACCTTTGGAAGATTGGTTCAGCAGGTACAGCCGAACCTTAAAAAAGTTTGGTTTATGACCACCTACTTGATCCGAACTTCAATGCAAGTCTATAATTGGGCAGTTTGTCTCTCTGCCTACATGCAGCCAGCAATAAGTAGAACACTTCCAGGGGAAGGGGATTAGGGTATTTCATTGTTTCATTTTTTTTTTTATTTTTGTGTGTGCTTACTACATTTCATCTCGCTGATTGTATCCCAAGTTTGAGCCATTCAAACATTGCAAGCAGCTTGCACATGGCTGAGCATAACTCATACTCAAGCACAGCGCTGCTCACTTAAGTGCTTTGTACTCGTAACTCACTTTGACTTAGAATCATAGAACCATAAAATGATAGAGTTTGAAGGAACCTCAAGGGCATTCGGGTTTAACCCCCTGCGTGTGCAGGCTTTGGGAGAGCTGAGGGTGCCAGCTTATCTGAGTTGGTCCTTTTGGCTCTGTCCTAAGAATTACAACTATCCCTCTGACTGGAGATTCCAGTCCAGTCAGGATCCAACCTTTCTAACGCTATTGTTTGTGTTTTTGTGGTTCGTCTTTACACTTACTCACCTGGTCTTCTTGGTGGTGGACATATGTTAGTGAGTAATAGGGACAGCGAGGGTCAGCCACCTGGAACGGGGGGTGTCCTACAAATTACGACACCCTCCGTTGTTAGGAAGGGTAAGCAGAGGTTGTGATTTAGTATCTACAGTTATTCCCTGACAACCTGTCTATCGCTAATTTTCCTCACACTAACCTATTTCCATCTAACATTCACTGGCACTGTTGTATGTCCTATATGTTGTCCGGAGAGAGACACTTTGTATCTGTTTTAATATTGATTCATAAATCAAAAATATATTAAAGTTTAGATTTTTAGAGGTATTGTCTCTGTGGTTTTTTTTCCTAAATCATCCCTGCTATATGTTTATCCAGTTTCCGCTTGAAGATTTCCATTTAGGAAGAGCTCACCACCTCCTGAGGTAGCGAACCCGAGCTTTGTTCTTTTGGTAGTCGGTTACTGAAACCCGAACCTCGAACCTCAGGTCGCTTATCTTTAATTATTAGTACAAAGATAACATAATTGCCTCTGTTTTATTGCTGTTCTCATTTTAAAACAAAATTTGATTATCAACCTACAGTAGATATATAATTTTCCTTATACTTGTTCTAATTTTGCTCACTTCATATTTTATTTTATCCTTATAGTAAGAACTAAAAAAGTCATATATTCAAATTCAAACTCTATGAGTTATAAGTTGCCTTTGAGGTACAAGAGGTACGTGTTTGTGTCATTTTCTATTAATCTATCTATCTATCTATGTATCTATCTATCTTATACCCATCTAGAGCATCTAATAAACTCCCTATTTATCTAGTCATTTTTATTCTCCTGTACAGTTCCTTAACCTCTTACTAATGGAGCAAATTAGCCCCTTTTACAAAATCTGACATGTGTCTCTTTATATATAACTTTGAAATGCTTCTACATACTCCATTCATTTTGAAACTGTATTTGATAAACATTCCAGTAAATTTAAATTTAAGTCAATATGGTTTATGTTTATTTATGAAAATATCGGAATTCTGATAAAAATTTAGAAAATTAGCAATATTCAAACTTCTATTTTTTACTACCAGTCCCATCCCTCGCAAGAAAAAAGTAAATAACAATTACCATATGTCTACTTTACGTCATCCTCATTGTTAAAATTTATTTTCATCTTGTTAGGATGTTAGAAGCTTAAACTATTAGCAGAAAAAAATATTTTTTTTCAAGAAATGTCCATAATTTGATTATCTTGGGATGTATTATCTTTTGAAGTGACAATAAGAGGCCTACTTATTGGAAATCTCCCAAAAACAACATCATTGTAAAAATGACACCCCTCAATGTATTAAGTGCAATACAGGGTAATATTGTGGTACCGTGTTATTTTGAAAATGATGTCCTCATGTTTATTAACCCTTTAGATTCTTTACAAAAATTACTGCAAAGTAGATTGAATAGAACAAAAAATTTTTTTTTCTTTCTACTTGCATGTTGTTGTAGTCCAAAATTTTTCATAACATATTGTGGATCCTGACAATTTGTTATCTATTTTCTCCTGAATGCATAAATGCCTCATATGGTCACACAGTCAATCTTTGAAGGAATAGAGTTCAATTTGATGAACAAAAGGTGCCAAAGCAGCAGAAACGTCTTGAAATTTAGATCATTTTATAAACTAGACCCCTTAAGAAATTAATTTAGGGGTAGTAGATATAAAATGGTCATAAATATTTATGATACGTTTTTTTTAAAAATAAAGTTTAAATGTGATGCCCTTACATTTTATATGACTTTGCAAGAGGTTTAACCCCTTCAGCCCCCGGGCACTTTCCGTTTTTGCGTTTTTGTTTTTTGCTCCTTTTCTTCCGAGAGCCGTAACTTTTTTATTATTCCGTCAATCTTGCCATATGAGGGCTTGTTTTTTGCGGGACGAGTTGTACTTTTAAATGAAATCATAAGTTTTACCATATAGTGTACTGGAAAACGGCAAAAAAATTCCAAGTGCGGAAAAATTGCAAAAAAAGTGGGATCATACAATAGTTTTTGGGATATTTTATTCACCGTGTTCACTATATGATAAAACTGATGTATCTATGTGATGCCTCAGGTCGGTGCGAGTTTGTAGACACCAAACATGTATAGGTTTACTTGTATCTAAGGGGTTAAAAAAATTCACAAGCTTGTCCAATAAAAGTGGCGCACGTTTTGCGCCATTTTCCGAAACACGTAGCGTTCTTATTTTTTGGGATCTATGGCTCAGTGATGGCTTATTTTTTGCGTCTCGAGCTGACGTTTATAATGGTATCATTTTTGCGCAGATGCTACGTTTTGATCGCCTGTTATTGCATTTTGCGCAAAACTTGCGGCGACCAAAAAACGTAATTTTGGCGTTTGGAATTTTTTTGCCACTACGCCGTTTACCAATCAGAATAATTGATTTTATATTTTGATAGATCGGGCATTTCTGAACGCGGCGATACCAAATATGTGTATATTTATTTATTTTTTAACCCTTTAATTTTCAATGGGGGGAAAGGGGGGTGATTTGAACTTTTAGGTTTTTTTTTATTTTTTTTTTATTTTTTAAAACTTTTTTTTTTACTTTTTTTTTATTTTACTAGTCCCCCTAGGGGGCTATAGCAATCAGCAATCTGATCGCTATTATCTATCTGCTGATCACAGCAATTCAGCTGTAATCAGCAGATTCACTCACTTTGGTTTTCCCTCTGCTCTCGGCCGAGGGAAAATGAAAGTGAAAGATCATAGCAACAGGCGTCATCACATGACCCTGTGCTACGATGGCAACCACCGATAGTCACGTGATAACACACGTGACTTCCGGTGGGGGCGGTGGTAAGTAACAAACATGGCCGCGCGCATTTAAATCTTGCTGCCAGACTTTGGCAGCAAGATTTAAGGGGTTAATGGCCGCGGGTGGGAGCGATTCCACCCGCGGCTAGCAGGCACACATGTCAGCTGTTGAAAACAGCTGATATGTGTGCCGATCCACGCCGCCTGCCCGCGGCAGGGGGCGGGGCTTAACGGGACACGATCCTGGACGGATAGATCCGTCCAAGGTCGTGAAGGGGTTAAAAATGTGTTTGCTACCCTTTTACAATTATCACAGACTGTGCCTATATGATCCCCCAATGCTAACTGTTAAATTGTCCCATATTAATATTATGACATGATGTGACACGTTGTTAAATATGTACATATATGTAAGCACACTATATATTGTAATGTTTATATGTATTGTGCAAAAACTTTTCAACAGATCCAGTGAAGCACAGAATTTATGTAATGTAGTGCGGGGCAGTAATTGTGGGTAAGTTGTTGCTCCCTGATGACCGATCATGCCACATGAATGATGAGGTCCTGCTTGGGTGTGTGTTGATGTTGTAGGGGTGTAGGGTGCTGAGTAGACTGCATAGCTATTGGCCCAGATGATGCCTTACTCAGAAACAGAGACCACTAGTTTTTTTTAAAAACAACATAACAGCTGGATTTGTCAGTGGTAGCTGATTACTGTATCGCCTGTTACCTCTTAAAGCAATTTTGGAAACATGAACGTCATTGCCTCTAAGTCACCTTATCTTTTTGTCTCCATCACTTTGCCCATCCCTAAGTGGCAAAGTGATGGAGACAGATATCGGTAAGTTTCCATATAGAATCTAATTATTTATGGCCAACTATGTGATGTTAACATTTCCAGTAAAGAACAAGTCTACATTGTCCAAAGAAGACAACAAGAAATTAGTTCTTCAAAGAAGAACAAAATGCATGATGTAACATTATGCTGCTAAGCTATATTACAAAATTTGAAACTGCGCCCAACCCTCAGCTGCAAAGTAACATTTACTATACATATGTGACAGAGGTACTAAAGATGGGTGAGTCATTAGAAATTGAAATTAGCCAATTTCACAAAATTTTCTAGAAAATTAGATTGGTAAAACTGAAAAGCCTATCATTGACTGTACAATATGTGTAAACCACTCTGAGTTCTTAAACAAGTATATTAAATCTGCTTTAATGCAAATACAATATTAGTAATCTCAAAATTATCTGATAAGTGGAAAGGCAACCAGTAGTTTCCAAGAGCGGTATTTGGGTGGTGAGAATGGGTCTAATTTTAAAGTATTACAGCAAGGAAGTGTGAAAAACACAAAAATAATTACAATACGCAGACTTTACAAAGTAGACAGTGGTGTTTAAATGGAACCTGTCACCAGTTGTTCATAATAATTACCTAACGGTCGGTGCGGAGCAGACTGGTTGGATGGGCATCTCCATTTTCCGGGTCTTGAGCCTCCTCTTTCAGCCATCTTTGTCCTCCTTCTGAAGCTAGTGTGGATGATGTGTTCTATGCCATCTACACTAGCCAACAGTGAGGTCCTGTGCAGGCGCACTTTGATCTGCCCTGAGCAGGGTAGATCAAAGTAAGCCTCCGCAGGACCATACTGTCGGCTAGTGTAGATGACACATAACGCATCATCCACACTAGCTTCAGAAGGAGGACAAAGATAGCTGAAAGAGGAGGCACGAGACCCAGAGAACGGAGATGCCTATTTGACCAGTCTGCTCCGCACCGACCATTAGGTAAGTATTATAAACATTCGGTGACAGGTTCCGTTTAAATTTCTAGATTAAGAAGATTTTTTGGGAGGATTTAAAGAAAAAAAATATGCTTTCCTGTCTTATAATGCAAAAAGCATGCTTTCTGTGACACACAAGTGTTGGCTTTAGGATTTGAGCTTTGTGGCAAAATTAGTACTGACGGTTTAATACTGCCCTCCTTGCTTCCAGTAATTGAAAAATAAAGACTGTTATTAGGATACTGTTACTGCCGTATATCACAGTCACACTTAGCAACTATACAGGTACAGGACTTCACTATATCACTTGATTATTTGGATTATTATTCACAGAATAGGACTATTACTACCATTTTCAATGTGATTTAGCACTGAAGTATTACACCACAATCAGGTTAGTCCTTTTTTTTTTATTTGTCTCATTGAGTGTTCAACAGTATGTGAAATGTCGTACATTTTTTCCACCCTCGCTAATAATACTGTAGAGTGTTCGAATTCATGGGGACCAGACAACTTCAGGAAATTTGACTCGAAGTCGAACCTCGTTAGATTAATCCACTCATCTCATGAGGTTTGTTTGGTTCCCTTTAAACAGCAGGGCCCTGGTGGGACTGCTACCTAACAGGAATACAAATATATACACAGACTGCACATATATAGCTACTTAAATCCAGTATTTACTCCTATAAGCACTATAAAAAAAATATAAAAGGAAACTAGTTGAAATATTTATGAGCACTTGTAATCATTTGATTTGTAGTTTTTAAATGCACAGTCCAGCAAAATATGAGAGGAACTAAAAAGTGATTTGTATTTGAAAGTGTATGAAACCGCTTATGAAATATATAAATCCTAATATTTGCCAGAAATGCGCCTGGGGTTGTGTTGCATGCCTGCCTTCCTGCCAGGGCACATACATAAAAAGAATTTTAAAACTGTAGCAATGACATAAAACTAACTTTCTATTTGTCAGGAGTCAAATTCCCCTGTGTCATGCTGTGCAGGTGTACACACAACAATCAGTGTGAGAAATAGTGGTATAGAAATAGTACTCTTCGGTCCTTTTTTTTTCTGGATATATATATATCTATATGTATATATATATATATATATATACAGTATATATAAAAAAAACACAGTATTTATTGCTGGCCAAAAGTATAATGAAATGTTATCAATTATCTTCTAGGGAGGGTTAGATCGTGTTCGTTGACCAGAATTCCGGCCCATATGACAAGCTCTTTTGCTGCGTCCTGACTGCCATTGTTTCCACTCACTATCCTACAACAAGACAAAGGAAAAACATGTCCTCCCATTATGATACACTGTAAGGTGCTTCTTATCGCAACGGGATTTAATTGAATTCCCAGGCTCATATTGTTGTGACATCTGCATTGTCGCCCACAGGCAGTGATGTGCTCACGTTGTGGGCTACGTAGTGGTGAAGACTCTAGTTCTCTGTATTTTAGGACTTGTAGTTCCCTCTAGGCTAGGAGCTGAAGAGTTAACTTCTTACAATGTGTTTGCTCCCTGCTGTGAAGCATGGACAGGGCTGCAAGTTAATTAAAGAAGCCCTCCCATCAAAGTTGTTACCCTTTTAATATATTATATAGCAGTGTGTTCTCACAATTGCTCATTTTACCTTTCTACAAAGTTAACTATTCTCTTTTCCATTACATTTATAAATCTGACATATGATTAAAATCTTACTAGCTCAATCTTTCTAAGCTCTATGTAGAAACAGGAAGTCTCTTTTCCCTGCATAAGTCGTGAATCACTGCAAAAGTCAATGGACGGAGAGAAGGAGGGAGCAGTTAACTGAGGAATTGAATGCGAGAATTATTTCATGTATGAACAAGAGACTGTCACGGTCGTCTCTCTGTTATAGAGACTAGTGACAGGTTCTGGGCCAGAGTCTCTTTGCCTTGAGACTCTGCAGATTAAATATATTCCCGTTCCTTTGGGAAGAATAGGGTTAATGTCAGTATTCCTTGCCAGTAAGCATTCTCATTACCTTCCCAGGAATTTCCAGTTTTGACTACTCACAGTCCCTATATACCCTCTGCTCCCAGTAGAGGGTGTCGGTTATTCTTACTCATTTGGATGCTTAGCCTGGAAGGAGAAGGGTCTGGTGGAGCCCTCTCTGGAAGCTGCTGCATAGGCTGCTGTCTTGGTGCTGACTGCAGCAGTATGTTGTTGTTGTTTTTCCCCCTGTCTGTCTTTCCTTACCTTTGGTGTTTAATTAGTGCAGCGGTGGGGCTACTGTCACTGACCTGCCAGCTCACTAGCCAGGGATATTACAGGGTCTGCCAGGGTCTCATGTATCCTGTTCGGCGACAGCTGCGGAACCTAGCTAGGAGTGTAGGGTACACCTGCAGGTGAGTGAAGGAGTTGTCTTATTTTCCCCCTCACTATTGCTAAGGGCCACTGTTGTTGTAGTGTCCCTGGTGTACCCTTTGTTGTGTTGTGTGTCGCATTGTGCACCATCCTTCCCCTAGTCACTATTGTGAGACTTCCTGTTTCTACACAGAGCAGAGAAAAAAAGTATATTTTACTGAGTAGAAAGGCAAAATGATCAATTGTAAGTACACAGTGCTATATAGTATGATTACAATATATTATATATATTATTAGGAAAAAACTTTGATTGGAGTGTTTTTTAAGCTTTTGAAATCCTGAATATTATAATTTAACTAGCTTTAGTGAACTTCAGTGAGTCTTGCTTGCATTTCCAGTGAATATTCATGATTTTGACCTGAGCTTAGTTATTGACTATTCTCCAACTTTATGATTTTATCCCTATGTTTACCTTCTGCTTTTGACCCAGTTACTGGACCATTCTTTTTGCCAGCTGTTATGGCAGCAAATTCCTGGCCTACCTGACTACAGCTCTCTTGATCTGAAATAACAGCCTTGTAGATATACACGTTGCTAATAATACAGTCTGTCCTGCAATTGTGGTTGTAACATAGAGGGTAAAATTGACTTAATAAGCTCTTAAGGAGAAAAGCAGCCAAAACTGCCAATATTAGTGGGCTCAGAGAACTAAGTACCAAATCTCCTTAGGAATAAGAATTGAGCAAGTTCAGTTTTAACATCTGGCCATTTTGTGCTCCGTGAAGGAGGTTACTCCATCTCCATTTCTCAATGTTGAGAAATACTTGTAGATACTTATCTATCTTTACATACCATCAGGGTGGTGTCTGATTGGATCCACATTTATTTCCTAGTAGGAAGGTGGTAGGGCAACGATATCGTGGTCAATCCATCCTATATGTTGAGAGGATAGTTCTGACCTTATTGAAACTAGCAAATTAGCCCTCTAAAGCCAAAGACTCCTATTCTTTAACCCCTTCACCCCCGGCCACTAAAACACCCTAATGACCGGGCCATTTTTTGCAATTCTGACCAGTGTCACTTTGACAGGTTATAACTCTGGAACGCTTCAACGGATCCTGGCGATTCTGACATTGTTTTTTCGTGACATATTATACTTCATGTCAGTGGTAAATTTAGGCCGATATTTTTTGCGTTTATTTGTGAAAATTTAGGAAATTGTGCGAAAATGTGGAAAATTTCGCAATTTTCAAACTTTGAAAATTTATGGCCATAAATCTGAGAGTTATGTCACACAAAATAGTTACTAAATAACATTTCCCACTTGTCAACTTTACATCAGCGCAGTTTTCGAAAGAAATTTTTTTTTCGTTAGGAAGTTAGAAGGGGTCAAAGTTCATCAGCAATTTCTAATTTTTCCAACAAAATTTACAAAATATTTTTTTTAGGGACCACATCACATTTGAAGTGCCTTTGAGAGGCCGAGGTGACAGAAAATACCCAAAAGTGACCCCATTCTAAAAACTGCACCCCTCACACTGCTCAAAACCACATCCAAGAAGTTTATTAACCCTTTAGGTGCGTCACAGGAACCAAAGCAATGTGGAAGGAAAAAATGAAAATTTTACTTTTTAACACAAAAATGTTACTTTAGCCATAAAATTTTCATTTTTACAAGGGAGAAAAGAGAAAGTGCACCCTACAATTTATTATGCATTTTCTCCTGAGTACGCTGATACCCCATATGGGGTAAAAATCAATTGTTTGGGTGCACGGCAGAGGTCGAAAGGCAAGGAGCGCCATTTGAATTTTTGAACACAAAATTAGCTGCACTCATTAGCGGACGCCATGTCGGGTTTGAAGACCCCCTGAGGTGCCTAAACAATGGAGCTCCCCCACAAGTGACCCCATTTTGGAAACTAGAGCCCTCAAATATTTTTTCTAGATGTTTGATGAGCACTTTGAACACCTGGGGGCTTCACAGAAGTTTATAACGTTGAGCCGTGAAAAGAAAAAAAAAAATTTTACCACAAAACTGTTGCTTCAACTAGGTAGCTTTTTTTCACAAGGGTATCGGGAAAAAATGCAACTTAAAATGTATTGTCCATTTTCTCCTGAGTACGCAGATACCTCATATGTGGTGGAAATCAAATGTTTGGACACACGGCAGTGCTCGGAAGGCAAGGAGCGCCATTTGAATTTTTGAACACAAAATTAGCTGCACTAATTAGCGGACGCCATGTCGGGTTTGAAGACCCCCTGAGCTGCCTAAACAATGGAGCTCCCCCACAAGTGACCCCATTTTGGAAACTAGAGCCCTCAAATATTTTTTTTAGATGTTTGATGAGCACTTTGAACACCTGGGGGCTTCACAGAAGTTTATAACGTTGAGCCGTGAAAAGAAAAAAATTTTTTTTTACCACAAAACTGTTGCTTCAACTAGGTAGCTTTTTTTTTCACAAGGGTATCGGGAAAAAATGCAACATAAAATGTATTGTCCATTTTCTCCTGAGTACGCAGATACCTCATATGTGGTGGAAATCAAATGTTTGGACACACGGCAGTGCTCGGAAGGCAAGGAGCGCCATTTGAATGCAAAATTAGCTGCACTCATTAGCGGACGCCATGTCAGGTTTGAAGACCCCCTGAGGTGCCTAAACAATGGAGCTCCCCCACAAGTGACCCCATTTTGGAAACTAGAGCCCTCATATAATTTTTCTAGATGTTTGGTGAGCACTTTGAACACCTGGGGGCTTCACAGAAGCTTATAACGTTGAGCCGTGAAAAGAAAAAAAATTTTTTTTACCACAAAACTGTTGCTTCAACTAGGTAGCTTTTTTTTCACAAGGGTATCAGGAAAAAATGCACCATAAAACGTATTGTCCATTTTCTCCTGAGTACGCAGATACCTCACATGTGGTGGAAAGTAATTGTTGGGCGCATGGCGGGGCTCAGAAGAGAAGGGCACCATTTGACAGCAAAATTGATTGGAATCATTAGCGGACGCCATGTCACGTTTTTAGACACCCCCCCCATGGTGCCTAAACAGTGGAGCTCCCCCACAAATTACCCCATTTTGGAACTAGACCCCTCAAGGAATTTATCTAGTTGATAACGTTGAACCGTGAAAATTATTTATTTTTTTAAAAAAAAATTTTTTACATTTTTGCAGCAACAAGGTAGTTTTTTTTTCTCTTTTTACAACGGTATCAGGAAAAAATGCACCATAAAACGTATGGTGCAATTTTTCCAGAGTACGCAGATACCTCACATGTGGTGGAAATCAATTGTTTGGGCGCATGGCGGGGTTCAGAAGACAAGGAACGCCATTTGACTTTTCAAACGCACAGACGCAGTGCACTGATCGGCCGCTGCAGGAGGCACGGTCGGATGAGATACAAAAAGCGCTGGGGATACGGAAAAAAAAAAAAAGTCACGCCAAAAATTGAGCAGGGATGTTGATCCGCGCTCAGCGGGACGCACGGACAGATGCGATACTTTTTTTTCCGTATCCCCGACGCTTTTTGTATTGCATCAGTCCGTGCGTCCCACCGAGCGCTGATCAGGGATGCACATAACGGATCGGCATCCCTGCTCAATTTTTGGCGTGACTTTTTTCCGTATCCCCGATGCTTTTTGTCACGCCAAAAATTGAGCAGGGATGCCGATCCGTTATGTGCATCCCTGATCAGCGCTCGGCGGGACGCACGGACAGATGCGATACAAAAAGCGTCGGGAATACGGGAAAAAAAGTCCCGCCGAAAACTGACCACGAATGCAGATACGTTATCTGCATCCCTGATCAGCGCTCGGCAGGACGCACGGACGCATGAGGTGTAAAAATAGAAAGGGGATAGAGGAAAAAAAAGAAAAAAAAAAAAGTTATACTCACAGTACCCAGAGGATTAGCAGGAGGAACAGAAGGCAAGGAACAGCTTTACAGCAGCAGCCAGCAGGCAGGAAGTTGGACAGCTCAGCAGAAGACCCAGGAAGAAGGACCCAGCGATGGAGGCAGATGTGATCGGCCGGTGAAGACAGGTAAGAGGACGTCGGGGGGCAGCAGAGGGGGAGGGGGACAGCAGAGGGGGAGGGGGACAGCAGAGGGGGAGAGGGACAGCAGAGGGGGACAGCAGAGGGGGAGGGGGAGAGCAGAGGGGGAGAGCAGAGGAGGGAGATACCGGAGGAGCTGCAGAAGAGAGATCACGGGGGAGGCCGGCAGATTGGGATGTCGGGGGGCAGACCGGGATGTCGGGGGGCAGACCGGGATGTCTGGGGGCAGACCGGGATGTCTGGGGGCAGACCGGGATGTCTGGGGGCAGATCGGGATGTCTGGGGAGGCAGATCGGGATGTCGGAGGACAGATCGGGATGTGGGGGGGCAGATCGGGATGGAGGGGGGGCAGATCGGGATGGCGGGGGGCAGATCGCAGGGGGGCACGGGCAGGGGCCATTACGGGAGCGCGCAGGAGCAAATCAGAAGAGCGCGCAGGGGCTGCAAGAGAGCAGGGGAGGAGGGATACCGGAGGAGCTGCAGAATAGAGATGGCGGGGGCAGATCGGGATGTCGGGGGGCAGATCAGGATGTCAGGGGGGCAGATCGGGATGTCGGGGGGGCAGATCGGGATGTCGGGGGGGGGCAGATCGCAGGGGGGCACGCGCAGGGGCTGCAAGGTGAGCACAATACTCACCGCTCCTGCGACGTGACGTGACAGCAGCGGCAGCAGCAGCGGTGGCGTGGTACCACTAGTACCAGCCAGTGCTGCACGCTGCAGACATGTTGGGGGAGGGTCCCCAGACCAGCACAGGCCTGGGGAGGGCGGCCACCGGCAGATCAGACCGCCCGACTGCACACTGATTGGAGCGATTGCGCGTCATCGCACGATCGCTCCAATCAGTGCTGCAGGGGGGGGCCACGGTGTCTGCTTGCTTCCAGCCAATGATCGGAGCTGCTGCAGCCCCGATCCTAGCTGGATTTTACAAGATCACGCTATTTTTGGCATTTTTTTTTGCCGAAAACAGCGTGATCAATGTGATTGGCGGTTCCGATTTGAACAGCCAATCACATCGATTGCCTATGGGGGGTGGCGATGCCACCCCCCCTGAGGTCAAGCAAAGGTCCCCTGCTGTAAGAAACAGCAGGGGACATCATTTGAAAGCCGTTGCTATGGCCACGGCAATCAAATGAAGTTTAGGCAGTAAAATTACGTCCCTGGTCGTTAAGTCACGTTAAAATAGGACGTAATTTTACTGCCCGCGGTCGTGAAGGGGTTAAAGGGCAATCTACATCTGACCCTGCACTATATTCTTTCATACAACAGCCAAAGATAAAATTATTTCTAATATACATACTCTAGGAATATATACTACTAGCTATGATTCTGATATATTAGCCACATACATATGTAGCCCTCTTAGGTCATCAATATAACCTTATGATGTGATTAATGTTTGCTTTGGGATCTCTGGACTTGGTGCGCTGCTGATTAGTTGACCAGTAGTGTGTTATCCTCATTGGGACTGGTTCATTTAGGGTGACACTCTGGACTTCTGGGGAAGTTACAATGTTGAGCCCAGATGCCCCACTTAATATACCCACCCCTGGAGTATTATGATTAGCCACCCTAGGTATGATGCAATCTTCCGAAGTTCTGAGTCCATGCTGGAACGCAGATGCTAATGCTGTTTGGGATTATGTGTTGCAGCTTGGAGTATGCTAAGATATGGCCGGATATGATGCATGCAGCTGGGAATATGCGTTCAATCATGATGCGCTGGCGTGGAGAGACTCATGCTCTTGGAACAATAAGAACATGACATCGTGTATATAGATTCATTCCATGTTGGGGTTCAGTCTAATAACCAAATTTGATGTCGTGTACAATCCCTGTTTGTACTGTGAGGGGAAGGTAATTAGAGGATATCACCAGAAACCTCCCCAAGTCCCCATCGAATACATACATCACAACATTACCTAGAATTGATACTTTGAAATTCAAATAGAGGGATGTAATACAGCTGATATTTAAGCACTTCCACTTTGTCACTTTGTTTTCTATATGTGTATATTTAATACGTAGTAATTAAAGGTTACATTTTATATTAACTCTTATTTAACTGCTATGTTTTGACATAAGTATGTGAGACATTCATCCACATAGCTATTTTGATTAAATTTCTCATTTGTTCAATCACTTTAATTGCTAAAAAAAAAGTTATTAGCATTTCTACTTTTGAAAGCATTCTGATTTTACAGCATTTTTTACATGCTTCCTTCACATAAGCAATTTCTTGGAAACCCACTCTGATAAAAATATGAAGATGAGTGTCTTAGCAGTGAATCCTCCAATCATATATTTATCAATTATCCAGTTATTGCTTATAACATTGCACTCTTTACAGAAAGTTTTTCTGATATAGGATTGCCCATAGAACTGCTCTGCTACAACAGTACCCTGACAAATATGTCAATATGAGCTTTGTGTAATGTAATAAAGTACATTTATCATATCCATGATGTAACTGGAGCCTACAAGTAAAACTGAATAAATTAGAATATCATGAAAAAGTTAATTCATTTCAGTAATTCAATACAAAAAGTGAAACACATACTGTATATTATAGAGTCATTACACACAGTGATCGATTTCAAGTGTTTATTACTGTTAATGTTGATGATTATGGCTTACAGCAAATGAAAACCCAATAGTCATTATCTCAAAAAATTAGAATAATTACGACAAAACACCTGCAAAGGCTTCCTAAGCATTTAAAATGGTCTCTTAGTCTGGTTCAGTAGGCCACACAATCAGGGGGAAGACTGCTGACCTAACAGATGTCCAGAATGCAGTCACTGACACACTCCACAAGGAGGGTAAGCCACAAAAGGTCATTGTTAAAGAAGCTTGCTGCTCATTGAGTGCTGTATCCAAGCATATTAATGGAAAGTTGAGTGGAAGGAAAAAGTGTGGTAGAAAAAAGTGCACAAGCAACTGGGATAACCGCAGCCTTGATAGGATTGTTAGGAAAGGGCCATTAAAAAATTTGGGGGAGATTTACTAGGCGTAGACTGCTGCTGAAGTCAGTGCTACAAGAGCCACCACACACAAGCCATAATCCAGGGGCGTAACTAGGGGGGGGGGGGTGCACGTGCCCCGGGCGCAGAGTCAGGGGGGGCGCTGTTGGGACCCGCGTGCACCTTCAGCAAGGACGGGGATGTATGCTGCGGCCGAGTTCAGGGACCCGCAGGCAGCGCTCATGCCGACAGCTGCAGACTCTTAGATCCACACCTGAATGCAGCCTTCACCGCTGTGGAGGGGATAAGTTTGTCTGTGGGCAGAGCTAGCACGCACCGTGCACTGCCCTGCCCTGCCGTCCCACAGATGATGGTAGATGATAGAATGTATGGGCTCCGTCCAGGTATGACTTAATTTGTCATGAAGCTGGTCACGCCCATTACCTGGAAGGAGCCCATACATTCTAGGCTCAACGCACAGAGGAAGAAATGAGCCGCCGAGCTGTATGACCTGTCACCCACAGTGCTGTATACCCTGCAGAACTGCCTATAATATCCCCCCACCACAGTGCTATATACCCCTAGAACTGCCTATAACCCTCCAGTGATGTATACCCCGCATAACTGCCTATAATATCCCCCCACCGCAGTGCTATATACCCCAAAACTGCCTATAACCCCCCAGTGATGTATACCCGCAGAACTGCCTATAATATCCCCCCACCGCAGTGCTATATACCCCCAGAACTGCCTATAACCCCCCAGTGCTGAATACCCCGCAGAACTGCCTATAATATCCCCCCACCGCAGTGCTATATATCCCCAGAACTGTCTATAACCCCCCCAGTGCTGAATACCCCGCAGAACTGCCTATAATATCCCCCCCACCGCAGTGCTATATACCCCCAGACCTGCCTATAACCCCCCAGTGATGTATACCCCACAGAACTGACTATAATATCCCCCCCACCGCAGTGCTAAATACACCCAGAACGGTCTATAACCCACCAGTGCTGTATACCCCGCAAAACTGCCTATAATATCCCCCCACCGCAGTGCTAAATACACCCAGAATGGTCTATAACCCACCAGTGCTGTATACCCCGCAGAACTGCCTATAATATCCCCCCACCGCAGTGCTATATACCCCCAGAACTATCTATAACCCCCCAGTGTGATATACCCTGCAGAACTGCCTATAATATCCCCCCACCGCAGTGCTAAATACACCCAGAACGGTCAGATCACAGCTGCGGACAAGACGAAGGGAGGGAGTAATTTCCCCCTTCTTCACAGCCTCTCTGCGTACATTGTACTGAACTCTGATTACATCCAAGTGCAGTGCGATATTCACACGCTCCCGTAGACTTGTATGGGTGTGTGAGCTGAGAATCTCCAACACTTGCAGCATGCTGCAATTCTTTTCTCAAGCCAATATATCATGCAAAATCAATTGCAGATGGACACTCGATATTTTATCAGATTGCACTCGTCTGTGCATAACACAAGTGGAACTGAGGCCTTACTGTAGTTCCTGTATAGTCCGCAGTCTGATGATGACTGTTAACTCCCAAGTATCTACTTACCATTGTTAAAAGGAATCTGTCACCAGGTTTTTGTGCCCCCATCTGAGAGCAGCATAATGTAGAGACAGAGACCCTGATTCCAGCAATGTGTCACTTACGGGGTTGTTTGCTGTCATTTTGATAAAATCAATGTTTTCTCTGCTGCAGATCTAGCAGTCATACAGAGCTGATGAATATGCTGGTCTACCTGGCAGCATGCAAAGCAGTCCTGTAGGGATAATCTACTGCTGATTAAACAGTGATTTTTATCAAAACTACATTAAGCAGCACAGTAAGTAACACACTGCTAGAATCAGGATCTCTACCCCTACATTATGCTGCTCTCAGATAAAATGTTAATATCCTAGTGACAGATTGCCTTTAAAGATGTATTGGAAGTTGTAGATTCCTGCAATAGAAATGTCTATGTGTCTGACCTGACATTACAATTGATGTACCATGCTTGTGGTTCTGATGATATATTTCTCTACTGAAGAAGGTTTTGATGCTGTTTCTGAACTGGTGGGGTTATATTGATGAATTTCTGTACTGCTGGTGGTTGTAATACTGTGTTTCTGTATTGATGGGGGTTCTAATTATTTATTTCTGTACCTCTGGTGGTTCTGATGCTGTTACTAGTTCTGATCCTGTACACGAGTAGCAATACATAAATTGTGAGATTGGACCACGCCTTTACTTAGAATTCGGCTATACTTCTTAATTTTATAAGTAAAGTCTTGTCCAAGTTTGAGATGAAAGTTTCTAATCTCTCTAGGTGACTGCAGGCTTCTGAATTCTCACAACGCTTGCCCATTTTTAGTATTCTCCGGTGCCAGTGGCGGGAGTGGATGGTCATGTGAGCGCAAGTATGAGATTCTTATATTTCTGGCCACATTATGATTTCACGTGTCCGGCCTTATTCAATTCATTTTTATTGGCATGTGACCATATGTATGTAAATCGCATACTTGCAGTTTCGTGACCTCTCATTGCCGGCACCAGAGAATCCTGACAGTGTGCAGTGTGAGAATTCAGAAGTCTGCAGTCACAGAGTGACACAGAGTGACTGCAGATTTTTATATCAAACCTGGAGAAGCCCTTTACTTAAAACAAATTAAACACTTTAACCCAATCCTAGCAGCATGTAATATACTCCCTGTCAGGATTCAGCTCTGCTTCTGGTTCTAGTAGTCATCATATGGCCTATCATCATATATGAGTTTCATACCTACATGTGACAATTAGCTTTTCTTCCTACGTTTCTCTTTGAACATCAGGTGAATTTTAAGAGCAGCTCGTCATCATGTGACTGTAAGTGTGCAAATCACATATGAATAATTGGTCACATGGGGGGCGCCAAACTGAATTCTTGCCCCGGGTGCTGGAAAGCCTAGATACACCTCTGCATAATCATCAACATTAACAGAACTAAACACTTGAAATAGATCACCCTATAATGACTCTATATACAGTGCCTTGCGAAAGTATTTTGTCCCCTTGAATTTTTCAACCTTTTCCCACATTTCAGGCTTCAAACATAAAGATAAAAAAATTTATTTTATGGTGAAGAATCAACAACAATTGGGACACAATTGTTAAGTTGAACGAAATTTATTTTTTATTTTAAACTTTTTAAAAAAATATATAATAAATAACTCAAAAGTGGAGCGTGCAATATTATTAGTCCCCTTTAAGTTAATACTTTGTAGTGCCACCTTTTGCTGCGATTACAGCTGCAAGTCACTTGGGGTATGTCTCTATCAGTTTTGCACATCGAGAGACTGAAATTCTTGCCCATTCTTCCTTTGCAAACAGCTGGAGCTTGGAGGTTGGATGGAGAGCGTTTGTGAACAGCAGTTTTCAGCTCTTTCCACAGATTCTCGATTGGATTCAGGTCTGGACTTTTACTTGGCCATTCTAACACCTGGATACGTTTATTTGTGAACTATTCCATTGTAGATTTGTTGGAAGACAAATCTGTCCCAGTCTCAGGTCTTTTTCAGACTCCAACAGGTTTTCTTCAAGAATGGTTCTGTATTTGTCTCCATCCATCTTCCCATCAATTTTAACCATTTTCCCTGACCCTGCTGAAGAAAAGCAGGCCCAAACCATGATGCTGCCATCACCATATTTGATAGGGGGGATGGTGTGTTCAGGGTGATGAGCTGTGTTGTTTTTACAACAAACATATTGTTTGTCATTGTGCCCAAGTAGTTTGAATTTGGTTTCATCTGATCAGAGCACCTTCTTCCACATGTTTGGTGTGTCTCCCAGGTGGCTTGTGGCAAACTTTAAACAACACTTTTTATGGATATCTTTGAGAAATGGCATTCTCCTTGCCACTCTTTCATAAAGGCCAGATTTGTGCAGTGTACGACTGATTGTTGTCCTCTGGACAGACTCTCCTACCTCCGCTGTAGATCTCTGCAGTTCATCCAGAGTGATCATGGGCCTCTTGGCTGCATCTCTGATCAGTCTTCTCCTTGTTTGAGATAAAAGTTTTGAGGGACAGCCGGGTCTTGGTAGATTTGAAGTGGTATGATACTCCTTCCATTTCAATATGATCGCTTGCACAGTGCTTCTTAGGATGTTTAAAGTTGTGGAAATCTTTTTGCAACCAAATCCAGCTTTAATCTTTCGCACAACAGTATCACGGACCTTCCTGTTGTGTTCCTTGGTCTTCATGATACTATCTGCGCTTTAAACAGAACCCTGAGACTATCACAGAGCAGGTGCATTTATACAGAGACTTGATTACACACAGGTGGCTTATATTTATCATCATCTGTCATTTAGGACAACATTGGATCATTTAGAGATCCTCAATGAACTTCTGGAGTCAGTTTGCTGCACTGAAAGTAAAGGGGAATAATAATATTACACGCCCCAATTTTCAGTTATTTATTATTTTAAAAAAAGTTTAAATTCAGCAATAAACTTTGTTCAACTTCACAATTAGGTCCCACTTGCTGCTGATTGTTCACCATAACATTAACATTTTTATCTTTATGTTTGAATCCTGAAATATGGGAAAAGGTTAAAAAATTCAGTGGGGCCGAATACTTTCGCAAGGCACTGTAATATATGCGCTCCACTTTTTGTGTTGAATTACTGAAATAATGTGATATTCTACTTTATTGAGATGCACTTGTATGTACGAGCTGCAGTCACTTGAATATGTGTCTTTTCATGCCAGACTCTGCAGGCAGAGATCAGCATTTTAGAAGACAAGTCAGGAGAAAGGTTGGCAAATGTCATCTTGTTCTGGAATATTATCAGGAATCCAAAATCCAACTTAATTAAACTTGAACATTCATTTGGCATAAGAGCCAAGATCAACATTGGGGTTTGGACTTGCTTGTGGCTCCTAAGCAGTAACATGGCCACCCAGAGTAAATAATGGGCAAAAAAATATTTTTTTTCCTTTGTGAATATAAAATATGTAATTGTAAATATACTGATCTTCCAAAAAGAAAAAGGAAAATATTGTAGCTTACAAGGCTTTCTTTGAAAAGTATTTTCTAACTTTTGAAATGAAGCATGAACATTATGGCTCATTTATGATTGCCTTTTATAAAAATAAATAACCAGTCTCTTCTTTTATGTTTATTCCTGGCCTGTGCAACTTGCTCCTTTCTATTATGTGCATGTTTAGATTCTTCTTTCATTGTATTTATTCTAGATTTATTTGGGGGGAAATTGCATTACTTTGTTGGTATTTTCCTGTTTTATATAATCATGGATTTATGTTAGGTTCAGTACATATTACACAATCCCTATTTCAGGGATGGACAGAAAAATAAGTAAAAATAGCACCAGTTACACATAAAAGTAATACTGAATAAAAGGCTATACAAGGCTTTTAGCGTTGTTAAGTTAAAGATTTAATTTTTCTGCATATCTGTAAAATTACAAGAACTATGATATTTTACTGAATGTGCAATGTGTAAATAATTAAATGATTAAAGGGAACCCATCAAATGCAATATACACCCAGAACCACGAGCAGTTCTGGCTGCATATTGCTACTCCCTGCCTAACTGTCCCTGTATCTAGTTGCATAGATAAAGATATCTTTAGAAAAAGTATTTCTAAAGATCATTTATTTTATGCTAATGAGGCCAGCAACTAATCCCATGGGTGTTAGTTCCCTTGGTAGTCGGCCCCCTTAGCATATAGGAACACCTCTGTGGGAGTGCTAACATGCTAATGAATACACAGCGTCAGAGGCATGGTCACAATCACCTGCTGTCACCATGCCCGATGTTGGATTTTGGCTCAGTGCACATGATCCCCGGACTTATGGTCATGACCGGAAGTGTCAGGGACTTCTAACCATGCGCACTGACCTTATGCCCGGCATTTTGAGGCAGTGCAACGGACACTGGTACGCGTGTCACTGCCAATGATGACGCTGAAAAATGAGCATTGAATAGCATGTTAGAATGCCCCTGCCCCTGCATACTAATATGCTAGGGGGGCGAAATGAGTGCAGGAACTAACGCACTTGCTCCTAGTCCCTAAGCTCATTAGCATATCAGAAAAGATCTTTAGAAATACTTTTTCTAAAGATCCCTTTATCCATGCTAGTGTATACAGGGATGGTTAGGCAGGGATTAGCAATATGCACCCAGAACTGCTCGTGGTTCACAGATGTATATTTTATCTGAAGGAGATTTACTCTCCAAAGCGCATAATAAAGTTCACATTCACGATCCAGTGTCTTCCTTAAGATGGCAGTGCTGTGTTTAACCCCTTCTTCTCTACATTCACTATGTTAATGCACATAGGAACTGAAGCAACCATTTTTTGAATGTAAAAGGTGGTTGTAATATATCACAACCCGCTCAGGTGAGCATCTCCATTTATTCATTTATCCATTGTGTGATGACCCTGGACTATCAGGTCATCACAGGGTATTGTGCAATCTGCCCTCCCGTGCAATATCCACCTCCTTCTTGGTTATGGGTCCCCAACTATATGGTGTTGCCTACATTAGCTAATTAAAATCCTAGGTACACTCTGCACCACACCCACCAGACACACTAGTAGCTGACCCGAGTGGAATACGGTCGCCCACTTGGGTGGTTGGTTAGGGGAGGTCAGGAGGAGGGAGAAGTAGTTTGGAAGTGAAGGAGAGAGGAGGTCGGGAGCAGGGCTCCTTGGAAGCCATCTAGGTAGCAGACGGTGGTCTGGGCCTATAGGAGCTGGACCTCCGGTCGCAGGGGATCGTGGCAAGGGGTACAGAACTGTCGAGGAGGACAGCTGGTGGCCTTGCACCATCACCGGGCTGGGACCAGGGCACAACGGGGTACGTGGATCCTAGGTCAGGGAGTAGCTTCAGGCAACCTGACAATTTACCCGACGAGAAAGGAGTCTTCAAGATCTGCTCTCCACCCGCGCCAAAATCGGGGTACTAGCGCAATGAGGGGGATAGGACTTTCCACTAAAACGGTCCAGGAAGTCCCAAGCGTGAACCCTGAGAGCAAACTCCCACACTTAGCCATAGTGGGGAGCGGGACCCGACTAGTTCCACACTACCATGACCACAAAGAAGTAAACTTAGTGCAAGGAGGCAGGTCACGGATCACTAGGCAGCACCATTGGGGACGGGACCCAAACTAGCTCCCCTCAGCGGCAGCATTAACCAGAACTTTGGTTTATCCAGTTGTCGGTGTCAGCTTTATGGACTAAGTGAGTAAGAAAGTGACCCCTTCGCTCCCCACGGCACTCCCCAATCACCATCGCCGAGTTCCGGGGCATTTCCCTCTACCCATTGAGGGTTCCAACACCTGGCTGCCCCACTCCATCACCCTCGGTTACTCCCAACTGCAGCGGTGGTACTCCACATTACCACATACCATGGGTGGCGTCACAAACTCTAATACAATCCCCTGTAAATACCCCCTTCATTTGAGTGGCCGCACGACCCTCGGGTCCGGACTCCCCTCGAGCCACCGCAGATCCGGATCAGAGCAGCCCGGCTGCTGACACAGGGGCTGCACAATCGTTCTTTGGATAAAACCCTAGGTTGTACCTTTGTGTCTCTCACCATTTCTGCACTTCATGGAAAAACTAGGTAGATTGTATCACACACGTTGTTTGCATGAGGATATAAACTTCTATTATTGTTACTGATGATGATAATGCACCTCTGTCCTGTCACCCAATTATAATGAAGGAGATCACAGCTCAGTTCCTATATAATATAATAGTTAACATAAGAGATTATAGAGTGAAGAATAATGCCAATGTTACTTCAGCAATGCAGAAATGGTATGGTCTCTAGTTTCTGCTGTGATTTTGTGCCGCTGCATATAGGGATTCATAGCAGGACAAAGAGGAGTAATATTCAGGATGAAATGTTAGAATCAGGATGGAGACTGAAGGGAAGCAAAGAAGAGGAATGTATAACATATGCTTTTCAACCTCTTTTTTTTCTCTGCAATAGATGACTACTTATGTTAATATTAATAATTTCACCACTTTAGATTACAACGAATGGAAATTTTGAATCCAGACATTGACTAGATTATCAGGAATACTGACGTTACTGACAACATTGCTATAGAACCCAGAATTTTACAATAAACTCATTAGCTACCGTAGCTAATTATTACAAATTAATTGATGATAAACAGCAATAAAAGAGAGAACCTAAGGCACTAGATCTTCCATAACACTTATCTTGTTTTCATTTTATCACAAAAGGCAGTGCCATGTTTTTGGCTGTGCAAGGATATCTTCAATCTAGCACATGAATAAAACTAACAAACATGTAAATTGCACACATATTTAAAGTGTCCCTAAAAATTAAAAACATCCATATTAAATTTTGTATCAATATTTAAAAAAAATAACATGTTTTAAATTATGGAGATGCGGGACCTGTTCAGACCATCATGCGGTCATGGTATCAAAGGATTATAATCTCCTGTATAGTTGACTCCCCAATATAGCTGTGACGGAAATTCATAAATCTTATCTTTTTCTAGCCAGATATTTTTTAGTTTCATCTTGGTATTTTACCAGGACATTTATTAGTTTTTAGCCTTAGCTTAGCTGTTTCCCTGAGTAAAAGAAGTTTTATTGGTTTTACATGGTCAAAAGACTTGGGACCTCATTTTTTTTTATCTATACTGTACCTCACATACAGAGTATAGGCTGATAAATGTTCAATATTGGATATTTATTTATCCAGAATATATTTAACCATTGCTGAGTTTATCTAGCTGTTACCTATATTTCATGACTAAACAGCTGGACACAACTGATTTCTTGAATCTATATGTTTCCCTTTAAAAAAAGAAAGAAGACCCAACGAATATACTCACCAAACACCGACTGGGAGCAGTGGAAAGTATCAAGGACTTGTGGCAGAACACACACCCACACACATCAGATCACACACACATGAAAAAGCACACACACTCACCACATCTAGCAATATCGATTGATTCTGGCTAGCATAAGGACCTGGATGGTGTGCAGTGGAGCGCCAGGACCTGCGGGTGGAACACATGAAAGACCCAGTGGTGAAATGCATCATAGAGACAAGAGAGCAGAGAGTCCCCTGCTGGCTGGAAGCAAATGGTATCACCAGATGTGGTGAGTGTGTGCGCGCGCGATTGTAAGTGCGATCTCATAAGTGTGTGTATAACTGTGTGTGCAATCTGATGTGTGAGTGTAGGTCAAAAAGAGGGGAGGACGGCATGGAGCAAAGCTGCTGGGAGTGCATGCCGAGGATCGCAGGAGGACCTGGGAGCCACGCAGATGCCCGAGCTCTGGTAAGTATGACGATCCTGGGAAGGGGGATCTGCATTTTTTTGGGGGGGAAATCTTTCTCTCTACCATGGTTCCCCGAGAATAAGCCCTCCCCCCAATCAAGACCTAGCCCTTTTTTCAGGGCAAAACAAATATAAGGCAGCATCTCATTTTCAGGGAAACAAAGTATGAGTGCAATATTGTGGCTTTGTAAAACAGAGCTGTAACTAAGACATGAAAATAAGCCACTAAAGTAAAGGCTCAAGTGAACAGATTACTGTCGCCTTCATAATCAGATTTATCCCTTTTTGTTCTCAGGGGAAAACTATTCTCCTTGCGGAGACTGACAAACCAATCTGGCTGTCAGTGACCCCATTAGAGCTTCTCATTCAGATCAGTCTCATACTTTGCACTGACAAGGGACAATCATCCCGAAACACCGTGGCTGCATTTCGAGATTCTGATCTGGCATAAATCCTAGGTTATGTGAAAAGTCTAATTGGAGAGTCACTTTTGACTTTTAGGATTGCTACTTCCAATAGGTGGCACTAGAGTTTGTCTCCTTCCTCCCTGAAGAGACAATTTGAATATTTCCCTTTTAGTTATAATTTCCCCAATGTTATTTTTTGCTCCTCTATTGAAAGACGTATACGAAAAACAGACATAAGCCATAGGAACAGGAAAGTGGTTTAAGTCTAAATAACAGAATAAATAAAGGCAGCAGAACCTGAAAGAAAAGGTCTAGAGGCCACCATGCCACCTACTTTTAAGAATAAATTACATGTAATGGGACCATAAGCAAAGCAGACACATACTAAACAGTAAGTATATTGTAGGCTTCATCCCCGTGTCTCTGGCTCCATAGCTCTACACAGATTCATTGTATGAATGCAAGAAAAAAAATCAAATATTGTAAAAAAAAAAGCTGGTCTTGTGCATAAAACCCAGCAACAAAGAATAGAAAAAGCTGATATTAAAGGTCTACCTAGAAAAATGTATAATAAAATGGAAAACACTATCATCCAATAAAGCAATAAGTATTTTATTAATATTACTGAGTATATTTCTCGGTTGTTACCTGACATTATTAGATTTAATGCTTATAAACATTTTATACAATCTTTTATTATAAAATATGGGAATCTGAAGGTGTTAGAAATAAAACTGTCCACTTTAATGCTGCAACGAATCAAAAGAATGCAATATAAATTACACCATCCATACAGCACAAATTATATATTAAGCTTCATTTGTAAGAAAACTGGGAATATGTTTAATAAAGGCAAGTCCCTAAAAAGCACTGCACAGCACCTGTAAAATACACCATAATTGTGTATAATAAGGACAGTTTAGCCCTGGAAATATTGTCAAATGGTTTCGAATTACGTAATTGAAGATTTTTTTTTCTACAGGATAATAAAAAGTAGATATTCGAGCTGGAAATACTATTGTTTGTGCAAGATACCTAACAGCCAGCGCCAACGCAAAGACATCAACCAAAATCTGCAATTTACCGACATAGCATAACTGAGGAATTGTCCTGTCCATAATCGTTAACTTGTGAAATTTAGGCATCAATTAATTTATGCATTGCAGCTAGGTAAAAATATTATACACTTTGTGTATATAAGGGCACTATATACACAATTCCTTTCATATATTGTAGAAGCAGTGATATAGTTATGGGGTTGCAATGGTAATGGTTGTTGTATCTCTTAAATAGGAATGGTAATGAGCTTCATGGTCACTAAACTAATTTCCTGGCTTAATTTAACCCTCTGGTGGGAACAATATCTTTAATAATGAGTTTGGGAATAATGTGCCTGTCAGGCGCAGGCTAGAAAAATACCTATAACATCTAATTTTTGCAATTTCAGTGATCTAAAAGTGATCAGAGACCTTCATAGGGATGCAATAAAAGAGACTACACATTATCAGGCGCAAAACAAACCCATTTACTCAACATAAAAGTAATAACTCTGAAATACACACATTTCAAAACTCCCACCAAATAGCCCCCAGTTATAATACATAACGGTTATTAAAAAGAGAAAAATTTGGCTAAAAAACATAATTTCAAGGCACCTAAAATAATATTACACACAAAATTATTCAGATTTAGATCCTGAAGTTTTCCCAGAAAAAACACATTTGCAGAGCAAAGAGCAAGAGCAACCTTATAAAGTGTGATGTGTTCCGGAACAATGAGCCTGAGAAGCCAGCACAGGTATATCTGCTCTCCTGAAGCTCTGCACACCAACTGTGGTATCAGGTTTCACACAGCAGCTCGAGCCAACAGACTACCTGGAGAGAGGGGATTTCCTGAAAATCTGGTGAGGCGGGAGAAATGAAAGTAAAAGAGAAGCGCTTGTGAGGCACATTAATCCCATCTGAGGGTTAATAAACTCCTTCTCTTTACTGTTCTTATGTAGGGGCGTATATAGGAAGGAGAATTCAGGGCTCGGCTGGAGGCCCAAGTTGTCTCAAAGGTGGCTGAATTTTGCCGCCCACTTAAGTGGGATTTGCCCATTCTATGAGCCAGCAGTCAAGCTGATAACCAGCACAGAGGTGGTATAAGACGCTAGTTCCAAGCTGTAAAATATGTACTGCCATGCTTTATTCACTTGCATTGAGCGATGCTATGCATATCTAATCAAAATCTGGTTGGAAGTGTGCAACTGTCTGCCCACTCTTGCCACTGGCTTGGTAGAATCTTGACAGTGTGCATTGCACAAGCTGTGAGGATTCAGAAGTCTACAGTCACCTAAAGTGATTTCAGATTTTCATCACAAACCTTAACAAAACCCTTTAATTATAAAATTAAGCACTGTTGCAGGCCTGATCCTAACAGCATGTAATATAGTCACTGTTAAGAGTTGGCTCTGCTTGCCAGTTCTAGCAATTATCACATGACCAGTGATGAGTGAATATATTCGGCATTATTCGTTACTCGCACAAATATTAAGGTATTCATCATATCTGTTACTCATTTAGTATTTCGGTATTTGCCTCATGAGTTTTGAGACCCTTCCCAGACTGGTGCTTGATTTTCAGCCACTAAACAAGCTGGGATTGCCTACTAATCAACTAATCACAATAATACCATAGCCATATTTGCTACTAGCATTACTGCGATTGGGAGGCGAAGTGAAGAAAAAAAATCAATAACTGAGTATCCCTGTGTCTATCACACTCCTTCTGGACATACTCATTAGATATCATACATATTCACTGCTTCCTCTTTGCTGGTGTAAAGTAGACAGCTGGGGCCTGGTATCCTTAGGCTGGAGAGGCCCATGGTTATTGGACTCCCCTAGCCTCAAAATAGCAACCTGCAGCTGCCTATAATTAGATGTGACAATTCCAGGGCGTTACCTGGCTCGTCGCAATTTCCCTGGTGCGGTGGCAATTGAGGTAATATAAAGGGTTAATTACAGCTATGATTTTTCAAAACAGCAGCTGCCGTCAAGCCCTGGATTAGCAATGGGGAGGGGTCTATGAGATATGATCCTGTAAGTCAAAACTAAAAAAAATACAAACACATAAAAATCCTTTATTTTTTTTTTAAAAACACAACCTCTTTCACAAATTTATTAACCAACAAAACACCCCCGCAGGTCCGATGTAATCCACATGAGGTCCCACGATGATCTTGGGTCTGCTATGTCCAAAGTCTGCAGTGACCGATAACATGACCGGTCACTTCAGACTCCGGGAAACACTGGCAGCAAAGGGGGGGACAAGCGGTGACATCAGTCACTGGAGTTCACACTGGGGGCTCCCCGCTCAGTGAAAGTAGAACCCACTGCCAGATGGCCGTGCAGCCATGCCCCACAATCTGACAGTCCAGCAGTATGTTCCACTTTCACTGAGATCAGCAGGATCAACTTTCATTGAGGGCAGCAGGGAGCCCCGAGTGTAACCTCCAGTGTCCCATGTCCTGCAGTTCGGCAACAGGTTCCACTTTCACTGAGAGCAGCAGGGAACAAATGTGACCTCTGGTGACCTCACTGTAAGACTGTTGTATTGCGGGATGCGGCGCCACAGCAGTCTGGCAATTTCAAATGTATTTAAGAAATGGCAGTTAACAGAAACAATGGAGGTCAAGATAAGGTCTGGAAGACCAACCAAAATTTCTGTGAGAGCTGTTCGCAGGTTTGCTAAAGAGGCAAATCAGAACCCCAACTTGACAGCAGAGGACCTTCAGGAAGATTTAGCAGACTCTGGAGTTGTGGTACATTGTTTTACTGTTTGGAGACACCTGCACAAATGTGGCCTTCATGGAAGAGTCATCAGAAGAAAACCTCTCCTGCTTCCTCACCATAAAATTCAACATCAAAAGTATGCCAAAGAACATCTAAAGAAGCGTGATGCATTTTGAAAACAAGTCCTGTTGACCAAAGAGGTTAAAATAGAACTTTTTGGCCACAATGATAAAACATATGCAGGCTGAAAAATGACTAGCTAAGTGTAAACAGTGGCTACATTTGTCATTTCTCCTGAAGACGTTTCTACCAATTGTGCGTTGGGGCAGCATTGATGAATGGTTGTGCTATATCTACTCAGTGTGAGTTTTCTTTAAGTTTCATTTAGTCTTAGTTAACATTTTTGTCTTTGACACAAATCCCTTATAAGGCATTTTGGTTTATGACCCGATTTTATATCTGTGTGTTTGGCTATTCTGACATTTACTCTTCATGATGTACCATGCCTTTTTGCACATATATAGCTGTGGAGACACGGGGCTCAGTGGGTGCTCTCGTCCACTAAAACCCACCGTCTTTAGAAAGACAGCGTGGCTCAGGGCTCATCCCAACTGAACGCCGACCTCCTTAACCGTGGGCGTAACACTACTCAGACAACATAGAGTGAGGGAACCACAATAATTAGACTTTATTAAATCCCCAAACAATTAACGGAACATAACACATAACCAGCAAAACACAAATGTAACAGGCAACAGAGTCTCACCCTTCCGCTGACTCACCAGGGATTTAGAATGTCCATGCCTCAGAGCTTCCAGGGCCACTTACTCCAATCCAGCAGCACCCCGCTTTTGGCGGGCACCCACCAAAAAAGGAATAATGCCAGATTTAGGAAGCTGGCTGAGGTCTGAAAAGTCTGTAGCAGGTGACTGAACTGTCCCAACCTGAGTGTCCTCCTTAGGTATTCCTGGTATGATGTTACAATCCTGGCAGCCGGAGTCGAAATCCCTAGGCTGTGGATATGGTCTCCAACCGGAACCGGAGTCCCTAGATTGAAGCCATAAGATATCCTGATCCTCTAGTCAGCTCCAAAGAGTTTAGACTGGATCCATTAGCATCCAACAACCTGGTGGCTTAAAGAAGTCCCTTTTTATAGCCACAGCCTTCCACTTAGATACACTGCATCCTCATCGATTGGTTGGACAAGAGCGCCTCTCCCATTGGATGAATCTCAAGCTGCATGGACAATGTTCATCCAAATGATGTCTACAGAAAGACTGAAGATTTCTACATGGAGTCTGCAAGTCACAGACTCAACAATGGCTACTAAGGTAATCACATTAGCAATACACAACTACAATACAATGGTTACTGGAAAAGTCTGGAGAACAATACGTCTGGCTTTCAGTGGCCAACACAATTACATTGAGTCAACAAGAGTCTTGTAAAAACAATGAGGGACTTCTCCCCCGTCTATAAACAATCTATCATGCTGTCTGGCTGAATTTTAAGAAACTTTAACCCATGAGAGTCCATGTCGTCACATTCCTCCCTCTTCTTAATATTAGCCAGACATGATAGGCTTCCGATCATCCTTCTCCTCTTGTCGGGAAAGCCCATCCGCATTTCCATGGTTCTTGCCCTGTTTATGGGAGATGGAAAAATTGTAAGATTGTAATACCAGACTCCACCTGAGCAAGCGTCCGTTGTCCCCAGCAGTGCGATTTAGCCAACTCAATGAATTGTGGTCAGTGAGGACTGTGAACTCATTGCCATAGAGGTAGGGCTGCAATTTTTTTAGGGCCCAGACTATAGCCAGGCATTCTTTTTCTATGGTGGCGTAAGCCCTCTCTCGGTCCAACAGCTTCCGGGAGAGGTACGCTATCGGATGTTCCTCACCATTGTCCCCCACTTGGCTAAGTACAGCTCCTAGTCCTGTGTCCGATGCGTCTGTTTGGACAATGAATCTGCGACGGAAGTCAGGAGCAGTCAAGACTGGGCTTTGGGCTAGCCGGTCTTTCAATTGGAGGAACGCAGTTTCACATTCTGGGATCCAGATAAGGTTACGGGCATATCTTTTGGTTGTGAGGTCAGTGAGCAGTTTTGCTATGGTACTGTAATTGGGGATAAACTTTCAATAGTAGTTTGCGGTTCCTAGAAACGCACGGACCTGTTTTTGATTGACCGGGCGTGGCCACTGGATAATGGCTTCTACTTTTGCAGGTTCGGGATGAATGCACCCACTTCCCACCCGATGTCCCAGGTATAGCACTTCGGCCATCCCCATTTGGCATTTGTCAGGTCGGATGGTGAGCTGGGCTTTAGCTACCCTCTGCAGCATCTGGGACACATGCTGAAGATGCTCTTCCCAAGTGTCGCTGAAGATAGCGATGTCATCCAAATAGGCCTGGGCATACCCCTGACATCCCTCTAGTAAATGGTCTACCATCCTCTGGAAGGTGGCTGGGGCATTTTTCATCCCAAAAGGCATGCTGGTAAACTCAAAGAGGCCAAAAGGGGTTATGAAGGCCGATTTCTCTTGAGCGTCTTTTGTGAGTGGTATCTGCCAGTATCCCTTGCTCAAATCGAGGGTAGATATAAACCGAGACCCCCCTAACCTATCTAGTAGTTCATCCACCCAGGGCATGGGGTAAGCATCTGTAATCGTGAACTCATTGAGCCGTCTATAGTCCACACAGAAACGAGTACTCTTGTCCTTTTTTGGCACCAACACCACACTGGCAGCCCATGGGCTATGGGAGGGGACTATGACTCCCATATTTAACATGTCATCCACCTCGGCCTTCATCATTGCCAACACAGGAGGGGTCACCCGGTAGGCGAGTTGTCTTAGTGGGGTGGCTGCCCCTGTATTGACATGATGCTGGACCAGGGGGGGTTCTACCAGGCTGACTTGTGAACAGGGTTTCATATGTTCCGAGTATGTCTGATATCTGTCGCTTCTGTGATGGACAAAGCTGCTCCCCTAGTGATACATCTTTTACCCCCATTTCCCTTTTGGAGTCCACTAGTAGGTCTGGGATCTGGTCCAACTCTGGATCATCTAACTCTGGACAGCAAACTGATAAATTGGTGACTTCTCGTTCCTCATAAGCTTTTAGCCTGTTGATGTGGTAGGTACGCTCACGAACACCTGCTCGATCCAGGGCCACGGTGTAGTCAGTATTGCCACATTTCTTGGTAATGGTGAATGGACCCACCCACATGGCTTGCAGCTTGTTTTTCCGCACCGGTACTAGTACTAGGACCTTCTGTCCACAGGCAAATTCTCGGGGCCGAGCAGTGCGGTCGTAACATCATTTTTGCCTTTCCTGAGCCACTTCTAAATTCCCGTGGGCTAACGCCATGAGGTGCCTCATCCTTTCCCTAAACTTTTGAACATAGTCCAGTATGGGAACCTCTTCTGTGGGGAACGTGCCCTCCCAACTCTCTCGTACCAGCTCTAGGGGCCCTCGTACTTTTCAGCCGTACAGCAATTCAAAGGGAGAGAACCCAGTGGAGTCCTGCGGCACCTCCCGGTAAGCAAAAAGGAGCTGCTGCAGGTTTTTCTCCCAGTCCCCCCCCTCGGACTCCACATATCGGCTAATGAGCTGTTTGAGCGTTTTGTTGAAGTGCTCACACAATCCATTTGTTTCAGGATGGTAGGGGGTTGTGCGCATGGGGCGGACTCCATGTTTTTCCCACAGGGTGTGAATCAGTTCACTTTGGAACTGTGCCCCCTGGTCAGTCAATACTTCCTGTGGAAACCCTACCCAGCTAAAGATGTCCAGTAGGGCTTGAGCCACGTGCTCTGCATCTATGGAGGTTAAGGCAACGGCTTTAGGGTAACGGGTGGCAAAGTCTACCAGGGTGAGGATGAATCTTTTTCCACTGCGGCTGGGGATGGCTAAGGGGCCTACTATATCAATGGCAACTCTCTGGAACAGTTCTCCTATCAAGGGCATGGGTTGAAGTGGGGCACGGCATGGGGCTCCCCCCATACGCTGACACACTGGGCAAGAGGCTCTGTATTTTTGCACTTCTTGAGTGACCCTTGGCCAGAAAAAACTACGCAGCAGGCGGGCCCGAGTCTTTTTGGTCCCCATGTGCTCAGCCGCAGGGACATCATGAACTAAACGCAATAGTTGGGGTCGGTATTGCTGGGGTACCACAAGCTGATGTACACGGGTCCAGGGTTTTTCTGGGCAGGATGCGGGCTTCTCCCGATATAAGAGGCCTTTTTCCCATCTATATACCTCCCCCTGATTTCCTCCCCCAGGTTGGGCGGCCGCACTACGTATAAGCTCTAGGGTGGGGTCTGACAGTTGAGCTTCCCTGAACTCCTTACGATCTATCTCCCCCCAATCAATGGCCACAGTTGGGTTTGATGTACTCACATTTGTTGGCTCTGATGAGGAGGCTGAAGATTGAGGAGGAGGGTTGTCCTCTGATGGGCTGGAAGAAAGACCTGCACCAGGATGGTGTTTGGCTTGGCTGCGGGTGATGGCGGTGACAAACTGGCTGGATAGTCCTTGTCCTAAGTAATTTCCCAAAATTACAGGGGTGGGGAGGCCATCCATGAGCCCCACTTCAACCTCTCCTTGGTCAGTTCCCCAGTCCAACTGCACTCGTGCCAGACGGATGTTCGAGCGCTGGCCCCCAGCAAGGGTGATGGTCACTTGGCGGCCAGGAAAATGATGTTCTGTGGGAACAATATCTGGCTGACCAGGGTGATGGAAGATCCCGAGTCTCGAAGTCCCTGAGCCTATATATCACCGACCTTGACCGTCTGGATGTGGGGATGGAGGTTGGCTGGTGTACGGTGTCCGGCCTGCCGTAGGGTGTGGACTGGATAAACCACTTCCTCAACTATTGGTGTTTCTCGGGAGTAGCATTCCTCAGGTTTCGTTGGTTCATCTCGGCATATGTTGACTGGTAGACGGGCTCCAGGCATGGGGACCCGGTTTTGTAGACACTCTTTTGCCATGTGTCCAAGGCGCCCACACGTATAACAGCGCCGTGGGTAAGACAAGTCACCCGCCCTGTTGGTAAACCTTTGTCTTGTTGGGGCTTCTGTGGGGTAATGAGTTAGTCCAGCACGTAAGTCTGGGGGTTGCATGGATCCATGATTTAGGGACCTCCTCAGATTGGTGGGCCTATTGGGCCTCCAGCTGGGTCGGTTGGCTGTAAATTCGTCAGCCAATTGCGCTGCTTGCTCTGGGGTGTCGGGCTTCCTGTCAGCTACCCATTCTCGGATTTCCGGGTCCATCTGCTCCAGCAGCTGTTCAAGCACTATCACATCCCGGAGGGCAGCAGCGGAGTGGGCAGCCCGACCATCAAGCCAGCGATTACAGTGTCGTCGGAGTTGACTGCCAAATTCGACATACGAGACACCCTGGCAAGACATAGTCCGGAACTTAGTGCGATGTCTCTCGGGTGTTATGGTAAAAATGGCCAACAAAGTGTCCTTAATAATTCCGTAGTCCAAGCAGTACTGAGGCCCAAGTTATCGGACAGCCTCCTGGGCCTGGACCGGCAAGCTTGTCCACAGGTATTTGGACCACTCATCTGTGGGCACCTAGTGCATACGCATTAGCATCTCAAAGTTTTGCAAGTGTTCATCTATCTCAGTGCTGGAATCATTAAACACTGGCACATCCCTGTAGCGAAGATGACTTCCTTTGTGGTGGTCTATCCTGGAGGTAGATGCTGATGGTAAGGAAATTGGAAATCCAAATACAAATTGCAGAACACCAGCCCTCTCTTCCCTTGAAGCTTCAGGCCCCAATGCAGTAAACAATTCTTTGACTCTGTCTACTTGGGTTTGGTTTGTTTTCAGACTGTCAATGGATCTAGGATGAGATACAGGGTTTACCTCCTCTGATACCACAACGGCAGTGTCCTCATCATCCTCTGCATCATTCTGATTAATTTCTGTGGAAAAAGAAGCGCAATAGGGTCTTACCCCGGTATAAGGGGTCTTAAGATAAGTAATCCTACTCACCAGATCAGGTTGTGAAAGTCACAACTCCTATGCAAGCATGTAACTCCAGGTCACGGCAGCAGTCCCCGGTTGGCAGATAACAGAAAACAGTAGAGAGGGGTTTCACACCGCGCCAATGACCGACAACTCCTGAAATTTCAGATCAATGCTTCTTTATTTCACGCACAGGTCAAGTCAACGCGTTTCAAGAGTCTTAGCTCTCTTCATCAGGACAAGCTGGCAAAGAACATCAAATCTGCTGTAAGACAACCTATACAGCAATATATACCTTAGAGGTGGAGTCCTGATCCACCCCTTTTGAAAAAAATCGGCGGGAATCCATACATTTAAAAAACAACAAGACAATGTAAATCATAATATTGTCAAAAAAATTCCTTTGTGCGAATATATTCATAATTTCAAGATAATTGGTAAACCTGAATAAAAATAATATTGAACGAAAAAATAAAATAAAAGATGTATATAACAGTGTGCACAGGTGTAGTTCTTGTTTCCAAAAACATTGCAAAGACACATATGTTCCCAGATATGTCATTATTCCATAACCTGCCTAGAACCATATTACAAATGGTCTGCAGCCTACGATCCAAGTGTCAGGAACATAGCACCAGAAGCATTTAGCCGTCTGTGCCACAGATGAATACGAAAAAACCTGCCCAGAATCAGCTTTATCAAAAATATATATTCTCCTTAGTCAGAAACAGAAAAACAAGGGTGGGGAAGGGATGAGGAAATAAAAAATTGGATAAATATCCCTTTCATCGCCCAAAAGAGGGGTTTGAAATAATAATTATATATACTACCAGGTGTGAATTGAACCAAAAAAATACAGTGAACAAGTAACCGATCTAGTGATCAAAAGCCCGACCTGTGGTTCCACCCTGGGGACACATAGGAGGGCAAGTGAAAAACTTATATATACATTATTAACCTTTGCTGGGGCTTAAAGGAAAAATCCCCGAGTACCAATTTAATGCAACACAATCCTCTATGTTAAAACAGAGATTATAGCGTTAATTCAAACCCGCCATAATCTTATCAAAAGGAAAAAGAAATTATCGCCACAGGCGTGAGGAGTAAATAAGTGTAATGTGCTGTTAATCTGGGCTAGCCAAATCCCGAAAAAAGTAAAAGGTGAGAAGAAACTATCCCTAAATTCTTGACGGAGGAAAAGTCGGGTAAAGTTTATTCAACCACTCATTATAGTGGAGACCGGACCTATATCTATTCCGTAGCAGCTTAGTGCCGCATTCATGATGGCTTTAATGGGAGAAATAAGTGTAACTCTGTGACAAGGTGAATTAAGTTGAAGAGCAGTACGCATGCTCCAAGAAGGTGCATAGCTAGTGTTCCTAGAAAGTTAATCAGGGGAAGCCGGGGTGAAAGAAGTTCAAGGCGTGGGAAAATTTACTAGTGCGCATGTCACATTCTATTCATGAAAGTCAGTCCTCCTACCATTTGGATCTTAGGAGAAAGAACTATAAACCTGAAGGGAAAATCCCTCACAATAGCAGGGGACTAGCTCCATCTCAACCCCAAACCGGGTTAGGGACAAAACGCTAGTCGGGTCTATCCCTGCAAATTCCTTATGACATTTACGGGCAAATATGTGATAGGGAAATTAGGTGTCCATGTATTACACCAGCGCAAATATAAAAAATCTTAGTAAATGTGTATATAAATAATTACATAAGAGGGGGGTTAATATGACCGTAATGGATTATAAATTATAAAATATATGCCGATGCCCATATGTAATAAATATAATAATGATAATAATATAAAAAACCAAGAAGGATTCAATCCTACGGACGCACAAGATCATAAAGCACATGAAACATATACACAATATATAAAATATATAAAAAAATATATATATAAAAAATATATATATAAAAAAATATATAAATATAAATAAATAAAGGGGGGGACTAAAACCAAGAAAATTCATAATCAGGAGAAGTCCTAAACAAAAAACTCCATTTTTGCAAAGGTAGCAGGACAATAGTCCCATACGGGATTAATAAAAAAGGTCAGTGACCTCATTGAGCCCACAAGGTTTGAGGGTATTTGATTTGTAAATCCAATAAGTCTCTTTTTTCTTCAATAAATCGGTACGGTCGTGAGCAAGAGGGGGTATTTGCTCTATAGGAGTGATACTAAAATTCGATTTCCCTTTATGGCATATGGTCACATGCCTGGATAGACCATGCAGCATAAAACCTATCTTAATGTTGTGTCTATGGGAATTCAGTCTACAGTGTAATGCCTGGGTTGTTCTCCCTATATATTGTTTATTGCACTCACATTCAATCAGATAAATGACAAAATCCGATTGACATGTCAGGTGGGTTTTAATGGAGAAAACCTCACCCCCTCCTGGGGAATTAAAATTAACCCTTTGGTGCCGGATGGACTTACAACATAAGCAGTTTTTTGCCAGACATTTGAATGCACCTACAGTTTTACTAATGGTCCCTATACCAATAGTATTTCTTAGTCTACTGGGTGCCAAAATGTTTTTCAAGCTGGAGGCCCTACGGTAAGTGACCCCTGGTACCCCTGGAAGAGCATCTTTTAGAAAGGGATCATTAAGGAGGATCCCCCAATGCTTGCGGATGATGCCCTTAATCAGATCTCCATCTTTGCTAAAAGTAATCAAAAGATTGGAGGAAAAATTATGATCCGATTTATTGCCGGACTCTTTGTTCAGTTTGATCAGATCTGTCTGTGTCATGGTTCTGCTGTCATTGAATGCTCTTCTGATCAATGAGGATGGATAGTCTTTATCCAGAAACCTATCCTTCAAAACCTTCGCCTGTACAAGAAAGTCAGCATCCCGTGTGCAATTCTTACGGATCCTTTGAAACTGATTTCTCGGGACATTCCTGAGCCACTTATTGTAATGGCTACTAGAGAAGTGAATGTAACCATTACTGTCAACTTTTTTGAAAAAGGTTTTCGTATAAATAGTCCCTTCTATATGCATGATGGTAAGATCCAAAAAGTCGATCATGTTCTTATTAATAATGGGCGAGAAAGTGAGACCCCAATTATTCTTACTGATGTGTCCCAAAAAACTATTGATGTTATCATCTGAGTTATCCCAGATGAGGAACAGATCGTCGATATATCTTTTGTATAGAATTACATGTTTGAAGAAATCAGAGTTGTATATATATAGTAGCTCAAACATACCCATAAAGAGGTTTGCAAAAGTGGGTGCGACCTTCGACCCCATCGCTGTCCCACAGCACTGATGGTATAGTACATCTTGAAATGTAAAGTAATTATTATGCAATATGAACTCCATCCCTTCCAGGAGAAAATATCTTTGGGTCTCAGGTAATCGGTCGTCACTCAGAAGGAATTGTTTAAAACATTCCAAACCTAGGTCATGTTGGATGTTCGTGTACAGAGCTGCTATGTCCAGGGATATGAATAAGAAAGAATCCTGCCATTTAATGTCTTTGATCAAATTTATGAGATGTGTCGAGTCCCGTAGATAACTACTCAGGTTGGTTACATGCACCCGCATAACCTGATCAATATAGGAGGCTAAATTCACCGTAAGGGAATCAATCCCCGAAATGATAGGTCTCCCTGGTGGATTTTGAAGGCTCTTATGAATTTTAGGCAAATGTATTTTTTTGGTTCAATTCACACCTGGTAGTATATATAATTATTATTTCAAACCCCTCTTTTGGGCGATGAAAGGGATATTTATCCAATTTTTTATTTCCTCATCCCTTCCCCACCCTTGTTTTTCTGTTTCTGACTAAGGAGAATATATATTTTTGATAAAGCTGATTCTGGGCAGGTTTTTTCGTATTCATCTGTGGCACAGACGGCTAAATGCTTCTGGTGCTATGTTCCTGACACTTGGATCGTAGGCTGCAGACCATTTGTAATATGGTTCTAGGCAGGTTATGGAATAATGACATATCTGGGAACATATGTGTCTTTGCAATGTTTTTGGAAACAAGAACTACACCTGTGCACACTGTTATATACATCTTTTATTTTATTTTTTCGTTCAATATTATTTTTATTCAGGTTTACCAATTATCTTGAAATTATGAATATATTCGCACAAAGGAATTTTTTTGACAATATTATGATTTACATTGTCTTGTTGTTTTTTAAATGTATGGATTCCCGCCGATTTTTTTCAAAAGGGGTGGATCAGGACTCCACCTCTAAGGTATATATTGCTGTATAGGTTGTCTTACAGCAGATTTGATGTTCTTTGCCAGCTTGTCCTGATGAAGAGAGCTAAGACTCTTGAAACGCGTTGACTTGACCTGTGCGTGAAATAAAGAAGCATTGATCTGAAATTTCAGGAGTTGTCGGTCATTGGCGCGGTGTGAAACCCCTCTCTACTGTTTTCTGTTATCTGCATCATTCTGGGCATCCCAACAGACTAATTTCCGGATCAAGTCTGACCGAGTGTCAGTGTTCCCGTATTCAATCTTTCGCATCTGTCACAGATCCTGTAGCATCCATTTACTGCTTCGGTCGTATCTCCTCTCTGGTCCTTGTCCCATGGCTGAGCTAGTGGGGTTGGACATGGCAGCGTCCGAAACCTGAATGCCTCCCCTATGGCCTGCTGGGTATGCTTATGTGCCTCCCTGGTTGTTGAGCCCTGGACGGTGTTCACGAACACCAGTCCGCTGCAGCCCCCCTCGGTAAACCAGGCTGAGTAGTATCCCACCGCTGCCACCAATTGTGGAGACACGGGGCTCAGTGGGTGCTCTCGTCCACTAAAACCCACCGTCTTTAGAAAGACAGCGTGGCTCAGGGCTCATCCCAACTGAACGCCGACCTCCTTAACCGTGGGCGTAACACTCCTCAGACAACACAGAGTGAGGGAACCACAATAATTAGACTTTATTGGATCCCCAACAATTAACGGCACATAACACATAACCAGCAAAACACAAATGTAACAGGCAACAGAGTCTCACCCTTCCGCTGGCTCACCAGGGATTTAGAATGTCCATGCCTCAGAGCTTCCAGGGCCACTTACTCCAATCCAGCAGCACCCCGCTTTTGGCGAGCACCCACCGAAAAAGGAATAATGCCAGATTTAGGAAGCTGGCTGAGGTCTGCAAAGTCTGTAGCAGGTGACTGAACTGTGCCAACCTGAGTGTCCTCCTTAGGTAGTCCTGGTATGATGTTACAATCCTGGCAGCCGGAGTCGAAATCCCTAGGCTGTGGATATGGGCTCCAACCGGAACCGGAGTCCCTAGATTGAAGCCATAAGATATCCTGATCCTCTAGTCAGCTCCAAAGAGCTTAGACTGGATCCATCAGCATCCAACAACCTGGTGGCTTAAAGAAGTCCCTTTTTATAGCCACAGCCTTCCACTTAGATACACTGCGTCCTCATCGATTGGTTGGACAAGAGCGCCTCTCCCATTGGATGAATCTCAAGCTGCATGGACAATGTTCATCCAAATGATGTCTACAGAAAGACTGAAGATTACTACATGGAGTCTGCAAGTCACAGACTCAACAATGGCTACTAAGGTAATCACATTAGCAATACACAACTACAATACAATGGTTACTGGAAAAGTCTGGAGAACAATACGTCTGGCTTTCAGTGGTCAACACAATTACATTGTGTCAACAAGAGTCTTATAAAAACAATGATGGACCTCTCCCCCTTCTATAAACAATCTATCATGCTGTCTGGCTGAATTTTAAGAAACTTTAACCCATGAGAGTCCATGTCGTCACAATAGCCACTGTACAAACTTAGCTAATCATTGTTCTGTCCCCTGCACCTTGAAGTATTTATGTTTCTACATTCTTATTATAATGATGTTTTTATTTCCCTTCTATTCAATAATATTACATTTTAGGCCTTAAACTTTATTCTTGTTTTCTTTGGTTGTAATTAGGTATATAACTTTACTAGCTGTACTATCCGGCTTCGCCCGGGTTAATAACTGCTGTTAACAAAATAGAATGTATTAAGAAAAATGTATTCTGCACACAAAAAACACAAAACAAATAGGTGTGTTTTAGGGCGATTATGTGGCGAGGTTGGTGTATGTGTGGTGAAATGTGTGCTGAGGGTGGTATATGTGTTCAAGTACGTGGTAGTGTGTAGCGCATTTTGTGTGTGTGTTCATATACCCGAGTGTGGTGAGTATCCCATGTCGGGGCCCCACCTTAGCAACTGTACGGTATATATTGGCAGTTGTCAATTTGCCCCCAACTCTTTTCGTTTCACTTTTTCCCTATTATGTAGATGGGGGCAAAATTGATTGGTAAATTGGAACGCGCGGGGTTAAAATTTCGCCTCACAACATAGCACCCAGCGCTGCCCGGGATAGTAACTGTCTCTCTATTTCTCTCCCATTCACTGTCTGTCTCCCCCTCTGTATATATCTCTCTGTCTCCATCTCTTTGTCTGTCTGTCTCTTTCCCTGTCTGTCTCTTTCCCTGTCTGTCTCTGACTGTCTCTGTCTCTTTCTCTGTCTGTCTCAATCTCTTTCCCTGTCTGTCTATTTATCTCTTTCTCTGTCTGTCTATCTATCTCTGTCACTTTCCCTGTCTCTCTTTTCCTGTCTCTTTCCCTCTCTTTCCATGTCTATCTCTTTCCCTCTTTCTCTTTCCCTGTGTCTGTCTCTTTGTCTGTCTCTTTACCTGTCTTTGTCTGTCTCTTACCCTGTCTGTCTCTTTCCCTCTCTTTTCCTGTCTGTCTGTTTCCCTGTGTCTGTGTCTGTCTCTTTACCTGTCTTTGTCTGTCTCTTACCCTGTCTGTCTCTTTCCCTCTCTTTTCCTGTCTGTCTGTTTCCCTGTGTCTGTCTCTGTACCTGTCTGTTTCTGTCTCTTAAACTGTCTGTTTCTTTCCCTCTCTTTCCCTGTCTCTTTCCCTGTCAGTCTGTCTCTTTGTCTGTGTCTGTCTCTTTGTGTCTGTCTCTTACCCTGTCTATGTCTGTTTCTTACCCTGTCTGTGTCTGCCTCTTTCCCTGTCTGTGTCTGTCTCTTTCCCTGGCTGTGTCTGTCTCTTTCCCTGGCTGCATTGTGACACACCAACATTCCATATAAGGGCGTGGCTGCACATTCTTCTGAAGTTCTGGCTGCAATGTGGCTCCCAGCTCCATTCGCTTTAATGGAGGCAGATTTGTTGGCGAATAACTGTAAAGCGCGGGGTTAAAATTTCCCCTCAAAACATAGCCTATGAAGCTCTCGGGGTCCAGAAGTGTGAGTGTGCAAAATTTTGTGGCTGTAGCTGCGACGGTGCAGATGCCAATACCGGACATAAACACATACACACATACACACATACATACACACATTCAGCTTTATATATTAGATGGCCAATTATTAGTATTGCTTAGGGTACTGAGTGTTATTCAAAATCCACAATAGATGATCTCAAACGGCGTAAGCTGAAGGTTGTACAATGGCCCTCACAGTCCCCTGATCTGAACATTATGGAAATCTGTGGCTAGACCTCAAAAGAGCAGAGAATACAAGACGACCCAGGAATCTCACAGAACTGGCAGACTTTTCCAAGAAAGAATGGATGAAAATCCCCCAAACAAGAGTTGAAACACTCATGCCTGGCTATAAAAAGCATTTACAAGCTGTGATTTATCCCACTAGGATGCTACTAGGTACTAGCATGCAGGGTGCCCAAACTTTTGCATTTGCCCATTTTCCTTATTAGTTAATTTTAAAATGTAAAAGCTGAAAAGATATATACAACTACAAAGGAAATGTATTATCTTTAACTTTATGCCTTTTAGAGACCATTTCATCTTTAACTTGCTAAACTGTTCACAATTAAAGTAAGGGTGCCCAAACTTTTTCATGCCACTGTAAATCCATCTATGTCTTATGTCATGTTATCAGCAACACTGAACAGACATTAATCAAGCAAATCTGCTACCGCTAATTCAACTTTATATGTTTGTCATGTAGTTTCACCATTGAAATCAGTGTAACATGTTTAGCACATTTTTTTAAATCTACATATAAAGGATGAGATAATTTATTCTAACCTAATAACATTTATTTATAATTTTGTGAAACCCAGTGAAACTTAATTTTTGCAAATTGAGTTTGTGTAATACAGCAAAATAGTGGTCAGTTGGCTAATACTTTTTTGGATTCATATGTACCAAGATGAGGTAAAAAACAAGGAAATATCATAGTTACCTCACCACTTACATGTTACTGTCACTGCAGCTCCCCTCCTGTTCTCTGCTGCCTCCCTAATACAATGGCTCCTGCTCTGGCGTTCCCTTTAATATTTGTTGGCACTTGAAGCACATTTGATTTGCATCAAAAAAATTCATTGTGAATCAATTTTCTAGACAGAATTCCTTATAAAATGTCGGCAGATTCATGCATTTCTACTAATATTTCAAATTCTGTTTGATTTGTATCTTAATATATCAATATATTGATAAAGAGTGCCAACTGCCAAGTTCCCATTTTAGGCAGAGAGGTATATTATACAATTCTGGCTGTCTGCATTGGTATTTATTAGAGCAGTCCCAGATATTCTGAAGACTTGTCATGATGACTATGGGATAGCGGGGAACTGGGGCTCCTAAACTGACCCTCAATCTAGGGGGCCCTATGTTATCCCTAATATCAGGGATACTCCTGAAGGTGGAGAGGCGTGAGTCTCCTTCCTGGCCCTGCTCCTGACCAGTCCTGATCTGATTCCCCCTCCCCTCCTCACAGAGAGGGACAGGACAAGAGTCTGTTGAAAACCAGACATAAAGATAGACAACAGAAAACCAAAACTCTGTCAAACAGAATGCACACACAAAGGTTAAGAGAATAAGATATCCAAGAGGAAAAACAAGAGCAAGAAGAAAGTACAAAACAACAGTGGTAAACTCCACAACTGCTCTAAGCAATAGGCACAAATTTAATACAATTTCCACTAGAGAGTCAGGGACAACACACTTCACAGACCAACATAGAATAAACTATAGCTAGCATGGGTAGAAGGATTCAACCAGCATAAGTAGGAGGTGAGCACATGTGATAGGTTTCCCCACAACATGTAATTAAAGGCTGATAAAGCACTCCTGATACCTTCTAGGCCTAAAGGCCTATTTACATGCTACGATATCGCTAGCGATATCGCTAGCGAGCGTACCCGCCCCCGTAGTTTGTGCATCACATGCAAATCGCCGCCCGTGGCGCACAATATCACTAACACTCGTCACACATACTTACCTTCCTAGCGACATCGCTGTGGGCAGCGAACAACCTCTTTGTTAAGGGGAAGGTTCATGCGCCGTCACAGCGACGTCACACAGCGACCGACCAATAGAAGCGGAGGGGCGGAGACCAGTCGCATTAACGACACACCCACCTCGTTGCTGGACGATGCAGGTAAGCTGTTGTTCGTTGTTCCCGGGTTGTCACACATAGTGATGTGTGCTGCCTCAGGAACGACGAACAACCTACGTCCACAACGACCAACGAGATTTTGAAAATGAACAACGTGTCAACGATCAACGAATAGATGAATATTTTTGATCGTTAACACTCTTTCAGAGCTGTTACACGTAACGACGTCGCTAACGAGGCCGGATGAGCGTCATGAATTCTGTGACCCCGACGACATATTGTTAGCGATATCGTTGTGTGTAAATGGGCCTTAAATCTTGATAATAGGTTCCCTGTAAGACTTAAAAACAATATAGTATTACAAGGTGAATATTCACTTCACGCTTTATAAACTTTAGGAAAGCAAATTATTAATTATCATTGAATCATTAATAAATATGTTTAGTTTAATTAGACTGCAATTTTGTTTATGACTTGATCTATGAAAAACCTAATGAAAGTACACAAGACAAAAACCTCTATTACAGATGTTTTTATTTAACTTTGTCGTATGCAAAAACCATTAATTTGCGACAACACAGCTGGGTACCGATACAGAGCACCAGCCAAAAAAAATCTCTAGACTGGATGGCTTATTTTTCCGCAAGTGGACAATTTATTTAGTTAAATGGCCTGATCTATTCAGAGCTCGTAATCAGCCATACTAAACTCCCATCATCATTTTTCGCAGTGTTAAACATTCAGCAAAATTTCATCAAAACGATTAAACAAGAATGTTATCTACTTCCATTAAACAAATGGAGTCATTTAATTTCTCACCAATTTCCATTTGTTTATCAGATTTGATTTTTGGCATTTCTTCTCTTCCCTTCAGGAGAGGAAATGTATTTCTCTTACCATGATGATTAAGTAGTAGTTTAATAATACTAAGTGATTTTCCAGCAATGTTTAAAAGTCTGTCAGTGACACATTTTAATGGAAGTTGGCCTTCAAGTACCATTAAATTAATGATTGTACAAACCTGTAAAAAAAGAAAACAAAGTTTTAAGATTTTCCCGCTTCCTATTACTTTTTCATTCCTTTTAAGTCTTTCATGTAATTATTTCTCGGTGACAAAGTTATGAAAATACTCGCTAGACTTAAAATCCCAATTTAAAGTGTGTTTCACTTTAACCATAACCTAATTTTACATACAAAAATATTCTAAATTTGGGGCATGTGTGGAAGAAATACTATAAAATAAGAATACTTTCAAAAATAGAATTTTTTGTTGCTTATTTTTATCAATAAAGAGAATGAACAATAGAGGAATCGATTTGTGGTCTGACCAACCACTGCCTTCAACACACATTAAAGTATTCAAACTTGACAGGGACATTTTCTAAATATCTTCTAAGGATATAGGCTTGCTCAAATCCTTCTATCTTTTCATTTAAAGGAAATATCTCAGCATTTTTATGTTATCTCTTGTGAGAGCACCATGATGTAGGTAAAGATACACTGAATACAATCATGTATCACTTAAATTACTGGGTGCAACCATTCTGACACAACCATAGTATTTAGATTTAGTGGTTCAGCAGAACTAAGAAAGCAGACTCTGCCCACACTAGGCTCTCTATATACAATGTCTATAGACAGTGAGTTGGTAATCACAGCAGGGGGTATGTCAGACTACCAGGCACAAGGCAATGTAGTGCAGCAATGATAATCTCCTGGTGCTAAAAAAAAACCATTGCAGGTAAAAAAGAAACACAGACCTTGACAAGAGAGGCATCGCTGAAATCTGTGTTTTAACCCCTACAGCATGCGGTCTTCAAATTACATAGCAAAAAACTGCTGACAGATTCCCTTTAATCCCAAATAAATACTGAAGGAAAGAAAGGGTTATTTCCTGTGCTACCAAGCTGAAGAGTCATAGATGGAGCCACATACTCAAATTTGTAAGCCACATTTCTATCCAATCGAGTAGCTGAATCCATCCGTCTACTACTTTCTAGTTTGGCAATGCTAGAATTAACCCATTCTTTCTTTTAGTGTTCATGCTGTATGTATCTGCAATAGCCTTCTTCAAGCGATATCTGTGGTTGTCACAACATAAACCAGGTGAGTAAATTTCTCATTCCACCAAACAAATTTTGCCCAGGTAAGACACTATTGCGCTTGTCTTTTCAGCCTATTTTACTGTGTCCATTTAATCCCAGACATAATATTGTTGAGATAAGATCTCTGTGGTGGCCATATAATCACTTCCAGGACTCCTTGTTCTTCTTTATGTTGAAGATGGTTCTTAATATCTTGCCAAGTAATAAATCTGGAGGCAATCCAATATCTACATAATAATATTACATGATGGATACATATCAGTAATACTCACATATCAGTAATTTTCAGCATTTAGAAAACCAATAGTCCTCACCAAATCCAAAACTCCAAATTTGTTGAAATGCAGCCTCGAGCTTGTAAAGAATCTCCACCATGCATCACTGTTGCCTGCAGACATTCATTATTGTACAGCTCTCAAACTCATCTGTGATCAATCTGTCTTCTGTTGTAGTTAAATATTACAAATTTGAACTCTTCAATGAAGACCACTTTTGGTCAGATTTTTCTTAACAGTAATAAGTTGAGGATGAGTAATGCTGTGGCATTACTGTGATTGGCTGGCCGCCGCCATTTTGTGCACAGTACATTGCCAGCGTCTCTCCAAGCGCTTCATATTCACTGATCACAGGCACGGCGCGGCTGTCATGTTGCTCCCGCTGCCACACATTCTTCTTCCCTATCCACTCATTAGCCTCACTACATATTCACTGCTTCCCTGCTCACTGGCGTCTATGAGTGCTTGCAGTTAGACCTGCCCCCACGCTGAGTGTAAGGTGTCTGAGTGCAACCAATCACAGCTGCTGGTAGGCGGGTCTATATCGCACAGTAAAATAAATAAATAATTTAAAAAACGGCGATCGGTCCCCCCAATTTTGATACCCAGCCAAGATAAAGCCTCACAGCTGAGGGCTGGTATTCTCAGGCTGGGGAGACCCACGTTTTTTTGAGTCCCCTAGCCTAAAAATATCAGCCAGCAGCCACCCGAATTTGCCGCATCCATTATGCATACGTGATTTTTCCCATTTATGTGGATAACACAGGAGGCATCATCCATGTTAATCAAGGCAAGCGGATGGTGATCAGCAGTGGAGAGAAGGGATAGACGCTGCATCAAGGATAACTATTGGATCTGACAGTTCAGATTTATTTAGAGCGCAAGAGAATTTAGAAAGGTTTTTGAAGTGTATACAGGAGGAGTCAAGGGATAATATACACATTTATGAAATGCAGCTCAGGCACTACTGAAGGTGCTAGGATTCCTTTAATTCCTGTGAAGCACCTAAAGGGTTAATAAACTTCTGGAATGTGGTTTTGAGCACATTGAGGGGGTACATTTTTTTTAAAATGGTGTCACTTTTGCATATTTTCTGTCATATAGGCCCCTCAAAGTCACTTCAAATTTGATGTGGTCCCTAAAAAAATTGGTTTTGAAAATTTTGTTGTAAAAATTTGAAATTGCTGATAATTTTTTAACCCTTCTAACTTCCTTACAAAAAAAAAATGCTTCAATAACGCTGTTGTAAAGTAGACATGTGGGAAATGTTTATATAATTTAAATAATATTTATTAACTATTTTATGTGACATAGCTCTCTGGTTTAAGGGTATAAAAAATTAAACGTTTTAAAATTACAAAATTTAAAAAAATTTCCCTAAAATTCAGATATTGTTACAAGTAATTGTAAAGAATTTTGACCTAAATTTACCATAGTCACATAGTACAATTTGTCACAAAAAAACCCTCAGAATCACAGGGATTGCTTGAAGTGTTAGCAAGTTATTACCACATAAAGTGACTTTTGTCAGAATTGTATAATTTTTCCTGGTCAGGCATAGGTGATAATAGGTTAATTAACTATTTATTGTATTTGATTATATAATTATTGGTGCACATAGTTTTACTTTTAGCTATCATAATTATAACATGCATGATTGAAGCTCATGTTGTAACGTTGGCCCAGTCAAAGCCAAAGTAGTCAAAGTTTGGGAGGAAGAACAGTTGTGGATATCTCCAATAATCTTGCTTGCATCGCTTTATGATAGGTAGGCAGCATCAATGTTACCCACACTTTAAATTTACTCAGCTATTCCTCTCCTGACAAAGACGCATCACCTAATTAGCAAATTGAATCCACCTGTATGTAATATATTCATAATATAACTACAGCTGTTGTGTGAAGGTCTCAGAGCTTTGTTTGAGAACATTGCGGATAAAACACCATCATAAAAGCCAAGAAACACACCAAACAGGTCAAGAATAAAGTTGTACAGAAGAGTAAAGTAAGGTTAGGTTATACAAAAATATCCCAAAGTCTAAACATCTCAGGAAGCACTGTTCAATCCATCATCCAAAAATAGTAGGAGTATAGCACAACTGAAGTCCTACCAAGAAAGGGCTGTCCTCCAAAGATGGCATCCCAAGCAAAGACAGCACTAATTAGTGATGCATTTAAGAGGCCCATTGTCAGTGTGGAGGAGCTGCAGAGATCCACAGCTTAGGTGGGAGAATCTGTCCACAGGACAGCTATTAGTCATGTACTCCACAAATCTGGCCTTTATAGCAGAGTGGCAAAAAGAAAGCCAGTTTTGAAAGCAAGTCATTAGACGTTATGCAGTTTGCAAAAAGCCATGTAGGGGACACAGCTAGCATGTGGTAGAAGGTGATCTGGTTAGATGAGACCAAATTAGAACTTTTTGGCATAAATGAAAAATGCTGTGTGGCCAAAAACTAAAACTTCACATCACCCTAAAAACACCATCCCCACCATCAAACATAGTGGTAGCAGTATCATGCTGAAGGGATTATTTTCTTCACCAGAGACAGAAAAGCTGGTCAGAGTTGATGGGAAAATGGATGGAGTGTCACAAGGAGGTTTTTACAAACATCGCCAACTGTTAAGGCCATCTCAGGATCTGTGGAGACTACAGATTCTGGCATTCTGCCTGCTAACATCTCTGATATCTTGGCATTTTTCAGAATTGCCAGATGGACAGTCTAGCTCTGGGTCCAAGCTTTAAATATTATGACAATGGTGCTCCGAGCACCCATTTGTGGTCAAGACTTTGTGTATTAGCTGGGAAAAGCACTCGATGTAGATGCTAAGTACATCAATAGAGCTCCATCAACCCGATGAAGGTCAAAAGAGTTTCCCCTAGGTCTCCATTGAGACAGCATATGCCAGTACTGCAAAAAGAAGATATTGAGTATTTCATTTCATACAACGATGATTAAAACCACTTGGTTTATGTTTTTAATATTACTTTTTATGTCTTATATCTCCTGTAGGCTACAAGGCAACTGTATATTGGGACCCATCTTTTGCACCTCTGTATTCAAGATAGATAAATCAATGGAAAATAATAAAATTGACAAATATAAAAATCTAGCAAATATAATAGCAGATAAGTTAAAATCCCTGTCCTACATGGCAAACTGTAAATGTAAGATTTATGGCTTTGTATATGTGCTTCCCTGCTTTGTGTTTTCATGTTGGCTACAAATGGCACCCTGCTGTAGGTAAGGGAAACTGGCTAAGGATCAAAGGTTATACTTGCTCAAACCCAATTCCTTACTGTTATCCTAGCAAAGTCTTGGTCTGCTTTCCCTGACTAGGGGGTAACGTTAAATAAGAGATTGGGGATTTATCTGTTTTCGAGCCAATGTGTAATTTGAACCATTTGGCACGGAGCCTGTAAAGTCAGATTTGCAGCTCTTCAATGGTAAAGGTAATGCTGTGCTTTAAATACAAGCATCTCACTCCCGAGGTATTTAACAAAAATCTGGTTTAAGTCACAAATTCTTATTTTTTTCTCAGTCCCCAGTGATTAGTTAAATACATTAACAACATAGCTTCTCAGCTTTATCTATTCACATACACTGCAGATATAGGCAAGGCTATAGTATGGACGCAAGGGTCAAATATTATAATATTCAGATGTAAGCAAGTTCTATGCATTGTAGAATGTACACTCACAAAAGCCAGAAAGCAATGTAAAAAGCAATTTAATAGACATGTTGTTTATTAGTAAATTCGACTCTCAAATGACTCCTAATGTTGAGTCATCTTTTCTCTATTCAATTTCTTGGAAGAATAGTTGCACTTGGACTCAATATAATACAATGTAATAATACCAGAGTTACTCAATATCAGGATCTCAATAGAATATGTTATTCCAGCTAATCAGAAGACTGCTGTTTAGTATCTGTATGCAAACTCAGTATTGCATGATATTATATTGTAGTCTGACATTAAGTAGATTATTGTCCCTTTTCACCCTAAAAATGGTAGCTTATGGTAAATGATGGCATTTATAGAATATTTAGAACATTGTTACCTGTAACAATGGAATGGAAAGGAGTCTATTGATCCACAAGGAAAATGCCCTGGCATCGGTAGTCGAAACGCATTGGATTTACTCCCTAAGGGGTTTGTTTGGTGCCAGTACCACTGCAGCATTATTTCAATGATTCAATAAAAGGAAGATGATTTTAACCTAACTTTCCCCACTGGATTTCCTTCTTTCTATATAGAATATATGGGATAACTAATTTAGCATTTTCGAAATGTTACCACAACCAACCATGTTGTGCTGAATATTGCTTTGATTCTAAGATTTTGCAACAAATTAATGCTTATTTATATTGATGAATAGAGCACTCAGAGTATAGTTCCCATCTAGAATGCAATTGTAAAGATAGAAGATTCAGTAGCGTAACTTTCGGTGGGCTAGATAGCACAGTCGCCTGGGATCCATTTAGACTGTGGGCACCACTCGGAGTATCAAGACATTGTTAAACTCTTATGTATAGCAGGATTAAACATAGAGACATAGAAGCCATGGTTTGTTCTGTTGTCCGAAGGTCACTTTAAAGCGGCAACCTGCACAATGAGGAAGCACAGGATATCAGAATCCTGGCGCATGTGATGCAAAAGTCAACACTTTGCTTGTCCAAGAAACTCACAAGGATCCACTAAAGGCCAGTTTACATGCAACGACATCGCTATCGATGTCTCTGACAATCGCACCCGCCCCCGTCGTTTGTGCATCACGGGCAAATCTCTGCCCGTAGCGCACAATATCGCTATTACCTGTCACATGGACTTACTTTCCCAGCGACCTTGCTGTGGCCAGCGAACAGCCTCTTTTCTAAGGGGGCGGTTTGTGCGGCATCACAGCGATGATACACGGCAGGCGTCCAATAAAAGCGGAGGGGCGGAGAGCAGCCGCATGTAAGACACGCCCACCTCATTGCCAGAGGATGCAGCTACGGTGCTGTTCGTCGTTCCTGGGGTGTGACACGTAGCGGTGTGTGCTGCCTCAGGAACGACGAACAACCTGCGTCCAGAACGAGCAAAGATATTTTGAAATTGATCGACGTGTCAACGATCAACGATTAGGTGAGTATTTTGGATTGTTAGCAGTCGCTCGTATGTTTCACACGACGCAACAACGTCGCTAACGAGGCCGGATGTGCGTCACGAATTTTGTTAGCGATGTCGTTGCGTGTAAACCGGCCTTTAGTACTAAAAAGTGGCTGTGTCTTATACTTTTGAAACAGCTCTCACTGCCCGGCCTCCCCGCCGTGTCACACCTACCTCCCTGTCCCTGCTTCCTCAGTGACCTGGGAGCATGCTCAGAAAGTTGCTCCTCCCATTATGTAATTTTTTTACCATCAGAGTTTGGTCAAAGTTTAAAAAAAATGATGGAGGTTTCTCAAGGTTTTGCAACTGAAGAGTCTGTGAAAAATGGGCAGCACACGGATGGCATCTGAATATTGTCTGGTTTTTTTTCACAGATCTAAAGACTTCCATTGGCTTGTTTGGTATGACACCTGGATCAATCAATTATCGGACCAGTGCTTTTGTGTGGACATGTGAACTGCAACCATAGACTATCACGGTTACAAGTGCTGTCTATGAAAAACACAATTTGTGAGGGAAAAACTAGGCATATGGCAGAAAAGGAGATCCAAAGTAATGGTTGTACAGTTACATTAAGCCTTAGGGTAAGTGCACATATTAAGTATTTGCCACATGTATTCTGAGAACTCAGCATTTAACAGCACAAGCAAAGTGAAGGAGATTTCCGAAATCTATAGCACATGTTGCATATTTTTTTAGTAGTGATGCGATTGAAGTTCTCAAAGAATCAAATTTCCCAGTAAAATCGTGTGAACAGACAAATTCAAATTTTGCTCTTTCCACTCCTCTTTAAGACTATGTGCGCATGTTGCGGTCAGTTACTTGCAGTTGTAAACGCATCCTCTGGCAGAAATAGTCTTTGCCAAATTTGATTTTGACCACAAAAACGCTAAAAATACGCGTGCGTTTTTACCACGTTTTTTTTTTCCAGGAGGTGTAGATTTGGTGACGGAATATGGTATAAAAATGTCAGCATCAAATCTGCATCTCTTGGGAAAAAAATGCACAAAAACAGGGGTTTTTTTATGCCATTTCAGTGCAGTTTTCTTCCGGGAGCTGTATATTTGGTGCTGAAATCTGGTGCAGAAAGTGGAACAGGCTAGGTGGTGAGGTCTCCATCAATGGAAATCTTAAAATAGATGCTTGATTAACATATAGCTGAGATAATTTAGAAACACCTGTCCTCTCAGGAGGTTGGACCTGATAGTCCTTGAGGTCCCTTCCACCTTTACCATTCTATGACTTATAAACTCTCTCTCTCTCTTTCCTGTAGAGTGTAAGCACTTATGGTTAGCAAGGTCCTCTCCCTCTTCTGTAGAGTGTAAGCTCTTATTGTCAGTGAGGTCCTCTTTTGCTCTTCTGTAGAGAGTAAACTCTTATTGTCACTGGGGTCCTCTCTCTCTCTCTCATACTCTCTCTCTTCTGCAGAGTGTAAGCTCTTATTGTCACTGGGGTCCTCTCTCTCTCTCCTGTAGAATGTAAGCTCTTTTTGTCAGCGGGGTCCTCTTCTCTCTCTCCTGTAGAGTGTAAGCTCTTATGGTCAATGGGGTCCTCTTCTCTCGCCTGTAGAGTGTAAGCTCTTATTGTCAGCGGGGTCCTCTTCTCTCTCTCCTGTAGAGTGGAAGCTCTTATTGTAAGCGGAGTCCTCTTCTCTCTCTCCTGTAGAGTGTAAGATTTTATAATCAGCAGGATCTGTTTTTTTGTCTTTCCTGTATAGTATAAACTCTTATAGCTAGCTGTGTCCTCTCTCCCTCTCTCTCTCCCTCTCTCTCTCTCTCCCTCTGTCCCTGCCTCTCTCCCTCCCTCTCTCCCTCCCTCTCTCTCCCTCTCTTTCCCTCTCTCTCCCTCTCTCCTTCTCTCTCCTTCCCTCTCTCTCCCTTTCCCTCTGTCTCTCTCCCTCACCCTCTCTCCCTCCCTCACCCTCTCTCCCTCCCTCTCTCTCTCTCTCTCCCTCTCTCTCTCCCTCCCTCCCTCTCTCTCCCTCCCTCTCTATCCCTCTCTCTCTTTCTAACTCTTTCCCTCCCTCTCTCTCCCTCTCTCTCTCTCTCTCTCTACCTCTCTCTCTCCCTCTCCCTCTCTCACTCTCTCCTGTAGAGTGTAAGTTTTTATGATCTTCAGGGTTCTCTTTTTTCCACTCCCCACTTGTATTTTTTGAGCAATTACATGTATAAATGTCATGTAAATTTACATATCACAAATCAATTTTTGGATGAAAATTAAGCAAATTCAGCAAATTCGAATCTCAATAGATCTGGTCGTCTCTAGTTATCACCTAAAAGGGGCCCCGGTTATTTTTTCTGTAAGAAAAATAAGATGTAAATTCTCAGTTTGCCATCTTGTGTCACATAAATTGAAATGTAATTATTCTTAAAGGATAAATCTTACTACCATTGAAATTTCAATTTTATCTAATTTAGTTTAAATCTGCCAAACGTCTTGCACTCCGGTTTTGCTTTACTTTTAAAACATTTTCCTTATAAACAATAACATCCTTCTCATCACTTCCACCATCTTTCCTCATGTTGATTGAAAGAAGTGGTTCATTTTAAAATACCAATGAAGTGACATTCATCTACGAACCATCTGCTTTCAGATAAACTAAACAGAGAGTAATCTAAATAAGCAAACCGAGAGTGAATTCTGTTGATGTATCATTCTAAGCAAATATTTCTCTCTACGTGTATATTATGATGTCTAGCTTCAGCAGTACCTGTAACAAGGAGCTAATATTACAGTACAAAATTATTATTAAATGTTACATTTTAGACGTAATCGTGATGTGTATGGTTAATTTAGTTAACACATATTACACTAATAAACTAACCAAAGATTTTTATAGAAAATATTGAGAGCTATGAGAAAACCTACAGTGACAGTACAGCGGGCCACAGAGATCTAACTGCACCTCTGCAACAATAAACTTCATACAGTTTGTACAAATTAATAATGGAATACTTTTTTGCTGTATTGGATATTTTTTAAGTTTTCATCACCTAAAAACTTGTACAAGGCCAGAGGTAGGATTTTGGTACAAATGAATTGAAGAGACCAGTTTAAATAGGGTGATAATTTGTAAATGATCCTTCATTAGAATACTGCATACTATTATTGGTTCATATAAATATACCTCCAATAAGTTGACAAACAAGCAAAGCTCTTGTTCATGGGCATGGATATCATCATGAACTTGAATGCTAGCTTGCATTGTATTTGCAAACCTTCTGTCCCATACAGTTGTCAGCCTGTGGCAATGAGCCATTAAACAAGCTCCAATTAACTAGTTTACAGTTTGTTTTAGGAGTAGATACATCAAAGTGTCTACACCAGTTTTCTTTTGTTAAAGCCAAGTCAAAATTTTGCGACGTTTGGAGTGTTCATGTCAGTCCGGCCAGCTCTTCCAAAATGGCCGGAGCTGTGGCACGACCAAGAAATGCAAAGAAAATCCCTCAACAGCTCGTAGTTGAATGTGCGGTTGTCAAATTAGACTAATAAAACAGCTCTGCAAAATTGTAATGCGTATCTATTTTTCTTTTCTTTTTTTTAAACACCGTTCTCCCCACTAGACAAAAACACCATAACAAATAATTCTACTTTGCTAAATAAATTCATGCCCAAAAACCAAAGTGGACTAGTAAAACAGTTGTGTGCATATGTTAAGAATGTATTTTTTTAAATATATATATATATATATATTATATATATATTTTTTTATAAAATTCTAACTCCCCCCCCATCAACCAGAAGTTAGATATCTAGAAATTCTAAATAGATACATCTGTAGATGACCTATCAAACTTCAATGTGCTGTCTTTAATAATCTAGTAATGCCCGGTTGAAATTATATAGCATACATATTAGCAGTTATTAACAACCAACACAACAGGTAATAGGGCGGGCACGGCAGCTAAAGTTCCTTTCCGGTCACATGGGCCCGAAAAGCATCTTGAAGTCCAGGCAGTGTCTCTCAGGCACAGGCAGTGGCACAGTCTATTAGGCATAACTGATGCATTAAGAGGTCCTCAGTGACAAATCCCAGTGTGTCCAGGCAACTGCAGTATAGCACTGCCGAACAAAATCAGAGGCAAATATAGTAATAAGCTCCTCCTGTCCTACCCAAAGAATATACGCTGATACCGCGGCTAACCACTGCGTGCTGGCCGGTGTGAAACATCTCAGATTTGGGAGCAGCAGAATTTTGCCACTCTCTGTTGAACACCCCACTCCTGTGCCACAAGAGAGATGTTCATCTCTCATAGCAGAAGAGGTAATGGCCAAGGTAAATAAGTGGAGAAGGGAATTGATTTCATATAGCAAAGTTGTAATTGAATCCACAGTACTTATCACTGTAGTATTACTGATATTGCTATAATAATATTTATTCATTTATATATCACTATTAATTCCATAGCGCTTTACATACAGTACATCAGCAACACTGTCCCCATTGGAGCTCACAATCTAAGGTGCTATGAGGTGTGTCCATCTAATTATAAAGATGAGTAAATCTGTTGACATTCACATTTACCAGATTACCTTGGGTCAGGTCTGAAAATTTGATTCACATCAATAAATTTGATTTGTGTGTTATTATGCTCAGAGGACCTTCCAAACAGGAGCTGACCAACAAAATGTATAGGGCGGCTTGGCTAGACTGGTGAAGGCAGAGTGAGTAGAATTTTTTTTAAACTCTTCTTAGCCCTTTAGAATCCTGTAAAATGGTGAATGGATGACTGTTATTTTGCCGAATTTTTGCAAAGCAAATCCCAAAATAAACAAATTCAGGCACACTGATACTTTTTGTAAAATCTGAGAAAAATTATTTTTTTACCTTAAACCATTTTGCTCATCTCTACGAAATATATTAAAATGAAACTTGGCATCATTAACCACTTAATAATCTCTGTACCTTGTGGTCATAGAATTACCATTTCCTTCTGCTGCTGAACCCCAGAGCATAATAAGGGACATTAAATTTGCAGAGAATAAGTTCTCAAAGAATGAAATTTCCCAGTAAAATCGTGTGAACAGACAAATTCAAATTTTGCCTTTTCCACTCCTCTTTAACCCCTTCAGCCCCCAGCCTGTTTTCACCTTAAAGACCCGGCCATTTTTTACATTTCTGACCAGTGTCACTTTGACAGGTTATAACTCTGGAACGCTTCAACAGATCCTGGCGATTCTGAGATTGTTTTTTCGTGACATATTGTACTTCATGTCAATGGTAAATTTAGGCCGATATTTTTTGCATTTATGTGTGAAAAGTTTGGAAATTTGGCGAACATTTTGAAAATTTCGCAATTTTCAAAATTTGAAATTTTATGCCCATAAATCTGTGAGATATGTCACACAAAAACAGAAAATACCCAAAAGTGACCCCATTCTAAAATCTGCACCCCTCACACTGCTCAAAACTACATCCAAGAAGTTTATTAACCCTTTAGGAGCTTTACAGCTACCAAAGCAATGTGGAAGGAAAAAATGAAAATTTTACTTTTTTACACAAAAATGTTACTTTAGCCATAAAATTTAGCATTTTCACAAGGGTATCAGGAAAAATGCACCATAAAATTAATTGTGCAATTTCTCCTGAGTACACCGATATCTCATATGTGGGGGAAATCAATTGTTTTGGCGCACGGCAAGGCTCGGAAGAGAAGGAGCATCATTTGAATTTTTGAAAGCAAAATTGTCTGGAATAATTAGCAGATGTGATGTTGCGTTTGGAGACCCCCTGAGGTTCCTAAACAATGGAGCTCCCCCACAAGTGACCCCATTTTGGAAACTAGACCCCTCATGGAATTTATCTAGATGTTTATTGAGCACTTTGAACCTCTGGGGGCTTCACAAAAGTTAATAACTTTGAGCAATGAAAATAAAAAAAAACAAAATTACCACAAAATTGTTACTTCAACCAGGTAGCTTTTTTTTCACAAGGGTATCAGGAAAAATTGCAACATAAAATGTATTGTGCATTTTCTCCTGAGTACACAGATACCTCATATGTGGTGGAAATCAAATGTTTGGGCGCACAGCAGGGCTCGGAAGGCAAGGTGCGACAATTGACTTTTCAAACGCAAAATTGTCTGGAATCGTTAGTGGATGCCATGTTGTGTTTGGAGACCCCCTGAGGTGCCTAAACAATGGAGCTCCCCCACAAGTGACCCCATTTTGGAAACTAGACCCCTCATTGAATTTATCTAGATGTTTACTGAACACTTTGAACCCCTGGAGGCTTCACAAAAGTTAAGAACGTTCAGCCATGAAAATATATATATTTTTTTTTTACCATGAAATTGTTATTTCAACCAGGTAGCTTTTTTTTCCACAAGGGTATCAGGAAAAAATGCACCATACAATGTATTGTGCAATTTCTCCTGAGTACACAGGTACCTCATATGTGGTGGAAAGTAATTGTCTGGGTACACAGCGGGGCTCAGAAGAGAAGGAGCGCCATTTCACAGCAAAATTGGTTGGAATTATTAGCGTACGCCATGTTGCGTTTGGAGACCCCCTGAGGTGCCTAAACAATGGAGCTCCCCCACAAGTGACCTCATTTTGGAAACTAAACCCCCATGGCATAAATCTACATGGGTAATAAGCACTTTGAACCCTCACGTGCTTCATACATTGAGGCATAAAAACAAAAAAGTACTTTTTTTTTTTCCACAAAATGTTATTTTAGGCTCCATTTTTTAATTTGTACAGGGGTAACAGGATAAAGTGGACTGCAAAATTTGTTGGGCAATTTGTTCTGAGTACGCTGATACCTCATATGTGGCAGAAAAACACTGTTTGGGCGCACGGCAGAGCTCCAGAGGGAAGGAGCGTCATTTGACTTTTTAAATGGAAAATTAGCTGGAATCGTTAGCCGCACCATGTCGCGTTTGGAGATCCCCCTGATATGCCCAAACAGTGGAGCTCCCCCACATGTGACCCCATGTTGGAAACTAGACCCCCCCAATACAAAGAAATATTAGTTTGGCATAATAAAAAATACAGACGTCAGTAAAAAAAAAAAAATATATATGCACCTGCAACTGACACTAAGGGGCACTTTGCACACTGCGACATCGCAGGTGCGATGTCGGTGGGGTCAAATTGAAAGTGACGCACATCCGGCATCGCATGCGACATCGCAGTGTGTAAAGCCTGGATGATACGATTAACGAGCGCAAAAGCGTCGTAATCGTATCATCGGTACAGCGTCGGCGTAATCCATAATTACGCTGACGCAATGGTCCGATGTTGTTCCTCGCTCCTGCGGCAGCACACATCGCTGTGTGTGAAGTCGCAGGAGCGAGGAACATCTCCTACCGGCCTCACTGCGGCTTCCGTAGGATATGCGGAAGGAAGGAGGTGGGCAGGATGTTTACATCCTGCTCATCTCCGCCCCTCCGCTCTGATTGGCCGCCTACCGTGTGACGTCGCAGTGACGCCGCACGACCCGCCCCCTTAACAAGGAGGCGGGCCGCCGGCCACAGGGACGTCGCACGGCAGGTGAGTGTGTGTGTGAAGCTGGCATAGCGATAACTTTCGCTACGCCAGCTATCACCACATATCGCTGCTGCGACGGGGGCGGGCACTATCGCACTCGGCATCGCAGCATCGGCCTGCGATGTCGCAGTGTGCAAAGTGCCCCTAAGGCAAGTGCCACACGTGAGAGCAATGCACAAATCTCGCATCACATCACCCGACACAGCCGCACACTCCTGAGAGGGGAGTGGCAGATGCTGGGGCGGTGGAGCAGCAGATGGGGCGAGAGCAGTGACTGATGGGGAGAGGGGAGCGGCAGATGCTGGGGCGGTGGAGCAGCAGATGGGGCGAGAGCAGTGACTGATGGGGAGAGGGGAGCGGCAGATGCTGGGGCGGTGGAGCGGCTGATGGAAAGAGTGCAGCGGCCGCCGTGACGCTCTCCTCCCGCTGCGCCACCCCCTGCATCTGACGCCGCTTGCTCTTACTGCTGAGTAGCGGCGTCAGATGCAGGGGCGCAGTGGGAGAGCAGGGGCGAAGCACATGGAGCAGGGCAGCGGTGGATCGGGGGCTGTGACTCACAGATGGGCGCCTGCAGGGATCGCTCTCCTCAGATTCCACGGAGGGAGAAGCTAAGGAGAGCGATCTCCTACAGCGAGCTCACCCGGTTCCAGAGGCACGGTGCTGCTTGGAGAAATCGGTCACAACGCCGATCTCTCCAATCAGAGCTGGGGGCGGGTGCAGTAAAGCTCACTGAGCTCCAGCCAATGGCCAGTGCTGCAGCTGCACTGACATAGCTGGATCTCAATGCTTCAGCCATTTTCAATGGCTGAAACATAACACTGGCTGTGATTGGCTGACGAACGCCGTTCAGCCAATCACAGCCTCCGTAGGTCCGGGAAGGAGACACCACCCCTCCTGAGGTCAGGTACAAGTCCTCTCCTTCCCGAATCTACAGTTTTTTAAAATCGATCGCGGTGCCCGGTGCTCCGGGGCCGCGATTTCGCCATGACGGATCTAGCCGTCATGGGTCTTTAAGTACCAGGGCACCATGACGGCTAGATCCGTCAAAGGTCATGAAGGGGTTAAGACTATGTGCGTATGTTGCGGTCAGTTACTTGCAGTTGTAAACGCATCCTCTGGCAGAAATTGTCTTTGCAAAATTTGATTTTGACCACAAAAACGCTAAAAATACGCTTGCGTTTTTACCGCGTTTTACATGCTTTTCATTGCTTAAAGTCAGATGCATTTTCAATACAAATACACTACTAAATAAAGTTTAAACATTCAAACACTATGAAAAAACGGGAAAAAAATTATAACAAATATCATGCTTAAAATCAAACACAAAATAGCTAATTTTATTAAAATGATATCTGTGATCTATATATTTATGTTTCAAATAACGTTAAACTATTGATTTTCATTAATGTAATTGTCGGCCTATATGTGTGTGTAAAGGGACACATCATGCCCTTAATATAATGTGAAAAACGCATGCGTTTATTTTGTCAGAAAAGCAAGTAAAACGCTAGGATTTTGATTTAGGTTGCATTTTGAAACTTCTCATTGACTCTAATGTTAGTAAAACGCAGAAAAATGGCAAAAACAATTGACATGCTGCTTCTTTAAACGCAGAGATTTTGACAAATTTTCTGCAACTAAAGCGCAGCGTTTTTAACAGCATTGTGCGCACAAGAAAGCCCAATTTCCCATAGACTTTGCTTGAAAATCAAAACGCATGCATTTTTGCATTAAAATGCTGCAGTTGAAAACGCTGCGGAAACGCATGAAAAAACGCAACATGCACACACAGCCTAAGGCTATGTGCGCACTTACCGGATTTTGCTGCGGATTTTCCGCGGATTTGCTGCATGTTTCGCTGCAGAAAATGTTCATAAAATCTCTGCAGTGAATCACCAGCAAATCCTATGGAGAAAAAAAACCCTGTGCGCACTGGGCGGAATTTGACAGCTGCATGTTTTGCTGCAGGAATCCCGCAGCAAAAACAAGTGCATGTCAATTCTTTTCCGCACGTCGCTGCGGCATTTCACTCCATTGACTCCAATGTTAATCATGAAATCCCGCAGGGAATAACGCAGGCAGCAAATTCTGTGCGGTTCACTGCGTTTTCCTGCGTTATTCCCTGCGGTATTTCGCGGTTTACCTCCGGTAATGTAAATCGCTTGTCTGCGGTTTTGCAGGGAAGTGATGTCATTACAGGAAGAGGAAGCGGAGCAGAGAGTAAACACACACAGATCACAGACACAGACATCACAGACACAGATAGACATCACAGACACATAGAACACACATAGAAAGAAAACGGAAATATAGAAAACAAAGAACGTGGGCTCCGCTGCATATTTACCTTCCAGCCGAGGTAAGCACACAGCGGCGGCCCGGTGTTCTCAGGCTGGGGAGGGAGAGGGGCAGGGTTAATGTCCCCCGCCTCACTCCCCCTCCCGCAGCCGAGAATATCAGCCGCAGCTGCCCCGGCACTGTCGCATGCATTATGCGGCAGCACCGGCGTGTCCTCGGCTCTTCTTGCTGCCGTGTAGCAGTGGCAGCAAGGTAATATAAGGGGTTAATGATGGTGGGGGACCACCGCCATTAACTCCAGGCTTGATCATGGCAGCGTCTATGTGACAGCTGACATGATCAACCCGTAAGTAAAGTGAATAAAACACACACACAGAAAAATCCTTTATTTTAAATAAAACAAACAAGCCTCGTTCACCATTTTATTAACCCCTCCCGCACCAAAGCTCCGGCGTAATCCACAGGTCCTGCGCTGCTTCCATCCAGCCGCGACTGTCACAGACACAGCGCTGAATGAAAGCAGCAGACAGCAGAGGTAATTACCGGTCATTTCCCACGGCCGGTAATGTGAACTCACTGCCGACCGTGGGAAATGCAGCGATCTGTCCTCTATCTATCTATCTCTCTATCTGTCTATCTATCTATCCCTCTATCTATTCTTCTGTCTATCTACTATCTCAGAATTAAATGACTTTTTTTTTTTTTTTTTTCTTCAATGTGCTTTATTGCATTGAATGCAATAAAGCACATCCCAACCCGCACGCGGCAAAACCGCGGCAATACCGCGAACAATACCGCGGTAAAACCGCAGCAAACCGCATGCGGTTTTCGGGTGCGGTTTCCTGCGTTTTTTTACCGCGGGTGCGGTAATCTTTGAGAGCATGCGGAATTTTCTCAAGAAAATTCCATTTCCCAGTGCGCACATAGCCTAAGGGCGGCACGGTGGCTCAGTGGTTAGCACTGCAGTCTTGCAGCACTTGGGTCCTGGGTTCAAATCCCACCAAGGAAACCATTTGCAAGGAGTTTGTATATTCTCCTTTGGACACTCCAGTTTCCCACACTCCAAAACATACTGATAGGGAACTTAGATTGTGAGTCCCGATGGAGACAGTGTTGCCAATGTATGTAAAGCGCTGTGGAATTAATAGCGCTATATAAATGAATAAATATTATTATTGTTATCTTTAGTGTCAACTGATTTAGAAATGGTGTTTGTAGTTATTTTGTCTGTTATCGAGGTTATCTGGATATACAAAAATTCTATATGGGTTATACTTGTTTGAGGTTTAAATTGTATGCCCCAAGTGTTTTCATTTCATTAAATAAAGAATTTTTTACTTATTCTTTGTTGCCTTGCCAGATGATAAGTAGATCATCTATATATCCACGGTACAGAAATAATGTCATTTTCAAATCTGACCATAAGTACATTGGTTAAATTAAGTAACAATCTCAAGCCTATTACAGTCCCATTGTTCTCGTGGTAAATTATGTTGTTGTTATTATTATTATTATTATTATTATTATTATTATTATTATTAAATGGGATATGAATTTTAGACAGAATCATTGTGAATGGGCACTGCTTTGATACCCATTTTTAATACCTAAACTAATGTAAGCAGTTTGTTTGTTATTTATTTATCCCTAAAGGGGTGGTGAGAAGCATAAATTAATTTTGACATCACTTGCAGCAGCATCGCTGGTTTCTGCACACTGGGTATACTTACAACGCAGACTGAGTGCGCACTCTTGCCGACTCTGGTCAAAACCGGCACAGAGTGCACTGTCACTGTGCACATTGCACAATGACAAGAATCTACTGAACATTCGTGGAAACGACATCCATCGCATGCTCAGTGGAGGAGGGACTAGATCAGCCTTCGGAAAAATCACTGCTCTCTCTGTAATGACTTGCTTAATTTACCTCAATGCCATACAATTCAATGGTGTCCTGAACTGGAGTGTAAGTGCATTCCCCTGTGGGGCTGCAGTCCTTTTTTATCACTGGCATTCTGTTGGAGCTACTTCTATAAGAAATGCAGTGGCAGAATAAACAATATATTACACAATGCATGAATCCTTTGTAGATTAGGTAACAATGACATGATTCAGCATCTGTATTATACTTCCAGCACTTGATGGAGGACATGAACTTTCCTCCATATGTGATGCATCAGACAACTGTGTAAATGTACTTTAAAAAAAAATGTATCATGAAGATATATCCATTAATAAAAATTCCAAATTAATTTTGACCTCATGCTTTTATTTGTTGGCTGTACTTAAACGATTGGATACAATTCGTATAATTTACCCCCCAACAAGAATTTTTGTTAAGCTCTATGGAGTAAAATCATTGGGAACGTTTATATACCCATTAGATTAATTTCTAGACTGATGCTGATCTGGTCCAGAGTTTACTATAAAATTTAATTTGATTTTTTTTTTGTTACATTGTAATAGTTGTTGTTTAAACTTCTGCAATATTTCAAGAACACTTATTACGTTGTCTTAGTATTTTTTCCATTCCTAACAAATATCAGATCTATTTTTTTTTAATTGTTTAGTATTTTTAGACTCCAGAGACAGAGCTTGTTGGCAAAATTCCCAATATCGTCATGACTAGTAAAATAAGATGTAAATTACTCATTCTATTGGTTTTTCTTTATCTGCATCAATTATTATATACTATTATATATACTAATCATTGGATTAAAACCAATGCAATGTAAATTAAAAATAGATAAATAAATAAAGTTACAAAACCTAACTCCAATGATGTACAAACCATATTCATAATGCAACAAAATATATTCAGTTAGGGTTAATGATGAGCGAGTTTCGAAATACTCGAATTCACGATACTCAACGAGTACTGTCTAATACTCGTGTATGCATTACTAATAGTGTGTGCAATGCAAGTCAATGGGGAATACTCGCAACATAACGAATAACCGAATGCCATACGATTCGCTATTCGCACAAATAGTGCGACATTCAGGTTACTCATTACATTGCAAGTATTCCCTATTGATTTGCATTGCACACACTATTCGGAATGCATACACACGAGTATTAGACAGTATTCGTTACGATCATCGCGAATCCGAGTATTTCGAAACTCGCTCATCACTAGTTAGGATATGTCTTTAACTATTAATATGCATCTAGACTGATGTAAAATTAGCTTGGGACTAGAGTACACTTGGCTTTATTGATCAGAAAAAATGTAGTAGATTTTACACTGATTTAACAGCTTCGTAATAATAGACTATTCACATGTTTTTTGTGCTTTGTTTTATCACTGTTGGGGCTTTATTTTTCAATCATTTTTATTAAATATTATTTTTAGTGTTACTAAGAGGAAAGATATCCAAAAGGCAAATACAGTAAAACTAAATGAAACCATAATTATCAAGTGAAATGTTACTTCAAAATAAAGTGCTAAAATTAGTTGCAATTTTCACTTTTAAATATTTGTGAAACAGTTTTGAATGATTGGCCAGACTGAAAAATTAAGCCAAAAGTCACATTTGGATATATATTTTCTTTGAAAAGTAAAACTTTTAAAGCTAATTATAATACGTTTTCTAGAGTGAGTGGAGGAGTGTGTTCAAGATGAATCTCTTGAAATTCATGGTTTTATGAACATTGAAACTTTTTAGATTCAATTAATTTTTTTTACAAAAAAAACTTGCCCAGCACTCTGGAACATCAGAGAGCGGGCAAACGTCATTTTGCATTCCCGCATGGGACCTCCCGTAATGCCCTGCTGATGTAACATCTCTGGGATTATCATAGTTTATACTGTGATTGTCAGTACCTGGGTGATCAGAAATCAGCGGGTCTCAGTGAAGCACAGTTTACCGCAGCCATTTTCCAATCGAAAGAGTCAATAGGTAAGTTGCTCTTATAGTCATTGGGGTCTTCTCTCTCCTATAAAATATAGGAGCAACGAGGGTTTTACGCAGGTGACATCCATGGAGACAATGAGTAATGTAGGATATAAACAAACCAGTAGAGATGAGTGAGTTAAACCCTGCGCTGCTGAGGATCCAATGAGGAGATGGGAGTCGAGCAATATTAAAGTGCAGTTTTCATTATCATGGTGGGGAGATAAGGTATGCACACCAGTGACTATGTAAGGGGAATACATGAAATAGCAGAAACTGCTGTGTGAATACTGACTTGAAAAATCCAATAGCTATATGTAAGAGTGAAAATGTGAAAAATGGAATCTGCATTACTGCCATGAACATATGAATCAAGAGAAATTTAGCTACTGAAATGATCAATGCAATAGAGCCCCAACACTACGCCAAAGTATTTCTCTACGTTGGGGTCCCTAGCTAGTGTGTGTCCTCTCATGCAGTTAAAAAACTTACCGTGTATGGGAAGCTGAGACCCAGGCTATTTATGCGTATGATATGGATTGGCAATAGGTGTGGTTGGGGAGGGTTCACAAATGAAAAACTACTAACAAATAAGGAATAACGTTTGGAACACCATTCTAAGTGACATCCATGGAGACAATGAGTAATGTAGGATATAGACAAACCAGTAGAGATGAGTGAGTTAAACCCTGCGCTGCTGAGGATCCAATGAGGAGATGGGAGTCGAGCAATATTAAAGTGCAGTTTTCATTATCAACTCGTTTCGAATAAAATCTTCATCAGGACAACCACAAATATGTCAAATAAATGACATATTTGTGCTTTGTCCTGCAGAAGAAGATTTTCTTCAAAACACATTGACAATAAAGACTGCATTTAAAATGACTTTACTCCCATCTCATCAATAGATCTTTGGCAGCCCAGGGTTTAACTCACTCATCTCTACTGATTCGTCTATTTCATGTAAAATGTAATCCCTTATGGTCAATGGGGTTCTCTCTCTCATCTCAAGCTTTCCAGTATTAAAAATTGCATGAATTTATTTCCCACAAAAAAGTTGGGAAATTTTCTGCAAGTTCAGTGAATTTGAATTTCAAAAGATTCAGGAATCTCTAATCTTTTCCAATGTTAGAGGGAAAATTAGATCTTTAACAAGTAGAAATTTCTTTTGTCTTGGCATCACAAAAATCATATGATCAGCCATATGATTGTAAGGAATGATAAGTCCAAATGCTGGTCCCTCTATGACTTACAAAAAATAAATAAAACAATATATACAAATCAATTTTCATCTATTCGGCACTGAAGGTGCTTCAAATTGGCTGTGGAAAAATATTATTTTTGCAACTAATATACGTATATTTGAACCCCTGGTTGCTTTCCTCCCCTCTAATTAAATTTTGCGCCACCGTCGCCATTATCCCTTTGTCACTAAAATGGTGCACTAGTGAGCGGGTGCACTTACTGCCGTCTCCAGAGCCATCTGCAACAAACTGGTGACTGGATATATTCACAGAGACAGTGTCTTCAATAAAATGGCATTCGAGTTCGCGTTGACTTAGGTGCCATTTTAGGGTATGTGCGCACGTTGCTTTTTACCTGCTTTTTACCTGCTTTTTTGCTGCTTTTTCTTCTGCGCTGTTTAATGCCAAAATGGATGTGTTCTTCTATTCAAGCAAAGTCTATGGGAATTTGGGTTTCTTGTTCACACTATTGTTGTTCAAAATGCTGCCTTTTTGTGGCAGAACTTTGGTCAAAAACTCAGCTTTGCAGTGCAAAACCCAAATGGCAAAAACAATTGACATGTTGCTTCTTTGAAAAGCTGAGTTTTTGACCAAAGTTCTGCCACAAAAAGGCAGCATTTTGAACAACATAGTGTGAACAAGAAACCCAAATTCCCATAGACTTTGCTTGAATAGAAGAACACATCCATTTTGGCATTAAACAGCGCAGAAGAAAAAGCAGCAAAAAAGCAGGTAAAAAGCAGGTAAAAAGCAACGTGCGCACATACCCTTAATGAACAATTCAACTACACCATGACCATAGCTCTACACACGGGCTGGCCAAGCAGTTCGATCCTGGCTTTGAACAGAGGGAAGCGTTCAGCATTATATAGGAAATAAAGAATACGTACACAGTGTCTATTTTTTTCATGTGAATTATCATGCACTATATGCTCTTTATAAATACTGTCTTCTATATATATTATTTATGTATTTCCTATTTTTCTGCCTCAATTAATATATGTATAGTTTCATACTTAACTATAATACCTTATATATTTAGCACTCATTATGGGCGTTAGTGCCTTGCTTTTTCTCCCTATGTTTGTTCTTAGGCAGCATGCCCTCCCCTACTCTCTCCTTTTATGATTCAATGTATCCTGTTCCTCACCTCCCTCATCCCTCACCATAATGTGTTTGGTGTAGGCAGACCAAGATGATTTCGGATGGTTGGTGAAGCATCTTTGTTTCTCGCATCTCCCCTCCCTTTATATGACGTGTCTGATGTGTGCGGGCAGACGTGACAGCTGGCGCATGCTCAATGCTATGTTCATGGGAACATATCAATGTGCATGCACCGGCCTGGCTTCGGACAGAGTTGGACGTATTCAGCATTATATAGTGAATATTCATGATGTTTACTTAAGCTTTAAAATATATTCTCAGTTCTGATTTTTAGGCAAATTAACATTTTACTGGATCAATGTTTCTCATAACAGTGTCAGCCTTCATTTAGACATGGATTTTTCAAATACGTTAAAGGGAACTGTAGCACCCAGGGTGAAGGGGGTATCAGGCACGCGGGATCTCGTACCTGATTTACTAGTTACCGGGCCGGTGTGATGGTCTGGGATATCGTGGTTGCCTGCCCGGCTTCATGCCCCGAAGTGTACACCAATTATGAGAGAGGATCATGGGGGTTGTAGTAGGAAGATTGTCGTGATGCCACCTGCGGTACGCGGCTAGAGATTAGCCACCGCTGCTGTCGCTGTCATCCGGGGTGGATGGTAATAGCAGCAGAGATGTTGTCGCTCCCCACAGGTGGAGCAGGCCCCAGGAAAGATGATGAGGGGAGTAGTGACGGTGAAGGCTTTTGGTGCCGAGGCGCAGGTTGTCGGTAATAAGAGTCTGAGTCAAATGCTGAGGTTCCAGGTGTCTTTACTCACTCTTTGTGCCACTCGGGTAGTACTGGTCACTCGCTGTGATGTGCCCCATCGACCTCGGATAAATTAGAAGCAGTCACCGTTGTTTGAAAGAAGAAATTTCTTTGTCAGAGTTGAACCTTCCAGCCGTGAGGAACCTGTGCTGAGTGCTCCGCTTTAAGCCACAGGCCCTGTGAAGAGAAGAGAAGAAAGAGGTGATGGTGTTGTGTCCCAGAACTGGTGTCCTGGCTAGACTGACTCAAGATTGTGTGAGTGTGCTCCTACTTCTACCCTAAGTGGAACTCGCCCCCAGGTGGCTGGCTACAGTGACTGGGGAAGTCCCATGCCTCGTGATGGCCACTCCCCTGCCTACCCTGAGCCATCGCCCCCTGTGGGAAGGCTCCTAAGCTACATGTAAAGTGTGAATGTGGAACACTGATGATTAACCCCCTTCTTACCCAATGCAAATATCGCACCTTAAATAAGATGCAATACTATGTAGCGATTGGAGCCGCAGGTTGCACTAATGATATGTCCGCCCTTGCAAAGATTATAAGGGGTATGCGTTTTATCTGGGAAAACCAGAGATAGAACTCTTAAGTAAAACCTGTCACCAGATGTTTATAATACTGACCTAACAGTCAGTGCGGAGCAGACTGGTCTGATGAGCGTCTCCGTTCTCTGGGTCTATGCCTCCTCTTTCGGGCCATCTTTGTTCCTCTTCTGAAGCTAGTGTGGATGATGCGTTCTACATCATCTACACTAGCCAACATTGAGCTCCCGTGCAGGCGCACTACAATACTTTGATCTGCCCTACTAAGGGCAGATCAAAGTGCACCTGCGCAGGACCTCAATGCCGGCTAGTGTAGATGACGTAGAACACTTCATCCACACTAGCTTCAGAAGGAGGACAAAGATGGTTGAAAGAGGAGGCATAGACCCGGAGAACAGAGACACCCATCCGACCAGTCTTCTCTGCACTGAACATTAGGTTAGTATTATAAACATCTGGTGACAGGTTTTATTTAAGTGTTCTATCTCTATTTTTCCCAGATAAAACGCATACCCCTTATAATCTATGCAAGGGCGGCCATATCATTAGTGCAACCTGTGCAGGTGCACAGGGGCCCAATAGGTTAGGGGCCCCTTTGTCATCATAAAACAGTTTCCTAATATTAATTATATTATATATAAGGGTTAAGACTAATAAAGTTCAAAGCTCCCAGTTATTTATTTATGGAATTTTAGAGAGATAATTAACTTTTCCCGAACTATGGGATAAGAGGGGCCTATTTTTAGCTCTTGCACAGGGACCTCAGGGATCCACAGGGATTAGAGGTGAATACTCACTGTATTCACCTCTAAATCTATGGATTGATTATTATAAAATAATATATATATCTTTTTTTTTCTCATTTAACTAATTTAGGATTAGACTTCCCTATTCAAGTAAATTGGTCCATCAAAAATAAATTGACAGCACACGAATGTCATCCATGGCTCATCTGAGGGCTGTCCGTTTCTATTGTTTAATGACTAAAAGAAGGTTAGAAATTTTTTTTTGCATTTGAGATAAACTAATACTACAATGACACAAATAGTCGAAAGTTATATACAGATAATTCTGCTGCGCTGCTGGTCTAGAAGATGGAGATGATGGTGTTGAACTAAGGGCAGTTTTATTAATCCACACGTTTCAAAGTTGATCAAACGCCATTATTAGGAAACAAACCGCAATCTTCTTGACCATCAGCACAAGATAATTATCCATACATCCCTTTCTACTATTATATTTGGAGCAGAGAGGTACCTGATCCAACCCAAACAGTTGAGCAATACCATGCTATCAACAAAGTTTAATTCCCAGGTTATGTCCCATAGTGCTCTTATTGTAACTGTTTAGCTTTACTACACTGACACACAGACAGAAATGGATGAAAATTGAACTCAGCTCACTACTGAAAAATGTTCTTAATGATATCTATGGCAGCATTCACAAATTGAGCTTTATTTGCAGTGTTTTATACAGATCATTCAAGTCAAAATACAATAAAAGGAAATGTGTAAAGTGGTAATTCCATGAAAATACTATATTTCATTTAACAGTATGTTTCACATTTAGTTATACTAGCCATATCATTCTATTAAAAGTTCTGTGCTTAGATATCTTACTTTAACCTAAGTGGTATCGCCTTCTATGATCTCACTCCTGGGACTGAATTGCGTTATAAGGTGTGCAGTTGTGACACCCCTGATTCTATCAGGGTGTCACATGGAACAGAACCCCTGTCTCTCATGGTACAGAACTCACCCTCAATGGTTCTGGGTTCCTGCACACTGGTATTTCTTCTATCAGCACTCAAATCCTAACCACACCTCACGCCACACCCTGTCAGGCACACCAGTGGGTGGTCTAGCTGGAAAAGGGCCACCCGCCTAGGGGTCAGACAGACTGGTGGGAGAGAGGAAGTCAGATCAGTAGTAGCCCTCAGAGAGTGAGGAGACGAGGGAGTTGTAGCTCCCTGTATGTATGACCTTGGTTGGATCGCAGACGGTGGTCTGGGACCAGAGAAGTCGGAGACCCTGTCGCAGGGTATTGGAAAAGGGTGTACTGACTTAGTTTTGGAGAACGGTTGGCATCGGAAAGTCCAGAAACCAGACTGGAACAGAGCACAGCATGGTACAGGACCCTAGATTGGGGAGTAACTTCACGCAACCTGATAATTTACCTGTGGAGGATAGTCTCTTTATAAACTTTACCCAAGAGCTCAGAGATCGAAGGCACCAACACAACAAGGGGGATAGGGATTTCCAGCTTATGCGGCCTACAGAAATCCCAAGTGTTGTGAATGTCAGTTATGCTTTTGCTGCTGTGAGGCTCCCTCTTGTGGCCAGGAATGGTCTGGACAGAGACCAGGTGTGCTGGAGCAATGGGCGTTTCCATTGCTAACTCTCTGCCTATTTAAACCCTGGCCTCCTAGCAGGCTGAGCTGGTTATCATTGTCCTGTAGCTCACCAGCCTTTTCATCTTGCTCCAGACCACATCTACGCCAGATAAGTGCTTGGTTCTTTCTTATGTTGTTTTGTTCGTTTGTTCTTATATGGGTTGTCAAATATTGTGGTTTTTGTCAGTTTATTTGCATGCAGGAATCTTCCCTCTCTGTTGCTTTGCTAGGAAGCTCCCTGAAGCTATGTTTGGAGTTTTGCTCCTATAAGTCCATGTGTTTGTTGCTTCTTGAATTCGTAATTGTTCCTGTTTTCTGTTCATTGGTTTGACAAGAGCGCCTGATATAGGACGGAGTGCAGATCGTGTGATCTGAGGGCCTTTTGTACTATCAGGTATTTTGTTTTTTGTAGGGTTTTTCTCTGGCCACCATCAGCCCCTTTCCTATCCTTTCCTATTTAGTCAGTGGGGCCTCACGTTTGCTGATGCTATCATCCATCTGTGTATTGTATTTTCCTATATCACCGTAGTCTTCGAATGTGGGGGGCTTGCTATACCTTTTGTGGTCTATTTCTGAGGCAGAGAGGTATTCATCCTTCCTCCCTTTAAGATAGCTAGTTCTCCGGCTGGGTTCGCAGTGCATAGGATATAAGTTCACCCCTCAGCTACTTCTAGTGTTGATGGTTAGTAAGGGGATGGCGGCCAGATTAGTTGCCAATGCTCTTGTCACCTTTTTGCCAATGATCTATTATGATTTTCCATGGTTCTGGATCATAACACCCAAGTGTCAGCCATCGAGAGCACAGCTCTACTATATCAATATAGGGAGCGAGACCCTGACAGCTTCAGGCCAAAGGGTCACTTAGGAACATCTACAAAATTGTGCATGGAGGCAGGCTCCGGACCACTACGCAGTACCAGTGGGGATGGATACCCGGACGAGATCCCCCGAGTGGCAGCGGCACCGAGAGACTTGGTTTACTTCTGTGTCAGAGTCTGCTTAATAATTGCACCAATGTCTACACAACCTGAGTGAGTACACTGCACACCCTGCATCTTGCCTACCCGCATAGCCTGCACAACGCTATCCGCAACTTACATTCAGAGTACCGGGGTCTCCCCTACTCGTGGACGGATCACCATCTGGCTGCCCCACTCCATCTCCCCTGAGTACTCCCATCGGCAGTGGCGATACTCCCCTTACCGCGAACCACGGGCGGCGTCATGAACTCTCCCTTGTACATAACCCCCCCTTTAAATTTGAAGTGGCCGCAAGCCCCCGGGTCCGGAGACCCTCGAGCCACAGCAACCCCGGATCCAAGCAGTTCGACTGCTGCAGGGGCGGCACACAGTGTTTTGAACTTAGGTGCAGAGTGGTAAGTAAATTAGCTAAAAAGTGTCAAAAAGTTGTACAATGGCATTTTTTCTGTTGCATCAAAATCACTTGTCTAAATAGGGTAAGTTTATTACTTTGCCAAAATCCCAATGCTGCCGTGAATCTGCTCCTGCTTTCTCTTTTTCATTTAGTGCCTCTGTTGCTGAGATATTCCTTTTTTCTATTTTGGGGCCAAGTATACTTGTGGTCCTAGAAGACCTTACAGAAGAGTTTTTTTACTGGGGGTGTGTAGTCCTTCTCTTCTATGACTGTCCAATCACTTCTCTGTCACAAATGCACTGTTTGCAATCAACTTGCAGCTTCAAAATGGCTACCACGAAAAGGCTTAGCACAAGCTACTCCATTTCTCAGAACCCATGGGTCACACTGGCCTTCACCCTTTAACCACTGTGCAGGAATCTGTACTTACACAAGGGTTACTGTTTCAGTTCCACAAACTCAGCTGCTGTTCAGTGGTGCAAGCTGGCTGGAAAGAAAGTCAGGTAGCAGGGTCAGATCCAGGAGGTCACATCAGGAACATAATCAAAAGAATCATAAAACAAAATTGCAGTTAACGTTAAGTAGGGATCAAGGAGTGGAAATAATCAGAACAAAACACAAGAGCACAGCATAAATGTATGATACAGGATATCAGATCTATTGACTGGCAGTGGGAACTGGCTCTCATGGGTTTATATAGAAAACCAAATTAACAAGATTAACCCCATATCTTCAGGATTGTCCAGAGCAACAAGTCCCAGGAATGATATAAGATTGATGCTGTCAAGCATCACCCACAACAAAGGTGAGAAACCACCCAGCGGCCAAAGCTGTAACCGGCATGGATGTTACCCTTTCGATAGCATCTAAAAGCAGTGAGCAAAACCTTGTGACATATTCCTGTTCTTGCAAGGCCATGCTGTTAGAAGGCTAACCTCAGTATATGCCACAACCAAGTCATACATATCTCACGATTAAGAATAAATAATTTAGATTTGCACCCGTGCTCAATGACAAGACGAAATAAAACGAATTAAAAATAGGATATATTCTTAAAGTAAAAGAGACTGACTTACAGGTCTATAAACATATATTCCAAATACACGTGGCAGTGATTGATAAAACAATTACTTCCTATTATCTGTTGTTTAGCTTTATAAATCAGAGTTTAATGGGGGAGCAGAGCATTAAACATTGGCAGGACGAGCTTTGGCTCTCTAAACACTGCACATGCAATTGAACTTCAATTACGGAGGTCAGGGAAGGCCCTTGTAAGGTACTCTGCAGTTTGTCAGATGTATTTATTCATGTGCAGGAGATTAGAATTCATAAATATTTTGCACTTCTTCAAGTTCTATGCCTTAGACTTTGTTTTTCTTGGCACTTACAAATCAATAGAGCAATAAGCTGCTTTATATGTCCCATTATCAGCAAAATATTAGCTACAACAAAAATGTAATTGTAAAGATTGCAGCAATTTTTGATTCCCAGGTGGAGTCAGGCGACGTAAATGTATTGACTTAAAGGACTGGGGAATGTTCAGTTCTTCTAAAATATGTTGCTTGAGAAAAGACACGCAACAGCTTACCAGCCATAGTCAGCATTCTTCATTTACAGATATTTTGCATAAATTCAACCCATCTGAAATCTTTCCTTTAATTTAACTGACCCACAAAAATATTCACTTTGCAATATAATTTAGTTTCAAATAATAACAATGATAATCATTTGGGAAAGGCACAGGAAATTCCTGAATTCAGTTGCCAATTATGTTGATTTTAACAATAAACCAAAGAAATATCTCTTGTTATGTTTTCTTTTTCTTGGAAAAGGCTTAAGAAAATAGCTAGCTGTTGGTCCAATCAGCTGAGACTTTGATGATTCTAATGAATGTGTAAAAAATTGTTGATGTTTTTGGTTAACCCAGAATTTTAGGCAGAAAATTTAACTTTATAAATATATGTTGTTATAAGTTACTATTCTGGTGCATGTGTGGCGCCCCTGTGGCTTCAAGTGACACAGGGTACTGCACCTTATTCTGGGTGCAGTATTCATCTTGGATACGGAGGAGGTCATCACCAGTAAAATCACCACAATCCACCAAAACACACAGTTAGTTGCCCTCTCAACGGAACTTAGCTTGGGTAGGGTCATTTGGATGGTCACCATAAGGTAGGGGACCTCCCACCCACTAGCTTAGCAGCCTGGGGGGTGGAGTACACAAGGGAAGTAAGGCGACACACACACACAGCCATTCAGTCAGTCAGCAGACAGTGACAGACAGGGAACAAGGGAGACTTGGAGGACACGGTCGCTGAGGAGAGAGCTACGATATAGCTCCCTCAAGACTGGGCACAGAGAGAACAGGGTGCGGAGCCCTAGGCTGGTGAGCACTTCCAGCAGTATCCATCGGGCAGAGGATTTCAAGTCTTCTGGCCCACACAAAGTGACCGGGGCACAGCAACATATAGAGCCAGGAGTTGTGACACAATAGCGGCACCAGTAACGCCACTGTCTGCCATATGGGACAGGAACGGAGCCAAATCCAAAGACTTGGGTCCCAGCGTATTTTCAGACCATCAGGACTCACACAACACCACGCAGGGAGGAAGGACTCATAGAGAAACCCACCGGTTCTGACCTCTGAACTATCTGGGATCGGGTGGAGCCCATGACAGCGGAGACCGGCAGTCCAAAGGCAGCAACATATCAGTGAGTAATGAACTTTGATTGCAACCCCTGTGTCGCTCCTTTTCTTCACTGCCTCCAACCCTGCACTACTTTAATATAGTAGACTACTACTCCCAACATCCTCCCTGGGGCCTGAGCTCTGCCTGTGGAGATCTATACCATCTGTGCAGCGTTATCATCTGCCCCAGAGATGACATTCCGTATCGGCTGCTAAGACTTGGCCGCACACCACAGGTGGTGTCACGAATAACTACAACCCCAATCCTTATCATTCCCCCATTTATTAACACCGCTGTGGTCATGGAACTGGGCCTGGCCACTGTGACAATACGAATCAACACTGGCCCGGTGATGAGTAACCCTTGGGACCCCGTGGGTGCGTCACATGCTCTTTGTGCACTGTATTCAGAGCTGCAAGATTAAGGGGAAGGTTATGAAGTTGCTCAAAAAGTGTACGATGTTTGGCATTTTCAGTGGTGAAGCTGGGGCAGGATGTGACGTGAAAAATTCTGCCTGATATATTCATCAAAAATTGTGGCTTCATTTACGCCAGAAATGTTACTCTGATTTCTGATTCCTTAACATTTTTGGTGAGGTGCATGTCAGTTAAAAAAATGCATTGATCTTATTAAGTGGCATGTGCATCTTAATGAATTAGGCACACCTTACACCTGCCCATTATTAAGACTGAGATACAAACTACATATCTTAATTAATTGGACCCTGAAAGTTGCTAGGTGCCTTAAAGTATGGTGAGTATGGCTTGAAGTTTATTGGAGATCTCAAAATGGTGTCATTCCTGATGGGCCTCCAATGTGGTTTTACAAAGTGTACTTGGTTTCTTTGACTTTCGGACAGCTGGGACTCTAAGATGCGCTCTCTGTGCCTTCAGTAATTTAGCAGACCTGGAATCGTTGTGGGACCTTGTGTGTATTAAGTTGGACCTGGGATTTTTAGGGGTTAATAAAGGGGTAAGGGGTGGGGTTGTATTCTATTTCAAATAAAGTGTTTATGAAGTTTTTTTGTTTATTTCTTTTCACTTATAGATTAGTAATGGGGGTTTCATAGACAACTTCATTACCAATCTAAGGCTTAGTGGCAGCTGTGAGCTCTTATTAACCCCTTATTACCCCAATTGCCCCCACACCAGGGCAATCGGGATGAGCCGGGTAAGGTTCCGGGCTAGTCACATTTAATGGATGCTACAATCCTGGGTGGCTGCAGGCTGCTATCTTTAAGCTGAGGGGCCCAATAAGCATTTTTTCTCCCCAGCCTGGGAATACCAGCCCCCAGTTGTCAGCTTTATCATGGCTAGGTATCAAAATTAGGTGGACCTCAAGTTGTTTTTTAAATTATTTATTTAAATATTTTTTGAAAAAACCACATGCGGTCCTTCTTATTTTGATACACAGCCAAAATAAGCATATAGTTGGGGGCTGCAGCTTGTATCCATATGCTTTATCTATGCTGAATATCACAATATGGGGGGACCCTAAACCAATTTTTATTTATTTTTACAGCAATATAGATACACTCTGACAGCATTTCTGATTGAAAGCAGTCAGACACACTGTCACACAGGGTGGGGGCGCTTCTTACTGTAACCAATCAGAGACACGGGAACTGGCAGTGAGCAAGAGAAGCAGTGCATATGCATTGAGGCAATAAGCGGCCGCCGAAGTAGTATAAGAGGCCCAGAAGCAGTGTACAGCCATGAAAGAGACTCGGTAAGTATAGCTTTCCCCTGTTTTTCTTTATTTTTCCTTTATTTTTTTTTAATTATCCGAGTTGGCGGACCCGACTCATTACCCAGAGTTCTCTGAGAACTCCAGGAATGGAGTCAGTGCTCGGCTACTGTTGAACCTGTGCGGATCCAGACTTTTACAGTCCAGGTCAGAACACTTATGGCGATACCAAATTTATATATTTTTGTATATATATTGTGTTAATTTTGTACAATGAAAATGCTTTTGAAAAACAAAATCTTATTTGTGCCGCCATATTCTGGGAGCCATTAGTATTACAATTTTACATCAAATAGACTTTAAGGGGCTTATTGTTTGTGTGACAATATATACGTACTTTTTAGTATTACTTTTTTCTGCTAAGTATAACCTTTTGATTACTTTTGATTCCACTTTTTTTGGATATGGAATGTAAAAAAGAAACTGTAATTCTGAATTTTTTAAAACATTTTTCTAAACACTATTAGTTAATATGTTTACCTTATTCTGCAGGTTGACATAATAATGAAAATAACAAATTTGTCTATGTTTTACTACTTCTACACAATGAAATACATTGTTTTGGGGAAGGGAAGTTGCCTTTTGGGTATCAGTGCTCTAAAGAACCCACTAACCATAATGTGTAGAAGTTCATGATTAAAAGGAACCATTCAGGTCCCCTGTGCACCAAGAATCCTGAGCTGTTCTGCGTGCATATCTAGAATCCCTGCCTAACTATCCCATGGTTTATTAGCATGAATAAACAGATCTTTAGCAAAAGTATTTCTAAAGACCATTTATGAGATGCTAATTATGTCAGTGATTATATGAAGGAGCGTTAGTTCCCTGACTAGTCAGCCCACTAAGCATGTTATCATGCCCCTGTTAACGTGAATGGGATTATCGCGGTGTCACCCATGTTTATAAATGTTTTGGTGTCATCAGTGCTAACAGGTTTCATTCAAAATGCTGATCACCCCTCTGCACGCCATCTTTACTTCACAGCTAGTGTGCAGAGTAGTTGTATACTCTCTGTGAGCTTCTGAGTTAGAGATCACATTAGTGGCCATTGCAATCCTGCTGCATCTCCTGCATTCATTGCGCCAATCTGTGCTCTTGTGCTGTGTGTGCTGACTATGTAACATATCTGTGATCACAGCAGCAGTTCCTAAATCCCTGTTCCAGATACCTCCCATACCAAATCCATTCCATCCCCGAAGTCCATTTTTGTCATACTTTTTTTGTGCATTTTATGTATTTATATCTGCACACCTCAATTTCATTTTGCACTGAACATCTGGGCTCAATTTTTGGAGTATTTTTTTCTGACTAACATCTGCAGTCGCAACTCTCTGATCCATATTGCTGCTAATAAGTGTCTATGCCAAGGGACTTTTTCTTTTTTTTCTATTACTAGGATAGTGGATGTCACACTGTTAGTGACTAGAGATGACCAAACTTGTTAAAAAAATTCGCAAATCTTAAATTTGGCACAAGCCTTGCCCATTCTGATTTGGATTTGGATTAGCAATTAGAAAAATTCGAGCTTTTTTCAGTAACATTTTGCATTTGCATTAATGCTTTTATTCTTTCCTATGACTTTGGATGTGATAGTGATGCTGTATGATGAGTGGGAGGAGATGTTTGATAAGGAGAGGGGGTGGGGAGAGGTCAGTGGTGCGGTGGACTGCTTTTTTTTCTTACTTTAATGTGTGGATTTTCAATAATGACATGTTCATTCAGCTAAAAGTTAAAGAATACTGCAAGACACTTCATCAAAGACAGCAGACACCCCCAAAAGAAAAAAGACAGACTCTTCAATCGTAATCACCAGACTGGGACACTGTGGAACGTGAGGACATGCAGTGGAATGCATCGAGGACCTGCGGTGGAATGCACACATACCACAAACACACACACAAACATAAATACACACACACACATACACACATACACATCTGGTGATACCGTATTGCTCCAGTGACCTGGGATGCTGTGAAATGAGAGAACCTGCTGTGGAATTCATCAAAGTCGTGCGAGAAACTCATCAATGCTCTTACGCTACTTTGTGTGAGAACCACCACGTGCACTCGTGATGTCACCGCACATCAATGCCCACAGCAGGACACAATCGCTGTCTTTTAACCAAAATGGTGTGACCTATGGTGACCTCATGCCTCAAACAGCAAATAGTATAATGGCACAGCATGGTTGCATGGGACAATGTCTGGGACATTGCCTGTGAATTGCCAGCTGGCATCAAAGCCTGGTATTAGTAATGGGTAAGCGTCTATAGGACACCCCCATTACTAATCCAGTAGTTTGAAATAGAGAAAAAAATGTTGTTTGAACAAACACCCCCCAACTACAGCCCTTGTACACAAATTTATTTAAAATTTTAGCAAAAAAAGGTCTGTCGTAATCCATAGCAAGGTTCCACGACGTTCCCAAAAACCAACCTGAAAAACATAAAAAGAGAAAATTATTAAAGAAATGAAGACAAAAGACACTCTTATTCACCAATTAATTTCCCTGAAAAACCCTAATCCACGTATGCCGTAATCCAATAAGGAGGTACCACGATGATCCCATACTCACTGTCCCAGCCTTTGAAGAACAGAACATTCCTCTATAGGCTGGGAGAGCAGCCACTGCAGCCTCACACACTGATCTGTGTAAGAACCATTGAAGTGAACTGAGATGACTTCATGAGGACAACTCAGGTCACAGAAGCTGGTCAGACAGTGTGTGAGCCACCACAGGCATGGATGAGCAGTGACATGATGAGTACAGCACAGTTTACTGCCCGCAGTTCTCAAGCCAAGTATCGCAAGAGCCCATGGCTATAAACTGAGATGAACTCATGAGGTCAACTGAGCTCACTGACGGCAGTTCTCATGCCAAGTATGGCGAGAGCCCACAGCAATGAACTGCGGTGGACTCATGAGTTCAACTGAGTTCACTGCCTGCAGTTCTCACATAAAGTATTGCGAAAGTCATGGTGGTGAGAGCTGTGATATGCGGTGATGTCATGAGTTAAACGCCGGTCAGTCCTGGTGGCTCTCGTGCTACTTTGTGTGAGAACCACTCCAGCCACTGACCTGCGATGAACTCATGATGTCACCACACGTCAATGCTCATGGCAGGTCACACACTACTTTGTGACCCACCTACTGTGACCTGCGGTGACCTCATGAGGTTATCGCAGTTCACTGCTGTGGTTCTCTACAGCAGTGTGTGAGGCTGCAGTGGCTGCTGTTCAAGCCAATGGGGAATGTTCTGTTCTTGATAGGTTGAAATAGTGAGTCTGCAGACATCCTGGGACATCTTTATTGGATTATGATAGACCTGGATTACAGTTTTGCAGGGTAATAAATTGGTGAATGAGGGTGTCTCTAGTCTTTTTTCTTTAATATTTCTCTCTTTTTATGTCTTTCAGGTTCACCGTCGAGGAACATCATTGGCATTTCAACCTTTAACATTGATCAGTAACAGGTGCTGTAAATGGATGCATGAATTCTGCTGTCTATCAAAAAATCATAAATGAGAACTTCTGACCAGCTATTTGTAACCTCAAGCTGAAGCACACTTGGGTTATGCAACAGGAAAATGATCCACAACACAGCAGCAAGTCCATTTTTGAATGGCTTAAGAAAAACAAAATTAAGACTTTGGAGTTGCCTAGTCAAAGTCCTGAACTTAATCCGATTGAGATTCTGTGGCATGACCTTAAAAAGACAGTTCATGCTCGGAAACCCTACAATGTGGCTGAATTATAAAAATTCTACAAAGATGAGTGGGCCAAAATTCCTCAAGTGCATTGTAAATGACTCATTGTCAGTTGCAAATGTTTGATTGCAGTTGTTGTTGGTAAGGGTGGCCCAATCAGTTATTAGGTTTAGGTGGCAATCACCTTTTCAAACAGGGCGCTGTAGGCTTGGATTTCTATTTTCCTTAACAATAAAGACTTCATTTATAAACTGCATATTGTTTTTGCTTGTGTTATCTTTGTATAATATTAAAATTTGTTTGGTGGTCTGAAAGTATGACAAACATGCAAAAGAATAAGAAATCAGGAAGGGGGCACACACTTTTTCATATCCCTGTATGTGTGGTTTCGTATATAAGTGTATGTGCTCAGTGTATAAATATGTGTGTGCTATGTGTATAGATATGTGTATGTAGCATTCACATTTATAATTCCCAGATGCACAGATAAGAGTTCACAGGTGTTAACACTTAACAGGTCGGCAATCGCCTTACGAATGAGCCTAATGCTGCTCATTCATCGGGTGATATATTTGTTTATGGTGGGACAAAAATCATTTTTCTTAGCAGCACTTCGCCCGTTGCAAACTGTAGATATGTAGATCTGAGTGATAATATGATACTGTATGTAGACAGATTGTTTATATTTTTTTGTTGTTCCTAGCAGTTTATCTCATTCTGTGTCTAGAGGCCAGAAACAGGCACAAAGGACATAATATTGTCAATCGCACTCATTTACCAGTCTGAACTCAGTATGTGTAAATGCAACCTAAATGGTTGAGTATCAGTCAAGATTGAAGGAAAAAGCCGAGCACCAACCTCCAGCTAGCAATCACTGTGCCTTATTCCCCTGTCTCGGTGAGCAGACTTTTACCTCCCAAGTAAGGATCTGCAACTGGCGGTGCAACTTCATAGGATAAGCATATAACAATCAGCACAAAATGTGTGAGGATGGAAGGCACTGACCAGTTTTTTCTTGTGCAAAAATTCAGGTTTATTCTTTACAAAAGGACGAACATCCTAGGAAGGAGCGGGAGAGGGAGACACGGGACACACACAGACCATCTGTGTGTGTCCTGTGTCTCCCTCTCCCCCTCCTTCCCAGGATGTTCGTGCTTTTGTAAATAATAAACGTGAATTTTTCTGCAAGAAAAAACTGATGAGTGCCTTCCATCCTCACATATTTTGTGCTTTTTTTAAATGGTTGAGTATGACTGGGCAATATGTGAGCATTTAGGGCACAACTTTAAACTTTTGCCCAGGATCCCATTTTGTCTAAAGCCGAACCTGCAGGCAGGTAATTGGGAACTACCTGCTTGTTAAGCGGGCATTACATGCTGCGACATTGCTAGCCGATGCTAGCGATGGCGAGCGTGATAGCACCCGCCCCTATCGTTATGCCGATATGTGAAGATCGCTGCCGTAGCGAATATTATCGCTACGGCAGCGTCACACGTACTTACCTGCTCGGTGACGTCGCTGTGACCGGCAAACTGCCTTCTTTCTAAGGGGGCGGTTCACTCGGCATCACAGCGACATCACTAAGCAGCTGCCCAATCAAAGCGGAGGGGCGGAGATGAGAGGGACGAACATCCCGCCCACCTTCTTCCTTCCTCATTGCTGGCGCGTGGCAGGTAAGGAGAGGTTTCTCGTTCCTGCGGCGTCACATGTAGCGATGTGTGCTGCCGCAGGGACGAGGATCAACTTCGCCCAAGCGACAGCAGCGATAATTGGGAGAGGACCCCCATGTCAACGAGGAGCGATTTTGGACGTTTTTGCAACGATCCAAAATCGCTCCTAGGAGTCACACACAACGAGATCGCTACAGCGGCCGGATGTGCGTCACAAAATCCGTGACCCCAACGAGATCGCTGTAGCAATCTCGTAGCGTGTAAAGCCACCCTTAGTGCTTGGGCACTTTTTTTGTTTAAGTCCCAGATATACCCTTTAATCTTTACCAGACCTACAGTAGATAGAATGGTAAGTAGATGTGTAAAAACAATAATATAATGGTGAACCAGAGTGATTGTTCATTACATCAATAAGAAAAAAGCTTCAGTTTTCTTAAGGTAAAATAGAAAATAAAAATCACATCATGATTTGCTGGTATAGATAAGTTTTACTAGTTTTTATACATCTTTCTAAGTGTGTAATATGAGAAGATATGACTATTTCAGTCCTTATTAATCAAAACCTATGGTTTTACCTTATATCGCTGAAACAGATCAGACGCAAAATAGGTTATGCATTATTTTGAATGCTTTTAAGCATCTTTTGGACTTTGTCCTGTCTTTGACCTCATCATTTACTATAATTCATGTTTTTCTCCAAGATTAGTAAATGTAATTTCTATTTGTTATGTATGTCATTTATCTTGTATGCTCTTATCGTATTCTCAGTGATGATACACGGCGAGACTGTCTTCCTGTTAAGTATGCATTAAATGATCATTAGTACAAATCTGGAGTTAAACATCAGGCAGAACCTGAAAATCTAAGCTCATGTTCAGTTTATTGTAAGATGATTCTGTCAGTCATTGTTATTAATGTTTTTCCTGTTTAATGGAAAATACTTTAAAGAGGTGTCAGCTTTTCAATAGCATCTGTTTACCTATATATTTAAGAGGTTGTCCACTATTTTTACATTGATTGTGTCATGATTCCTCTGTGCAGAGCATATTCCCTTTGGAGATGTTCTACTGTGCTTTCCTGAGTTACTGAGCTAGCAGCCTGATTGACAGCTCAGGATTCCCTGTTGGTGCTGATTACTCAGATGCCCCACCTTCCTCATAATTGCTTCTGTCTTCTATACTGAGCATGCTCGCTCAGAACTTTGCCAGTTGTATTCTCTGGTTCTGCAGTTGTGCTGTTGGCTTGTGTCTCTGTTAGTGTTCTGATCTTGGATTCTGACCTCAGACCATTTCCTGACCACATCTCTGTTTTCTCCCTGAACCTATTATGTGCTCGCCTGGATTTCTGACACTCAGATATTGACCTTACTATGCTTTTTGCTTACTCCTTGTGCTCATATGTGTTCTCCTGTTACCAGACCCCAGCTTTCCTAACTAATCTTCCGTCCATACTAGCCAAGTAGTGTTTCAAAAAGAGGAGAACACGAGCAAATTTGCTGAAAAAAGTTCATAAATTTTATTAAATAGAATTTTAAAGTGCAAGTGCAAAAAATCACAATGATAATATACAATTTTGAGGAGGGGAGAGGCAGATGGTAAAGAACAGGACAATGGCCTGGTACGGACAACAGGAAAATAGTAGTATTCACGAACAGTATAGCCAAAATCACTGGCAAATAAGCATCAAGATGGATAAATAGTAATATTCAAAAACAGTATAGCCAAAATCACTGGCAAGTAAACATCAAGATGGATCAATAGTGGTGTTCACATACAATTATAGCCAAAATCACTGGCAAATAAGCATCAAGATGGATAAAAAGTAATATTCACAAGCAGTATAGCCAAAATCACTGGCAAATAAACATCAAGATGGGTAAAGGGTATCTTATCTCTGATGGGGATATGTGTCTCTAAATCACCAGCATGTAAGCAAGGGGGAAAAATGTGAATAGACCATCAGATCTCAAAGGAGAGGTGTGGACATGATAACCGTAAGAGGGAAAAGAACTTAACCCCAAATCTGCATTGGCCAGATGCAGACAATGAGGAAAAGAAAAATTCACCAAAACGCGGTACCAGTCACAAGCCTATATAATAAAGGGATGTACCCATTATAAACTAAGAGAATCCCCAGCAGAGATAAAGGACCCTAATCACTGGCCAGTAAGCAAAGGGGATAAGTGTGTAGAAAAAAACAGGAAAAGAAAGCCTGTAAATAGAAATAGTTGCAATAGTGTTGTATAATCAAATTGAGGGAATATACATGTATAAATCGTGCAGCCCCATCAGAAAGTGTTACAAATCGTATGAAACTTTCAAAAAGATAAAATGAGGAAAAGTCGCTTGCCGCTTCATCATGGGGGAAGGTGAGGAAAGGTGGCACCTTTCCTCACCTTCCCCCATGATGAAGCGGCAAGCGACTTTTTCTTAAAGCCGCGAAACGTACGTCGGGCCTCCCTGTACCACCGGACTCAGGTATAATGTATTCCGCAGTTAATACTCTATTTGGGATTTTTTGATTATCTTATTTGATCTAACTTCAGGAATTTGCCTGTATGGATTCCTAGCCTCCCTTACACTGTTTACGGGACAAACTGACTTGGCTTTAGTAATCCTGTCTATATCTTTTTTTAGGCTAAATACTCTGCCTTTCTGCTATAGTGTTTTGATGGACATTAGTGTACCATGGTATAACCCCCCTCATTTTATCTTTTTGAAAGTCTCATACGATTTGTAACACTTTCTGATGGGGCTGCACGATTTATACATGTATATTCCCTCAATTTGATTATACAACACTATTGCAACTATTTCTATTTACAGGCTTTCTTTTCCTGTTTTTTTCTACACACTTATCCCCTTTGCTTACTGGCCAGTGATTAGGGTCCTTTATCTCTGCTGGGGATTCTCTTAGTTTATAATGGGTACATCCCTTTATTATATAGGCCTGTGACTGGTACCGCGTTTTGGTGAATTTTTCTTTTCCTCATTGTCTGCATCTGGCCAATGCAGATTTGGGGTTAAGTTCTTTTCCCTCTTACGGTTATCATGTCCACACCTCTCCTTTGAGATCTGATGGTCTATTCAAATTTTTCCCCCTTGCTTACATGCTGGTGATTTAGAGACACATATCCCCATCAGAGATAAGATACCCTTTACCCATCTTGATGCTTATTTGCCAGTGATTTTGGCTATACTGCTTGTGAATATTACTTTTTATCCATCTTGATGCTTATTTGCCAGTGATTTTGGCTATAATTGTATGTGAACACCACTATTGATCCATCTTGATGTTTACTTGCCAGTGATTTTGGCTATACTGTTTTTGAATATTACTATTTATCCATCTTGATGCTTATTTGCCAGTGATTTTGGCTATACTGTTCGTGAATACTACTATTTTCCTGTTGTCCGTACCAGGCCATTGTCCTGTTCTTTACCATCTGCCTCTCCCCTCCTCAAAATTGTATATTATCATTGTGATTTTTTGCACTTGCACTTTAAAATTCTATTTAATAAAATTTATGAACTTTTTTCAGCAAATTTGCTCGTGTTCTCCTCTTTTTGAAATGCTCTTTGAGCTGCTGTGAACCTGGGGTGGCTCCTCCACCTGGTTCTCTTTTTTTCTATGCCTTCTGTGGAATGTATGATTGTTCTAGCCAAGTAGTGTCTAGCATCACAGGTGGCCTTTCCTTAGGATAGGTCATCAATGTCTGATTGACTGGAGTTAAACATCTGGAACCCCTGCCTATCAGCTGTTCTCAATGATGGCAGCAGCAACAGACAGCTGGAAATGCTCAGTTCTGGAACTGCTTCATCTTCTAATAGCGGCCACAACCCAGTACTGCACATTTGCCACCTATTCAAATCAATAGGAGTTGGATGTGCAGTACTCGGCTGTGGCCGCTGTCAGAAGTTGGGGCAGCTCGGGAACTGAGCATTTACGGCCGTTTGCCACTTTTGTTTTCACAAAGAACAGCTGATCGGCGTGGGTGCCAGATATTGGACCCTGGCCAATCAGACATTGATGACCTATCCTAAGGAAAAGCCATCAATGTAATATGAGATGACAACCTCTGTAAGTTATAGTATATACCCTGTCAATAGTTTGAGTTAATTTACCATTAGTCTGCCATAGAAATAAGCCAATTTGTTTGATGCATATCAAATTTCTATTGAATTTTTTTAAATTCACAGATCCCGGCAAATTCAAAGAAATTGTGACTCAGTTCACGTTTATTACTTCAAAAACAGGGGTTTGGAAGCCACTTAAATTGATATTTTTTACAGGAATAAAGACAAATCCCCTAAAGTTATTGTAAAGGTTTCATAAGTTTCCATGTTGTACAAAAGTATAAAAAAAATAAAGTCTATTTCCACTAAATTGTGCCAATCTTTTCAACCGCAATTCAACACATGTGGCATGTATGATTGTAATATTGGACTAGAAAATCAGGTATGTAAAACAAAAGACTTGCACAAATATACATTTAAATACGTTTTCTAATTTTTTGCAAAAATGAACACACTTTCCAAAAAAGATGTATGAAGAAATGTTACATATCCAAAAAAAACAGCACCTGCAACAGAGCACTGTGTTGGTATAGTGTATGCTAGAGATGAACACATCATGCAAATATTGAGTATGCCTGTTAGTCCAGATTTTACCAAAAAATTAAAATAGCAGAGAAGCTATTTGCTGTGATTTGAATGTCTGAAGACTCTAGAGCATAATAAATGTCAGATGTACAAAGTAAAAATAGAAAATCTTCTACTCACCTACCGCTCACCTCTGGTGCTTCTGCTCCTCTTCATAACATGTCAATGAGATCTCTGCATAAGTGACCAAAAGATCATGATATCATGGCATCACAATATTTGCTGTGACCTTGGGTGTACATGTGCTGAACCGTGTAGGGCATTTTCATGCAAAAAATGCAACGGGGACCAGTTGGGTGACAGTGAGCAGTGGAGGAGCTGGAGAGGTAAGCGGTAAGGTGACTATAAGGTTTTTGGATTTTGCTTTTGATAGTCCTTTACAGAAAAGCAAAATGGTGGCCAGCGACCTCCATTTGCTGAATCTGCACTAAAGTGAACTACAAAATAACCTGAATTTTAGCTAATGAAAATTATTGTAAAATTTGAGTAAAACTAATTTTCAGCTGAATATATTTGCTGTACAACATTATGTGCAGTTGTGCAAAAGAAATGTTTGCAACCAGCACACTTTATGAGGTAGAATGTTGCAGTTAAATGTCTGTCTGAATTTTGGGGAATTTCCCTTTATATTTTCAAAAGCCCTTTCACAAAAATGATTGCACAGAAATGCACAAACTAAATATAGTTGCTCATGACAGGCAAACATACCAATTCTAACTGACACTGCTTTCAGGTCCTTCAGCCCCCGGGCATTTTGTGTTTTTCCGTTTTGTTTTTTTCCTCTCTTTCTTCCGAGAGCCGTAACGTTTTTATTTTTCCATCAATCTTGCCATATGAGGGCTTGTTTTTTGCGGGACGAGTTGTACTTTTAAATTAAACCATAAGGTTTACCATATAGTATACTGGAAAAAGGCAAAAATATTCCAAGTGCGGAAAAATTGCAAAAAAAGTGTGATCGCACAATAATTTTTGGGATATTTTATTCACCGTGTTCACTATATGGTAAAACTGATGTGTCATTGTGATGCCTGAGGTCAGTGCGACTTTGTAGACCCCAAACATGAATAGGTTTACTTTACTTAAGGGGTTAAAAAAAATCACAAGCTTGTCCAAAAAAAGGAGCACGTTTTGCGCCATTTTCCAAAACCCATAGCGTTCTCATTTTTCAGGATCTATGGCTCAGTGATGGCTTATTTTTTGTGTCTCGAGCTGACGTTTTTAACAGTACCATTTTTGATGCTACGTTTTGATCGGCTGTTATTGCATTTTGCGCAAAATTTGCGGCAACCAGAAAAACATAATTTTGGCGTTTGGAATTTTTTTGCCGCTACGCCGTTTACTGATGAGATTAATTGATTTTATATTTTGATAGATCGGGCATTTCTGAACGCGGCGATACTAAATATGTGTATATTTTTTATTTTGCTAACCCTTTAATTTTCAATGGGGTGAAAGGGGGGTGATTTGAACTTTTAGGGGTTTTTTTTTTATCATTTTTTAAAACTTTTTTTTCTTACTTTTTTTTATTTTACTTGTCCCCCTAGGGGGCTATAGCGATCAGCAATCCGATCACTCTGCCCTGTCTGCAGATCACAGCTACAGAGCTGAAAACTGCAGATTTGGTGCTTTACTTTCAATGCTGGCTGTATTCCGTCCTTGAGAGGAAGTGACTCATGTTAGCTACAGGCGTCATCACATGACCCTGTGCTACCATGGCAACCACCGGAAGTCACGTGATCATGTCACGTGACTTCCGATGGGGGCGGGATAAGTCACTGTCATGGCGGCGCGCATATACATCTCTCTGCCAGATTTTGGCAGCGAGATGTAAGGGGTTAATGGCCACGGGTGGAAGCGATTCAACCCGCGACTAGCAAGCACACATGTCAGCTGTTGAAAACAGCTGATATGTGCGTGGATCGCCACGACCTACCCACGGCAGGGAGCGGGGATTAACCTCATACGATCCATGACGTACACAGTACGTCATGGGTCGTTAAGGGGTTAAAAAATGTTGTGTTGAATTGCTTCTGTTTTCTAATGCATTAATAATGAAGAAAACATGTTATTGTAATTCAAGTGCAGCAGGAGAAATGCAGAACCATATCACTGATCAATCACACTCAACATGAAACTACTGCTAGCACCTCTCCTATCTCTCTCCAACTATCAATTGAACCTCTGCATTACTCATTACTCTACTGCGCTCATCTTCTTTAGGCTATGTGCCCACGGGGAAAGTGTCCTGCAGATATATCCGCAGGACATTCTGCAGGAGCTCCCAGAAAACTGCAGCACAACTTTGTCTGTTTCCATGCTGCGGTTTTATTGCGGAATGTCCTGCGGATATGCTGCGGGCATTCTGCATTGAGGATACTGTACCATGGCTTCGGCACTGCATCCTCAATGCAGAACAAGTGCTGGAGTGATCGGTGAGTTCATTCTTAAATTCATCATGCAGCACTTCACTTTCCAGCCGTGTGTGCATCTGCACTGTGCAGGAGAAGGTGGGCGGGCCTGAACTAGCTCTGCTGTCACATGACCGAAGCTCATGCAGGCCCTGCCCACCTCCTGCTCCTGGCTCCACCGCGCTCCTCTGCACCGGAGAAAGTGACTCCGATGTGTTCTATCAAGGCAGGTAAGTATGGGACCCTGCGGAAAAATCTGCAAGAATAATCAACATGCTGCAGATTTTTCCGCAGGGAAATCCGCATTATTTCCGCTGCGGAAAAAATGCAGCATGGGCACAGCACTCCCCAAATGCCATAGAAATGACTGGAGACTCGCTGTACTGTGGATATTTGAAAAATCCGTGGAATTTCCGTGAAAAAATCGTGACAATTTTTCAAAAGCATGGGCACATAGCCTTAGTGCTGCATTTGTATAACACTTCACTGATGGGAGTATTTGCCCAATGTTTTAGGACTTTCTTTTTCAATCTCTATTGCTGTGGGCTCTTAGGTAACTTTTTTTCTCAAGGGTATCAGCAAAAAAATGCACCATAAAATTTATTGTGCAATTTCTTCTAAGTACGCTGATACCTCATACTGTATGTGGTGAATATCAATTGTTTGGGCACACAGCAAGGCTTGGACGGAAAGGAGCGCCATTTGACTGCAAAATTTGTTGAAATCATTAGCAGACACCATATCATATTTGGAGACCCCCTGAGGTGCCTAAACAGTGGCGCTCCTCCACAAGTGATCTAAGTTTGGAAACTAGACCCCTCAAGGATATCTAGAGCACTTTGAACCCCCAGGGGCTTTACAGAATGTTATAATGTTGAGGTGTGAAAATCAAAAAAATTATTTTTACCGCAAAATTGTTACTTCAACCAGGTAGCTTTTTTCCACAACAGTATCAGGAAAAAATGCACCATAAAATGTATTCTGCAATTTCTCCTGAGTACACAGATATTTAATTTATGTGGTGGAATTCTATTATTTGAGCGCACGGCAGAGCTCAGAAGGGAAGGAGTGCCATTTGAATGTTAGAGCCCAGAATTGTCTTGAATAGAGAGCGAACGCCATGTCGCGTTTGGTGAGCCCTCCTTGTGAGGTCTTGTTTTTTGTGGGATGAGTTGACATTTCTATTGGTATCATCTTTGGGCACATAACATTTTTGGACCATTTTTTATTCTCATTTTTGGTAGATAGAATTAATAAGAAACAGGAATTTAGGAATTGGTTTTTGTGATTTTTTTTTTATGCCGTTCACTGTTTGTTAAAAGTAACAACACAGGTTTATTCTGTGAGTCAGTAAGGATACAACAATACCACATTTTTATAATTTATATTTTGCTGCTTTTACACAAAAAAAATTTTTTTTAGAAAAAAATATTTTGGGGGCATTGCTGTATTTTCAGAGCTGTCACTTTTTTATTTTTCTGCTGATGGAGCTGTGTGGCAGGTTTTTTTTGAGGGACAAGATTTAGTTTTCAGTAATACCATTTTTATTTATTTTCAACCTTTTGATTGCATTTTATGCCACTTTTTGTTCTTCAGTATGATGAAAAAGCATTTTTGACACATTTTTTTAAACTGTTCACTAAAATAATTAAATTGTATGACAGTTTTATAGATCATGTCGGATGAGGCGTTATCAAATATGTGCATTTTTTTGTTTATTTTTGTTTTTATATAAAAAAAAATAATTTTTGGGTATAATTATTTTTTGTGATTTTTTTTTTTTTACATTTTGCAAGGTTTTTTTTACTTTTATAACCTTTTTTTACATAGTCTCTATATGGGACTTTCACTTTTCCTAGTCTGATCGCTGGTATAATGCCTTGCCCTGTAGCAGCATAGCAATGCATTATACTGGTAGTGTCAGGCTGCTGATCGCCTATCAGACTCTGCTGCAGGTTGGATCTGATAGGCCACCATACATGGCAGACCCAGAGGTCATCATATGACCTCCGACTGCCATGACAACCCTCGGCTCCCCATCATCATATCACAGAAGAGCAGGGAGAGGTAAGAGAAGCACTCTCTGCTCCTCTGAAACTTCTATGTGCTACGATTGCTATTGATTGGTGCATAGAGATGATTGAAAAGGCTTAATAACACCAGGACCTGATTCAATCAAGCCCTGGTGATGTCTCTGGGCAGAACTAAGAGAAACCCAGTGATGACAGTGTGCAGTGGGTCGGGATCCCCTCCAGAACACTTTACAGACCCTGCTGCAGGCTGTGTCTGATGGGCCACCGTACATTGGAGAGTCGGTGGTCATCATTTGACCTCCAGCTGCAATGATAACGCTCGGTTCACCCGTAATTGCGTTACAGAAGAGCCGGGAGAGGTAAAAGAAGCACTCTCTGCTCCTGATCCAATCAGGTCCTAGCAATGTCTCCAGGCAGAACTAGCGTTCTGCACTGGAAACCTGGCAATGGCAGCATGCAGGGGGTTGCAATCCCCTCCTGATGGCCGACCGAGAAAATGTGTCAGCGCTGCACAGAGCCCAGCAAGCACCGACGTATATTTACAGTCGGTGGTCCTCAACCGGTTAATGTACAATATATTGATTTCATACTAAGGATAGTACTCTTGGCATTTAAGTTAATTTACAAAAATTCTTACAACATTCTTAGCTGTATTTAAAACAGTAACTAATAAGAAAATGAGGCGTCTCCTTATTTACTTTAACTCTACATCAAATTCTCATTCTATCGCCAAGAAAAAAGAAACACCTGCACAAGCTCAGAAAACTAATATTATAGATGGAACACGTGAACAATGCAACAGAACCTGCATAGCATGTAATAAAACACAGTCTGCAGACGACATCAAATTCTTCATTGTGCTCATTGGGGATTATAAAGATTTTGCTATAGCAAATACGGTGACCCCTTCATTTTCAAACCACCTGATACACTTGAGGTAATATAGTTTTCATTGCCAAGTACACCCAAGGAGAGGCGGAATAAAATAAAGCGAGCAAACAAAAATTGCTGGGTACTCATTACAGAGCGGAGAAATCCCGCTATTGTGTAGAGCAGTAAACTTTTATCCAACACTTTAGTGTGAATTAAAACAGCTGTATGTTTTATGACTGTCCCCGTGAACTGTTTTGCTTTGTACTCTGGGAGTAGGTTAAATATTCTATAAATATTCTGCAAACTGCCAGAAAAATAGAACAGATTCAGCTAAGCACCATGGGTTTCAGTGAGAATTTAGACATAGCTTGCGGAAAGCCTATTTACACATTTACTGCAATAACAAGCACATTCAATTTCTTGAAGAATAACACAGGAAATCACCTGATTTAAACTAGACTTCCAAGATTTACTGGGGAAAATAGGGGTAGCAATGTAAATATAGCCTGAATTTAAACCTCACAATTCACAATAATGCAGCTAAAGAAATTGGTAGTTTGAGAGTCTGTAAAGTGACATCATCCCTATTGACCTCTGGTGAAGCCAAGATTTATTGGAAAACAGTTAAAATGCCAAAAGGAAAAGTTTGATATCCACATCATTTAAAGGGATATATAATCAGAAAACAACTTATTGTTTAAACCAGGTTTCTGTGCTAAATGTGTGTGTGTGTGTGTGTGTGTGTGTGCCGCCCCCGTACCGGCAGCCTGACGCTACTCAGGTCCCGGCCTTCTGGTGGGTGGCTCCAGGGTCTCCGGACCCAGGGGATCCTGCGGACACTCTGAATGAATAGGGTTTTAGGGTGGTGGATGTAGGACGTATATGTACGGGCTGGGCCGTACTAGGTTCGTGACGCCACCCATGGTATGTGTTGAGCTTGGACACCACCACTGCAGTTACGGGGCACCCGGGGGGAGATGTTGTGCAGCAAGTTGTTAACCCCTCTGTGGGCAGGGATGGTGGCCCCAGGATTTGCTGGTGCAGGGAGATGGGCGACCACAGGGTACTGGTGTACTCACTAGTGAAGGAAACACACGAGTCTCTGGTAAACCAAGGTGATGCTGATCGGTGCCCGCAGCCGGCTGCGTTCTGGTCCCCCACCCAGCTGGTGGTCTCTCTCTTTCTCTTGCACTTTAGTGTAATAGTGGACTGCTTGTGCTTGCAACTTCAAGAGTCCGCTCCCGGCTGGATGTGGCCTAAGGAGCCCTTGCCCACAGACTCTGGCCCGTGG